>NC_092320.1:26543556-27168556 GCF_036785885.1 Coffea arabica | reverse complement strand
GTTACCCACTATCACTTCGCACTCCCACTTACAAAATTCTCATTTTGCACACTCTCACTTTACTCATTACACTCTCTCACATCTACCCATTTACACTTTTTCACACTCATTTGCACCCCTGCACTTTACACACCCACTTGCACACCTGCACTTTACACACCTACTTGCACACACTTGCACTTTGTACACTTGCGCCTGGTACTCGTTTTTACACTCAAAAACATTTTCGCACACTCATTTTTTTTCTCATTATTATTCGAGCATTCATTTGCATTTATTCGTGACCTCTTTGAGGATTCACCATTGGCTATCACAATTCATGTGATTAGGACCAATTGAGCCTCGAAAGAGACATTTTGTCCCATTCGAACCAATCATTAGATTTAGGTTTACATTCATGTTAAACACATCCAAATGCAATACATCTTTTGGGTAAAAATCAGGAAAATTGTTACTAAATCACGCAACTAACTTAGGCTAGGGTAAAAGGGTGCCTTAGATTTCGTCTTTGCTTTCCCTTTTATCAACCGTGACCCCTGAACTCACCTCTTTGATTTTCGTAGACTAGGAGTCATCTAAAAAGGTTTTATTTCATTTTTTCAAAAACTACTTTTTGGGTGACTTGGTACACCGCAACTCAATACCAAGTAGCGACTCCTACTTTTCTAAAACCTTTTTAGATTATCATTTTGGCCAAATCGTCGCATTTAAAAGTCCCATGGCCTTTCTCTTTATTTCTCATATTCACACACTTCACATACTTCACGCACACTACACATCATGATTTCGAAACGACTTTACTTTGCTTTTCCTTTATTTTCAAAAAATGGGGCGCGACACTTATTTAAATATTTAATTGCCTGTTTGCCCGAATATTATTTTCTAACTTTTTTAGACCCAATTATATGGAACTATGACTTACATGTATTTTTAAAATGACTTGTTACGAAAATTAATTTTTAGAAGCTCGTTTAGCGGGAATAGTGAATATGCGTTTTCGAGACAGTGATCGATTTAGGGATACAGTGAGTTTGAAAAATTGGAGACTTATACATCAGTCTTAAAAATAGATATTTTATGTTTAAATACTCAAGTATTAGTTAGCAGTACTATCGTTATAAGAATTTCTTAGAGATTGCTCTTTGTCGTGCACAAGTTGGAAGTTCACGTTTTTACGCGCGTGATCAATTAAGGGACTTAAGACCTTTATTTTTAGACTATTAAGAGTGAATAATAATAATATGAATACAAATACATCAGAGGTTTAGTGCACAATTGAAACAAACTCGAGAGAAAACGGAGGTACGAAACGTGCACGTACGCGTACCATTAAGAGTTGACTTTTGTGTAAAAGGCCACCAACCACCAAGTTTCTCTAGGAAGTCTCTTTTGATCAGCACCATCTCTCTCTCCTTTCTCTTTCAAGCTGGCTGAACACACTAAGCAAAGAAGAAGGAACAAAGTTCTTCTCATTTCACCTCCATTCATCTAACCATTTCACCTCAAAATTTGTACACAACTTCCATAATACTAGAAGAACAACTCTAGCCGGGTGATGTGACGCCCCACCTCCCCCTAAGGCGTATCCCAGGGTTTAGCGGACCGCCTGTCCAGCTCTCGCCAAGACTCACTCGCTCATAACTCAAGTAAAAAAAAAAAACTAATAACGTACATCCATAGAAAGTAGGTAATACATCCATTTCATCTTATATATATACATTGATGCTCAAATCCAGATACAAAGCTTCTACACACCCAAAACACTTCAAGGTGTTTACAATTCGAGTACAGTCAACCCTAGTCGAGTGCTAGCACGAGTACAAATTCAAAACTCAAAACAACTAGACTACACTAGTCGATACATGCCTCACGTCTCGCTCGTAACCCCTGTAAGGAAAACAAATGGCGTGGAATGAGCTAAAAGTCCAATGAGGTTCTAAATAACAAATTGACCATTTTTAAAAGTATGAATATCAACGTAGCAAATTAATGAGCATAAAAAATTCATAAAAATGAACCAAATACTTCAAGTAGCAAATCTCAAAATGAGCGAGTGTAAAGTTTTCTTTTAAAACGAAATAATAACACGATAAGTACTAATCATTCCAAAGTATAAGAATACGGATGGCTTTCAGGAGCCAAATTCCCATTGCATCACCAGAGCTTGATCAAGTAATAGTTGACACTCCGTCAACTTTCAAGTAACCAATCCCGTAGAGCACCACTTAAACTACTCTCCGTCCACCATCCAAACCCCCTACTGCACCCAAAATTCTCAATAAATACTGGTGGTAATACCCGAGTATACCGTTTAGTCGAGGAGATATCACTCCACTCGACAAAACAAAAGACCTAGGGTTCGTTACCCAATCGACCAAGCCCTTGCCGGCTCGACTCGAGTAACTTGCCATAGGGTTTCTGGAATTCCAGGAAGTGCGCACCAAATACACAAATATATCAGATCCATTGCAACAATAAATAATTATATCTCATATTAGGGCAAGTGCGATAAAGTATACTCTTACCCGACCAAACAAATGATATATCATTAAATTACATTGGTCAAGTATTGAAAACAAGTGTCCAGTTCAATGAGGTATTTATAAGCACTCACCAAAAGATGCGGTGCCTTTACGAGTTACGTTCGGGTATTACTCCGTGTGTGGAGTCCAAATCTGCGATAAAACATTGTTTAAGAGATTTTGAAAGTAACTAAGGTTCGAAACTTAAATGTTTCGTTTAACGAGAATCACATAATTGAAACTTATTTGAGAATATTTGTAAACTCATGCTCGCTCTTAAAATGTGGAAAATTGGAAACAAGTATACTTTGAAATACCATTTGAGTCGAAGAAATGGAGAAAACGTATTTCGAGTAGTCGTTATTTTCATGTTTTCCAAGGGTTTCGATTGAATACTAACTTATAAACCTATATGAAACAAGACTTGAATACCCTAAATGACTCAAGTTCGATTCATCCTCCAATCTTTACTCAAATCGTGAGTATCTCTACCTATCTTTTGAGCAAAATTTTGGGCAGCACGCCCTTTGTGTTTACCTATTTTTCAGCCATTTATGCCTTCATGCATTTCCTCAATCAGTCCCAAAGTACCCACAAAATCATCTCATTTCAATAACCGTTCAATAGGTTCAAAGTCATACAAGTTCCAAACCAAGCTAGGAACATGTGCGGAAATGAAGTTTGAGTCAAGAAACAAAAGATAGATTTGATGTTATTTTACGTAACGGACACAACTGAGGCTATGCTTATCGGATTGGGATGCAATCTATACAATTTCAAAGATAAGACAAAGACCTACAACTTTGATGAAGACAACTCAATCCAGTTCGTGGTGTAGCTAGGTCAAAATTTCAATGTACGAAACCAGAATCTCACAAATAGGTTAGCTAACCGCACTATGGTTAAATGACAACAACTCAGGCTACCGAAATCCAATTATGGCGTTCTTAGGTGCGTTAGATAGCTAAAACATAGGACTAAAAGTTTCATGTTTTTACAAAAGACTGGTTTGATACGGATCAATGTGAAAAAATGCAGCCAACGTGAGGCAATGTCGAAACTGTCTGCTGGACTCTACCTAGGGCAATCTTAGGGGTATATTTGTCTTTTCACTAGGTACAGTACTTGGATTGGGCTGAAATTTTGTAGGAATCTATAAAACATCATTCGCTACAACTTTCATGTTTTGTGCTAAGCCTAATTTGGCCTCTATCATGGTGAACTAAAACCAGACAAAACAGAGCAACTTGGTTTTCAATTTCTGGAATTTGCACCTTTACTCTAGAAATTCATATCTAACAAGTGCTCTATCATCAAACCCACCAATTACTAGCTTAATAACATCAATTAAGAGGTAGATAACCATAATCAAGGCTGAAAATATAAACCCTAACTAAACATCCCAACATATCATTTAACCCATGAAATTTTCCCCATAAATCCATCAAAACTACAACTTTAAGCTTCTAGTTTACATATATAAGAAGTAGAGGGAAGTTTCTTACCAAATTCACCTTAATCCCTATATCAAGAAGCTGCTAAGACCTTCCTCTGCCCAAATCACTCCACCAAAACCCTTAAGCTTCTTTGGAGATCAACTTTTGTGGAGGAATCTGCAAGATTATCGGTTGAAACTTAAGATTGAGGCTTGAAATTGAAGTGAAAAAATGAAGTTTTCTCTCCCTTTCCCCCTCTCAAGTTTTGGCCAGAAATAAGCAGAAATGAAGAAGAAACAAAGCTCTAGAAAAGATAAGAAGGTTGGAGTTAATTTGGTCAAAGGTTTGACAAGTGTCACAATTTAATTGGAAGTCAAAATTTTCTTTTCTCTCTTGTTTTTTTGGTCCACATTTTCAGCTGAAAGGAGAAGATATTTAGAGTTAATTTTGTTCAATTAATAACAAGGGGATTAAAGTAATAAAGTGATGTTCAAGTGATGCACTCATTCGGTAACAAACGGTACTTGTCGGTTCAACCCGTTTTTTCTGATTTCACGCGTACTAGGGTTTTCACTTATAATTCACTAATTTATTATTATCACCTCTAATCACACACTTAATATCATCTAAAATTCACTCTTAATCACCAAATTTGATCCACACTCCGTACCGATTGGTCACACGATGAAAAGGCGCAAAAACCCTAATTCGCGCTAACTTGAAAACGGAAAGGGGAAACCCTTAATTCTATGTTCATTTACACTTATTGTGGGGTGATTAAGTAGTAGGGCTATTATAAAGTAATAAATGTCAAATAAAAGGGAATTTTAAGAAAAATATAAGGGATTTAACAATTCCATTGGTTACAATTATGGTTTCGATTAAAATATAAGGGATTTAGGAAAACCGGGTAGTCACAAGTAAACTAAGATTTTTTTTCTTTTGATTAGAATTTAGGATTTCTAATCTTTAAAACAAAATAATGTCTTAAAACAAAAAATAAAATATAGAAACCGTAATATCCTAAAAGTCGGGGTATCACAGGTCAGGAGCATCATTTTCACAGTTTCTTGGAGCTTTTTAGTGGCCAAAATTTCTGGTTTCATCTCAAAATCTAGGAGGTAATCATCTAATCTTCTAGTCTTGGTTTTAGTGGATGGATCTTTGATATGAAGCTTGTAGCTTCATGTGGGTGTTGTTATTTGGATGGAAATTTTGTGTGTGGACTCTATGAACTCCCACCATGGTTGGATGGACTGATTTGTTATGTTTTGATGAAATTAATGTTGGTTTAGTGCTTAAATTAGTGGAAATGAGTGATATTTTGGATAGAAACTCAAAGGGGAGTGAAGGTAGAAATTTTTCATTTCCGCCCCTGTGTTGTCCGTGACCTTTAGAGTGATTTTTCGTAGTTCTAATGACTTGGTTATGATGTTTATATGTTGTGTGGGTTGTGTAGAAAGTTTCATAAAAAAAAAATAACATGATTTAGTTGGCCAAATGATGTATTTTCGGAAACCAGCAAAACTAGAAATTTTTCTCTCCACTGCTCTGGCAGTGTTATTGTTTTGGCTATAACTTTTTACTCCGATGTCAAAATCGAGTGCTGTTTGCGGAACTGGAAACTAGACATTCCCAGCTTTCCAATGGTATACAATGCATGTCTTGACTCCACCTGAGTGAACCGTACCACTCATTTCAATATGACTATCCTGTTTTGCTGGTTCACTGGAGTCCACGTCTTGAGCTGCAACTTGATGCTCAAAGATGAGCTAGTTGTGGACAGATTTTAAAAACTTGTAGCCTTATGAATGAAGTTTTCAACTCCACCAACTACGATCAATTTCAAGTTGAATTGAGTGAGATATGGCCAAATTACAGACCTGAATTTTTGCTTGAAAATCCTCTTTTAGCTAGTTAAATGGCCTATCTTGATTTGGGACTTGTTGTTTTGGAATATTTGATATCCAGCATCTACCAAACTTTATATTAGATGTTCCTTGGACTTTTTTTTCATAAATAAATCAGATTTGGGTTGGTTGCATTGGATAAAATGTTTAAAAAGGAAAGAAGAGCTAGAAGACAGTTTTGCCTTGGGAAATTTCTTTAACTTTGATGGTTTAGTTAACTACCTTTCCGTGTGAATTTTCAAATGAAATTTGATAGAGAAGTATTCCTCATACGGAGATTTAATTGTGCAAAATTTGGTGATATTCTAAGACCATTTTGATATGCAAATGATGTCCCGAATTTGCTCTTTGAATCTGGAAAACTTTTCCTTTTCTCTTAGCCGAATGACCAATCTTGACTTGGGACTTGTTATTTCGAAATTCTTAGTGTTAATCACCTAAAAAATGTATCTTGAATGTTATTTAGACATTGTCTACACAAATGAACCATGTTTGAACATATTTCAGTAGCCGAATGATTTAGAAAAGGGAAATGGTAGCACAAGGCAGCTTTGCCTTGAAAATTTAGAAACTTTCATGACTTTGTTAACTGAATTTTCGTATGTATTTTTCCATGAAATTCGATAGAGCAATAGCCATTATATGGTAGAGTAATACTGCCAAATTCGGTGCCATTCTGAGTCCGTTTCAATGCTTAACAAAAGTCCCAAAGTTTGTGATTTAAACCTGGAAATTGCCTAAAAGTTTCGATTTTTCAGCAACTTTGAGCTACTATATCTTGGTGCTCAAAACTCTGATTGTGTTTTAAAACTTTGAGCTACTATATCTTGGTCCACTTATTGTGTTTTAAACTTTGTTTATGACTCTAATTGAGTTCCAAATTTCAGAGGCTGGTTCACATTGTGTGAATTTTACCGAATTTCCAAACTTTGCTGAAAACCAACCCCGAAACTATCTCGCAAGCCAAAGCAGCAATTTTGAGACAAATTTTCAATATCTTTCGTTTGGAATCATGGAAAAGTGTCTTCTAGAAACTTTTAGTACTTTGGAAGTAGTTTCCAACGGTACCAAGTTTTCCAATTTTGGACTCATAGAGAGTGAGATCTGATTTTTCAAAATTTGCTTGCCGAATCTGAAATTTTCGAACTTAAAGGAAATTAAGGGTTTCGAACTCTCCATTTTCCTCCGATATTGTTAGACCATTTACACTTGATTTCAAAGGCAAAAATCAGATTTCGCTTGTGTTTTTGAAACCCACTTCCGAGCCTCGATTATAAATAATTAAGAGTCAATTCATGAATTCTCCTTAGATTGTACACTAGTACAACTTTCTTTGATAAGTAGGGGTTCTAAGTGATAGTGTATAATAATTGATGGTTATTTGCTTAGGCGCTCAACGGGACCTTCAAGAGGGATTCGGAGCGGATACCTAAACACTTGTTTGGGCGCTTACTCATTTGTTTTGACTAGGTGAGTGTTCCATATAGGAGTACGTAATTTAAATAAGTCTATGACATGCTTATTCCATGATCGTCAAGTGTTAAGTGCTACATATTATGTATTTATCACACTCATGCATATTTGAGTAGGGTATACTTGAATTATTCGACATGAAATGCTTGAAGAGCATATTTACATGACTACTTGAATTACTCGACATAAAATACTTGAAGAGCATGTTTACGTGACTACTTGAATTACTCGACATGAAATCCTTGAAGTGCATATACTTCAATCACGTGACATGAAATACTTGAATTGTATATTTACATGAAGTGTTTAAATAATTAATAATGCTATGGTTGCATAAGTCGGTTGGAGTGAATCTCCTCGACTCTTTAGTGGTAAAAGTGAGAAACGGCTAAAGACGGCTTATTAAAATGACTAATGTCTACTAATTAACCGTGATTACTACCGTTAACTGTTAACCGTCAACCGTTAACCGTCAACCGTTAACCATTTACCGTAATTACTTACTGTTTTCCTATCTACTTGATTATCTGGTACTTGATTAGTTGATTACTGTAAATTACATGTTCACATGAAATTATCAAATATTACTTACGTGTTTATGTGTTAATTGTTGCTGGTAATTATTCATATGAAATTATCCACCATTTTAAAGCGAGTGTGTACTTTATCTCACTTAACCTATCAAAAGAATAAATTTTACTATTCGCCAAGTTATTTGATTACTTGTGCATGTTATAAGTTCTAAACTGAACTTGGGTCCTGCCCTTGGTTACTGACCTACTCGAGTCAGGATTGGGCTCGGTCGAGTAGGTTGGAACCCTGGGCCACCGTTTCGGTATATTCGAGTATTACCACTGGAGGGATAAGGCGATGACCAGACAGTACCGTGGGGACCGGAAGTTATAAGGTGCAGTTGACCGAAATAGTTCCAATGGAACACCGTATCCTTCAATGTATGTTTATTTTATATAATAATAACCGTTTCATGCAAATGTGCTATACTTGTGATATGCTCAAATTACTCGTAGAATGATAATTATCTCATGTTCATATGTCAACGTGCAACCCTGAACCATACATACGGTATGCTCAATTATTTGATTTAGTAGAACTGCTAGAGTGTCTTGGAACCTCACTGGGTTGTGTAGCTCATTCCACATTTTTATTTTTTTTTAACAAGGTTCGAGACCAAGAGTGCTTGTGAATAGTATTAGATAGTTTTCTTTTGAAAATTTAAAGTTGTATTACAACAGATGGCTGTAGTAAATATTCTTTTGGGTTGTATTTAGGTTGAGAGCTGATTAATTGTAAGTGTGAGATATTTTGGAATATTTTAATTATGTATTGAAGTTATTTGAAATATTCTGACCTTTTGAATTGTGGATTGTAGTGAATCCTGACGAGAGTTGGGCAGGCGTCCCGCGGATACCCTTTAGTTCGCTTTAGGAAGAAGTAGGGGCGTCACAATTGGTATCAGAGTTTAGGTTTCAGATCTTTGTAGTGTATCCTAAGCTTAAAAGTTTAGAGTGTCAGACTGTGGGACTGGTTTGAAAGTTAAGTGACCATTTGTAGGGATAAAAATCAGAGCCACTTTACGTGGTCTCTACGTAGGGTGGATTTGGACCAAGTGGTGTTATGGTGCTTACTATGTGATTGAGTAAAGGTTTAATTGCCCTTCTAGAAATGTAAGCTGTGAATCATGAATGTGACAGGTTGTAAAACCTTTTTCTTGATACTTGGAGGAAATTTGATATGTATGTTGGGTAGGAATCTCGAATGTGGTGATTTACTCTTGGGACCGGCCGACTCGAGTTGTGAATTAGTTTATTTCAGATTCTTGTACGCGAGTACTTGAGAGTTGAGGGCAATTCTAAGGACTTGAGATCTCCATTTATAGGCAATAAGAATGAATCGATATTTTACATGAATAGTTACAGGAAACCAATAAATTGTTTGACTATGACAGTACAATAATTAAGAGTGGGACGCAGAGAAAACCGTAACCCAAAAGATCCTTATGTTTGGATTGAAGTTGAACATATTAGGGAACGGGAATCATTTAGTTTCAATTAATCTAATGAAGCACTACTTGTGATGTTTTGTAGTGGGACGATGGGAGTAGAACTTAAGAGTTTGTGCCTTAGAGATGGATGCACTTTTGATAATCACTTGTTCATTTTTGTTTATTAACTTTGACTTGGTATGTATTTTACTTAGCTTGTTTGTGACCTCTTGATTCGTATTATAACTTTTGATATGTGTAAAAAATCATGTTCCTAATTCTAAATGTATTTGTAACTTGTATATGCTTTAAGTTCCTCTATGCCTAATTATTCCTTTTCTTATGCCTATAGACTTATATTAAGCATGGCTCGGCAAGGACAATGAATGGGTTGTGGTGTGGGTTTGGGCAACCTGCACTCTTGAGAAAGAATAATGACCGGTCTTATGTAATCCAATGGGATCTTAGTGATAGATATGAATCGAAAATGAATGAGAAGATTAGACCTACCAGTGATATAAAAGATTGATCTAGTTGGGTACCTAGAGAGGTTCTCCCCTATGTAATTTTAATAATTGTTCTACCGTACCTTGTGGTTGGTCCTGTGGACATGTTTCAACCTTTTATGAATGGTTGAACTTTCGAAGTATTTCGTTGGTTATTTGTGAAGTGACTTGAAATCATTACTTATCTGCTGTACTTTAACAAAAAAACAAAAAAAAAACATTTTCTCTCTTAAAAGCGTTTTCTAAAATATATGTTTATTCAAACGCAATTCTTAACTCGAAACTTTGATGAAAATTTTGAAACATCCTTCAGTTATATGTTATTTCATTGTATACGCTCTTTAATACCTATGCATTGAGTCGCATGATTAATCTTCTTAAATGTATTTGAGGAATTTGAAATATGTATTAATGACAGTGGCAAAAACATTACCTGAAGTTTCTTACTAAGAAAACTTAGTTTCGGACCATGAAGAAAGGTTTGTATCTTTTAGCTCTAATTTTGAAATTGTGAATCGCATTTTGCCACATACATATCCGAAATACATAAAAAAAAATCCTCGTTTTTGTCTCGCATATTATGATTGACTTGATTTGAAGAAAAATTTGAGTGGTCATTTGAGACCAAAGAAATCCGGTTACATCTAAAATTTTGTTAATTTTGGAGATCGAATGCCAGTAAATGATTTTTGGACAAATTAAGTCGAAGATTTTGGTAGTGTTAGTTTTCTATTGAAAATATATCTTCCTATTCGAATTTCGAACCACCACATAGAATCATTTAACTAGACCTTTAATTGACCCTGGAGTTGACTATTTTTGTGAAAACCCTATTTTCATGAGTGGAACAAGTAAAGTGTGATTGCTGCCCTATAGTTTGGAGGGTAGGAGTCTTATGAAGAAATCAGTGCTTAATTGTTAGTGCAAATTATAGAAGCTGTGAATTTTGATAGATCTAGTGGACCTGGCAAATAAGGGGTACGATATTATCTTAAGTGTGAATTTTGAGGACGAAATTCTTTTAAGGAGGGGAGGTTATGAGGACCCGTAAATTTTCTTATTTTATTTTATTTTACTGGTTTAATTAATTATTTAATTTGATTATTTAAAATCTATTTATATGGAAAAACGCCTCTCTTATGTTTTTAAAACGTTTTGTTAGAAAAGTTACTTTTCGAAACTCATTTAATTCAGAACAACGAGTACACATTTTTCAAAACTATATTTGAATTGAGAGTGTATTAATTTTGAAAAAAAAATAAGAATGATCAATAGTAGATTAAGAAAAGTCGTGAGGACTCGCAAAATTTATTTATTTTAAACTTCTGTTACGAGCTTATTTAAATATTTAATTGCCTGTTTGCCTGAATATTATTTTCTAACCTTTTTAGACCCAATTACATGAAACTATGATTTACATGTATTTTTAAAATGACTTGTTACGAAAATTAATTTTGGAAACTTGTTTAGCGGGAATAGTGAATACGCATTTTCGAGACAGCGATTGATTTGGGGATACAGTGAGTTTGGAAAATTGGAGACTTATACATCAGTCTTAAAAATAGGTATTTTATGTTTAAATATTCAAGTATTAGTTAGCAGTACTATCGTTATAAGAATTTCTTAGAGATTGCACTTTATCGTGCACAAGTCGGAAGTTCACGTTTTTATGCGCGTGATCAATTAAGAGACTTAAAGCCTTTATTTTTAGATTATTAAGAGTGAATAATAATAGTATGAATACAAGTGCATTAGAGGTTTAGTGCACAATTGAAACAAACCTGAGAGAAAACAGAGGTACGAAACGTGCGCGTACGCGTACCATTAAAGAGTTGACTTTTGTGTAAAAGGCTACCAACCACCAAGCTTCTCTAGGAAGCCTCTTTTGATCAGCACCATCTCTCTCTCCTTTCTCCTTCAAGCTGGCTGAACACGCTAAGCAAAGAAGAAGGAACAAAGTTCTTCTCATTTCACCTCCATTCATCCAACCATTTCACCTCAAAATTTGTACACAACTTCCATAATACTAGAAGAACAACTCTAGCCAGGTGAGGAGCATCATTTCCACGGTTTCTTGGAGCTTTTTAGTGGCCAAATTTTCTGGTTTCATCTCAAAAACAAGGAGGTAATCATCTAATCTTGTAGTCTTGGTTTTAGTGGATGGATCTTTGATATGAAGCTTGTAGCTTCATGTGGGTGTTGTTATTTAGATGGAAATTTTGTGTGTGGACTCTATGAACTACCACCATGGTTGGATGAACTGATTTGTTATGTTTTGATGAAATTAATATTGGTTTAGTGCTTAAATTAGTGGAAATGAGTGATATTTTAGATAGAAACTCAAAGGGGAGTGAAGGTAGAAATTTTTCATTTCTGCCCTTGTGTTATCCGTGACCTTTAGAGTGATTTTTTGGGGTTCTAATGACTTGGTTATGATGTTTATATGTTGCGTGGATTGTGTAGAAAGTTTCATAAAAAAAATAACGTGATTTAGTTGGCCAAATGATGTATTTTCGGAAACCAGCAAAACTGGAAATTTTTCCCGCCACTGTTCTGGCAGTGTTTTTGTTTTGGCTATAACTTTTTACTCTGATGTCAAAATTGAGTGCCGTTTGTGGAACTGGAAATTAGACATTCCCAGCTTTCCAATGGTATACAATGCATGTCTTGACTCTACCTGAGTGAACCGTACCACTCATTCGAACATGACTGTCCTGTTTCAATGGTTCACTGGAGTCCACGTCTTGAGCTGTAACTTGATGCTCAAAGATGAGTTAGTTGTGGATAGATTTTAAAAACGATTTCTTCTGAGAAATTGTAATCTTATGAATGAAGTTTTCAGTGCCACCAACTAGCTCAATTCCAAGTTGAATTGAGTGAGATACGGCCAAATTACAGACCTGGATTTTTGCTTGAAAATCCTCTTTTGGCTAGTTAAATGGCCTAGCTTGATTTGGGACTTGTTGTTTTGGAAACTTTGATGTCCAACATCTACCAAACTTTATATTAGATGTTCATTGGACTTTTTTTTCACAAATAAACCAGATTTGGGTTGGTTGAATTGGACAAAATGTTTAAAAAGGAAAGAAGAGCTAGAAGACAGTTTTGCCTTGGGAAATTTCTTTAAATTTGATGGTTTAGTTAACTACCTTTCCGTGTGAATTTTCAAATGAAATTTGATAGAGTAGTAGTCCTCATATGGAGGTTTAATTGTACAAAATTTGGTGATATTCTAAAACTATTTTGATATGCAAATGATGTCCCGAAATTGCTCTTCGAATCTGGAAAACTTTTCCTTTTCTCTTAGCCGAATGGCCAATCTTGACTTGGGACTTGTTATTTCGGAATTTTTGGTGTTAATCACCTAAGAAAATTTATCTTGAATGTTATTTAGACATTGTCTACACAAATGAACCATGTTTGAAAATATTTCATTAGCCGAATGATTTAGAAAAGGGAAATGGTAGCACAAGGCAGTTTTGCCTTAAAAATTTAGAAAATTTCGTGACTTTGTTAACTGACTTTCCGTACGTATTTTTTCATGAAATTCCACAGAGCAATAGCCCTTATATGGTAGTATAATATTGCCAAATTTAGTGCTATTCCGAGTCCATTTCAATGCTTAACCAAAGTCCCAAATTTTGTGATTTGAACCTGAAAATTGCCTAAAAGTTTCAATTTTTCGGCAACTTTGAGCTACTATCTTGGTGCTCAAAACTCTGATTCTTGTTCCGTTTGTTGTGTTTTAAACTTTGTTTACGACTCTAATTGAGTTCCAAATTTCAGAGGCTGGTTCATATTGTGCGAATTTTACCGAATTTCCAAACTTTACAGAAAACCAACCCCGAAACTGTCTCACAAGCAAAAACAGCAATTTTGAGACAAATTTTGAATATCTTTCGTTTGGAATCATGGAAAAGTGTCTTCTAGAAACTTTTAGTACTTTGGAAGTAGTTACCAACAGTACGAAGTTTTCCAATTTTGGACTCATAGAGAGTGAGATCTAATTTTTCATGTCGCGTAATTGAAGTATATGCACTTCAAGTATTTCATGTCAAGTAATTCAAGTAGTCATGTAAATATGCTCTTCAAGCATTTCATGTCGAATAATTCAAATATACCCTACTTAAATATGTATGAGTGTGATAAATACTTAATATGTAGCACTTAACACTTGACGATCATGGAATAAGCATGTCATAGACTTATTCAAATTACGTACTTCTATATGGAACACTCACCTAGTCAAATCAAGTGAGTAAGCGCCCAAAACAAGTGTTTAGGTGTCCGCTCCGAGTCCCTCTTGAAGGTCCCCTTGAGCGCCTGAGCAAATAACCATCAATTATTATACACTATCACTTGGAACCCCTACTTATCAAAGAAAGTTGTACTAGTGTACAATCTAAGGAGAATTCATGAATTAAGCCTTAATTATTTATAATCGAGGCTCGGAAGTAGGTTTCAAAAACACAAGAGAAATCTGATTTTCGCCTTTGAAATCAAGTATAAAACGGTCTAACAATATCGGAGGAAAATGGAGAGTTCGAAACCCTTAATTTCCTTTAAGTTCGAAAATTTCAGATTCGGCATGAAATACTTGAAGTGCATATATTTCAATTACGCGACATGAAATACTTGAATTGTATATTTATGTGAAGTGTTTAAATGATTAATGATGCTATGACTGCATAAGTCGGTTGGAGTGAACCTTCTTGACTCTTTAGTGGTAAAAGTGAGAAACGGCCAAAGGCAGCCTATTAAAATGACTAATGTCTACCAATTAACCGTGATTACTATCATTAACCGTTAATCGTCAACCGTTAACCGTCAATCGTCAACCGTTAACCGTCAACCGTTAACCGTAATTACTTACCGTTTTTCTATCTACTTGATTGCCTGATACTTGATTACTTGATTACCGTAAAGTACATGTTCATATGAAATTATCAAATATTGTTTACGTGTTTATGTGTTAATTGTTGCTGGTAATTGCTCATATGAAATTATCTATCATTTTAAGACGAGTGTGTACTTTATCTTACTCGACCTACCTAAAAAATAAATTTTACCGTTTGCCAAGTTATTTGATTACTTGTGCATGTTGTAAGCTCTAAGCTGAACTTAGGCCCTGCCCTTGGTTACAGAACTACTTGAGCCAGGACTGGGCTCGATCGGGTAGGTTGGAACCCTGGGCCACCGTTTCGGTATACTCGAGTATTACTACTGGAGGGATAAGGCGATGGCCAGACAGTACCGTGGGGACCGGAAGTTATAAGGTGCAGTTGACCGAAATAGTTCCAATGGAACACCGTATCCTTCAATTTGTGTTTATTTTACATAATGATAACCGTTTCATGCAAATGTGCTATACCTGTGATTTGCTCAAATTACTCGTAGAATGATAATTGTCTCATGTTCATATGTCAACGTGCAACCCTGAACCATACATACGGTATGCTCAATTATTTGATTTAATAGAACTGCTAGAGTGTCTTGGAACCTCACTGGATTGTGTAGCTCATTCCACATGTTTGTTTTCTTTAACAGGGTTCGAGACCAAGAGTGCTCGTGAATAGTACTAGATAGGGTTTTTTTTTTGAAAATTTAAAGTTGTATTACAACAGATGACTGTAGTAAATATTCTTTTGGGTTGTATTAAGCTTGAGAACTGATTAATTGTAAGTGTGAGATATTTGGAGTACTTTAATTATGTATTGAAGTTATTTGAAGTATTCCGAGCTTTTGAATTTTGGATTGTAGTGAGTCCTGACGAGAGTTGGGCAGGCGTTCTGCGGATACCCTTTGGTTCGTCTTAGGGAGAAGTAGAGGCGTGACAGAGACACCAAAAGCAACATGTCTAATTGGCCAGATTATAAACAATTCTATTGTATCTGAGAATACATGTATCTCAAATATCCAAAAAGTTGGGTAGAAATTTTCAATCAAAAGAATCAAGGCAAGAAAATTGAGGGAAATTAGCAAGAAAAAGGGAGTAATTGCACAATCTAAAAGTTGGGGAAAATTAGGGAGTAAATTGTGAGAAAAATCACCATCTGAATTAGGCGAGATGAGGTATATGAATGGATAACTCGACAATTCACAAAGAAGAAGGTGATTTCTGTGAGGACCCGTAATTTTCTTAATTTCTAGGGTTTTAATTTCTTTTAATTACACGTTTTTCCACCTTTTCTTTATTCAAAAAAATTGTGCAAATAAATTTTATGAGTAAATATAGTTTTTTAAATGATTTTTCTAGTATCGGTTAGTTTTTGAGAAATTATGAGCGTATATCGGATGTGGGACCCGCTAGTGCGGAAAATTCGAAAAATTTTGGCCAACTAGGTTAAGTTTTGTATACTGGATTTAATTTATCAGGTGTTAAGAGATAATTAGAGGATACTTAGATGGACTATCATTGGAGAGACAAAAGGATAGAGTTGCATTAAAAAGGGTGACAAGTGTCACCTTCCTATTCAACTTTGACTTTGACCATTATTTCTTACCTTTACTAATACTCAATTTTGACCCAAAAAGCCCCTAAATTTCTGCAAGCTTGGCCGACCCTCTCTCTCTCAAGAAAGAAAGAAAACTCTTCAAGTTTTAGCTCCAATCTTGCTCAAGTTGAACCATCCAACCATTTGATCTTGCAATTACTCCATAAAACCTCTTCACTTAGTGTTTGTGAGTTGTTTGGTGGAGTTGTTTGGGAAGCTAAGGTGACAAGTTGCTCTCCCTCTTGTTTTACTAAGGTGAGTAGTGGATGAACCCCTCTCCTCCCTTAATTGATGCTTAAATCATGATTAGTGGTGGTATGAGATGCAATATTATGGATTATTTCTTGATTTGTGGTTGAAGTGATGAAGTTTTATTATTTTTGGGGATTTTTCTGTTTTAATATAAGCATGATTGGGTGGTTATCTATGATGATTGTAAATGGTATATAATGACTCTAGGAGGTGGAAAAAGTGATTAATTGCAACCAATTTCTGGTTTGGAAGAAATTTCAGAAAATTAGGGTTCTTAAGGGAGCATTCTGTCCGAATTTTTAGCTCCTAGTTAGAGGCCGAATGCGCCTTACCTTAAAACATGAAAGTTGTAGGGAATGACATTTTAAAGGTGCCTACAAAATTTCAGGTCAATCGGAGTAGTGTAGAATGAGAAAAGTCGAAATTACCCTTGCTGTCCTGGTTTTATCCGAATGTAAGAATTGCGCCTGTAATTGGTTGTTTTGGCTGGAATTGCTTCCGAATTGGTTGTTGAGCCTTCTGATGAAATTTAGCCCTGTTTCTTAGCTTTCAGCTGGTTTTAGAATTTCTGTATTTGGACTTGGAGAGCCTGAGTTATGATGTTTTCGTTAGAATGCGTTTTGGTGAATCTGTTTTACAATTTTGATGTAGTATCATGCATTTTTGACCTATTTGCACTCAAAACTGGGTTGAGTGACCTTCTGTGATGTTGTAGCACTATCTTTTAGCTTCGAAATGGTGGGTCTTGCACCCTCATCCAATAATCATAGTGAAATTGGTGCCATTACCGCGAAATGAGGTCAAAAACTGTTTTTTCAGGGCTAAAGCTAATTCCATTTCCGGATTTTTCTGGTTTCCTCTAATGCTTATATATGCTTATGGAACCCTATTGTGATCGTGTTGGCATTGGTTTATGACTTGTAATTGAGTCTTCTTGTGCTTATTGGAATATTCTAGGGTTTGACTTTTATTTTCGGTCATTTTCCTAGCTAACTTTTGTACTTGGATAACCTTGAGCCTATTGAACGGCTGTGGTGATGAATGTATATTGAGTATGACTTTGGGAGTTGATTGAGGAAAATAATGAAGCCGTGATGGCTGGAAAAGTAAGAAATTTAGGGGAAGTGCTGTCCAATTTTTCTAGGCCGATTGGTTCCTTTAAGTTTGAATTGGCTTGTGATAGAAATGAAGGGCTTTTGGGTTGTTGAACCTAGGTCTTCATGTTACCTTTTTGTTCCCAAAAATCATGTTTTCTACCCTTACATTAGTAATTATTTGGCGAGACATACGACTAGTAGTCGAGCCTCACATGTGTATTTTGTTTACTCGATTCTGGATGTGAAACCTTCAATTGGTTTACTTTGATTATTTTAGGGTTTCTTGGCGATTAAAGCCAATCCGAAGTGAAAACTTTTGAGGTATCTGTACTTGAACCGGTGAGTGTACCACTCCCCTCCATTGCTGTTTAACTTGATTTCTGCTCTGCAATCTGTTTAATTTGTTTGAGACGAGAGTGTACTTTATCACACTCGTCCTCTTGTCTGTTCATATGCCAATTTTGGTGTCAATCTGAATCTGATATCTGTATCTGTATCTGTTTGGATGTCGTTTGGAAACTTGTAACCAACGATCTTTCTGTGACCTATGAGCTCAAACCCTGTGGCTAAGTTATTCCAGTCGGGCCGGCAAGGGTCTGGACGATTAGATAACGAACTACGGTAGTCTGTTTTGGGATCTTTGGGTATTGAGACCCTTGATTCCTGTATACTCGAGTATTACCATTTCTGTTTCTGTTGAGGTGAGCGGGCCCGATAAAGGGATATTTGGTGGACGGAATTTGGTGTAAAGTGGGGTCTACGGACGTGTTGGTTCTATATACGTTGACGGAGAGTCAACCGGCTTGGATCAAGTACTGCGCTGGAAAGCTGGCTCCTGAGAGCCACCTGTATCCTTCCTATTTGAGTTGTTGTGTTTACCTGTCTTATTTTATAGCGAGCATGTGTATTTGATTTGTATAACGTGAAATACCTGATTTTTTTTGCTACATGTTTGGTACCTCATTGGGCGTAAGCTCACCCCCTTTCTGTTACCCTTGTTTCCTTACAGGAATCTCTTTTGGAAATCATGATTTTGAGAAGCGAGTTGAGCTAGTTAGAAAATCTTTTGTTCTTTTGTATAGCTCCTCGAGAATGAGCAAACTCTAAATGTATTTCATTTCACTGGTTCCATGTGAATTGTAAACCTAGCGACATGTATATATGAAAGCGTTTTCCCCATGTTTAAGCTTGGCGGTCTTCAATCGTTCATTTCTTTTGGGTCCTATCTCGCGTAATATCGGATTTGTGTGATTCGACTCCGTAGTCCTGGCGAGAGTTGGGCAGGCGGTCCACTGAACCCTTTGGTTCGCCTTAGGGTGAGGTGAGGCTGTCACATGTGGTATCAGAGCCACTTCGTGTGGTCTCTGCGCGGAGAGAGCTTGGGCCAAGTGGTGTTATTGCCCTGCTTTCGTGAAAGCGTCAAAAGGTATATGTGCTCGTTTGAGCGTAAGCGATGAACTGTGCATGTCATAAGTGTAAGGATTATTACCGTGGGACTTGAGGAAGTTAGGAATGTATGTCGGGTAGGAATCTTTACTATGGATGATTTACGCTTGGAACCGGCCGGTTTGAGTTGTGAATTATGTTAGATGGGATTCTTGCGCCCGGATACGAAAGAGATGAGAGCCTAGGTTAGAAAGGACTTGGGCGAACTAGCAATGCGATTCGATGGAACTTCACGCAGTCTGTTCGGGTGTTGTTAAGCATGATCAACCTTGATTAAAATATCAGTGGTGTTGTTCTCGTAAATTAAGGACGGAGCCCTAGAGGGGAAAAGCTTTCGTTAGTTATTCTTGTACTTGTGACCTAGTGTGTCTATAGTACTTTTGGATAACCCCGCTACTTTCATGGATTTGTATCTAATTGATTGCTACTGTGTGGCTTGTTTGATACAGTTATGTTATATAGGTATACTTTTGATCTGTGTGTACCTTTTGCTACTTACTTTTGCCTACCTATGTTTAATATTATATTCCCGCTTCGACCCTAAATTTATTAGACCAATGGAAGGCACTCGTAGTGGACGGGGCCGCGGGCGTGGAATTAGGCAACCTATATCTGAGAGGCGCACTGGAGAAACCTCATATGAACCAAACCCTGAACCTAGGGTTGACCCCAATGTCCAAATAGCTGCTGCCATGCAGCAAATGACTGATTTGCTAGCCCAAGTGGTGCACCAACAAGGTCAAAGCCCTAACCCCAACCCTGGGAATCCTGATAATCACATAGAGGGCGAGGATAGAGCCATTGAGAGATTTCAGAAGTTCTCCTTACCCAAATTTCTTGGAGGCCCTGATCCTGACGTAGCTGAGAAGTGGCTGGAGAAGATGATCGATATTTTCGCTGCCTTACACTATACCGAGAAGAGACAGGTAACATTTGCTGTCTTTCAACTAGAGGGAGCCGCCCGTTCCTGGTGGAATGTCATTCGAATGAAATGGGAAAGAGAACAAACCCCGAGGACGTGGGCGAACTTTATGAGGGAATTTAATGCCAAGTTTTTCCCTCCTCTAATCCAAGAAAAGAAGGAAGATGAATTTATTCGGCTTCGCCAAGGAACTCAGACCGTAGCCGAGTATGAGAGTCAATTCACTCGGTTGTCTAAGTTTGCGCCCGAACTGATTGTAACTTAACAAAGACGGATAAGGCGATTCATCCAGGGATTAAATGTTGAAATTCAAAAGGATCTGGCGGTAGCCCAACTTAATGCCTTTAGTGATGCGGTGGAGAAGGCCCAGCGCGTTGAAACTGCAAGGTTACAAGTTAGAAACTTCCAAGCAAGAAAAAGGGGCTTTCCGGGGAGTAGCTCAGAACAAGCGGATAATAGTACAATCCCTAAAGTTCGAAAGGGAAACGGGGAAGTACGGCTACCGGGGGTGACAGGTGGTGTTCCACAGGGGGGATCAGTCTCTGCTACTCGTGGTTCCTGTGGATATTGTGGAGGGCCAAATCATACTGAAACCAATTGCTGGAAGAAAGAAGGAAAATGCTTGCGCTGTGGAAGCGCTAAACATCGGATTGCTAACTGTCCAGCTCGCCTGCGCGAGCGGAGAGGGACCCCGCCACCAACCAAGACTAACTTTCAGCAACCCGCCAAGACCAACCCTGGATAGTCGAAAGAAGAAGGGACTGGAGCGAAAGTACCAGCTCGAGTATATTCCCTGGAGCATCATCAGGTACCTGACTCGTCTGAGGATGACGTAGAAGGTATGGTCTGTGGGGTACCCTAAATTTGATAGATTCCGTTGATAAGAAAATTTCAAGAACGAAATTTCTTTAAGGGGGAGAGAGTGTGAGGACCCGTAATTTTCTTAATTTTTAGGGTTTTAATTTCTTTTAATTACACGTTTTTCCACATTTTCTTTATTCAAAAAAATTGTGCAAATAAATTTTATGAGTAAATATAGTTTTTTAAATGATTTTTCTAGTATCGGTTAGTTTTTGAGAAATTATGAGCGTATATCGGATGTGAGACCCGCTAGTACGGAAAATTCGAAAAATTTCGGCCATCTAGGTTAAGTTTTGTATACTGGGTTTAATTTATCAGGTGTTAAGAGATAATTAGAGGATACCTAAATGGACTATCATTGGAGAGACAAAAGGATAGAGTTGCATTAAAAAGGGTGACAAGTGTCACCTTCCTATTCAACCTTGACTTTGACCATTATTTCTTACCTTTACTAATACTCAATTTTGACCCAAAAAGCCCCTAAATTTCTGCAAGCTTGGCCGACCCTCTCTCTCTCAAGAAAGAAAGAAAACTCTTCAAGTGTTAGCTCCAATCTTGCTCAAGTTGAACCATCCAACCATTTGATCTTGCAATTACTCCATAAAACCTCTTCACTTAGTGTTTGTGAGTTGTTTGGTGGAGTTGTTTGGGAAGCTAAGGTGACAAGTTGCTCTCCCTCTTGTTTTACTAAGGTGAGTAGTGGATGAACCCCACTCCTCCCTTAATTGATGCTTAAATCATGATTAGTGGTGGTATGAGATGCAATATTATGGATTATTTCTTGATTTGTGGTTGAAGTGATGAAGTTTTATTATTTTTGGGGATTTTTCTGTTTTAATATAAGCATGATTGGGTGGTTATCTATGATGATTGGAAATGGTATATAATGACTCTAGGAGGTGGAAAAAGTGATTAATTGCAACCAATTTCTGGTTTGGAAGAAATTTCAGAAAATTAGGGTTCTTGAGGGAGCATTCTGTCCGAATTTTTAGCTCCTAGTTAGAGGCCGAATGGGCCTTAGCTTAAAACATGAAAGTTGTAGGGAATTACCCTTGCTGTCCTGGTTTTATCCGAATGTAAGAATTGCGTCTGTAATTGGTTGTTTTGGCTGGAATTGCTTCCGAATTGGTTGTTGAGGCCTTCTGATGAAATTTAGCCATGTTTCTTAGCTTTCAGCTGGTTTTGGAATTTCTGTATTTGGACTTGGAGAGCCTGAGTTATGATGTTTCTGCTAGAATGCGTTTTGGTGAATCTGTTTTACATTTTTGATGTAGTATCTTGCATTTTTGACCTGTTTGCACTCAAAACTGGTGACCTTCTGTGATGTTGTAGCCCGGTCTTTTAGCTTCAAAATGGTGGGTCTTGCACCCTCATCCAATAATCGTAGTGAAATTGGTGCCATTACCGCGAAATGAGGTCAAAAACTATTTTTTCAGGGCTAAAGCTAATTCCATTTCCGGATTTTTCTGGTTTCCTCTAATGCTTATATATGCTTATGGAACCCTATTATGATCGTGTTGGCATTGGTTTATGACTTGTAATCGAGTCTTCTTGTGCTTATTGGAATATTCTAGGGCTTGACTTTTATTTCCGGTCATTTTCCTAACTAACTTTTGTACTTGGATAACCTTGAGCCTATTGAACGGCTGTGGTGATGAATGTATATTGAGTATGACTTTGGGAGTTGATTGAGGAAAATAATGAAGCCATGATGGCTGGAAAAGTAAGAAATTTAGGGGAAGTGTTGTCCAATTTTTCTAGGCCGATTGGTTCCTTTAAGTTTGAATTGGCTTGTGATAGAAATGAAGGGCTTGTGGGTTGTTGAACCTAGGTCTTCATGTTACATTTTTGTTCCCAAAAATCATGTTTTGTACCCTTGCATTAGTAATTATTTGGCGAGGCATACGACTAGTAGTCGAGCCTCACATGTGCATTTTGTTTACTCGATTCTGGATGTGAAACCTTCAATTGGTTTACTTTGATTATTTTAGGGTTTCTTGGCGATTAAAGCCAATCCGAAGTGAAAACTTTTGAGGTATCTGTACTTGAACCGGTGAGTGTACCACTCCCCTCCATTGCTGTTTAACTTGATTTCTGCTCTGCAATCTGTTTAATTTGTTTGAGACGAGGGTGTACTTTATCACACTCGTCCTCTTGTCTGTTCATATGCCAATTTTGGTGTCAATCTAAATCTGTATCTGTATCTGATATCTGTATCTGTATCTGTTCGGACGTCATTTGGAAACTTGTAACCAACGATCTTTCTGTGACCTATGAGCTCAAACCCTGTGGCTAAGTTATTCGAGTCGGGCCGGCAAGAGCCTGGACGATTAGATAACGAACCACGGTAGTCTGTTTTGGGATCTTTGGGTATTGAGACCCTTGATTCCGGTATACTCGAGTATTACCATTTCTGTTTCTGTTGAGGTGAGCGGGCCCGATAAAGGGATATTTGGTGGACGGAATTTGGTGTAAAGTGGGGTCTACGGACGTGTTGGTTCTATATACGTTGACGGAGAGTCAACCGGCTTGGATCAAGTACTGCGCTGGAAAGCTGGCTCCTGAGAGCCACCTGTATCCTTCCTATTTGAATTCTTGTGTTTACCTGTCTTATTTTATAGCGAGCATGTGTATCTGATTTGTATAATGTGAAATACCTGATTTTTTTTTACTACATGTTTGGTACCTCATTGGGCGTAAGCTCACCCCTTTCTGTTACCTTTGTTTCCTTACAGGAACCTCTTTTGGAAATCATGATTTTGAGAAGCGAGTTGAGCTAGTTAGAAAATCTTTTGTTCTTTTGTATAGCTCCTCGAGAATGAGCAAACTCTAAATGTATTTCGTTTCACTGGTTCGATGTGAATTGTAAACCTAGCGACATGTATATATGAAAGCGTTTTCCCCATGTTTAAGGTTGGCGGTCTTCAATCGTTCATTTCTTTTGGGTCCTATCTCGCGTAATGTCGGATTTGTGTGATTCGACTCCGTAGTCCTGGCGAGAGTTGGGCAGGCGGTCCACTGAACCTTTTGGTTCGCCTTAGGGTGAGGTGGGGCTGTCACAATTTCACCCATAACTCAAATAATACCCAAAAAGTTGGGCATAAATTTTTGCCAAAGGAATTAGGGCAACAACATTGGGGAAAATTAGGGAGAAAAAAAGGAGAGGATGAGAGAACCTACCTTTTGTTGCAAAGAGTTGGTGAAGAGAGGTTCATGGGCACTCTTGAATCTATGGAGAGTGAATCCTTGTTTTATATTTCTTTCTATGGAGTGTGAAAGAGAGAGAGAGAGGGAGAGAGAGAGAGAGAGAGAGAGGGAGAGAGAGAGAGAGAGAGAGAGAGAGAGAGGAGAGAGAGAGAGAGAGAGAGAGAGAGAGAGAGAAAGGAATGAAACAAAGAATAGTTTTCCTAATTGACCCGCACTACATTTTAAAAATTTTTTTGAACAAACTTTTGTTTCATTGACTCCCTATTCATCATCCAGTACTAGAATATCTATCAAGTTTTTTGATTTAATTTTGAAGTATAATTTTTAGAAAAGAAACATTTTCTAGCAAGAGTGGGTTGAATCTAAGAAGTGGGAAAGGCAAAAGGGATTTGAATTCAGAACTTTTAATTTCTAGAACTTCAACCTTATAGTATAATTACTAGTTTTTAATATTTTTTGCGAAAATTTTTCATGATGGGTGGTAAGTTTTTGTTAATTAATACCAGTGGCAAAAGTATTTCTGTTCATGTTCTAATAGTTCATACAACTATTAAAACTATATATTAGTTTTTGAAATTGCAAATCTGGGGCAGTACATCAATACACCTTAATCTCTCTCATATAAGTTTTTTCAGAATTGTATATATTTTATATCTCACTCATATCTGATTAATTTGGACAAAAGAAAATTTTATTGTTTTTAGCTCATAGTAATGTACATTTTAGTTATTTTATACTGATAACCCCTGCATGTTAATTGTTAATTTTGCATAAATTTTAGTAGTGTACATTTTAGTTATTTTATTCTGATGACTCGTGCATGCTAATTGTCAATTTTGCATATGGTAGTAGTACTAATTTGTAAGGGAAATATGCATTACCTCGGATCTTTTGCAAATCAACATTCATTTTGCAAGTTCTAATAGTTAATGCCCAATATCCTCATATCGTTAATCAACTTATAAGTTCAGCTAATTTAAACATCATAAAAATAACTGTATCCAATATTTGTAATTTATGCAATAAGTATTGAATAGTTAAATGAATTAGACGAGAAAAAATTATTTATTTTTAAAAGAATTTATTTAATTGGATTCAAGACAAAAGTTCATCTTTAAATCACCACCTTAAAATAACCAAAAAAATGTATAAATACACCAATACAGTAAATTATTTCACTCACTATTCAATTTGGAAACTCTTGCTTATGTCGAGTTAAATTTAAGTAATAAGTTTCTTCAATTATATTTCTATGACTAGTTTAATGAAACTTATTAAATTGCCAAATTAAGAAAATTAGCTTAATTATAAGGCTCATAATCATACGACAATGAAATAATATCATTAGACAATAGATCAAGAGCAACAGTGAGTGAAAAATATGAAATTTAAGACAATTTAGTTTGACTAATTTTGCCACTATCTACAACGCATTGCTAGAGTGACAACTTAGAGTTGTTAGTGCTGAGGGTACACGAATATAGTGACGACAAGGCAAAGTTGTCAAAGAAAAGACAAAGAAAATAGTGACGACTTTCACCAAGTTGTCATTGTTGTTTTCCCCAATTGTTCCCGCACTCTTCAAAGTCAACTGGCAAGAATCAGTTTTTGACAACAATCCACAGTCGTCACTGATGAGTTGCCTCCCATAAGGCAGTTGTAACGACTTGCAATGTTGTTACTAAAGGACCCCAATCAGTGACGACTTTTATGTCATTACTATGAAATGTTATGACTAATGACCAATTTTCTTGTAGTGTTTTATAATGAAAATGGTATGTTGTCACTGATAAACAACATTGACAATCTAGAAAAGTCATCACAAAATACTACTACCAATAGTGATGAGGTTTAGCACATTGTCACTATTGTATTCTCCCGTGTTCCAAGTGTTTGTTCACGAGAATATACTTGTGACGACATATTGAAGTCATCACTAACTAGTTGGATCAATCAGGCAATTGTGATGAGGTGGGATGTCATGAATAAAGTCTCACCTTCTTTGACGACTTTCTGTCATCACTGAAAAAAGTCGTCACTAAAGGCCAATTTTCTTGTAGTGAGCATATAGCTACTAGGTTCAACCTGAAACTCTAAATCAGTCAGAAGCTCCAGAAATGATAAGTTGTAGATCTTTTTCCCAAACTAGATATATACAAGTGTATTTACTATAGATACATTAAGAGATAAAGTTCTTTCAGTTCCTGTCTATTCAATTTGGACTTACTAAATGAAGCAATGATTGTAAAAGGCAAGAAGCAATGGACTTTAATTACTGGCTAAGGCATGTAATAATTTAGATAACATGTTCATCAAATTGCATTTCAATTCATATAAATGCAGACATGTAATTATCTAATTGTGTCAAGAGTTCTTAGAGATAATCATTATTTTCCATCCAATAAGTACCTCTTTTGTATTTTGAAAACTCGTTTTAAATGTCTCGACGGTAGGCTCAATTGGTACAGTCCAGAGGTCTATATTGATGAGTGGAGACTCTCTTCTCATTTGGAATCTTTCCTATTTAATAAATAAAGACTCAACTTGCAAAGTTCCTTTTGAAGGATGTCTAGATACAACAGGTCGTTGGCTTTGTCAAAATCGACCATCCATGGTTCATGAGAGGACAACAATCAAATATTCCAACACAAAACTGAGGAACAAAAGTGAATTTATGTAATAAAATATCAATTCATGTGGTAACAAAATATCTGTGATGACCCAGAAAAAAAAAAGTAGTTTCTCACTTCCCAACTGTTTGCATTTCTATTTAAATTATATTTGTATAAAATTTGCTTTCATTTAGTTTTACTTGTTAAGTGATAAATGAGTTTCTTTTGCTTGCTTATTTTAACTTTCGAGTGATTAATTTCTTAAAAATTGTTGATTTCGCGACTTATTAGTGAATTTGGCCAAAACCCTAGAAGAATATAAGTTAAGATATTAGTGAAGTAAAAAAAGATTTTTGGGAGGTAAAAGAAGGTTAGAAAGTCTAAGGGTTAATAACGAGAAATTTAAGTGGAAGACACTATTTGGACACTAGTCAAAGTTGACTTAAAGACCTTTCTTGTGGCTAGTATATTAGCTCAAAAACAACCAAAATGCCCTCATTTTGCTTCCCTTGATGGCCGAACCATAGAGAGAGGAAGAGAGAGAGACTCCAATTCTTCTTGAAATTCTTGAAGACCCAAACTTCCCTTTCACCAAACTACTTAAACTTTTGAAAGATCTTGAAGGAAAAGGCTCCTAGGAGTGGATCTTGCCATTTTCTTGGGTTAATTTTGCTAAAGATTGGAGCTTTGAAGAGGTAAGTGGCTAATCTACTTCATTCTTTTGCTTTTCAAGCAATTTTGGACTAAATCTTGGTAGATCTATGGTATTTATAGAAAACCCATGGTGGGTTTGAAAGTTTTAAAAAAATTTGGTACTCGGTGCTTTAATGATCTTGGTATGCTTATATCTTGATATATTTGGCTAGAATTTGATGGATTCTTGTCTCTTGTGATCCTAAAGTTAATGATTGATGAAACCCATGAGGATTTGAGTGTGATTTATAGTGGATTGTTGGTGAAAATTGGAGTATATATATATGCTAAAATTTCTGTTTAGATGGCCAATTATCATGGACAAATTTCATCTTTACCTTGAATTTGTGGCTTTTTTTGTACACTTGTACTGAAATTTTTTTTAGGAAATTTGATGCTACTTGAATCTATGTATGTTGGTTGGATTATGTTAAAAAAATTTGTAAGAAAATGAAGTGGTGATGTGGGTTATCTAGTTGGAAAAAGTAAAGTTGAAAAAGCTAGAAAAATGGCCTAAGTTGGCCAAATTTGTGAGCCAAAAACTCCAACTTTAATTTTCTATTTTAAAAACTGTTTTGGGTGAAATTTAGTTCAAAAGATTCTATTGGACTTTGATTTTGGTATGTATAATGATTTTGGATCAAAATTTTGAAGTTAAAAAGAGTGGAAAGTAAGATTTCCTCCAAAAATTAGTGGTTGACAACTTTATGGATTGATTTGACTTTGGATCCTTGTTTTAATGAAGTTTTGGTTGGTCTAGTTCAAGAAACCTTATTAAACTTTGATCTTGGTTTGTGAAATGATTTTTGGGACAAAAACTACGAAAGTAAGTAATTGAAAAAGTAGACTTTTGCTATGATTTGTTTGCTAGAAAACTTGTAGGAGTGAAAAGTCTTGTTCAAACTTTTGAAATGTTTTTACCTTAATGAAAAGTTGTATTTTTACCTGAATTGCCGATTTGAAAACCTGAATGGGTTGAAGTGTTTAGGACACTAAAGTCGATTAATTTGAAAACAAAGTTTTCGTACTTAAGTGAATTGATTTGGTGAATACTAAGGGTTCACTTATATGTTGTAATTGTTTGCTAGGGCTACAATCTGAACTTGCAGGCGATCCTTCTGTAGATGGTTAAGTGCTATTTGGTGAGTGTTCTAAGTGCATGGTAGCACTATACAAATGCTTGATATGTTAATGAGCTTGAGAAAATGATATGATTATAAACTGTCATTCTTTTGAACTTGTTTATGAACGAGCAAGTGTATACATTACCACACTCGACCCTATTGAATTGTTATTGCTATAAGTGAATGTGATATGATATTAATGATATGTGGGGGCCCAAAACTCAATGGCTAGTTATTCGAGATTGAGCCGGCAATGGCTTGGTCAACTCGATTAGCGAACCTTGGGTAGTGTATCTATGTTGGATCCATACTATTCTGGGTATATTTGAGTAATACCAATCATTGAAATTTTGTTAGTGTGCGGGCCCGGTAGGGGGTGAAAGGTGGACGAAGTGGTGTGACGTGGTGATTCTACATGACATGAAAGTTGACGGAGTGTCAACTACTTGAATTACTGATTGATAAAGTATTTGCTAGTACTCAGTATACTTAATGATTGACATATCGATTTTAATGATGTGCTTATATGATACCTTTTGTTTATGTTTCTTGTTGACTTAAAATGTGAAATTATTGCTTTCTTAAATTGCATGTCTTTCTTAGACCTCACGTGGTGCAAACTCATACCTTTTCTTTTGTTTTTCTTAGCAGGGTAGGTTCGTGATTCAGGGAATTAGCACTTAGCTTTTATTTTAGTTAGACTAAGTGATTAGGGTACTACATTATTTTGAATGTGAATTGTAAGCTTAAACCCTCTTTTGTATTTTAAGTTATTTCGATAGACAACTGTATGTATTAGTTGTATTTAGCGCGTATTTTGTGGTAAAATTGGATATTGGGCTTGGCTTTGTGGTTTGTTAACGAGTCCTGACGAGAGTTGGACAAGCGGTCCGCTGATACCTTAGGGTACGCCCTTGGAAGAGGTAGGGTCGTCACAATATCAATTGATGTTTTAGGTGCTCTTCAACTATGATAAATATAGACCCATCCATCACAACATCGATTCTTGAAAATAGATTAGATGACAAAGACAACATGTGTAAAGATCTAGAGTGTTCAAAAATTACCAAAAAACGGGGTCTATATTCAATTGTGACTCGTTACTTGCAGAGACTTCGATCAAGAATTGACTTCCAAGTTTGATGGAAAATGAAAAGTGCTTAAGAAAGGGAAGATGGTTAGGATGGGGGGATTCAGATATTAGAATCAATGAAAGTTGGAGAAAAAAATCATTGATTCAGGGTAGCGACTAGTGAAAGAGACAAAAGAGACTACAAAGCAAGGAAGTTAAGGCTTGTTTAATTTTAAAAAGATCTAAATAGTTAATTTAATTTGAGTAAGATCCATGCTTTGACACGTTTAGAGTTATATTTCCCCTTGTTTCCTCACGAAAATTAGAGGAAATGGTTTTTAGACAAAAATACATTCCTAATTCCATAATGAATTCCCTTGATTTCTTTTCCATACTAGTTTACCTCACACCAAACATGGGAAACAGTTTCTAATTGAAAGACTTTCCTCTTCCCCACTAGTTTTCTGGAACCAAACAAGCCCTTAAACTATGATCAATCCATGTCTGCCTTTAGTTTTGATTTGTTATGTATTTGCTTTATCTTTAATTGTTTGCTTTCTAATGTTTAGATTAGACTGTGTGTAGAACCATTGAATGTAAGGTAATTACATGGATGGATAAACAATGATTCCATTGTTTAGCTTGATATTTTTAGTAGAGTCAGCTATTTTGTCATGTTTAGCTTGATGAATTAGCGCCTCTTTCATTGTGAATTTTGTTGTGAAGGAAGTGTCTGATAGTGTTTGATAGTTATTGTTTTTAAGAACTTGATATCTATTAGTGCAAGGCAACCACGTTATTTTCAAGCTAACTCTGTGTTGAAAATGCCTTTATTTTTTTGAGGTTTTTTTTTTTCAATTTAGCCCATATATATAGGATTTATAAGGTGTATTATTGCTCACACCAATTAGAAACTTAATAAATTAATATATTACGTGATGGTTGTGCATAGAATCCATGATATATTCTAAAAAGATCTCAAATGCTGCAAATTAACTTGATTTTTGTACTACAATTTAAAATTCTTGGATCTTTTTTTTTTTTTTTTTGGATCCACTTGAGTGTGTGGTTTTCCTAATTTTTGTTTTTTTTTTCTCTTTCAGTATGTTTCATGGTTTTATTGGCTTCTTGGAGTTACAATGAATTGGATTTGGTCTTTGTCCAATTTTAATAGTTTATGGTTTTGCATAGTTTAAATTTTCAAAATAAAGAGTCTGTTTTATTGACACATTTAAGGGGAAGTATATATTTGGTATTGTATTGACAACCTTTGCGATTTTAAATAAGTTTGTACTTTGATTAATGCTACTACAGTTCTATCTTTAATACAATAGTCAATTTGAAATTGAATAATTAAGTTGAATTGAATATAGATATTGAATACAGTCATGTGTTCTATTTAATGTTAAAAAGAACACCTATCGGGCCAAAACGGCATGGATAAAAGGAAAAACTAAATTAACTCTTGGACAGTAACAATATTGGTTTGCAGCATGTGTAAACTGATAAAAGTCTCTCAATGCTAAACTAGAATGGGATATCAGATGCCATCTTGCAGAGAAGATAGTAAAGTTGTAACTAGTTAACTACCACATAAAGTTGAAACTAGAATGGAACAAATTGATATACACTATCGTCTTTAATCCATATGTTGAGTAGTTGATACCATTCATAATTTTTCAACTCTGAGAAGTTGATAATGAGGTAAGATAATAATGAATTGCAATTACAATAATAGTTAAAAATAGTAGCAATTGCATATCATATACTAGTTATTGCATTGAATAGTCATGTTTGTATAATAAAAAATGCAAGAAACTGAACTTTCTCCTAAACTAGCATTTAGTATTAAAAAATATATGATATTCTGTTTCATATGCTATTATGAGATAGATTATCAAGGCCAAAAAGAAAGTAAATTTAGTATCATCAAAACATACACTACTCAAGAATTAACCCAAATTTTTCTGCCAATCGCAACTACAAAAGCTAGCAAAAAAATTGTAGACCTTGATGCTCTTATTTAGCACCCTGAGCATGAATTTTTCACTCCATCAACCAAAAAAGCTACGTGCCTCCATTGTTGAGCCTTCTACTATTATAACAAATCATTTCCTTCAGCAACCAAAGCTAATAGGACCTTAATTTTTTATGATGCCATTGTTGAAGATGATTTGATGATTGTTGAGACTATTACACCTGTCCAATTGTTCACCACCATAGCTACCACTTCAAATGCAACGAATCTTGCAGAAGGAAGCCCCTTAAAGCGTGATGACATGATTTAAACTTTTTCCAAGAATTTTTGTTAATCTTTTATTAGTGCTGTATAGTGGAATTGCTGATCATTCATCTTTTGATACAATATTAAGATCCATTAAAAATCTATCCTTCTACAGAACTTAATGGGTCCATAATATGTAATATTAAATAAATATGATTTGACCTTGCATTACATAATAAGTAATCAGCATCTCATCTTATATTTGTCTAGAACTAATTTGCATTAAAAAGGTATCAAACTGTTTCTAAAACTGCTTAACAGCTATGAGTAGAAGACAGTAATCTAAGCTGGTTATGTAATGATGATGTTTTTATCAGTTTGCATTGTTTACTATCATGTCGTGTAACAAATATAGGAATAGCAATGTATATTTTGGAGCATACTATTATTGGGTTAGCTATTTAATCCATACAAAAATATAGTAGCAAGCTTATATATATTCCTTAAATAGAGGCGAAAACACCATTTTCTATTCATTTAATTTGACATTTCTTGTGAGTCTAGGCTGTGCTCAGCACACCTGAGAACCTACTAGTATCAACTAAGACATAGAAAATCTACTGAAGTATCTCACAAAAAAATTTAATTAAGAAAAGTATAATGGAGTTCCATCTTTACAGTCAACTTTTTCATGGAGACCTAGGCACCAATTCTATTAGATTATTTAAGATATTTTCTCTACGTCTATACTCATCTTAATTTTGTTTGCCTGACAACTCCTATATGTATAAAGTTTTCAACAAAATCATCTAAAACAAAAGAAAAATTATTCCATTTTGACCTCTACTTATCATTGAGTCAACAAAATTTAAACGAAAGAGAAGCAGGCACAACATCTTTCATAAGTCTGTAAATTTCATAATTTATAGACAAATATACCATCTATAAATGTAATTAAGAAGAAGATCACTTGAACAGTGAACATCCATTCAAAATTTTGATGAAGATAGCAGCTATTTTTCTCGATAAACTCAGGGTAGAGTGAATTGTTTTAAGTCCAAACCCTAGAAGATGGAAGTGTATGGAAGAGAAGAAGGTACAAAGAGAAAAAATCGTGTATTTATTTTTGTGCAGCTTAGGATCAAGCTTTCAAGTCAATAAGTGCAATCATCACTGAGCCAACAATTGACTTGAAAGCTTGATCCTAAGCTGCACAACGGAAAAAGAATTAGCTCTGACGAAACTTCACCTCCGCTGCCGCCGCTGCCTTTAGGTAGAAGTAGTCCAATTTGGTCCACCGCCACTTTCCCTCCGCTGCCGTCTTCATCTAAACTTCGGCTATGGCTGCCTTTAGTCATTGACGGAAGTGTACCAGTGCTAATATGGGGGAAAAAAGGTCGTTTGCTCAATTGTTTGCCCCTACTTCATCGTCTCCCATCTCCATTAAATCCCCCTCCACTCATAAAGGAGACGCTACGGTGTTTTTTTCACCTGATGATATTAATAGGCTAGCTTCCCCTTTTCAGCTGGCCTTGGTTGGAAAATTCTCTCATGGTCGTCCTAAATTGGAAGAGATCAGAAAGTTCATTGTTTCTCTCGATGCATGCTCGGTTGGACACATGGATGCTCGACATGTTCTCATCCGCTATGCTTCGGAATCGGATTTTCATCGCCTCTGGACTAGGGGTATCTGGTATGTTGGTAAATTTCCTATGGGAGTCTTCAAGTGGACTCCCGCGTTTCATGTGAGTAAAGAATCTTCGTTGGTTCCGGTGTGGTTCTCTCTCCCGTGTTTGCCCATTCATCTATTTGATAAATACTCCCTTTTCTCCATTGTGAACCCGTTGGGGAAGCCAATGTTTATAGATGCTGCAACTGCTAATCTGTCCAGGCCAACTATGTCACGGGTCTGTGTAGAAGTAGATTTACTTCGCCCATTACTTTCTCGGGTTTGGATTGGGACTGAGAATTCTAATGAGGAGTTTTGGTAGCCGTTGCATACTGAGAATTTGCCCCAGTATTGCTCCAGCTGCTAGCATTTGGGGCATTCTAGTACCATTTGTAATAAGGATGTGCGTGCTGGAAATCCGTCACAGCAGGTAGGAAAGAATCCTTAGCCTTTGAAGAAGGCTTTAGTCAACATTTAGGAAAAAATACACTGGGTTTGGATGGTGGCCAAATTCCAGATACACGTTGGGTTCCAGTCTCGGACACTAAACTAGACACGGTGGTCGCTTCGCCTCAGGAACAGCACCCTGCAACGGTAGCGGCGGCTGTGATGTTGCGAGCTGCTGATGCTGCTTCTGACAAGGAGTCTTCAGAGTTGCCAGCACAATGGTTAGTGGAAGTGAATACGTCTGCGGCTCCTCCCAGTGTTCTGCTAGCTTGTGCTGCGGTGGAAAATATCCATCAAGATGTGGTGTTACTGGTGCACGAACAGCAGCCTGTTGAACCTCCTGAGTCTGCGTCTGCTGGTCAAGCAGCAGTCGTGGCTGTTGAGGTGCAACCCGACCCGGTCTCGTGTTTCTTTGATAAGCAGCAGTAGGGGTTGGAGGATGAAGGAGGTGACAAGTTACCTTTATCTGCTGGTAATCTTTCTCCGCGAGGTGTTTTGGCTGTGGTTTTGCCTGAAAATGTTATATTTTTTATAAGTTATATGGGCATAAAACTTGTAAATTGATGCATCTTCTAAATGAAGTTTTGAAACCTCAATTTCTTCATGCATTCTGGCTTTGTATTGCTAGTTTTTTAATATAGTATATGACCACAGAACTCGAGAGAGTTCAGGAGGACGAACTAAGGTTGAAGTGAAAGATTGCTATTGATTGGTGTGTTTCTTGCATGTTGTGGTTCCGATGACTATGTGGAATGTTGTGAATATTTGTTTGAATGTTAAATGTTTTCAACGATTGTTAAATGGATTTTTAATGGACGAGTGTATACTTTATCGCACTCGTTCTAAGTGAATGTGAATTTTCAAGGATCAAATGATTGAATGTTATTTGTGCATAAATGTAAGCCTTTGGCTGAATTGAACCCTTGCCCTTCGTTGCCAGTCGACTCGAGCCAGAAGCGGAATCGGTCGAACAGTTGGTGACCCTGGAACAGTGTTTGGTATACTCGAATATGACCACAAAATCTGATGAAGTACTGGCCAATGAATGCAATCCAATGATTGAAATGAATAAATGAACAAAATGAACATTGAAGGAGTTTTCACTTCTAAAATATTTTCACAGGTCGAAAGAATAAGGAAAATGGTCGGCGACTGAATGACTAAATGAATGGCTTCTTGTGAGCACGTATGTGAGACCCCGAAAATTCACTTGTCTTTATAACCTTATGTGAACTCACTTGCCTTTGATTCTTGATTGCTTTAATGGTTGAATTTGAGTCAAGAAAGTGAATTTTGTTAAGAAAAGTTTCATATTCTCAAGTTGTTAGAAAATCTTGAAATTTTCGTAGGAGGCTCTGCGTAGTTTTGGGAAATTGGCTATAATTTCGTACAAGAAAATCGGAATTGAGTTACGTTTGTTGCATTTAAAACTAGACTCATAGGGCTTCCTATTGTATCAAATTCGGAGTTTGATTCAATCCCTAGAAATTCTAGAAAATTGATAAATTTGGCTGAAAATTCTGCCATGCACAAGTAAACATAGGAATGTTGTAGTAGTTTATGGCTCAATTTGGACCAACTTATGAACTAAATCTCTTTGAGATGTCTTCTAAAGATTCTTCGTATTTAAAGTCTAGTTTTTAACAAGTCAAGTTGTACAAATTTTTTATATTTATAACTCAAATTATGATTTTTCTAAAGGGATGGCATAAGTTAGGGTTTTTGTGCATACTAGGGTTTTGGTGTGTGTTTTTGTGTGCATTTTGGTAGTGTAATTGTGAGGATTTGTAAAATCCCTCATATTTTCTTAAAAATTTCCTTTTATTTGGAATCCATTATTTTACAATAGCTTTACTATTCATTCACTTCCTCAATAGTTACAATTAATCATAGAACCAAGGGTTTTCCCTTTACTTTCATCGTTGAGGTAAACTAGCGTTTTTACGTCTTTTGATAGTGTGATTAATCGGTGTGGAGTGTGCACTAAATTTGGTGGTTAAGAGTGAGTTTTGGATAAGAAAATGTGTGTGATTAGAAGTAATAATAATAAATTAGTAAATTATAAGTTAAAACCTATCGTTTGTCACTGAGTGAGCACACCACTTGAACATTATTTTATTACCTTAATTTCCTTATTATTAATTGACCAAAATCATGCCTAAATATCTTCTTAATGTAGCCAAAATTTTGGGCTAAAAACAAGAGAGAAAAGAAAAAAATTGACTTCCAATCAAAAGGTGACACTTGTCCAATTTTGACCCAAATGAATTCCTATCATCTTAACCCTCTTGAAGCTTCATTTCAGCCACCATTTCTGCACATTCCAGCCATGAGGTTGAGAGAGAAAAGAGGGAAGAAACCATTCAATTTTCATCTTGACTTTTAGCTTGATTTGAGTGAAAATCCAAAATCTAAACCGATTAAACTCTCCCTTTAGTTCTTAAGAAGCTTTGTGTGGTGAAACTTTGGAGGGAAAGGTTGTGATTCTCTCTTGCAAGAAGCCTTGGTGAGCTATTATGGTTTCCAATCCTTTTCTTGGATTTAATCTTGTTAAAGTTTAGTTAGAAGCTCTTAATCTTGCCTTATGACGGTAAATTTGTTAGTTTGGAATGAGATGTTGGAGTATGCAGCTAGGGTTCACATTTTTAGCCTTGATTATGGTTATTTATCTAGTAATGGATGTTATAGAGTTAGTAATTGTTGGTTTTGATGATTGAATGTTTATTGGATATGAAATTCTAGAGGAAAAGTTCAAATTTCAGAAATTGAAACTAACCTGTTTAGTTTCTGACCTGTTTAATTCGTCCATATTAGAGGCCTAATTAGGCTTCGATCAAACATGAAAGTTGTAGGAAATGATATATAGCTGCCTGCAAAATTACAGCTTAATATGATCACTGTAGCATATGAAATGACAGAAATACCCCTGACTGCCAAATGCCCTGTTTTGTAGAAAGTTTTTTGTCTTTTCAGTGATTGCATATTTTGATATTGAAAACGCACAAATTGGTAATTGATGTCTTCATAAGACTTGTAGTTCTCTGTCTTAGCTTCGAAACGGTATAAAGTTTATCCCAAATCGATAGGCATAGCTTTAGTTATGGCCGAAATGCCAAGGGACATCAAATCTGCCATTTAACTATTTGCCTTTAAACTTGATTTCCGATTGCCTTATTACAACTTGTGTTGTAATTGGATTATTTTGAACCTAGTTGAAGGGCTATTGTGGTAGCATTACCTATGTATGACATTGGGGCTAATTCGAGGAAAATAATGAAGTCATAAATGGCTGAAAAATAAGTAAACACAAGGGACATGCCACCAATTTTTCATTAGAGGTATAAACCAGTCTTTGGAGTTCTGGTTCTGTAATCGGTAAATTTGACCTAGATCCATTGAAAATCGGGTTGAGTTGACTTTATGAAAGTTGTAACCCTTTATCTTAGTTTCGAGACGTTACTTAGTACATCTTGATCCGATAACCACAACTCTAGTTATGGTAAAAACCGTGTAACCCATTTTTATACCGTTTTCATTTCCACGCACGCGCACATGCATATCTTGGGCGTTTTTGCCGTTTTGGCTGTTTTAGTCCTTATATCCATTTGTGATGGTTTTTTGACTGATGATTGAGTATAATCTTTTGTCACAAGCAGTGACGAACTGGACGGAGTCGGTGAACCTGTATAAAGTGCCTTGATTTACGTGCTAACTATTTTGAGTGAGTAATTGGGTTGTTTACTGATGTTAAATTGTCAAAGTGCTTTGTATGTGTTAAATGGGTATTTAGGCGAGGGTGTACTTTATCTCACTCGACCTAAGCCCATCATTTGTTTTGATTTTATATGTGAGAATACATGCCTTATGTTGAGTATCACCCTTTTGCTATATGCTGATGGGGGTGATTACATAACTTGAGTTAAACCCCTTTTTGCTATGTGCTGTTAGGGTAAGTACTTTATTGTGTACTTTGTTGAGAGATATCATCTATTAAGAGATTGGATATCTCAGGGTTTGGTTCCAACCCGGTTTCAAGGGTAGACGAACTATTCGAGCCAACCGGGGTTTGGTCATAGTTAGTTCCATACTAACCTTGGGATTTCGTTCTTTGTTAAAGTTTTGATTAAAACTAAGTGATTTTGTTTCACTCAAGCTACTGTGTGCTATCGACTGGCTAGCGGGGGTTAATAAGGTGAACAGGGAAAGTAAACGGAGTCTACGGACCATAAGTATTTTGGTTGACGGAGTGTTAACAGACGTTCAAACTCGGGAAAATGAACTGGTTTTGAAGCCACTTGTATCCTACCATTGTGATGTTACATTTCTGTCTATTGATGTGAAATATTTTGGGTTATATGTTTATTTGGATGTGATTTTATGTTTTTACCCTCGATTATTCACTAAGCATATAGCTTACCCCATTCTATTTGTTTTCCTTAGCAGGGGCCAACGCGGGGAAAGCTCGGAAAGGTGTATAGACTTTTGGTTTCTAGAATACTTGATTTTGCTCTAGTACTTGTTATAAGTTGACTAGTAAGATGTATATATTTGTTGCGGTGGTTATAGTTCTCAGCTTTTCTAGGGTTTACTTTCTGGTACTAGTGGTATGTATGACTTGATGTAATAGTGTATATAGAACTTTCTTTTAGCATGAAATTTATTTTATCATTTTTAGAATCGAGTCCTGGCGCGAGCTAGGCAGGCAATCTGCTAAACCCTTTGGTATACCTCTGGGTACGGTGAGGTCGTCACAGGTGATATCAGAACCACTTCGCGTGGTCTCTGTGCAGAGTGAGTTTGGGCCAAGTGGTGTTATGGTCCTGATTTCGTGAATGGGTGTAAAGAATTAAGTACTCTTTTGAGCATAAGTTACGAATCATGAAACGTTCTAGGTTTAAATCTTTATCGTGGTACTTTGGGGACAATAGTTAGGTATGTCAGGTAGGAATCTCTAATATGGGTGATTTACTCTTGAGACCGGCCGGCTCGAGTTGTGAATTGTCTTATTGTGGATTCTTGTACTTGGGTACCAAATAGTAGAGAGCACTAGAATAAGGGTTTGTATCTTGATTGCACTTAAGGTGAGTTTTGATGGCAAAGGTTAAGGTGTGGACGATTCTGACATTTGACCTAGTCATTGCACTGATCAAGGGGATTGGATCTCGGAGTGTTATCATGGATGAATCTAGCAATCGTCTGGCTAGGGTTTCTATAGAGGGTGTCCAGGTTGTAGAGTACGTTGAGAAATTTGCACGGAAGATCTGTTTCCTTCTCCTATGACTGTGAGGACTTGATAAGTGTTTATTTCTTTGTTAAACTTCCCTAGCATATTAGCGTAGCCTTTACGTGGTAAGTTTTTCTCTCTAGGTAAGCTTGTTGTAGTACTATGAGTAAGAGAAAGTCACTTGAGAGTTGGAGGAAAGTTCTATAGCATCAAGTTTTGTGCGAGCAAAGATTAGAATTTCGAGGACGAAATTATTTTAAGGAGGAGAGAGTGTGAGACCCTGAAAATTCACTTGTCTTTATAACCCTTATGTGAACTCAATTGCCTTTGATTCTTCGTTGATTTAATGGTTGAATTTGAGCCAAGGAAGTGAATTTTGTTAAGAAAAGTTTCAAATTCTCAAGTTGTTAGAAAATCTTGAAATTTTTGCAGGAGGCTCTGCGCAGCTTTGGGAAATTGGCTATAACTTCATACAGGAAAGTCAGAATTGAGTTCCGTTTGTTGTATTTAAAACTAGACTCATAGGGCTTCCTATTGTATCAAATTCAGAGTTTGATTCAATCCCTAAAAATTCCAGAAAATTGGTAAAGTTGGCTGAAAATTCTGCCCTGCACAAGTAAACATAGGAATGCTGTAGTAGCTTATGGCTCAATTTGGACCAACTTATGAACTAAATCTCTTTGAAATGTCTTCCAAAGATTCTTAGTATTTGAAATCTAGTTTTTAACAAGCCAAGTTGTACGAATTTTTGATATTTATAACTCAAGTTATGATTTTTCTAAAGAGAGGGCATAAGTTAGGATTTTTGTGCATACTAGGGTTTTGGTGTGTGTTTCTGTATGCATTTTGGTAGTGTGATTGTGAGAACTTGTAAAATCCCTCATATTTTCTTAAAAATTTTCTTTTATTTGGAATCCATTATTTTACAATAGCTTTACTACTCATTCACTTCCTCAATAGTTACAATTAATCATAGAACCAAGGGTTTTCCCTTTACTTTCATCGTTAAGGTAAATTAGGGTTTTTACGTCTTTTGATAGTGTGATTAATCGATGTGGAGTGTGCACTAAATTTGGTGGTTAAGAGTGAGTTTTGGATAAGAAAATGTGTGTGATTAGAAGTAATAATAATAAGTAAATTATAAGTTAAAACCCTAATATATGCGAATTAAGGAAAAACGGTGTGAATCGAAGTGTATCGTTTGTTATCGAGTGAGTACACCACTTGAACATTACTTTATTACCTTAATCTCCTTGTTATTAATTGACCAAAATCAGACCTAAATATCTTCTTAATGTAGCCGAAATTTTGGCCTAAAATTAAGAGAGAGAAAAAAATTGACTTCCAATCAAAATGTGACACTTGTCCAACTTTGACCCAAATGAATTCCTATCATCTTAACCTTCTTGAAGCTTTATTTCAGCCACCATTTCTACACATTCCAGCCGTGAGGGTAAGAGAGAAAAGAGGGAAGAAACCATTCAATTCCATCTTGATTTTTAGCTTGATTCGAGTGAAATCTAAAATCTAAACCAATTAAACTCTCCCTTTAGTTCTTAAGAAGCTTTGTGTGGTGAAACTTTGGAGGGAAAGGTTGTGATTCTCTCTTGCAAGAAACCTTGGTGAGCTATTATGGTTTCCTATCCTTTTCTTGGATTTAATCTTGTTAAAGTTTAGTTAGAAGCTCTTAATCTTGCCTTATGACGGTAAATTTTTTAGTTTGGAATGAGATGTTGGAGTATGCAGCTAGGGTTTACATTTTCAACTTTGATTATGGTTATTTATCTCATAATGGATGTTATAGAGCTAGTAATTGTTGGTTTTGATGATTGAATGTTTATTGGATACGAAATTCTAGAGGAAAAGTTCAAATTCCAAAAATTGAAACTAACCTGTTTAGCTTCTGACCTGTTTAATTCGTCCATATTAGAGGCCTAATTAAGCTTAGATCAAAACAAGAAAGTTGTAGGAAATGATGTTATATAGTTGCCTGCAAAATTACAGCTCAATCTGAGTACTGTATCATATGAAATGATAGAAATACCCCTGACTGCCAAATGCCCTGTTTTGTAGACAGTTTTCTGTCTTCTCGGTGATTGCACATTTTGATATTGAAAACGCACAAATTGGTTGTTGATGTCTTCATAAGACTTGTAGTTCTCTGTCTTAGCTTCGAAACGGTATAAATTTTACCCCAAACCGATAGGCATAGCTTTAGTTATGGCCGAAATACCAAGAGACATCAAATCTGTCATTTAACTATTTGCCTTTAAACTTGATTTCCGGTTGCCTTATTACAACTTGTGTTGTAATTGGATTATTTTGAGCCTAGCATTGCCTATGTATGACATTGGGGCTAATTTGAGAAAAATAATGAAGCCATAAATGACTGAAAAATAGGTAAACACAAGGGACATGCCGCCAAATTTTCATTAGAGGTATAAACCAGTCTTTGGAGTTCTAGTTCTGTAATCGGTAAATTTGACCTAGATCCATTGAAAATCGGGTTGAGTTGTTTTCATGAAAGTTGTAACCCTTTGTCTTAGTTTCGAGATGCTACCTAGTACACCTTGATCCGATAACTACAACTCTAGTTATGGTCAAAACCGTGTAATCCATTTTTATACCGTTTTCATTTCCGCGCACGCGCACATGCATTTCTTGGCCGTTTTGGCCATTTTGGCCATTTTAGTCCTTATATCCATTTGTGATGGTTTTTTGACTGATGGTTGAGTATAATCTTTTGTCACAGGCAGTAACAAACCAGACGGAGTCGGTGGACCCGTATAAAGTGTCTTGATTTACGTGCTAACTATTTTGAGTGAGTAATTGGGTTGTTTACTGATGTTAAATTGTCAAAGTTCTTTGTATATGTTAAATGGATACTTAGACGAGGGTGTACTTTATCTCACTCGATCTAATTCCATCCTTTGTTTTGATTCCATATGTGAGAATACATGCCTTATGTTGAGTATCACCCTTTTGCTATGTGCTGATGGGAGTAATTACATGACTTGAGTTGAACCATTTTTGCTATGTGCTGTTGGGGTAAGTACTTTGTTGTGTACTTTGTTAAGAGATATCATCTATTGAGAGATTAGATATCTCAGGGTTTGGTTCCAACCCTGTTCCAAGGGTAGACGAACTATTCGAGCCAGCCGGGGCTCGGTCGAAATTAGTTCCATGCTAACCTTGGGATTTTATTCTTTGTTAAAGTTTTGATTAAACCTAAGTGATTTTGTTTTGCTCGAGCTACTGTGTGCTATTGACTGGCCAGCAAGAGATGATAAGGTGAACGGAGAAAGTAAACGGAGTCTACGGACTATGAGTATTTTGGTTGACGGAGTGTCAACAGGCGTTCAACCTCGGGGAAATGAACTGGCTTTGAAAGCACTTGTATCCTACCATTGTGATGTTATATTTCTGTCTATTGATGTGAAATATCTTGGGTTACATGTTTATTTGGATGTGATTTTATGTTTTTACCCTCGATTATTCACTAAGCATATATCTTATCCCATTCCATTTGTTTTCCTTAGCAGGGATCGAAGCGGGGAAAGCTCAGGAAGGTGTATAGATTTTTGGTTTCTAGAATACTTGATTTTGCCCTAGTACTTGTTATAAGTTGACTAGCAAGATGTATATATTTGTTGTGGTGATTATAGTTATCAACTTTTCTAGAGTTTACTTCCTAGTACTAATGGTATGTATGACTTGATGTAATAGTGTATATAGAACTTTATTTTAGCGTGAAATTTATTTTATCATTTTTGGAATCGAGTTCTGGTGCAAGTTAGGCAGGCGATCCGCTAAACCCTTTGGTACGCCTCTGGGTACGGTGGGGTCATCACAACGTATTCTTCCAATGATTGAATGTTTGTTTTTTGAATGACTGTTTATTACTGTGCAAAGTGTACAAATTATTAAATATAATACTTCTATATTTTATCTATCTGACTGCTTGTTTGAGAATCTCACTGGGCTTTTAGTTCATTCCATTAGTTTGTTTTCCTTACAGGAGTGTATAAATTCTTGGGTTCGCCCTAGGGAGAGGTGGGATGTGAGACCCCGAAAATTTTCTTATTTTCTAGGCATTTATTTTAGGCTTTAGGCTTAATTTTAGTATTTTCTTTAATGTGTGCCTTTTCTGGGGATTTTTATGAGAAAATATGAATTTTAAATCATTTTTCCTGAAATAAAATATTTTCTGTGGTAATAGGGGTGTACAATGGATGTGGGACCCACTAGTGCGGTTGGTGCAGTAAAAATGGGTTGGAGGAAAATTTTACATACGGAGATTTTATTACCCTGTATTATGAGCTAATTAGAGGTTAGCTAGTGTAATTAAGTATTGGAAGACAAAGGAATGAGATAAACACAAAAAGGGCCACTTGTCATAACCCTAATGGAAGTTGGACTTTTGACTACTTTCTTTACCTTTCCCATTAATCAATTTTGACCCAAAAATCCCCTCATTTTCTCCTCCTCTTGGCCGAACATCCTAGAGAGAAAAAGAGAGAAAACTTCCAACCTTTGTTCTTCATTTCTTGCCAAATCTTGAAATTCAACCGTTAATCTTTCAAATTTCTCCACAAAAGTGAGTTGAGAGGTGAGTTTAAGAGAATTGGTGGAGCCTTTTGGGAAGAACAAGCCCTAGCTATCTTGTTTCTTGAGGTTACAAAGGTGAGTGGTTAGGAAATTGTCCCTTTGTTGGTTATGATGTGAAATTAGTAGAGAATTTTGTGGAGTATTTCATGAATTATGGTTGTGTTGTCTAATTTTCCTATTTATTGGAAATTTTTCTATTTTATATAGTTTCTTATGGTTAGCTAAGGTATGATAGCCTTATATTGGATAATTTAGAGTTTCTATGTGTTAATGGTGGTTAATTGCAGAAAATTTCCGCTTTTGTAGAAAAATTCCAGATTTTAGGGGTTTAAGCATTTCCATTCTGCCCGGTACTTTTTTTCCTAGTTAGAGGCTGAATTGGCCTTAGTGTAAAACATGAAAGTTGTAGATAATGATGTTTTATAGTTGCCTGCAAAATTTCAGCTCAATCGGAGCAACGTAGCATGTGAAAGACTGAAATACCCCTGCTGCCCTGTTTCTGTCTGAAACTGATAATCAGCTTATGTAATTGGTTAGTTTGACCAGGAATATTACCGAATTGGTTGTTAGTGTCTTCTTAAGAATTATAGCCTTGTATCTTAGCTTTCAAATGACTTTGGAATTACCTGATTTGGAGTTGTGTGTACTGAGATAAGAGTGAATGAATCAGGACTGCCAGTTGAATTCCGCGGGAGTTTCGAACTAGAGAATCTGGAGTTGTTTTGGTAAATTTGATCTAGTTAGGGTGAGAACTGGACTAAGTGGTCTTCTTCAAAGTTATATCTCTCTATCTTAGCTTCGAAATGGTGTAAATTACACCCCAATCCGATAAGTGTAGCTCCAGTTGTGTCCGTTCCGCTAAATGACATCAAAACTGTCTTTTGATTTTAGGGCATAAACTTCATTTTTGGATTCTCCCTAGCTTGGTTAGGCACTTATACGTTCTTTTGGGCCTTATTTTTTTGTAGTGTGTGGATTTGCTTTGACTCGTATTCGAGTCTTAATTGTGATGTTCTTGTTGTATAGGTCGTACCGGTGCTTCGACACCTACGCCTGAAGCTAACTCGTGACCTTTTTTACTTACCTTGGTGAGTGTACAATTATATGGTCTACTGCTTAATTGGTTGATTATACTTGCTATGTGAACTTGAATGGCTTGAATGAGACGAGGGTGTACTTTATTGTTCTCGATCTCTTATCTGTATTCTTGTTACCGTCAAAGTGTGAAATTGTCTACGTGTATGTTGTAACATGGCTGAGGGTTTTGCCCGACAATTTAACTGTGCTAACTGAGCTCATACCCCATTGGTCCTTAATCGAGTCGAGCCGGCCAGGGCTTGGGCGAATCGATAATGGACCTTGGGTTCACTGTAGTCGAGTGGGGTGTTAACTCCTCGACCTTATGGTATACTCGAGTATTACCCTCTCTGTTATTGTGAGGTGTTCGGGCCCGGTAAGGGGGTGACCGGTGGAAGGGATATGGAGTAAAGTGGGGGTCTACGGAATGTTCTTCGCTTTAAAGGTTGACGGAGTGTCAACGGGTTGGTGATCAAGTGCGGCAAGTGGAAAGTAGCTCTTGAGAGCCAATCGTATTCTTTTATATTGACTTGTTTTGTTTATGAGCTTTGGGGTCACTATGTGATAACATGTGGTTACTGGTGTGTCTTGTTGGTACCTCACGAGTGTAAGCTCACCCTTGTTACTTTGTTTTCCTTACAGGAAATAACCTTTTGAGAACTATGATGTGGTGAAGCCGAGTTGAGCTAGTTTTAAATATTTTTTTTGTATAGCTCCTCGATAGTTGGGAAATCCATACATGTACTTGGATTCAACATTTCTTTTGGAATGTAAATTTGTAATTATGTGTGTATAAAAGTGTTTGGTAATGTTCATGTGCGGCCCCATTTTTTCATTTTCGTTTCGTGACTTTGATTTATTTGAACGCGCTAAAATATTCTGGAACGTTTTAGATTATATTTAATCGTCTTAGTAGTCCTGGCGAGAGTTGGGCAGGCAGTCCGCTAACCCCTTTGGTACGCCCTAGGGAAAAGTGGGGCTGTCACATAGGAGCGTCACATAGAAGATCAATTTCTTCAATTGTAAATGATTTGGGAGCATCGAGTGATTCCTACAAAATGAAAATAAGAAAGTTACGACTCTTAACGAGGTAAAATAAGGTGTTAAAATAAACTAGTAGTAGAAGTTATATTTTACTTACACGAGGCTTATTTTTCAACCCATGAAAATTGCAGATCCAATCATTGCCACAAAGTAGCATTTGCATCGTTTCAACCGACATAGAAGCACACTGAACATCGATTATTCTACCACCAGCACTAAAACTATATTCGGAGGCCACGATTGTAACTAGAATAGTGGGTACATCACTTGCCATCCTTGACAATATAGGAAATCTCCACCTTTCCCTTTTCCACCAGCCCAAGACATCAAGATTTGTATTTGCATCACAAACATACCTGCCATATTCCAAGTAGACATCTAAATCTAATTTTTCAGGGGAAACCTTGTCAATTTCACTAATAATCATCTAAAAATTTTCTTTCCTAGTTAGAACACTAAGTCCAAACTTTTTAATAGCCCCTTGGGTAGATTTACCTGTAATTTCTGCATGTTTTCATTTTCCAGATTCCCTTTGTGGTTCCTCATTATGAGATGAGATGTGAGCATCCACATATTCATTATAGATTTTATAAAGAATGTGAATAATAATCTCATCAATATACCTAGGGGCTACATCCTCGCCATAAATAACTAAAAAAGTATGATTAACAAGAACCATTTTATATCTTGGATCAAGAATAGCACGCAAAGATATCAAAACATTTCTTTCCCCTCAATACTTGTCAAATTTTTGTGCCATACTTTCAGCCATAGATCTAATATGATTAGAAAAATCGAGAGTTTTTTCATTTAACAACTCTTTAATCCTATACAACTCTACAAGAAAAACATTAGCAATTGGGTAATCGGATCCAAAAATGATATTGGTGATCTCATAAAAAATACCCAGAAATTTACATACTTTTTCAATTTTCATCCACTCATACTTACTTGGGACATAGTGAAACCTAGAATCAATGTCCCTATATCTTGGAAATATATCCCTAAACTCTAAAGCCAACACAAACATCAAATAGGTGTTGTTCCACCTAATTGGGTAGTCCAAAATGAGATTTTTAGAAGGCAATTGAAGTTTTTTTTTTTTTTTTTTTTGGCAAAGTCATTGAGGCAAGATTCTGAATTTTTCAAATACTTGATTCAGCCCATCTTGAACAAGCAAATTAAGTGTATGTCCACAACACCTAACATGAAAAAATTTTCCTTCAATGCTTAACCTTTTTCTAAGAGAAAAATCCTTGTTAAGTCTCTTAATGCATACATCATTATAAGAAACATTGTCTACAATTATAGTAGAAACCTTATTCTCAATCCCCCACTCATTGAAACACTTACTTAAAGTAACAACAATAATTACTCTTATGTGAGGAGGTGGGACATTACAAAAATTTAGGACTCGTTTTGCAATACCAATCACTATCAACAAAATGCCTTGTCACAACCATGTATTAAATTTTTTGACCAATTTCCACAAATCTGTAGTTATACTAACCCTGTTGGCACCTTTTTCTCAGCCTTCTCTTTTCAAGCATGTAAGCAGTCACACAATCTTCCTTTACTGTTTGCTGGTTAATCTTTTTATAAAATGGAGATATAACTTTCATAAATTTGTTAAAAACAACATGGTCCAACATAGAGAAAGGATATTCATGTACAAGAACCATATGAGCTACTAACTTTCGAACCTTAGCATGATCATAGGACAAATTAGTTATAGAAGTTATACCATCCGAGGGTCCTTCGGTGAAAGATAAGACTTGCTACCTTTTTCGATTTTCATCCCCAAGAGCTAGCTTCTTTTGTAAATAATTTTTTAGGTGATGCTTGTGTTGAGAAGTGGCTCCAGATGCACTTTTGGCAAATAGCTCTTTGAAGTGATTGCACTGCACTTTCATTGTTCCATCGGTCTGCTTTACAATTTTCATATCCTCCCATATTGTTGACTTCTTTTTCCTTTGCATTTGTCAAACGGTTTTGCTCCTTCATTATCACCTTTTTGCCTTGTTTCTGCTCCTTTATTCGGCTGCTCTAAGATATCTGAATCCAGCTCTTCTTTGCTCATTTCATTAGCATTTTTCTCCACCTCAAGTTCTTGATTGACAACTTCATTTCCAACCTTTATAATAGGACTTGATGATGATCCTTGGTGTGAATGAAATGGAGGACTATACATACCTATTTTTTGAAAGGGAAAACACCAATCAATTTTATTGTTAGCATGATCCAAAAAAGAAAGAAAATGGCAGAAAAAGAAGGCAGAAAAAAATAGGTGTTTAATTGCACTCAAATATGTGAAACAGCCCGTCACAAATATTGTTAATAGTGTCAGTAGTTGAGTATACACTAATTTTCTTGAAAGAATGAAGAATAGAGGAATAGAAAAGTAGAATGAAATTGCTGACCAGAAATGCTTCAAGAAAATGGGCGAAACTAACAAATAAATCAAGATGGAAACTTTGTTTATTTTGGTGCAGGGAGGGGAAGAGCAGCTCAGAGTATAGGGATGGCTCAAGAAATGGAAAGTTTGGCAGTATATTACTATATGAATTTAAAACTAAATTAATAACTTTGTTTATTTCTTTATATATGAATTTTTAAAACTTAATTAACTAGCCATAGCCTTAAAGCTTAGATAAATTTCATGTCCATTAGAGTAGAAGAAAACACAAGGACTACAAAGGGCATTTGAATGAGATTTAATGGGTGGCTTTCCAGTGAAAATGCTCAAACTAAATGGAAACTCGATTTGTTGGATAGCTAATTTAAAACTAAAAAATTAACCTAGCTAAACATACTCGATAACAATTACTACTTGTTAGACTTCTTAAAAATCAATTCAAACTTAAAACAGCCTAAGTTGGACTACTATTAGCTTGTCTACAATCTAGAGGAATGAGAGACTACTTTTGGCCATAGTTCAACTCAGATTTGTTCAAAGCTCATAAAAAATCTTAAAAGGGACAAACTACACAATTTTACGGTTTTAACAACCCAAAAAAAAGAATAAAATTTTTCTTTTCTCCAACAACATTTCGACAAGAACAAAAATGTTTTGAGACTAATTATGGGCAAGTCTTCAACACATACAACAAATTAATCATTTTTTAACTCTAATGGTGATTATTTGAAAATATACCATTGAGTTTAAGTACAATATGAACAATGTTGGCTCAAAATGCTTTTTTGCTCCCTAGCAAACTTAATTAAGCTCACATATGCATGAATTTGTCAATAAATGTGAAACTTATCATCAAACAATTGAAAATAATTGATATTTCTACTTACCAAAAATCTCGGTGGTTTAGAGAAACCAGCCAAATTGGACTGGTCAGTGGTTGCTTGCAGTGATTTTTGGTGGAGACCGGAGAGTAGAGATGGTTGGAGATGAATGGTTTTGGCCGTGAAAAATGGAGGACCGGTTGAGGTGGTGACTGGTTTTGGTGTGAAAAATAAAGGACTTTGTGGTGCTAGTGGACAAGTGGGATATGGCAGAGAGGCACAGAGGTGGAGATGGAGATGGAGCAAAATCGAAGAAGAAGAAAAATGAAATAGAACCGGAGAACCCTAATCCAAATTTCTATTCTTTTGATTTTTAAAATAACATATATATCCTTCATTATCGAGCCCAATCGAGCTATTTGGGTAACAAATGATTCGAGCCTACTCAGCTCATTAATTAAATGAGCATATTTCTATCTCAGGTTTGACTCATTTACCACAATTAACGAGCCGAGTTTGAGCCTTTTCGAGTCGAGCTCAATCGAGTTTTCGAGCTGCTCATTCTGTTTAACATCTCTACTTTTGGATGACATCTTAAGGAGATGCTAGAACAGCTCAAATACCATATTAGTTAAGCTATCATGGCACTTGTAAATGTTAGGAAAAGCAAATTTTCTTGTAGTGTGTAGAAGTTAAGAAGGTTAATAAATGCAAGCGAAACATGTTCAATTTAGAAACTATCATGAAATTGACCTTAGTTAGTGGAACCCAAGCAATTCGTCATGCATATAATTACCTTTCTCAAAAATACAAACCAAATATCAAATTTCACAGAGGAATTGATCATTGCAAGGAAAACAAAACTTAGCATAAAACACCAATATAGCTAGTAAAAAGAATTTGCATGGTTGATGATTTTAATTAGTTGTTTGAATCTATAGTTGAGTAAATTTGACTATAATATAAACATCATATAATACTTTTTCGTGAAAAGTGCAAACTATTGATATTACGTCCTACATTTCAACAATATAGACAGCAATAGTTCTTTCTTAGATGTATAAGATCACATAAATTTTGTTAACATAATTTGTCAAACAAAGCAATTGATTTGTAGTAGATCATTGTACTAACAACAAAAAATTGAATATGCATTGTGATAACTCTAAGTTCTTGGAATTTACCAATAAGGGAAGCCAAAAAAGCAAATTAAGCGAAATTAAAATAACTAGAAAAACAGTAACTCTAGATGTAATTTGATGAAAGAAAATGAAAAGACAAATAAAGTATGGGATTACCATTAATTAGCCAAACTATAGTAAGACTTCAATCCAAGAAAAGTAGAAAACTAACTTATGTCTCTATTATATTTTGGTGATTTGTCTTCACATCATAAGAAATATCTAATAAACAAAAAACTAAGAAAAAATGTATAGATATGACACACAGATCTACACAATCAGTCAATAGCTAGCCATTTGTCAAGATTTCTCAGCTGGAGACCAAAGTATATGTAGAAAAAGCAAGTTAACATCAACTACATACCTTGTAACTCACAAAAATAGAGAAACATTTAAAAGGGTTTAGTTGTATATATAATCCTAATCACTTAATGAATTTTTAACATGTTGAAGATGACAAAAGCAGGGTTGGGCTTTTTATAGATATAGTTGATATGTTAACAAAAACAAGGATTATAATATCAAGAGATTTCACTGTAGCCTCACATAAGAGTAAATTAGTTGATCTATTTAGTAAGATAGCAAAATCTAAATTCTTAGAAATCTTTAGTTGTTAGTATTTTGCAGTCATTGTTCTTTGTTAGTTCTTATTTTTATTTTTAAATAATTTTTAACTAATTGAGCTCCCGTGATAGTTTGCGCTCTAATTAATAGAGTGGTATAAACATGTTCATATTTGATTTAACTCTTCTCATGGGATTGATATCTAAATAATCCTTATATTATAATATCTATGCACTTGCAGACAAAGAAGTAAAGTTAAATAAACTTTACAGCAAGTTTTTGACACCATTGCCAAAGAAAGAGTTTAATTGGCATCAAGATTTAGAAATTCATTTTATTAATTTAGATGTTTTCTTCTTGATAGTGAAATTGGTTCTATTTACATGTTTAAGTGTGTTATTTATTTTGCTGTGTTTGTTTTTAGTTTTTATTCAGTTTTACCCACCATTTTCCATGGCTGGTTTTGCCTTTTAATCCAGAATTGAAAGAATGCTTAGAACACAAAGATGAGTTCAATTTGAAACCATGACCAACGAGGATAATTTTGAAGGCATTGCGGAAGAAAATTTGGGGAAAGAATCAAATCTAGAGATTTTGCGTAATTTCACGATGGCAAATGTGTCAGAAGCACAAACAAGCATAATACTTCTAGCATTAAATGACAAGAACATTGAGTTTAAATCATTTTTATTCATATGGTTCAATTTTGAGGATCTTCCATATTTAGTTTAAAAGGTAATTAAGTGTGATCAGTTTGGATCTTTTTTCTTTTTGATACTCTGAAATTCATTAACTTTTTCATTACAATATAACTATATGGGAGTAGTACTCCTTGTTTGTACTTTAATCCATTGTACATTTTTGGAGGTAAGGTTTATGTTCCCCTCCATATTATTTACTATTAATAAAATTGGACATTATATCTCTCTTTGTGTACGGGATTAACCAAAAAAGATTCAAATAGTTCAACTAGATTAGTTTGGATATAATTCAACAGAGTATCGAACACTCACTCTGTTAATTTTCTTAAGACCAGTAATGCTAGCAAGATGACTAAGGTAAGTAATGATATAATCAAACTCACACTTTTGCTTTTTTTCGTTAAGGGATAGGGCTAAGATAGCTGATTTCTAAATCCCCAAACATTTTAACTTCTTGGAATGATTTGTTTAAGACTTTTCTTACTCATTATTTTTCACCTAATAAAGCTACTAAGTTGAGAAACAATATTACCAATATTTATTAGCTAGATCATGAATCATTGTCTGAAGTATGAGAAATGTATAAGGACTTGTAAAGGAAGTACCTTTATCATGGCATTTCGGAGTGGTTGGTTTGTTGATTTGTTTAAGACTTTTCTTACTCATTATTTTCACCTAATAAAACTACTAAGTTGAGAAACAATATTACCAATATTTATTAGCTAGATCATGAATCATTGTCTGAACTATGAGAAATGTATAAGGACTTGTAAAGGAAGTACCTTTATCATGGCATTTCAGAGTGGTTGGTTGGTTGCACAAATTTTTTGTAATGGTCTAGAATATCCTATGAAAATTACAACTTTTTCCGTTGTGGTTGGGGCATTTATGGAAAAGTCAATGAAGAAAGCACATGAATTGTTAGAGGAGCTGCCTTCGAATAACTACCAATGGGTTACATACTGAGGTAATCCAAAAACAAAATAGGTATGTATAGAGTTGATGATATGATTATATTGAATTCTAAAGTGGACAGGTTGATAAAATGCCATTAAGAAAGGGAATGTTAATGCTATTGCTAGCAAGAAGGTTTTATACTGAACCATGTTGGTGGTAGTTATGCGAATGTTGAATGAATGAATGGGAAATATCTGCAATTTGAGAAAAATTTTAATAAACAACAGCATACTAATCCCTACGCCAATACCTATAACTTTGCTTGGAGGAATCGTTCAAATTTTGGATAGAGGAACGTACTTGTCAAGTGAGACATAATATCTTTTGGATTCCAAACTAGGTGTCCATTTAGATGCCATATCATTGTGAAAATCAATCGTTGAGAAATTAGCCAATGTCACACTAAGTATTTTGGAAAATTAAATGAGAGATTTGAAAGAGTGAAGAGAAGAAAATTGATCAAGTGGTTAGTATGACAAGAAGCATAGATAGGCAGTTTGGTCAGATAGCTAATACTATGAACTTTACGAACCAAGGGGATGTTACGCGTAAAGCTAAAATAAATCATATGAAACATATTAAAACTATAACCTTCTATAGTGTTAGACAATAAGATGGCCCTGTGACTTTCTAAGAAATAAAATAATGTGATTGATCTTAGGTGTCAGATTTACACTCTCTTTGGCTTTTTTTTTTGCTTCTTATCCAACTTGAAAATGTGATTCATGTCATGTGTGAATTTGAAAATAAAACTGAGCAAAATGTCTTTGCACTCTCTTTGACTTTTTTTTTCCTTCTTATCCAACTTGAAAATATGATTCATATCATGTGTGAATTTGAAGGTAAAACTAAGCAAGATGTTCTTACACATCCTATAAAGTTGCAAGAAAGAATGTGATTGATGTTAGGTGTCAAATTGTATGTGTTTGCATGAATGTTTAGGTCTATTTATAGTGCATTTAGTGTGTTAACGTCTAGTATTCTAAGAAAGTTTTTAAGTGTGGTTGGAAAAGAGTTGCAAAATTATTGATTAAACTTATTTTAAATGCTTAATTTTATAAGGTTTGGTAATATCAAATTTGTTTCGGATCAAGATAAGATGCGTATTTGAGTTCGGAAAACGTATGCAAGAGAATGATCAAGAATCAAGTAGAAAAGTCCAGAAAAGTTCAAAACAACATGTAACTAGCTCCAAAAGAATTTAAGAACTGCCAGAGCAAGTTGGGAGAACTGGATGCCATCAAAAGATTGAAAAAAAATAGTTAAGGAGTTTCAACCTATTTTAAAAGTATTTATGAATCCTTAACAACTAGTTGGGAGAGCCAATTGGACATGGGTGCCTCAAAATTTTTCAAGGTGGCTAAGTTATTTGTTGTCTTTTTTATGATTAATTTAGTTTCTTTATAAATAGCAATCAAAATGAATGACTTGGAACATCTTTTTAGCATTGTTAGAGGGTAGTTTTAGTTCAAAAAAATTTAGAATTGTTTAATTTTCACTTGTAACTTTAGAATTTGCAAAGAAACGTGAAGCAACTCTACACCAAATTTGGCATAAGAGTTTTCACTCTTTTCTCTCTTATTTATTATGTTGATTTTTATGCTTTTTTATTAAGTTTATTGTGTTCTTAATTTTCATTATATCTAGCTAATGAATTGTTCCTAAGGCTAGGACAGCATCAACTAATTGTTCCTTAGTTATGATCTAATATTGGTTAATTGCTATTATGTCAAGCTATTTTATATATTTGAATTTTATCTTTTCAATTAAAAGTCATTCATTATGAAGCATCAAAGGTGTCATTTGATGAACTAATATTGTCAATTAATGCAAGTTGGCAAATATATGAATATTAATGTTTAACTCATGAACATAGAGAAATTCTTAAGGTTAATCACATAATCCCATGAACTTAATGAATCTTTAACTTGTCTTAGATCACAAATGTAGGTTTTGATTTATTACAAATATAATTGATATTCTAATGAAAGCGGGCATTATAGTATCAAGAGATTTCACCATAGATTCACATGAGAGTAAACTAATTGGTTGAGATCAAATCTATTTCTTAGGATAAAAAAGGATATCTAAATCCCTTGGAATCGTAACAAAGCAGGCATCTAGTGAAAAGCACTTAGTTATTATACAATCTTTTATTAAATATCTTAAGTAATTTTTTGTTAGTAATACTTGGATTATAGTTGAAATACTAAGCTGTAGGGATGGCAACAAGTTGAGTCAATCCAAAATAATGGTGTATTCAAGCTTGAGTTTAAAGAGATTTATTTGAGTTTGATGAATATCTAATTCATGTGCTTGAGCTTAAAAAACCAAAGCAAGCTCGAGTCCTAGAACAACATTGTTACACCAAATTGCAGAATTTATCTATTGGATACACAATTGGGCTAAAACGATTTAATGGAAGTTTTGAACCAATATACAAACATGTTTATAAATATAATCTACACACATTTCCAAGAAACTAATCTAGAATTGCAAGCATTCCACAAACATATATACAAATATCACCAAATCACCAAGTATAATTCAAACAAAGTAAAAGAAAATCATCCAATAATTCAAATCACTAGTTGCCAATTTGAACTAAACTCCACAAGGATCATAACGAAATCCAAAAATTGTATGAAGTATTAATATCAAGTAGCTTCATCTAGATAGCCAATAAAGGAACTGAGCAAGAAAGTAAAATTGGCTTTAGTAGTAAGAAATAAGGACAACAAATCTCACAAATTCAGCACTTCGTAGTAAGAGGGAGACAGTTAGTCAAGCAGTACATCTTCAATTGATTTGTTTTAATGTCTAATACATAAAAAAGTCCCTATTCCTATTTCAATTAGATTTCATCTCTCAATGCTTTAAAAAGATAAGAAAAATGCCTTCCCAATCCCCAACTCATTACCACCTAGTTTATTGAACCAAATATTATCAATCTTAAAATCAAAAGAAAAACAAAGTATAAAAGAAAACTACAAAGACTCAAACTGACTATTAAAGGCTAGTTTAACTCGATGAGTGTGGCAAGAAGAGGGCTACTACTTGCTGTACTTTCAGTGGCCAAATGACTTCTTGTGAGAAGGAAGAATATCTGAACTAATGATTTTGATGCCATAGAATTATTGGCTGGTTGTTGATGCTGCAGTAGACAATAATTGTTAGTGCTGTAGTTAGGTGTTAGGTTTTGGCCATTTCAAAATGAAGGTTAAGGATGAGAGTTAGGTTTGAGAGTGTAAAGATTGAGAATCTCTTTTGGTTTTTGAATTTTGATGTGATAGCATGCGGGGTTTATTCTTTAAAATTTTTTATTAATAAAAAAATACAATATTAAAATGGCAAGTAGGCTAAGTTATCAAATACAAGTGGGTGTCAACCAATTCAAATCTATAAAATTACCAAGTATGGGTAATCCAAATTACCTAAATATGGAGCTCCAAATTTATAAAGTTGCAAGTGGGAGGTAAGATAACTCCGAGTCTTCAAAGCCAACACGTGTCCTCCTCCTCTAGATCTACAAACCACACACACACTCTCTCTCTCTCACTCACTCTCTCTTCTTTTGCTTATCTTTTTTTTTTTGTGTCAATTGTCACTTTTATTTATAGTATTTTACACTATTCTAATTTAAAGGAGAAAACTCAACTGGATCTAGGAAGACCGGTGGGGACTGATGTGACAGCCCCATCTCCCTTTAAGGCGAATCAAAGGATTTGGCGGATCGTCTGCTCAACTCTCGCCGGGACTCACTCATTCACTACAGTCATCAAATAAATTACAATATACATCTCAAATATTACATCAAATAATATAGGGTGCAACCTCAATAATAAACGAAATAACATTTCCCAAGCTTAGAACGTATACTTACTTACATTCCAATCTCAGAAGTAATACAATCCCAAATATAACGAAAGTCCTCAATTCTCAAATCAATTACAACTACAATATCAGTCCCAAATATTACATTGAATACTCATCAAGTGAATCGAATTCAAACGGTACAGGAGACAATTCATCCAGTCATACTAATAACTCATTACATGCGCTTCCTTTGCCTCGAGCCCTGTGGAGGGGAAAAAATATTTTGGGGTGAGTTAGAAACTCAGCGAGTGACTAGTAGAATAAGTAATCAAATGAGTTTCACAATAGTCCATTTCAATGATGCCATGAATCAGTAATCAAATGTACGTTTATTGCTCTTGTGAGCCAGTGAAATCATTGTACTTAAACATCCAACGCTCAAATAGATCCAGTAACAATGAAACAGTAATAGAGAGTCATTTGTGCTCCAAATAAATAGTAAACAATGGTGGTGACGTTGGTTCTAAGCACAAGACTTCCCAAGAACTCAATGGAACCAAAACATGTCATGAACCACATGCAAACACTCATAATATGAAATCGAGTAACAATGCAAGAAATAGTTCAAGAGTAATTTTGAAACAGTTTTGGAAACACTCACCAACCACAGCTCATGATCCTCATCCATCATAGAGAGTTTCGTGGATCAAACTCAAGCCATTCAACTCAAACTCAAAGCAATCAAAAGCTTTCAAAGATCAGACAGCATTTCCCCTTAATTTCTTTATTTCCATCCTACAACAATCACCAATATCCATTTAAAACAGCACACATAAATCATAGGCTAGTAAAAACACTTTCTTAGGGTCACAACACCCTTCACACATAACCATTGGATAGCTCTACAATTAAACACACTTAAGCCCCAAATTAGAAACTCTAAAACTGAAATTTTCACACAAAGTCTGAAATTTTTCGCAAATAACCACAACTAACACACAAAGGCTCCATTTCACACCATATTAAACTATCATTCCATGACCAACCAACAATTATCATCTAAAATCAGAAAATTCACTAATAAATCAGAAATTTGTCAAACTCTACTTAAAATCATAAAATTATCAATAAAATAGCATATCTAACTTCTACAAACTACTAATTAACCATTATTAAAACAAAGAGAGAACTTTCTTATCCAACTCACCTCAAAACTCAAGAAAGCTAGCAACTTAGAGATTTCCTTTCAAAACCAATCCATCAATAGTTTTAAACCTCTTTAATGGGCACTTGTATAGAATGGATTGCAAAACTAACGGTGAAATCTCAAGATTGAGCAAGAAATTGAAGACTTTCTCTCTTCCTTTTCTCTCTATGAAGCTCGGCCAAGAAGGAGCAAGAATGGAAGATATTTTAGCCAAGAAACAAGATAAGAATGAAGGAAAACAGCCAATCAAAATTGGCTGCCGAAATTGCCATGTCACAATTCGGCCAGAATCTGGTCGGATTCAAGGCAGTGGTAAATTAAAATTTTTTTCCAAAACTCCCAACCAATCCGGCCAAGAACTGGCCGGATTTCCGGCCGGATTCTCACCGTTCACTATTTACCAGAAATTTTGTCCTTTCTTTCTTCTTTCGGGCTTCACAAATTCCCCCCTTAAAAGAATGTCGTTCTCAACATTCCAACTTGTACTAATCAGATCAAAATAATTCTTGAAATCAGTCAAGTACTAGGAACCACTCCATTCCCCCTTATCACTTTGTAACGGCTAACAGATAGCTAACCAAGTAACCAAAGAGAACATGCAAAAGGGTTTAGTTCAAACCTATGTTTTCAGAACCGAGCCGGATAGTGAATCGGCCGAGGTCAGGGGTCAGGGGTCAATGGGTTCGATCGGGGGTCGATAGGAGTCGAACCGGATGACGTCATAAATAAAAATTATTTAAAAATTAAAATATTATATATATAATATCTAATAATATATTGATATTAATAAAGGTATATTCATATATATTTGATGTTTCAAATATATTTAACAAGAAAATACAAAGAAATTAGAACAATCAAGTAGCAATTTATATTATTTAATAAATATTAACAAGTTTAGAATTAAAATTATGAATTTAATTGAAAAATAACATCAAATTTTAGGACAATATTTATAAAGTATCAAATATTTGAGGTATATCAATAAGTTTTAACAATTTAGGGGGTCAAAACATAATATTAAAAAGTTTGAATTTTTTTTAAAAAAAATTACCGTTGAACCGGAAAAACTGGTTTTTGACCGGGTTTTAAATTTTCGGTTTTTTAATATGACTCGGACCGGCTACCTGGCCGGTTCCCGGTTCGACCGGCCGGTCCGGTCCGAGTTTTAAAACAGAGGTTCAAACAACTAGCCCTGAGTTGGAACTAAAGTCCAAGATATTTGGAAGAAATTTAGGACATGGCTTAGCCTCAAGTCAAAAGTTTTACCCCTGGTAGTGCTAGACAACACAACAAGCTAGCACAATAGCTATACTTTGCCAGAGAGCCTTAGGTCAAAAATTTCATCCCTGGTGGTGCTGAACAACATAACATGTTAGCACAATGACTATATTTCACCAGAGAGGCTCAGGAATTCGTCCCTGGTGGTGCTTGACAACACAACAAGTTAGCACAATGGCTATACTTCACCAGAGAGCCTTGTTCAAAATTTTCATTCCTGACGGTGCTTGATAACACAACAGGCATGCCTCGCCAGAAGAATGGCGGTGCTTGAAAACACAGCAGACAATGCCTCACCAGAGAGATTCAGTTCAACCGCTACCGAAGAGTAGTAGCCGGTTTACAACCACACATAAAAGCATACAAGTTCAAAAGCAGGGTCAATTACTTCAAGGTCATGGAGTACAGGTAGAAATAGGAACTCACTCTCTTAGCTTATACCCAGCAACTCACATTCTCAAGTAGTCACAGTATTCAAGTCCACTTATAGGTCATATACGAATCAAGCTACTTGCTCAAGCATAAATGAAATACCATATATTCAGTCAAGTCAGGTTCATTAAGTGTACGTAAGAGCACACTCGCCTAAACAAGTTCAAGTCGCAAGTGAGCTCAGCTTAGTCAGTCTCAGGCAGTTCAAAGTCAGTCTCAGGTAGTTCAAGTAGTTCATAACCCAACACTTATAAATCCGATGGTGCAAACTTTAATCAAACAAGAAGACTAGAAGAAAGATGCAAAACCAGAAGTTTCTCAACAAATCCGGACACCACCGTAAGCTATCAAAACCCTAGCCAAAAGAGCCAAAATCTTATTGGACAAGTTCTAGATAACATCATCATTTCAATCTCCTCATCCAGTTAAGTCTCGAGTACAATACGAAATTCTCTGTACTCTAACCTGTACCATTACAACTTATCTCAACTCACTTATGATTCCTATTCACATCATCAAACACTAGACCATGTTCCTTCCAAATCCACAAGCATTTCCTCAGGAAAAGTATTGAGTGCTCAAGTACAAAATCCAAAACTAAGAAACTTTACGACTCAGGCCGTACGCTAGTACCAGAATCGGTTGATGTACGCTTGGAAGCAACCAGGTCATATCTTACGCTTACCACTTTCAAACCAGTCTCACAGTCCGGCATTCTAAACTTTAGCCCACGATACACTACAGAGATCTGAATCCTAAACTCTGATATCATCTGTGACAGCCCCACCTCTCCCTAAGGCGAACCAAAGGGTTTGGTGGACTGCCTGCCTAGCTCTCGTCGAGACTCACTCATTCACTATAGTCCTCAAATAAATTATAATATACATCTCAAATATTACATCAAATAACATAGGGTACAACCTCAATAATAAACGAAATAACATTTCCCAAGCTTAGAACGTATACTTACTTACATTCCAACCTCAGAAGTAATACAATCACAAATATAACGAAAGTCCTCAGTTCTCAAACAATTACAATGTAAAACTCAAATAGGACGTCTTCAAAAGTTCCACGAACCTTCATACCACAAGTGAATCGAATTCAACTGAGTTTTGAGGTGAGTTGGATAAGAAAGTGTATTTACTAGCCTATGATTTGTGTGTGCTGTTTTGAATGGATATTGGTGATGTATTGTAAGATGGAAATAAAGAAATTTAAGGGAAAATGCTGTTCAATCTTTGATGACGTTTAATCGCTTTGAGTTTGGGTTAATTCTTGGTAGAATGAAGAGTTTGGACTTGATCGAGGAAACTGTCTATGATGGATGAGGTTCATTAGCCGTAGTTGGTGAGTGATCCCCAAACTATTTCTAAAGTTACTTATGAACTATTTCTTGCACTGTTTACTCGATTGCATATCATGCGTGCTTGCATGTGTACCACGAAATATTTTGGCTCAAATGAGTATTTGAAGTTCGTGTACTTAGGACCAACGTCTCCACCACTGTTTACTTGGAGTATTTATGGCTCCCTTGTACTGTTTGACTGTTACTGATCTGTTTGAGCGTTGGAGTTCTAAGTACGAGGATTTTACTGGCTCACAAGAGCAATAATTTTTCATTTGATCACTGATCCATGCCATCATCTAAACGTATTATTGTGAAATGTACTTGATTGTTGATTTTTACTGGACACTCGCTGAGCTTCTAACTCACCCCAAAATATATTTTCCCGTCCACAGGGCTCGAGGCAAAGGAATCTTGTATTAAGTTCTTCGTGTGACTGGATGGTTTATCTCCTGTATAGTTTGAATTTGGAATTCATCTTGTGTAATAGTTAAGATTGTTTGAATGTTTGGAATCAATCAGATGCATGTGTACGTTCCACGCTTGGGAATTAGTACTCGCTTCGCTTATGATATGTAAATTTATGGAGAATTTGATGTAATATTTGAGATGTATATTGTAATTTATTTGAGAACTGTAGTGAATGAGTGAGTCTCGACGAGAGTTGGGCAGGCAGTCCGCCAAACCCTTTGGTTCGCCTTAGGGAGAGGTGGGGCTGTCACAGTTGGTATCAGAGTTTAGGTTTCAGATCTCTGTAGTGTATTTTGGGTTAAAGTTTAGGATGCCGGACTGTGGGACTAGTTTGAAAGTGGTAAGCGTAAGATATGGCCTGGTTGCTTCCAAGTGTACATCAACCGATTCTGGTACTAGCGTACGGCCTGAGTCGTAAAGTTTTTTAGTTTTGGATTTTGTACTTGAGCACTCGATACTTATCCTGAGGAAATGGTTGTGAATTTGGTAGGAACATGGTCTAGTGTTTGATGATGTGAGTAGGAATCATAAGTGACTTGAGATAAGTTGTAATGGTACAGGTTAAAGTACAGAGGATTTCGTATTGTATTCGAGACTTAACTGGATGAGGAGATTGAAATGATGAATGTTATCTAGAACTTGTCCAATAAGATTTTGACTAGGGTTTTGATAGCTTATGGTGGTGTCCGGATTTGTTGAGAAACTTCTGGTTTTGCATCTTTCTTCTAGTCTTCTTGTTTGATTAAAGTTTGCACCACCCGATTCGTAAGTGTTGGATTATGAACTACTTGAACTACCTGAGACTCACTTTGAACTGCCTGAAACTGACTAAGCTGAGCTCACTTGCAATTTGAATTTGTTTAGGCGAGTGTGCTCTTACGTACACTTAATGGACCTGACTTGACTGAATATATGGTATTTCATTTACGCTTGAATAAGTAGCTCGATTCGTATATGACCTGTAAGTGGACTTGAATACTGTGACTACTTGAGAATGTGAGTTGCAGGGCATAAGCTAGGAGAGTGAGTTCCTATTTGTACCTATACTCCATGACCTTGAAGTAATAGACCCTGCTTTTGAACTTATATGTTTTTATGTGTGGTTGTAAACCAGCTACTACTCTTCTGTAGTGGTTGAACTGAAACTCTCTGGTGAGGCATTGTCTATTGTGTTTTCAAGCACCGCCATTCTTCTGGCAAGACATGCCTGTTGTGTTATCAAGCATCGCTAGGGATGAAGTTTTTGAACTAAGATTCTCTGATGAAGTATAGCCGTTGTGCTAATTTGTTGTGTTGTCAAGCACCACCAGGAATGAATTCCTGAGCCTCTATGGCGAAGTATAGCCGTTGTGCTAACTTGTTGTGTTGTCCAGCACCACTAGGGATGAAATTTTTTACCTAAGGCTCTCTGGCGAAATATAGCTGTTGTGCTAGCTTGTTGTATTGTCCAACACTGCCGGAGGTAAAACTTTTGACTTGAGGTTAAGCCATGTCTTGAATTTCTTCCAAATATCTGGGACTTTAGTTCCAACTCAGGGCTAGTTGTTTGAACCAAACCCTTTTGCATGTTCTCTTTGGTTACTTGTTTAACTATCTGTTGGCCGTTACAAAGTGATAAGGGGGAATGGAGTGGTTCCTAGTATTTGACTAATTTCGAGGATTATTTTGATTTGATTAGTACAAGTTGGAATGTCGAGAATGACATTCTTTTAAGGGAGGAGTTTGTGACGCCCGAAAGAAGGAGAAAAGGACAAAATTTCTAGTGAATAGTGAACGGTTAGAATTCGGCCGAAAATCCGACCAGTTCTTGGCCGGATTCTTGGCTGGATTGGTTGGGAGTTTTGAAAAAAAGTTTAATTTGCCATTGCCTTGAATCCGGCCGGATTGTGACATGGCAGTTTCAGCAGCCAGCTTTGACTGGTTGTATCTTGTTTCTTGGCTGAAATATCTTTCATTCTTGCTCCTTCTTGGCCGAGCTTCATAGAGAGAAAAAGAAGAGAGAAAGTCTTCAATATCTTGCTCAATCTTGAGATTTCACAGTTAGTTTTGTAATCTATTCCATACAAGTGCTCATTAAGGAGGTTTAAAACTATTGATGGAGTGGTTTTGAAAGGAAAGCTCTAAGTTGCTAGCTTTCTTGAGTTTTGAGGTGAGTTGGATAAGAAAGTTCTCTCTTTGCTTTAATAATGGTTAATTAGTGATTTGTAGAGGTTAGATATGCTATTTTGTGGATGATTTCATGATTTTAAATAGAGTTTGACAAATTTTTGATTTATTAGTGAATTTTCTGATTTTAGATGATAATTGTTGGTTGGTCATGGAATGATAGCTTGATATAGTGTGAAATGGAGCTTTTGTGTGTTAGTTGTGGTTATTTGCAGAAAATTTCAGACTTTGTGCGGAAATGTCAGTTTTAGGGTTTCTAATTTGGGACTTAAGCGTGTTTAATTATGGAGCTATCCAATGGTTATGTGTGAAGGGTGTTGTGACCCTAAAAAAATGTATTTACTACCCTATGATTTGTGTGTGCCGTTTTAAATGGATATTGGTGATTGTTGTAGATGGATATAAAGAAATTAAGGGAAAATGTTGTCTGATCTTTGAAATCATTTGATTGCTTTGAGTTTGAGTTGAAGGGCTTGAGTTTGATCCACGAAACTGTCTATGATGGATGAGGATCATGAGCTGTAGTTGGTGAGTGATTCCAAAACTGTTTCAAAGTTACTCTTGAACTATTTCTTGCATTGTTACTCGATTTCATATCATGAGTGTTTGCATGTGGTTCATGACATGTTTTGGTTCCATTGAGTTTTTGGGAAGTTTTATGCTTAGAATCAACGTCTCTACCATTGTTTACTGTTTATTTGGAGCACAAATGGCTCCCTATTATTGTTTCATTGTTACTGGATCTATTTGAGCGTTTGATGTTTAAGTACAATGATTTCACTGGCTCACAAGAAGAATAAACGTACATTTGATTATTGATTCATGGCATCATTGAAATGAACTATTGTGAAACTCATTTGATTATTGATTCATGGTATCATTTCTGTATTTCCATCCTACAACAATCACCAATATCCATTTAAAACAGCACACACAAATCATAGGCTAGTAAATACACTTTCTTAGGGTCATAACACCCTTCGCACATAACCATTGGATAACTCCACAATTAAACACACTTAAGCCCCAAATTAGAAACCCTAAAACTGAAATTTCCGCACAAAGTCTGAAATTTTCCGCAAATAACTACAACTAAAACACAAAGACTCCATTTCACATCATATCAAGCTATCATTCCATGACCAACCAACAATTATCATCTAAAATCAGAAAATTCACTAATAAATCAGAAATTTGCCAAACTCTATTTAAAATCATGAAATCATCCACAAAATAGCATATCTAACCTCTACAAACCACTAATTAACCATTATTAAAGCAAAGAGAGAACTTTCTTATCCAACTCACCTCAAAACTTAAGAAAGCTAGCAACTTAGAGCTTTCCTTTCAAAACCACTCCATCAATAGTTTTAAACCTCCTTAATGAGCACTTGTATGGAATAGATTGCAAAACTAACGGTGAAATCTCAAGATTGAGCAAGATATTGAAGACTTTCTCTCTTCTTTTTCTCTCTATGAAGCTCGGCCAAGAAGGAGCAAGAATGAAAGATATTTCAGCCAAGAAACAAGATAAGAATGAAGGAAAACAGCCAGTCAAAGTTGGCTGCCGAAATTGCCACGTCACAATCCGGCCAGATTCTGGCAGGATTTCTGGCCGAATTCCAGGCCAGATTCAAGGTAGTGGCGAATTAAATTTTTTTCAAAACTCCCAACCAACCCGGCCAAGAACTGGCCGGATTCTCACCGTTCACTATTCACCAGAAATTTTGTGTTTTTCTTCTTCTTCCGAGCGTCACAACTGAACTATCACCGGACGAAACAGATGTAGTATGCACCTATCTAGATTTTTTAAAAAGTTACTTAATATGGCAATGGATGGAAGGTAAGAGTTGAAATCTTAAATGGCTTAGTGGTGGGCAGCGCTGGTGGTTTCTTCTTTTGCTTATCCAATAGGTCGTTTTTTTCTTCTGGGCCGGGAGAGCGAGGCCAAGACAATACACATAAACAAACAGAAAAAATGGTTGTACGGAGACTATAGGCTATGGGATGAAGAGAGATAGAGAAAAGATGAAAATGATGGCTTTCCGCAGGTACAAGTTACAGGCTTACAGCTATCAAGAAACTAAATGAGACAAAAAAAGAGAATTGCAGTTGTGCAGAAAATGAAGGAGATAGAAAGTGTTGGATGTGTGGAAATTTTTAAAAGAAATTTGGATGAAGACTGTTACAATTAGCTATTGAACCTTTTTTTTTTAATATCTAGCCACGTTTTACAAATGCAGCTAGGTTGATTTATTTTTTTTGTTTTAAAAAAGTACGACCTGACAGCATTTCAGAGATGCAGCCAAGTAGACCTAGCTACAATTCTGAAACGCGGCTGGGTTGTGTTTTCTTTTTTTTTTTTTCTTTGTCTTCCAAATTTTGGCCCTTGTCACATTTTACAAAAGCGTCTGTCTAATAACAGCTAGATGCATTTCTCAAATGTGCGTCGGGCCAAAACCCAGAACTGCTTCTCATTTGGCCTTATTTGTGTGTTTTTATTAAAGTGATTTATTTCTAGAAATTGACCAAATGTTTGTGGAGAAGAAGAGTATTTTGGGGCAATGAAGCTTCTTCTTTGCTAACGCTAGCATTCTATTAAATGACTTAAGATGGCAGGGGAAAATTTGATAAACTTTTTGACAATCAAAGGAGTTGACTGTTATTTGGTCACAAGGTTTATTTGTTAGCATACCTTATGGGAGGTAGATGTAATTAACCTTATTTAAAACGTATGGAATTTTATTAGCCAACTTTTCCTAAGCGTTTTGTTCAACCCACTAATTCCTATATTAGGGCCAAAACTTGAAAGCTATAGGGAGTGCAAATCAAAACCCAAACTAATCCATCTTGCAAACGGGCTCTACCAGTCTGTTATAAAGAGTATAAATTAAAACTGAAACTCAGCCTTTCTAGTAGATTTGTATATTGATAAAAAAATATTGCAATTCTAATAAATTTCTACGTTCCCTAAGTGAAAAGAAAAATCACTTAAAAGAAGAACATAACTTGTTCAAAGACTGAACTTCATTTATAGGTACTTTGACCAATTGAAGGTAGACTTCTTGGTTGGATTTGTAAACCTTTCCCTTCTCCCTTGCATCAAGCTCTCTCCCTAAACCATAGTTATTGAAATTGGACCAGCAAGGAACTGAGCAATGAGATTGAGCAAATTGATTGTTAGTTCAATTGGTAGGTAAGTGGTTGTATAATTAGGTCACTAAAATAATATGTTCAAATACATGTGACATTTTATCATTGTAAAATTTATAAATAAATTGCTTTTATTTATTAATTAATATATTTGAAAAATATTTTATAAATTTATAAACATTAAAAGAATGTTCAATTTCATTTGATCATACTTTTACACACATCGATCATGTAAACAAAACAAAATTACTTTATTTAGTAATATAGCAAGCTCTAAATCAAATAACATTAACCTTTTGTTATCATTTTATTTTTGTTTAAACATAAAGCAGTTCTTTAAATACTCAGCTATTAAAACATGGTGATAACATATCATCACTTTTAATTTGAAGGATAAAATGATTAGCTGTACAATAAGAAAGCAAACAAGTATATTTGAAGAAACATTTAATAGATAAGTAAAAGTTTTAGTCAAGTGATAAAGATTTTTGCCTATCTAGAAAGAAATCCGAGATTAAAACCTTGGCAAAAGTTCATAGACAGAATTGCAGTTTTGATCCCAAATGTTCAGGATTTGAGCATTTCTAGTTCTTCAAGTTTCAACGAAAGCAAATGTAGTCCTAAATATTTCCATTTTTAATCACAGTTATTCCTAATAACTAATTTTTATCAATTACTACCGAATTTGTCAGCAACTAATTTTTTTAAAAAAATAAAAAATTGATAAAATATTGCTAGCCTTAATTTGTAATAAAAGATGACTAATTATCCATATGATCATATGAGTAATTAGTCTTTAACTTATAATGTTTTTCGTCAACCAATTTTTGTATTGTGGGCTAAACAGTAATCATTAAGATAATCGGAATGTGAATAATTAGTTCTTTTTTACTACAATTTATGGCTAAGAATGAGTGTGTTTGAATAGGAGATTATTTGAAATAACATTTTGAAAAAGCACAGTAGCACTTTTTTTATGTAATGTATGCGATATTAAATGATGGTTGAAAGGATACAAAAGTTGTTAGAAGATATGTTTGTGATATAATTAAAAAATTTTTGCAAATAAACCTCTATCCAATCACAAACTATTTTTTTATTATTTTATTTTTTTAAAAATTTATGTGCCAGCATGTGGTAACACATGACCAAATGTCAGTAGCAATTGGCAAAATTTAATTAATTTGGAACTATATTTAATAAACGTGCTTAAAAATTGAGACATTTGGAACTATATTCACTTTCATCTAAATTTTAGAGGCTAGCACTGTTCATGGCCCAAACATTTGGGATTAAAGCAGCAATTCTCACAAGGCGTATACTTTGATCCAGAGGCAAATGCCCACCAGGTCCCTAGTGAACTAACGGCTTAAATGAAGTTCATCCAATTTGCTCTTTATCCTATCAGATTAGGAACTTGCGGGGCTACGAGGGTTTTCGATAATTATGCCCTCAATCCTATTTTACAACCCTCCCTTGAACCCAAAAACTAAGGCTCCATTTGGTTCTAGGAATCTACTATCGAAAGGGAAACAAAATCCATAGGAATTGGTTTTCCATGTTTGGTTAAAAAGAAACTACTAAGGAAAGCAAATCGAGGAACTTACGAAGGAAAGTGTACTAGTTATTTTTGGCGTAAAATGGTTCCTTATCAAAACAAGAGGAAATGAAGGAAAAGGAAATAAAAATGTGTAAGCACATGGAGCTATTTTAGGTTAAAACTGGAATTTGGATCTTTACATTGCGTTTGGGAGGAGAGATTTGGCCAGAAAAGAAAAGAAAGTGACGAAGGAAATCAATTTTCCACCATTTGGAAGATTCTTGATATCAGAAAAGATGGGAAATGGACTGATTTGGTTAGATCTGTTTTGACGCTATACTAGAGAAAAGTTTTCAGCCCTTTTTGGGCTAATTTGGATGGAAAGTGGAAGAGTGCCTATAAAGTTTTTTCCAAAATGCCAATTGTGTCCTAAAATGGTTATTGAACAAATTTTTAATGACATATATATATCCAAAATCTTTCCATTTTTTTTTAACTCCCAAACAATATCAAAATCTTTTCTTTTCGTTTCTCATCTTTTCTTTCATAACTCAAGGTTTCTTTTCTTTCTTTTCTATCCTAAACTCCCAAACTAGCCATTAGCAAAACCACTCTTTGCTCTCTCAATCACAGCTGCTTTCAACCCCATGAAGATGATAGAAGAGGCATTGCAATTTTTTCATTCTTTTGTATTTTCAATATCTGGGTTGATTTATCAAAAGCCCTTTTCATATATTTGTAATTTGTTTAGTTTTCAACATTGGACAAAATTGTTCTCTTCTTCTTATGTCAACAAATTGGATAAATTTGTGGTTATTGTATTAGAAACTTGCAAACAGTTGTGTATATGTTGAATTCTTCTTCACAGTCAGTGGTTTCAAGCAACTCCAATAGTGAAGTTGATATGGAAAGTTGGGTCTTTTGTACTCCTGTACATGGAAAGCTCTACCTCAAATTTGAAAAGTTTACTATGCAACACGTCTATCTAAAATGGGAAGATTCGGAGTTTGATCAAAAACCATGGACTGATTAAATCAAAATTTCTATCAAAAAGAGGTTTTATTACACTAATGCTGCAAGGTGATTCTTGAGAATCCTTTGGAATTCTTGACTTGCATTGGTTTTAGTTATTGCAAATAGTTTTTAATTTTCAGTTCTTTTTCTTTGTATTATGGTAAATAGAGGCAACTTGTATTGGGGGAACAATAATGGTAATTAGTGGTTTAAAGTTTGAAAAATTCTTGATATGTAGTAGGATGTCATTTGTACTATTTGAGATATAAGGTAGATGTTATATGGGTTGCTAAGAAAAAAGAGTACTCGAACACAATCTTTATAGCTTCAATTATGGAAGAGTATGACAAAACTGCTCGGTAGGACCTTTTATTTATCGTGTTGCAAGAAAACTGGAGTTGTAAGCGAACGATTTAATGTGCAGTGCACATAATGTTTCTAGTATCTATTGAGAATTGTTCTTTTATGTTATATTGGTTATCTCCATCTTAACGATGTGGTACAGGACACCTTTGAAATTAATTTTTGTTGCCTATGGTGTGCCAGAGTGTGGAATTGGTGCTGCAGTTGGGCAAGATTGTGCACTGTTTGAGAAGGTATGTGGATGGATTAACAGAAAAAATGTTCTTGTTTGGGCAAAGAGAGAAGTGGCTTGCTACAATCAATTCGACTTCTTGTCATATCGGAGGTATTGATGATTCACATTGTAGCTATTTGCTTGAAATTTTATGAAATTAAGAAGGTGGCTAATGTCGGGGAAACCGGTGGATTGATGACGGAGTTTGACCAAATGTGCCTAATTTTCGAGTACCACCTAAGCAACATGCTATTATTAATTTGGGAGAAGAAAGAATACAAAATTTTTGGTGTCTTCCAATTGGAAGGGGAGAGTGTTAATTTATAACTCTCAAACACTCCCCCCAAGACCTATCCCACTGATGTGGGACATAAACTTATGCCAAAAAAGTCAACAAATCTCCACATTGGTATAATTTCTAGTCCCACTACAAATACAAACCTTCTAACATGCAATCATCCCCTTGACCACAGTAAAATTCTCCAGACTTTATGTCCATTAGAATTGGATCAGCATCCATTTAGATATTACGCAGCAAGAACTTGACCATAGTAAAATTTTTCAGACTTTATTTTCTTTAGAATTCGATCGGCATTCATTCAAATATTATATACAATCGAGAACATATTTCTTTTCTTGCACCATCAATGTGAAACCCAAAAAAAATTTATCTATACTTATTGATTCAACAGAAAATAACAAAAGATTTTTATTTAACCAAGTATTATCATACTTCAGGTGTTGAAAAAAAATTGAAATTCGTTGTTTTTTTTGGTTCTTGGGGAGGTTAAACTAGCCTAGCATCTATTTACACAAACAAAATGTGAAGTAGTTATCTCCACTACATCATTATCCCCAATACATCATTTGCTATTAATTGTCTGAGTTCATTTGGTAAAAGCAGAATTTTCATCTGGTGGTGAGTAATAAGCAGAATTTTCATATGGTGGTTCTGAGTAACAAGCATCATTTGTATCCATGTTAATGCTTCTCTTTGCTAGTCAGTCTGCACAGTACTTCCCCTCTCTCCAATTGTGCTGGATATTACAGTTTCAATCTTGATTGAGTAGCACTCTTTGTATTTGTAAGGTAAATAGTGTAGGAGGCAAAGTGAATCTCAAATCTACTTGCGTAATGTGCCTGGAAAATAAAGCAATAGCCTATTTGTTCTGCTATGCCTGAGATTACATTCTGCCTAGGTAAATACCCTTATCCTTAGAGGATCTTGAGCTCGAAGATGCGAATGAAACAAGCACTTGAAGGGAAAATAATAGTGAAAAAAGCCCCTCAAGATATCTGAAACTCAGAAGATTTAGTTGATCATGAAATTCATTTCAGTTAACAGAATCCATTCTCAGCGCAGAGAATATCCTTTCTCTCTTGGGAAAAAAAAGGAAAAAGAAAAGCGTATCTTAAGATGACACATTCCAGAAAACGTTGGTATATGGTCTCTGGGAATAGTAGGGTCCTTTGATGTCAAGGGACAGCATCCGACATGCCTAAGGACTTTCAAACTATTAACAAAAGCTCCACTCATTACCAATTGGTTTTGAGTTGGATGAATAGGTGCTCACTTGATATTTACTAAGAAGTTCCGGTGGAGGTGCTAATGATAGGAAGCTGTTTTATCTGAGGTAGGGGAAGAGGAAATGAACCTCTGCATACCGTTGAGAAGATCTTCCTTATTTGGGACTGAATTATGAGCATCTTCTCAACCAGTATATATCTGCTTAGTCTTTTGAGGAGTTTCCACAGGAAATATTAAAGAGACTCTAAACACGTTTTGAAGATATTGGCCGTTGTTCTTGATGAAAATCATTATATGTGTATAACATCAAACATCTGAACAAGTTGCTACAGATTAATTTAAAGACTAGTTGAACTCCAGCAAAAAATGCGGGAGACATCTTATTCTTGCCAGTCTTCATATCTGGAGGCAGAGAAAAGAACTGCAGCACCTGTCTCACTAGAATGATTTACTAAACATTCGTTGGTTATCTGTTTATGCTATAGGTTATGCACTAAATTACCCCTCTGAGAAGCTTCATTTTCCTTTTTGTAGTGTTCAAAAACTACAAGTTCAAAGTTTCATTTTCCTTTTTGTAGTGTTCAAAAACTATAAGTTCAAAATTTTGGTATCACCAGTACTGTGTACTTAGAGCAGCTTAAAACATGTACATGCATGGTGAAAATGATCAGCGCTATGTGGGGACTAAGATTTACGCAAAGAAGAACCTTTTAAGGTCATTGGCTTGCTTGGAATTCATGATCCTAAGAATATTTTGAGGCCTTGTGCTCGTTCTAGTTGCTTGAAGTTATCAAAGATAAGTCGAGGCTTGACCATTAGACAGAGGAACATTATGGATTGTTGAACTGGGATGGCAATCAAGCAGAGTCAAGGAATCTGATATCTCCAGAGACTAAGAGCTCTGACTTTGGACCACAACCGTTGTGAAATATCATCAGTAGAGCCACTAAACTGAAAATGCACATTACTCTCCTTGAATACAATTACAAAGCTCTAGCAGCCACAGTTTAACATAATCTGGCCGAGCCTGATTGTGGTCAACAAAGTAAAGGCCCCTTTTCAGAAATCAATGACACAATAAACACTTGGGTACCTTTGTATCCTCAAGCGAAGAACTTTATAGGATGGAGCTAGACACGTCAAAAAAAAAAAAAAAAAAAAAAACAAGAACATTATATGATCTATTCTACCCGAACAAACAAGAGTGCTCAAATCAAATTTCGAGCGCACAAACGCAATAGGATAACAATGCCGAGACCAATGATGGAGCCAAGGAGGGGCAGAGGCCCCCCTAAGTTTTAAAAATTTTAATTCATAATATGTAAATATGTGTGTAAAATAAAATTGGCTCCCCTAAATTTTTACAATTTTAGTTTATATTATGAGAGTTGATATATATATATATATATATATATATATGTATATATGAATTGGTCATCTAGTGGATATATTTCTTGCAACAATTGATTATCAATTGCAAGAGTTATATAGCAGGTTTAATTATCATACCATGGAATTGCTTGTTTTGAGCACTGCTTTGGATCCTAGAAATGGATTTATGCTGTTCAAGATTGATTATATTTGTAAACTTGCAGAGAAGTTCTATCCGAATGATTTTATGGAGCAAGAACTAGTACGTCTAAGAATAGAACTTCCACATTTTGAGCTCGTCATTCCAAATCATCCTGAATTGCAAGAATTATTTGGTATTCACGAGTTATGTCAAGGCTTGGTGAAGATAAGAAAATTAGTAATATATCCTCTTATTGACAGATTGATTAGACTTGTTCTTACTCTTCCTATATCAACTGCAACTACAGAGCGGGCATTTTTAATTATGAAAATAATCAAGATAAAGCTCCGAAACAAGATGGAAGATAATTTCTTGAATGATTGTCTAACTGTGTATATAGAGAAGGAAGTTGCTGAAAAATTTAGCAGTGATTCAATCATAGATGAATTAAGTTCTATAAAAGAGCGTAGAACTCAATTTACTTCTAAGAAAAGATGTTGAAATTTCAAAGTATATTAACATAACTTTTATCTTTTTTCAATTGAAAATAGTTACATTTATATTACATGATTATATATATATATATATATATATATATATATATATATATATATATATATATATATATATTGCACAGGTGACATATTGGAGTGCATCTTCTCATAATGTGCAAATTGGATGGTTTGTAATGCTATAAGATATTTAATCAAAAATTATTTTTTTGTTAGTTTTTGTTATGACTGTACCGTATATTTATGAATAAACATACCTTTATAATTAAATTTAATATTTGATATTTTTAGATGTCATATATTTAAATATAAGAAAATTATTTTGAACATAATATATTAAGATAATTTTATTAGGAAAAAATTTTGGCCCCAAAAAAAAAAAAATCCTGGCTCCGTCACACTGACCGAGACAATGTAAAAGGAATGATTCCTGAAATGAAAGTCTACCCTCTTTTGTTTCGAAGGTTAGCTCTTTATCGAATTCAAGATTCTTCCAATGTAAAACGGGCACAAGTTGCATTCTGTAAAAGTTGGCAAAGCAAGGGAGAGATGTAAAATGAAATTCTTGATTGAGAAATGAGAATGAAGAACATTACTTGTCATCATTGAAAGAAAATGGGAGATCTTTAATCTATTCCCGATTTCCTTTGCGATGGGATAGAGTTAGAGAGAATTTCCTTGTACTAACTGAATCTAATTGATAAAATTCGATGAAGGGGATGGATGTGCCGTCAGAAGAAGCCAGGCTAGGCTGCTCCTTCTTGTCCTTAGGTGCTAGGCGGTAGATTCTTTCCATAATCTGGCCGGGAGTCCACGCAGAGGGACCGGAAATGGACCATACTGAACTCCACTATTAGATCCCACCACTTCCCACCTACAATACACAAACAACGACCCACTGAAAATTCCCCTGTCAAAAATCATCGAGCACTCAACTCGAACAGAACTGCTAGTAATACCGGTATATCATAATACTACCATTGGTCATTCTTAGGTAAGGTGGCTTTTTTTTTTGTGCAAGATTTGGCAAAAAAAAAAACCTGAACTTGGAGACTAGGTGGTGGATCAGTACGAGCATTTCCAGCTTTGCAAGCTCATTACCAGGACCGGCGTGTGCTCCGCTGCCAAATGGCATAAAAGTGTTGGGCTTTGGGGCAACCTATACAAGTGCAACACAGGGCATTTTAGAACAGGATCTTGATCTTGTTAGCTGTTACTTATGCAAAATCTGGACCAAGTAAATTGGAGCTTTAAGGAAAGATCTTTAGACGTTTTTGCATTTGGGAGTTTGGCCAAATAAATTCTGATTCTGTACCTCAAATCTTGAAGGATCAAATCTCTGGGGTTCAGTAAAGAATTCTTGATTGTGATGAATATTCCTGAACAAAGGCATTACCTTCCAGGATTTGGGGCAGGGACGGTCATACTGATGACCGTCCCTGCACGGTTAAGGGCCAAGATTTGCCCTCAAAATTTTGTGCGATTGAGATTACACCATGTAATTCGATTTTCGTGTCAAGTGTGGGGCCCACCACTATCTGTTGTGAAAATACATCATGTGAAAAAAAAGTTACACGATGTACAAAGAAAGTTACGCGCAGTTGATAATGACCAAAATTGCCCGGGACGGCCGTGCCCCGAGTCCTACCTTCCAACCTTTTGGAATAAGGTACCCTGACATAATCATGAGTTTTCAATTCCTCCACATCTTTTGTCAGAAAAGAATTGTATATATAAACATTTTCATCTGAAAAAGGAGAACTCTGACTCAAACCCAGAAATCATATTTTAATCCCAGATCAATTAGTTGCTAGAAAATAATTCACTTCCAGTAAGCTTTACCTTTGTACTCTACATCAGCTACTGCTTCCCTAAATATGAAAGATATAATGCTTGCAATTCTTAAGCTCTCTAAGATGCCTGAGGACACACATTGTTACCAAATACAGTTATTCCAACTTCATAAGAGGTAAAGAAAAAGTGAAAAAAAAGGGGACCCCATTTGCACATTCTCATAGCAGTTACTATACCTTGTAAGTTAATGGCATCTCTCTAGTCTGAACCCATGTCTGTGACGCCCCCACTTCTCCCAAGGGCGAACCCGAGGGTATCGGCAGGACGCCTGTCCAACTCGCGCCAGGACTCGAAGTCAAAAGCAAATAAAGGCTAAAAGTACCAAAAGAGTAATATTCACATTATATACATCAGTAAAAGAGTTCTATTTACATCCCCAAAAGTAACTACCCATACCATTACATCCTTATGATTATAACCAAAATCAAAGAGTAAACCCAAAGAAGGGTCCTTACACGGATCACTATAATAGGGAAAAACATATTAACTATTCGGTTATTACAAACAAAACCCAACTATACTAGTGATGGTGCCAAAATTTCCCCGCGTCGGCTCTTGCTAAGGAAAACAAAAGAAAAGGGGGTAAGCTATAAACTTAGTGACTAACCAGGGGTAAAAATGTAATTTTTACATGTTAACATTTGCACAGTGAGAGTAAAGCAAAAGCAGAAGAATAACACCACATGGTAAGGATACGGGTGGCTCCAAAGCCAACTTATTTGTCGAGGTTGATCACTGGTTGACCCTTGAGATCCTGAGCCACACAGCTCGCTTCTCTTAAAGGATCCCACATAGAGAGACCATGAGCCTCAACTCAAGTCACGAGCAATAAATTCTCTAAAATATTTTTCAAGCAAAAAATGCTCTAAAATCGTAGTTCAAACAATAAATGCTCTGGTTCAAGCAATAAATGAGCAATAAATGCTCTAGTTCAAGCAATAAATGCTCCATAACAAATCACAAAAACATATTTCACAGGTATCAATAGCAACTAATGGGGTTTAGGTCGAGTGTGATAAAGTACACTCTCGCCTAAGTGCCCATTTTCATAGTAAACTCATATTAATATTGAGTTACACAGAAACCCTGATTACTCACCTAAAGAGCAAGTATAACGAGAGAAAGTACGAAAATGAATTCAAGTCGTCAGCTAGTGGGCTCCACCGGCTCCGTCTAGCCCGTCACCGCCTGTAGCAGAAGGTTGAGCTATATTATCACACAAACAACTACTAAAGTGCATAAGTTAAGCAAAACGACAAAATTGGCACATGCATGTGCGGAATCGGCAAATGGAAATGGAAACGGCCGGCAAACTGAAATGGGCATAGTTACTGTCCCAAACTGTTTAGACCATAAGTTGGGCTAGGAATGTCGGATTAAAGTGTATGAGATACCGTCTTGAAGATAAAAGAAAAGGCTACAACTTTTGTGAAGATACCTAAATCCGGATCTGAACAGAAATAGGTCGAAAGTATGGAAAACAGTGCCAGAAGTTCGCACTTTAGGGTGACGGACAAGGTATGTTTACTGGACCATAACTCACAGCTCGCAAATCCGAATCAAGAAATTCTAAAGGCGTTAGAAATCTATGTCATAATGCTAAAACTTTTATGTTTTGGCCAAAACCTGAATCAATATAGAGCAGGGTGAAAAATGGGTCCAAAGTTCCTGTCAGAACTGTCTAAATTCAAAGGCAGTTCTGACAACCGATCTTGTTTTGGTTATAACTGGAGGTACGGAACTCGGATTTGGACGTACTTTATACTGTTTTGAAGCTAAAATCAAGATCTAAATTTCTTATGAAAGGGTCAACACCCAGTTCGCATGTTATCCAGGCGAACCGAGCATGGTCAGAGGCTAAATCCAAAAACGTAACACAATCCAGTGTTCAAAATAGGTGCAAGTGTTTTGGCTATAACTCGGGCTACACTGATCCATTTGACCTGAAATTTTGCAGGAATAACAAGGCCTTAAGAAACTACAACTTTCATGTTTTGGCTAAATGCTAGTTCAGTATGTATCTAGGTGAAAAGACGCGATCAGATTGGTGCACTGTCAAAACTGTTCACTGACTTTAATCCTATGGCAGTCAGGGTAATTCCATCTTTTCACAGGTTATGTTGCTCTGATTGAGGTGAAATTTTGCAGGCAACTATAAAACATCATTTCCTACAACTTTCATGTTTTGTGTTAAGGCCAATTCGGCCTCTAACTAGGTCTAACAGATTCAGGCAGAACAGGGTTAATCACAACCCTCAACTGTAATTTTCCGCACTAACCAGAAATTTTCCGTAGCCGATCGTATCCAACATATATTAGCTTCATTTTACACCATAATAAACCCTCATTCCATAACTAAACCATGATTATCATATAAAACAGAAAAATAGCAATAATAAATCAAAATCCATCAAAACTTCCCCTCCAACCATAAACACACCATAATCACACCACACGTCATCATATCTAGCCACTAAAGCCACTAATTTAACATTATCAAAGCTAAAGGGAAATGTTCTTACAACTCACCTTGTAACCTCAAGAAAAGAAGCACCTTAGCACCTCCTCTTTCCAAACCACTCCACCACCTTCCACAATCCTACCTAGCTAAGGAGTTTTATGGAGTGATTTCAAGTTTGGATGGTTGAATCACAAGATTTGTGCAAGAAATGGATGAAGTAGTTTAAGCCTTCTCTCTCTCTCTCTCTCTTTAGTTTTTGATTTGGTTTATGTCTTGTGTTCTCTTGGATGTTCTAGAATTAATACTTAGTCAAGACCATTAGTAGATATTTTCCACCAACCAATCACATAAAAGATGATTATTCACTTCCTAGTCCTTGCAACTTCCTTTTTGTTTTCTCACACTCTTGCCCACAAATGTTTGGAACTTTTGCACTTAACTCCATAGGATACAACTTATTCTAATCCAAAATACTTTATCACACTTAATCATTTCACTAATCACCTTATTATCTTAATCACCCATCCTTAATTATTCCTTATTCCACATAAAAGCAACTAAACCACAATCTTTTTTTTACATTAGCTAGATTAAGGGTTTTAAACCCAACTTAAGGTTGTTCAATTAGCAAAACACTAGGAAATTTACTAGTGTAAGACGTTTTAACTTTCTAATCCTACTTAACCTTTATAATAGAAATCGAATCCGGTATCTACTCATACGAAAACATACATTAGCATGCATAATATTTACTATAAACTTATGATTAATACGTAAACTAGGGTTTTGTGTAAAAATATCAAAGGTGTAAATCCATTAGGTTTTAATAAAATTCCAAATTAAGGTTTTTCGATTCTAAAAAGCAAAATCACATGTAAAGAATTCCTATCATCCTTAAAATCAAATTTTATAGCAAAATTTAGCACTACTATTCCATATTCAAAATTAAGGACGAATCGGGATCTCACAACGTCAACTGACAATGTTCTTTGGTATTTGATTGGTAGATAGCCTTCTGTTTGGCCTGCATAGACATTTTAGACATTGAATGCAATCATGACAGTGTCCTTAATATCAAAGTTTAAGTCCAAGACACAGCGAATGGACAATGAGGGGCTCCTTTTATTTCCCTTTTAGTGGGAAAGAAAATGTGACCATATTCTGGAATGCACCTTTACAGTCTTCAGAAGTTTCGGGTTATCGTGCAGGTACTTGACTATCCATGTCAAGACACTGGCTGTAGTATCCTGTGCGGCAAATAGAACACCAATGATGTTATCTGCAATCTGATCCTCCTTTATGTGACATACGTGAGCTAATGTGACCTAAAGCTCATGTGACTAGGGACTTCAATATCGAGAAGCTTGTCAAAGTCTAGCTTAGAATGCCTAATTAACAACCCTACTTAGAGGGTCACAAGCCTCAATCTCCAGAACAAATCCTGGCGCAACTGGATTATGATATATCACATGCTTGTCATTTCGCATAAAAGTCCCTGTGGTGTTGGATTACGGGTGGCAATGGGGCGGGGTTGGGGCGGGGCATCCTTCCCCCACCCCCGCCCCGTTGTCAAATAACTCCCCCCGTCCGCCGACTCATCCCCCGCCCCTTGTCCCCCACCCCCGCCCCGTCCCCGCCAAGAAATCAACTTATCATAAATGTTTATTTATAATAATACAATTGTAAATAATGTTAAATAAAATTAAAAAGCTGCCAAAATGGAAATAAAGCATAACAAGTCAAGTTAGATTTAGTGCGGAGGAAGGGAACCGATCGAAATAAAAAGGGGTTAGGAGCAAAACAGGTTGGAATCAGATAGCTTAATCTTTGTGGGAGGGGTGGGTGTTAGAAACAAATCAATAATAGTCCAAGAAATTTCTTCAATTGTTGCGGCAGACGTTGACACTAACTAACGTTGTACTTGTAAGTAAGTCCTAGAGGAGTCATGGTTAAAAGCAAGGGGGGGACAAAGTGGATTGAATTTAAATATGAGAAGTGTCCTGACTTCTGCTTCTGTTGTGGTCTGATAGGACACTCTGAATGACATTGTACTAGGAAGGGGATGAACATGGATAAAGAGAATCAATATGGTAACTGGTTGAGGGCCAGCTTCCCTAGGAGTCCTAGGAGGAAGGCTAGGAATGAGAGGGATGAGGAGAAACCAGAGAGGGAACCAAATCTGGAAAAGGAAGGTAGTGTTCCTCATTACCCTCTGTTGACTTACACTAGAGAGTTCCACAGTTTCTCTAGGAATCCTGGATTCTCAACTATAAGGGATGAGGGGCAGAGAGTGTGTGACGCCCCGAAAGATTGAGTGTGAAAACCCGAAAAATTTTCTATATTTTCAAGACATTATTTTGTTTCCTTGTCTATAATTTTGTACCTTTCTTCAATATATTAATTTCCTATACATTTATTGTAAGGGAATATAGTTTTCCAACCATTTTTCTAGTACAAGTTAGTCCAAGTTAATTTTGAAGTGCGTTTTGAACGTGGGACCCGCTAGTGCAGTAAATGCAATATATTTTTGATAACTTGTTGGAGTTTTGTATTAAATGATATTATTTTACAAGGTGCTAAGAGATAATTAGATGTTACTTATATGGATTATCATTGGAGAGACAAAAGATAAGATATAAACCAAAAGGTGACAAGTGTCACCATCCAATTCACCCCTGGACTTTTGACCAAGATATTTATATCTTCTTAAAGCAAATTTTGACCTAATTTTCTTCATTTTACCTTGTTTGGCCGACTCTCTCTCTCTACAAGCAAAGGAAAGAAAGCTCTCAACTTGTTTCTTCAATTTCTTGCTTGGATCTAGCAAATCAACCGTTTAAACTTCCAATTTCTCCATAAAAACCCTTAGTTTAGTGGTTGTGAGGTTGGTTGTGAAGTGGTTTGGAAGAAAGTGGTGCTAAGTTGCTTCCTTTCTTGAGGTTCCAAGGTGAGTAGCTAATGGATTCCTTCTTTGGTCTTGATGATGTCAAATTAATGGTTTGTATTGGTTAAAGATGTGATTTTATGGAGGATTAACACTTGAATGCATGAATTTCAGATTAGGATTTCATTTTGTTTTCAATTCTGCTCGGCACTGTAGCACCTAGTTAGAGGCCGAATTGGCCTTAGCACAAAACATTAAAGTTGTAGAGAATGATGTTTTAGAGATGTCTACAAAATTTCAGGTCAATCGGAGCAGCGTAGCTTATGAAAAAATGGAATTCCCCTTGCTGTCCTGGTTTTACCCGAATTTGGGAATTGCTTCTGTAATTGGTTGTTTTGGTCAGGAATGCTTCCGAATTGGTTGTTGAGGTCTTCTGATGAAATGTATCCCTGTTTCTTAGCTTTCAGCTGGTTTTGGAATTTCTGGATTTGGACTTAGGTAGACTGATTTATGATGTTTCCGCTAGAATGCGTTCTGTGAATCTATTTTTGTGATTCTGGTGTAGTATCTTGCATTTTTGACCTTGTTACACTCGAAACTGGGTTGAGTGACCTTCTACAATATTGTAGCCCTATCGCTTATCTTCGAAACAGTGGGTCTTACACCTTCATCCGATAATCATAGTGCCTTTGGTGCCGTTACCGCAAAATGATGTCAAAACCTGTTTTTCTGGTTTTGAGCTTAACTTTCATTTCCGGACTTTTCCCTAGCTTGACTTGTACTAGTACCTCTTGGAGCTTGCTGAATGGCTATTGAATGAACTTGTTGTTGTGTGTGTACCTTTGGGACTGGCTGAGGAAATAATGAAGCCATGATGGCTGGAAAAGTTAGCAAATTCAGGGGAAGTGCTGTCCGAACTTTGAAGGGACTTGTTTGCATTGAGTTTGTGATCTAAGACTTGGATTTGAGCAAGGCAATGTTATATGATGGATGATTCTGAGCCATGGAGGTGAGTGACCTCAAACTATTTCTGAAGTTATTTATGAACCGTTTCCTGCATTATTTACTTTTAAACTGTTTCCAAAGTTACTTTTGAACTGTTTTCTTGCATATCATGCGTGCTTGCATGTGAGTGTTCCTTATTTGCTATATTTTCTTGACTTCATGACTTGTATTATTGATTGATAACGTGTTAAGTGCTTTGAATGATTTCCAAAACGAGCTTTCTAGGCGAGTGTGTACTTTATCGCACTCGACCTAAATAACTGTGCAATTTTCAAGGATTTAATTATTGAAATGCTAGTTGCACATGAATGTAAGCCGTTTGGCTGAATTGGCCACTGCCCTTTGTTACCGATCGACTCGAGCTAGAAGCAGACTCGGTCGGGCGATATGGTGACCCTGGGTGAATTTGGTATACTCGAGTATTACCTTGTAGTCCGGCTACGTCCGGATGGGTGGAGTCCGGCCAATGGTCGGATGGGTGGAGTCCGGTCAACGTCCGGAAAAGGGGATGAACGAACAAAAGGATGAACGAGGGATTCTACTTACAAAAAATGTATTTTCAAACGATTGGAGGAATAAGGGGAAATGTCAGGGGAACGAACGAACAAACGAATAGCTCCATGTGAGCCCGTATCCTTTTAATGAATGTTACTATCGCTTTCCATTGTAAATATTCCTTGAATTATTGATACTCCATTTTAATGTATTGTAAATGTTGTAATTGTTTCTGGACTTATCATTTGATTTATGACATCATTGAAATGAACTATTGTGAAACCGATTTGATTACTGATTTTAATGGTTACTCACTGAGCTTCTAGCTCACCCCAAAAATATTTTATTCCCCTCCACAGAGCTCAAGACGAAGGAAGGACTTGTAGTACTTATTCACGTGACTGGATGGCTGATATCATGTATAGTTTGGATTTGGAATCATTTGATGTATAGTTGGGAATTGTTTCCGCTTCGCTTATGACATGTAATTATTGGAGAATTTGATGTAATATTTGAGATTTATATTGTAATCTGTTTGAGGAATGTAGTGAATGACTGAGTCCCGGCGAGAGCTGGGCAGGCGGTCCGCCGAACCCTGGGGTACGCCCTAGGGGGAGGTGGGGCTGTCACAGAGTGGTTGTGAATGGGGGATTAGTTGGTGGTTTGGTTAAGCAGGGGGGACTATCAAGGGTGGGTGAGCATAGAGTAGGGAAGGAAGAGAGCAGGGGAGAGTACTAGGTTGAGAAGGAAGTCAAGGAAGTCACTGAGGAGGGCAGGGAAGGAAGGGGTCAGAAGAATGTAGGAACTGAGGAGAAGAAGGGTGAGGGGGGTGAGGGTGAAAAGGATGGGATGTGGGTGGATGAAGAAGAAGCTGGCAGGGTAGGAGATGGCAGGGAGGGGAAGGTGAGGGGAAGGAAGTGGAAAAGTGCTGAATACGGGTCAAAAGTTGCCAGGGCCAGCACAGGGAACTATAGAGTTAGTAAATCATGGAAGAGATTAGTGCAGGAAGTGAGCAGGAGGAAGCCCCTGCAAGAGCTGGTTATAGGAAAAAGGAAAACAGATGTAATTGGAGAGGGTCAAGCTGAAGATCATAGGGAGGTTGAGAACAAGAAGAAGGCTAGGCTGATGGAGATAGCTGAAGATAGTATTATGAATACTGAGGTAGGGGAGCCCTCCCTTAATGGGGCTCCCAAGTTCCAATGAGAGCTCTAGTGTGGAACTGTCGAGGTACGGGGAGCCCCTTGACAGTTCCCCAACTCAAGGAACTTGTGAGAGTCCACTCCCCTTCTTTGATTTTTCTGTCTGAAACAAAAAAGAAAAAGAGTTATATGAACAGTGTCAAGCAATGGGTGAAGTTTGATAATTTGTTTGTTGTAGATCCAGTAGGAATAGCTGGGTTGGCTGTCGTATGGAGGAATGACCTGTAGGTGAAAACCATTTTGTTTACTAGTTTCACTGTAGAACTGTTAGTGGCTAACTAGGAGGGAAGAGGAAATTGGTGGTGTATATGTATATGTGCTAGTATAGATGACAAAGTGAGAGAACAACAATGGCAGGTAATAGAGAGAAGGAAACAGATTTGAGGTGATTGTTGGGTACTAATAGGGGATCTGAATGATATAACTTCCAATGGGGAGAAGTGGGAAGGTAGAGTCAGGTCAGAGGCTAGTTTTGAGATATTCAATAGTTTCATCAATAGGAACATGCTGATAGATGTTGGTTTTGAGGGAGTCTCTTGGACCTAGTGCAATAACTGGGACAAGAAAGAAGAGATAAAAGAAAGAATTGATAGGATACTGGGAACAAGGTAGTGGTGTGACATTGTTGGAAAGGTGAAGTGCACTCATGTTGAAACTGAGGCTTTCGATCATTGTGCTCTGATTCTAGATACTACACCGGTAGAAAAGAAAAGGAGAAAGAGATTTATGTTTGATAAGAGATGGCTCATGCAAGAGGATGTGGGGGAAGTGGTGAAGGAGGCTTGGGAGGTTGATCAGCAGGGATCTAGGGATTATAATTATTGGTGTATAAAATATTTCAAACGGGTGATAGGGCCTGGTAGGTAATATACAGCTTATCGGGCATGGAAAAGTAGGGTCACAATATAGTAGGTAAACAAGTGTTAGACAATCCCTTGTGCAATCATGAATCTTGATGGGGAAGATATATGGCTTTGTAACCTTCTCAATAGTGAATCTACGCGATTGAACTGCACTAACTATACTATACTACCCTAACTAATGGACTAAGAAAATTCTAGTGAAGATTACATTTTTTGCGAGTTTCTCTAGCCTTCCCAAAGTTTTGAAAATGGTCTCCAAAGGCTGCTATTTATAGAGAATTCAAGCTTAAGGTGAGTCGTGTCTTGGTTGGCAAAGTTGGCTTTTGAACTCACCAAGAGTTGTTCTCCAAGTTTCCACACTTTTCTTAGTCAGATACAGCTGAAATTTTGAGTTGTAGATGAGTTGGAAAGGTTGTGTGAATTCAAAACAAGTTGTAGAGCGAGTTGTAGTAGAAAAACTAGAATACGTGACCTTGAAAACGCGACCTTAGGTCACATATTGCAACGTACCATACATTTTCTCCTTTGCAGGTTTGCACTTTCTGAGCAGATTTCATCCTTGCTCTGTTTTTGCTCCAACTTCAACTAATATTTTCTTGATGATGGAGGCTGAACTAGCTCTTGTAAAAAAAAAAATGAAAGTTGTAACCCTTTGAGTTAGCTTTCCAAAGCCTCAAGAATCACCCAATTTGGAACTCTATCGACCGAAAAATGACTAAAATATCCTCGATTGGTCAGAACTTTGTTTCAACTTTCGCTAATAAAATTGTACTTCTATATTTTGACCTTACTATGCCTTATAACATGTAGTAGCCGCTGTCATTTATTCCCCAGTAACAATCCGCACAAAAAAAATCAACAAAATTCAATGCAAGAAACATGAGAAATACGACAAGGAAGAAATTGACAACAAGTAAAACAAGGAACTACTACAGACACAAGGTAAGTTGCACAACCAGAATTTTTTTTATTGAACTAGACACAAAATACATAAAAATTACACACAAATAGATTTTTTTGGGATGAACAGTAACCACTGATGAACAATATTGGTGAACAGTGATAGTGAACAGTAATGATGAATGGTGATGGTGAACAGTACCTTTTTTTTATGACTCGATACAAGATTACGACTTCACTTGGAAGAAATTTAGTGGGAGTCAAACCCTTGGAAAACTTGTTTCCAAGAACTTAATTGTACCAAGAAATTTCAAACCTCGATCAATCAAGGGGAGTACATTAGACTCAAGTGATAAAAAAAACAAGAATCAAAAAATTTTTTCGTTTCTTTTAAATCAAAAAGGTGGCTAGGGTTTTAGTAGAAAAATAAATAGAAAAATAAGAAAAAAAAGGATATTAACCTGAATCAAGAGCCAAAACTCTGATACCAAACTGATAAGAACTCGCCCGAGGGTATGAACTCATATCCCACCAAGCCCTGGACCTAGACGAAGAATCAAGTTGACTTGCGGAACTCTTGACCCCTCTAAATCAAGAGACTATGAACTAGGAATATTTCTTAACCCACAATTTAATAATTTAGCAAACCAAAATTGTTTGTAGAAGAACGCAACAACAAAGGTGTATATTTGATTTATACGTTCGATTTAAATACTCTCAAGAAAAATCTAAAGTATTCAAGAAAGGCTCTCTTAGACAAGAGAAAAGTGATAAAACTCACGTTTATTGCTGGAAAAATCTGATTATTAACAATGGAAAAATTAGGCTCTTTATAACCTTAGATGACTTGAAAACCTAATGCGATTTGGAATCATTTATTTGGCTAAGAAACCAACTAAGATTCGGCCACTTTGAAGACTAATTTTGCCTAACATTAATAAATAATTAAACCACTAAAACAACAATTAAGTTGACAATTAAAACCCTAACTAATGCTACTAATCAACGACATTAACTAACTAAAAAAACAACTATCTAATCAACTTGCTTTTAACTCTTCATGTGCGACCAGCAAAGTGACACATGGAAACTCTTCAAGTTGAAAGCCTTCAATGGTCCTTGCGTCATCTTGAATTGTACAAACAAGTGCTTGTAGTGAATCTCTAAGATTTCTTGCACGAGCTCTTGTAATCGGACTACTTGGAACTTGTACAACTTGATCACTTGAAACTTGATCAGCCTTGAACCCTTTGGACCTTTCATCACCAATTTTACATGCTTTTCCAATTTAAAGTTTATCATGACAGTGTAAGTGAAGACCCACTTATTTTTCTAACTTTTTTAGTTGTTAGAAGAAAATTCATTTTCTTATAACAACTTTTACAAGAGGAAATTGATTTCCAATTATTATATTGTTTAGTAACATAGTCCTTTGTAAGTCTTTTGATGAATGTTTTTAACACCTTATTTTCAACTTAATTCAGTTGAAGTTTGTCATGAGGCAAATAGTTTAGATAGAGAATCGAAAGAGGAGACATGAACTTTGTACACTGCCTGATTGAATTTGGATGGAAATTTGAAAAATGTGATTGATTGGTTGAAATATTGATGTTTGGTTGCTTTCAACTCTTTGTAAGATGAGAAATTGAGTTAAAATATGGTTTTTGGTAATTCATATTGATACGAACTCGACCTAGCAAGAACTTGTCTTGAAGAACCAAGTTGATCAGGCAACGGAAGGATCTATCTTGATCAGATTATGGAACAATAACTACCTTGCTAGACCTAAAGAGAACCGTCTCCAAAAACTTAGTGGATTGGTTATCGGGTTGAAAGAACAAGATGATGTGATTATCTTGCCTTGAACATCACAAGTATCTAAGCTAAATGCTTGATATAGTTCAAGAAGAAACTCAAGTTCCATCAAGGAATTCCATAAAAGGAGACAACTCACTTTTATTAATTCATCTCTCAAAAAGTTGTCTTACAATGGAATAGAAGAAAGTTATTTATAGCTAAAACCTAAACTATTAAAACTAATCTAATTTGGAAACAATATAAGTTTCCTAATTCAACTTTGGAAAGACTAACAAAACACAAAACCTAACATGAAAAGACTACCTTATTTCAGCCCAACTTGAGGCTTAATTTTGGCCGATGATTTCACCATTAATTAACGACTAAATTAACACTGAAATACTGAAAATAATATAATGACTTAAGACTTAAATATCAACATAAATTCCACATTAAATGTGACTCCTCCACCACTTGAATGAGATGAACACGCTTCCAATCTTCATTCTCAAGTCCCTCAATTTGTTTTTGGACAATTTCTTGACTTTGAACTATGCGAACCAGAAGACTTCATGCATGTTAGATGTGCTAGCATCTAACTCAATTTGATAGACCCCGTGCTCACATCACATATGACAATGTGTTTTTCAGCATTTATTTATTCTAGACATCCATATATGTAGTATTGTTGTTGTACACTTGATAATTAATGATTTTGGACATCCTTGGTAATTATAACCTCTTTTAGTCTTAGTCACTGTGATAATTCCTTAGAAGTTTTAAAATTTCAAACTATACAAAATTTTAGAAAATTTTAAAAAATAGTGGCAAATATGAGATATATTTAAAAGATACAGTCAAAAGCAAACTTATTCATACAAATAATCACGTTCTTCCAATTGTTGTGATTGTCATAAAGAAGATTCCGTATTTTGTCCAACAATCATCTACATATTCCTATGCTTGTTCACACTCTTTCTTTATATAATATTCATTGATCAAGTTATAGAATATTATAACCATGTTGCAATATTTAGCATTATGTGAAAGAAGAAATAAGAGTTAACAAAACTAGCCTCGAATGAAACTTATTAGATCAATTTATGTTTTGAACTTACATTTGTTTGTAGCATTGCTTGAGGTTCTAATTCAAACCAAGTTTTCTTTTTATGTAAATATTTTCTTTGTTGGAAGATTATTACAAGTTGATTATTCATCTATATACATGTAGACAAGATTTTTCTTCATACATATTTGAGAGATTTCAATCATATAAAACTTTAGGTTACTATGATAAAATATTTAGCTCAATAAACATACTTTCTCATGCCTTTAGCCAAGTGTGATTGAGGTGACTGCCTAGGAAATCAAATGAATGATGAAATTTGGTTTTTACAATGTTTCATTTCACTATTTGTGTGCAGAAAAATGGCTCTTTAGACTACTATCAGCTGTGTAGCTCATTTACTATTCACACATAACTCTGAATTTGCCTTACTTACACTCTTTTCCACTCCTATGCAAATGAGCTGCATTCTTTTACTGGAGACTTATTTGCATCTTTACTAAACCTTGCAAACTAGTTGATTATGTCCTCTAGCATGTCATGTCTTTTTTATTGTCCTTGACAATGGTTTGATTCTTCATCTTTGCTATTTGTTTGCACTTGTGAAAGACATTATCGGTCCCAATCCTTTAAAAAGAAGGAAACAAATTTGAGCAAGCACTAATGACTTCTTAGATTTTGTTGAAGAATTCTTTTTATCTTTTTTGCGTGAATTTAATCTAGTATGTTTTTTGTTTCAGTTTTTTTTATTGGATTTACCAAAATAATACTTATGGGATGATACACTAATGAAAAATGCATGTACCATCAATCCTTGGGTTTTAGGCAAAAGGATCTGAATAGCTTTTGATTGTTTTAGAAGTGGATGATAGTACCAAATTTTTTCTTACAATGTCTACTTCTCATTTAAATATTCAAGTGCCAAATTTTTTTTATTCCATTGTTGCAAAAAAGTTGTCTGTGCACGCTTACATATCACATGAGTCCAGGGTACCAAAAACCCTAAATTATGCTCTTTAAATTCTCCATTTTTTCTCAAGTTGTGTTCTAATGATATTCTGTTTGATTAGCAGGATTTTTTTTTAGGTTATTTAGGGTGGCATAGGGAGACCACTACTCGATATCAATAGCAGCTTGATTAGTATAAATGCTATGGATATGGACAATATGGATGGATTAGGCCTTCTAGTCCCAGTTGATGAGGTTTTAATGATCATGGATCACATGTGGATATACAAGTGTTTCAACGTTACTTCGAAATGCATAAATCCTACTGCACCTATTTAGTTTAAACAAATCACCATTTTTATATCACTAAGGACATTGGCTATGTAAGAGAGTTGTCCGACCTATGTTGGGTTTGGTGTTGATAGATCTGATGCCAAATTTATTATGCACTTAAAGACCACCAAGCCACTTTTTACAAAATGTTAGGAGTGGTATCTTTGTGAATGATGCATATCATTATTTTGCTTTTTTTTTCTTGGAATTTAGTTACTTTAGTTTGGATTTTCATTAGTGTCCAACATGTAATTAATATCGATTTGTAATTTAATATTATAATACTTGTTGTTAAATTCAGGCACCTGAATCTCTACCTGCATTTGGTGCTATAAATTGTCCAAGTGATATCATAATCAAATTTAATGGACATCCAGTAACAAGCATTAAAGAAGTAAAAATTTCTATGATATATCCAAGAACAATAGGTATATTTATTATCATTTCACTAAAAATTGTATGTGATTGTTTCCCTACAAATTGTGACTATCATGAGGAGTGTGATATATTGAAATTTCAAATGTTTTAAACTGAGAGTAGTTAGTATTGAGGATAATGAATATATGACATTTGTTGTGTTATCAAAGGAATGTGCTTTAGACTATTTTCCATATGATTTTAAGAAAGAGGTCAAGAACAATTTCTTATGTTTTCTTGCTAAATATGCCTTGAAGTTACAATAATGCTTTACCTATTGGTCAAGACAATTGTTCTATACATATTTTGGATGCAAAGTGTAAAAGTCCTTTTGACCTACATGTTTCTAACCGATTTGTGAGAGCTGAGAACATTGTAATTTTACTACTACCACGTATAATCTATACTTGTAGACTGATTAAGCAAGTGATGTTACAAATCTTAATGCCATGATGCATTGTTGATTATTTGATATTAAACTATGCCTCGCAGATATTATGTTTCTCTTTGAAACTATTTTCAATCTATCTTCCAGGCACACTAGTAGATTAATTGCTTTCATTTTAGTCATTGTATAGACTTAAGTAATTTGAGACAAAAATATTTAATGGTGAAAAGGTGGCTCAAGCAATAGTTTAATTGTGAGGACTCGAATTTTCTTACTTTTATTTTTATACTATATTACTAGCTTATTTAAATGTTTATTTACCCGTTTTCTCTGAATAATTTATTTCAATCATTTTAAGTCCATTTGTATGGAACAATGTCTCCCTTATGTTTTTAAAACATTTTGTTAGCAAAATTTATTTTTCGGAGGCTCGTTTAGTAAGGAATAACGAGTATACATTTTTCGAGGCAAAATTCGAATCGAGAATGCAATAATCTTGGAGAATTAAGAATTATCAATAGTAGACTAAAAAAAGTTATTTGAGAGATTAGATGTGAGTGAGTTAAAATTAAACTTATACCGTGTGTGCGTTGAAAGTTTCCCAAAAATCGCGCGGGTACAAACTAATTGGAGATTTGAGGAATTAATACTAGACTCGTGTGAGGACTCATGTTTTTATTCTTAAAATAGTCATTTTATAATTATTTACCCTAGTATTAGTTAATTATATTATCGTTATAAGAATTCCTTTTAGGTTTCGCTTTATTGCGCGCGAACTGGAAGTTCGCGTATATCGAGCTGGAGCGGTTAATGGGAGATTTAAGAAATTTATTCTAGACTACTAAGAGTAAATGATTATAATGTTAAAGGAAGTACATTAGAGGTTTAGTGCACACGTTAAACAAACCCGAGAGAAAACAGACACGAAACGCGCGCACTATTAAGAGTTGACTTTTGAAGGAATTTTAACCACAAATTCTTAAGCTTCTCCAAGAAGTTTCATTGATCAGCCTTCTCTCTCTCCTCTTCATCTTGCTGGCCGAAATTCTCTAAGGGAGAAGAAGCGAAAACCCGTCATCCTCCTTGCCCCATTCTTGCACAACTTCACCTTAAATCCTTCACACAACACCTAAACAACTTGGAGAGCAACTCAATCTTGGTGGAGGACATCTTTCTCACGGTTTTTCTTGGGCTTTAGAGGTGCAAAATTTTTTATTTTCACTCAAAGGAGTAGGAGGTAATCATCCAACCATCTAACCTTGGCTTTAGTGGGTTGATCTTTGCTAGGAAGCTTGTAGCTTCATTGTTATTGTTGTTGTTTGGATTTAAATGATTGGAGTGGGCTCTATGAAATCCCACCTTGATGATATAGGACTGATATGATAATGATAAGTGTTGTTTGTGTTAGTTATGTGATAAACAAGATGAGATTTGTTGGAAAAGTGAAAGGTAAACCGAAGGAAATTGCATAGGAAACTTGGCCGAAATCTGCCCTGTTTTTCTCAAAGTTTTGGTTCGAATTTTTTGTTGCTCAAATGACCTTGAATCTGATGTATATATGTTGTGTAAGATGTGTGGAAAGTTTCCACTAAAAATCATTTGATTTGGTTGGGTAAAAGTTGAAATTTCAAAAGTTTTCAAATCTAGAAAATGGTGTCCAGGTGTTCTAGACAGGACATCTTTGAATGATCATAACTCTCTGCTCAGACGTCAAAATCAAGTTCCATTTGTGGCATTTGAAACTAGATCCATATTTTTCTAACGGTATATATACACCTTCTAATTCGAAGTGAGTCATCTGTAGTGACTGATCAAAGTTGGCTGCCCTGTTCTGTCAGTCCAAACGAGAGGAAGTTAGAAGCTGCAACTTGTGGCTCCATTTCCTCTTACTTGCAAACTGAATTTCAAAATGACTTCTTCTAATGAAATGTAGCCTTTTGAATATAGTTTCCAATGCCATCAACTATGCTCAATTTCAATTTGAATTGAGTGAGATGTGGTCGAATTACCAAACTGTACCAAATCTGGAAAACCCTAATTTTTGCTAGCCGAATGGCCTAGCTTGACTTGGGACATGTTGTTTTGAAAATTTTGGTGTCAAATGTGACGCCCCGAAAAGAATGAGTTTGAGAACCCGGAAATTTTCTAATTTTCTAGAGTTTATTTTTTTTAATCGCCCGCCTTTTCTACATTTTCTTGATTAGAAAAATTCCCCAGATAAAATTTATGAGCAAAGATAGTTTTAAAATGATTTTTCTAGTATCAATTAGTTTTTGAGAAATTAAGAGCGTATTTTGAACGTGAGACCCGCTAGTGCGGTAAATGCATTATATTTTTGACGACTTGTAGGAATTTTGTATTGAGTGATATTATTTTACAAGGTGTTAAGATATTTGTCTTGGAGAGACAAGAAGATAATCTCAAGCTTAAAGGGTGACAAGTGTCACCTTGTTATTGAAGGTTGGACTTTGACATTTGACCATCTTACTACCTTTACCAAATAAGTACCAAATTGATCCAAAATTACCTTCATTCTTCATCATCTTGGCTGAGCTTCACAAGGAGAAAAGAAAGGAAAGCTTTCATCTTACTTCTTCATTTCTTGCTCCAATCAAACAATTTAACCGATTAAACTTGGATTTCCTCCATAAAACCTCTTAGTTTAGTGGTATTAAGGTTGGTTGTGAAGTGGTTTCGAAGACCAAGGAGCTAAGTTGCTTCTTTTCTTGGGTTTGTAAGGTAAGTGACTAAGGAACCTTTCCTTTGATCTTGATAATGTTCAATTAGTGATTGGTGGTGGTTGAATAAGTGATTTTATGGTTGATTTCCTGATTTTGGTTGAAAATGATGAAATTTTATTATTTTTGGGGATTTTTCTGTTTTCATATGGATATGATTATGGGGTCATGTATGATGATTGGAAATGATGTTTAATGACTCTAGGAGGTGGAAAAAGTGATTAATTGCAATCAATTTCTATTTTGGAAGGAAAAGTGGAAAACTAGGTTTCAATGTTCTTCATTCTGTCCGAATTTATAGCTCATAGATAGAGGACGAATTGGCCTTATCTTAAAAAATGAAAGTTGTAGGGAATGACATTTTAAAGGTGCCTACAAAATTTCAGGTCAATCGGAGTAGTGTGGAATGAGAAAAGTCGAAATTACTACTGCTGTTCTGGTTTTACCCGGAATTGAGAAGTACGCCTGTAATTGGTTGTTTTGGCTGGAATTGCTTCCGAATTGGTTGTTCAGGCCTTCTGATGAAATTTAGCCCTGTTTCTTAGCTTTCAGCTGGTTTTGGAATTTCTGGATTTGGACTTGGATAGCCTGATTTATGATGTTTCCGCTGGAATGCATTCTGTGAATCTGTTTTTCCGGTTCTGGTGTAGTTTCTTGCATTTTTGACCTGGTTACACTCGAAACTGGGTTGAGTTACCTTCTGCAATATTGTAACCCTGTCTCTTAGTTTCGAAACGGTGGGTCTTGTACTTTCATCCGACAATCGTAGTGCCTTTGGTACCATTACCGCAAAATGACGTCAAAACCTGTTTTTCTGGTTTTGAGCTTAACTTTCATTTCCGGACTTTTTCCTAGCTTGACTTGTATTTGTACTACTTGGAGCTTGCTGAATGGCTATTGGATGAACTTGTTGTTGTTTGTGTACCTTTGGGACTGGCTGAGGAAATAATGAAGCCATGATGGCTGGAAAAGTAAGCAAATTTGGGGGAAGTGCTGTCCGAACTTTTAAAGGACTTGTTTGCATTGAGTTTGTGATCTAAGACTTGGATTTGAGCAAGGCAATGATATATGATGGATGGTTTCTGAGCCATGAAGGTGAGTGACCTCAAACTATTTCTGAAATTATTTATGAACCGTTTCCTGCATTATTTACTTTTGAGCTGTTTCCAAAGTTACTTTTGTACCGTTTTCTTGCATTATTTACTTTTAAACTGTTTCCAAAGTTACTCTTGAACTGTTTTCTTGCATATCATGCGTGCTTGCATGTGAGTGTTCCTTATTTGCTATATTTTCTTGACTTCATGACTTGTATTATTGATTGATAACGTGTTAAGTGCTTCGAATGATTTCCAAAACGAGCTTTCTAGGCGAGTGTGTACTTTATCGCACTCGACCTAAATAACTGTGCAATTTTCAAGGATTTAATTATTGAAATGCTAGTTGCGCATGAATGTAAGCCGTTTGGCTGAATTGGCCACTGCCCTTTGTTACCGATCGACTCGAGCCAGAAGCGGACTCGGTCGGGCGATATGGTGACCCTGGGTGAATTTGGTATACTCAAGTATTACCTTGTAGTCCGGCTACGTCCGGATGGGTGGAGTCCGGCCAATGGTCGGATGGGTGGAGTCCGGTCAACGTCCGGAAAAGGGGATGAACGAACAAAAGGATGAACGAGGGATTCTACTTACAAAAAAATGTATTTTCAAACGATTGGAAGAATAAGGGGAAATGTCAGGGGAACGAACGAACAAACGAATAGCTCCATGTGAGCCCGTATCCTTTTAATGAATGTTACTATCGCTTTCCATTGTAAATGTTCCTTGAATTATTGATACTCCATTTTAATGTATTGTAAATGTTCATTTGATTTATGACATCATTGATTTATGACATCATTGAAATGAACTATTGTGAAATCGATTTAATTACTGATTTTAATGGTTACTCGCTGAGCTTCTAGCTCACCCCAAAACTATTTTATTCCCCTCCACAGGGCTCGTGGCGAAGGAAGGACTTGTAGTACTTGTTCACGTGACTGGATGGCATATATCTTGTATAATTTGGATTTGGAATCATTTTATGTATAGTTGAGAATTGTTTCCGCTTCGCTTATGACATGTAAATATTGGAGATTTATATTGTAATATTTGAGGTTTATTCTTGTAATTCATTTGAGGGTTGTAGTGAACGACTGAGTCCCGGCGAGAGCTGGGCAGGTGGCCCGCCGAACCCTCTGGTTCGCCTTAGGGGGAGGTGGGGCCGTCACATCAAACACCTACCAAATATACCAAATATATATTAGATGTTTCTTAGACTTTAGTGTCACCAATGAACCAAATTGGAGTTGATTTCATTAGGCAAAATGTTTGAAATAGGAGAAGAAAGCAAGAAGACAGATTTGTCTCCGAAATTTCTTGAATTTTGGTAGTTTTGTTAACTACCTTCCCATACGAGTTTTTAAATGAAATTTGATAAAGGATTAGCCCTCATATGGAAGTGGAAATTTACCAATTTTGGTGTTATTCTAAGACTATTTTGATATATACAAACAAGATACCAAATTTGTTCTTCCAAATCTGGAAAATGGACCGAACAGTCCTTAATTTTAACCAACTTTGAGCTGCTATATCTTGACGCTCAAAACTCTGATTCTAGTTTTGTTTGTTGTGTTTAAAACTTTGATTGGAACTCTAACATTTTTGTGAATTTCAGAGGCTAGTTCACTTTCTATGAATTTTACCGAATTTCCAAAGTTTGCCGAAAACTAAGATTGAAACTGTCTTGTAGGGCGAATCAGCCACTTTAAGCTGAAATTTGAGTGTTTTTCATTTAGAATCTTGGAAAAGTGTCTTCTAGGAACTTTTAGTACTTTGAAACTAGTTTCCAATGGTGCTACATTTTCTAATTTTGACCTACAGAGTGTAAGATATGATTTTTCAAAAATTACTCCTTAAAACTGAAATTTTTGAACTTGAAGGGAATTGAGTTTTTAGAAACTCTTTACTACCCTTCGATATTGAATGACCATTTTAGACTTGCCTTTATGAAGGAAATCGATTTTTCCTTGTGTTATTAAAAACCACTTTTGAACCTTGAATTTTGAGCAAGTAAAGCTCTATTCCATGACATTTTCTTAAATTGTACAAGTGTACGATCTCTTTTCTTAACAAGAGACTTATAAGCGATAGTGTATGATAATTAATTATTATTTGTTCAGGCACTCAAGTGGACCTTCAAGAGGATCTCACAGTGGACGTCTAAACCTTCAATTGGGCATTACTTCCTTGTTTTTGATTGGTGAGTGTCAAGTGTGTGAAAAAGTGTTACGTGCTTAATTGTTATTAGTGATTGGGTATTTCGAAAATGCAGAGTTGAGTGTGTACTTTATCGTACTCGTTCTCATTTAAGTGAAGTGTATTTGAATTACTTGAAGTGAATTACTTGAAGTGAATATTTAAGTGAAGTGTTTCAATGATTATTTATGCTATGATTGCATAAGTCGATTGGAGTGAATCTCCTCGACTCTTAGTGGTAATAGTGAGGGACGCTCAAATCTCATTGGCCTTAGACTCGAGCCGGCATGGGTTTGGTCGAGAATCTTGGTAAGTCATGAGAAAAATATAATCTTGATCTATTGAGAGATCTTGCTTGGCATACTCGAGTAGTGTCGCCTTGTATAAAAGAAGAGCGGGCCCGTCGCTGGGGTATGTAATGGTGAACGGGAAACGAGTAAGTGAAGTTTCTACGGACTAAATACTGACTCGGTTGACGGAGTGTCATCACGGGGAGGTAATTGATCGACCATTGGCAAAGCAAGTGGAACATAGCTCCTAAGAGCTTCCATATCCTTGAATTGTTTCTGTTTACTTTTCTCACTCCAATTGTTAATTACTTGAATACTACTGTTTTGCTTGTTAAATTGTGATTACTACTTGGATTACGTGCTTGCATGTGTGTTTCTTGGCCTCACTGACTATTGGCTCACTCCATTAGTTTGTTTTGCTTAACAGGTTGGATTGGAAGATTTTGGAAAAGCCGACTAGGTTATACTTTTGATTGGAATCTTGGTTGTAAATGTTCAGTCGACTTTTAATGGTTGTATTTTGGAACTTGATGTATCTTTTGAGAACATGATGTAAGATTTGGATATTCAATTAAGGAAGCAACTTTTCTTCATTTAGACTTGTATTATTTGATATGTATCGTTAAGTTTGAATTGAATTGTCTTGAGTCCTGGCGAGAGTTGGGCAGGCATCCCGCGGATACCCTTGGGTTCGCCCTTGGGAGAAGTGGGGACATCACATTAATGGCTGCCAAAGTTCTTTTTAAAAGAGGGAAAATTTAAGCACACCAAGAATTGCAGTTATCATCAGAAATTATAGTTACATCCACCAGTGGCCAAGGTTGTTGCTTCATAACACATTATTTGCCATATTATATACCAAGAAGTGTCATTTCATATTAACCAACATATAATCATCCACCTTTATACTCTAGCATCAAATTGATGATAAAATTTTTATACAGCATTTTCATGTGTTTTATTATTTGAATATTTCTTGTGTTAGTTAAATTTGTATCAAAAGGATGTAAAAATGCATGGTTGTTGAGAAATTTTATAAATAGCCACCCAAAACACCTAAACTCTTGAGGCTTTTTTCCTCTCATTTGACAAGTGCAATAAAATTTTGTTGTGTTGCTTTTAGTCCAAAGAGCCAGTTCTTTATTGTTAAATGCGATGAATTCAGGGTGGTGCAGAAAAAGAATGATTGACCTACTAATATATAAATCCCCATCCCTTCCCCCCTCCTCTATTTTGGGTTTTGCAGAAACCTTTGGCCTAAGTTGGTTATCCTCTGCTATCCATTCCTAGTAAACTTTTAAACTCATCATCATTAAAAAATTTCTATCCATGCTAAAACCTCTCTATCCTAACCAGTTAGCCCATTAAGTGGCCTTTTGATTATCTTTTCAGTGACTTGGGAGGATGATCAAACTTACTTTTGTTCATCTTTTCTAACATATCAAAATCTTTTGGATCGAGTAGAAGCATTTCAATAGAAATAGAAGTACAGTGAGCCTTGGTAATTAATTCTGAAAATCCTTCAACAACACAAGACACAGTACCCATTTCACCTCCTCTAAAATAATTCTAATGACCCTTTTGCACCATCTTCCTCTTCCTTGGAGAAGAAAGAGGAGATTTAAAATTCAAGTTGTGAAAAGAAAGCCCCTCTAATTCATCCCCAAGAATACAATTGCCTGTTTGCTCTAAGACATCAAAATATTTAGAGGTCTCCACTGCATCATTTTCATTCTCAGAATCCATATCTATAAAATGTTTCTCCTAATAGTTGGTTGCTCAGTAACCTAAATTTGCACCTTCTCAACTAGCTGCTGTTGATTAATTACCAACTGATGATTACCATCTTTCCCTATGAAATCATAATCCATCCCATCCTTCATAGTTATAATTTGTTGATGATTAGGAACCCTAGACCCGTGCTCCCCAACTAGTGAACAATTTTTCAGTACTTCCCAAGGCCACTTGCACATTATCATTCCCACCCTCCTTGAGAACATATATTTGATTCCTCTAACCAAATCGAAAAATTTTATCAAATTTACTAGCTTTAGAGAGGGATTTTTCTTAAAACAAAAATGTTTTGAATCACCAATTTTGTCACAAAATCAACAAAATTGAGGATAATTTTTGATACAGTCTTTTCACTCACTACAAATTTTAAAACCTTATTATCCTAATTTGGCAAGTGCACGGTTCATTTCTTGAGTATAGGAATAATAGGTGTCGATCCCACTAGAATTTAAAATATGGCAATCACTTAAGTTTATTTATTTGCTTTATTATCTAGACAATCAAAATTAAGGAAGTAAAAACAAAGAAAGTTAACTAGGCAATAAAACTGGCCATGGAAAATGTTAGATTAGGTGGTACAACGGCCATAGTACATAAGCAATAAATATAAAACCAGCCATTAAGTGGTAAAACCAACCATATAGGCAGTATGTTGCAAGAAAGTAAATAAAAGTAAAGATAAGTTAAATTAGAATTGCTTAGAGATTAAGTGAGTGTGTCCCAGGGATTAGAATCCCTTGTTATGTCAAAACTAGAAGTTAGTTAAGATGATTACGCTTATGCTTCTATGAATCATCAAGGAATACCCTTCAAATAAATGTCCTTGCTTTCACCAATGGACATTATTAAGAGAAACCACTTTGGCTAATTCCTCTAGAAATTGCTTTTGCCAATTTCTTAAATTCCTTGAATCACCCACCACCTATGTTCATAGAGAAAAAGTAAGAAACAAGTTAAATAAGTCATTGTATGAATCCAACCAACTATTATCCACTACTTTCGTGATAATAAGGCCAATGTTTTAGAACTTAGATCTATTTGAAGGCAACTTTCATTGTTCAACAATTATCAAATCATTCATAGTTGATGGCCAAACAACTATGAAGCATAAGCACAAGTTCTCAAACTAACAAATCATGAAAAAGCATAATCATTCCCTAACTACTTTAAATCATGTAACAGCCCCACTTTCCCCTAAGGCGAACCAAAGGGTTAGCGGACTGCCTGCCCAGCTCTCGCCAGGACTACGGATCAGTTCACGTCGATTTAATACGTTCCGGAACATACCCACGCGCGTAAACAAGTCAAAATCACAAATTAAAAAAACGAAAAAAAATCAAAGCCGATGGTGAACAGTACCGGCCACGTCAGAATCCAGATACTAGGCCGAGAGTAGCCAAAATTTTTCTTTTGCCGTTTGAAATACGAGTTGATCCGAAATTCAACCAAATATCAACCAAACATACATACATTGAAATGTAACATTTTCAAGCCAAAGCGGCATATAAAAAATCATTCACTACGAATATACATGTTCGGTTTGCCAATCAAAAGAAAGTGAACCCAATACACATTAGGGTTTCATTCAAAGAGCTATTCAAAAGATACATTTACATGAGCTCAACTTGCTAGTACAACCTTTCCAAAAGTGATCATTTTCCTGTAAGGAAAACAAATGGAACGGAATGAGCTTAAGCCAGTAAGTTACTACCACATAAGCAACAAAGATCACATAAGCATAATCTTTCATTTCAAGTACACAATTAAGAAGTAAAACAAGTCAGTAAAAGAATATGGACGGCTCTCAAGAGCCCATTTCCACGTTTACATTCTTGATCCAATCTCATTGACTCTCCGTCAACGTTTATGAGTACCAACCGTAGAACCCACTTCACTTCCATTCCTTCCACCCAACATACCCCAACCGGGCCCGCACTCCAAGCAGTAACTTTAGGTGATACTCGAGTACACCGGAACCAAGGGTCTCATTACCACAAGATTCCCATTTCAGTCCCCGTGGCTAGTCAATTTTCACGACCAAGCCCTCGCTGGCTCGATTCAAGTGACTACCAACGGGGTCGAGCTCAGTAATACAGTAGGGCCGTTGGATACTGGTCCAACCGACACCCAAACAATATCCCATGAATGGAATCCAATAACTCATATAGCAAGTACAGTAATACAGTGAAACGGTAAACAGTCATTCACAGGAATAAAAGGAATGAGGGCGGTCAAGTACACCCTCACCCTAATCATTTCCAATAGCCAAACAAGCCTTCAAGGCATCACAATCACATATAGCAAAGCCACATTATAAGCATCCAAGTGAGTAGTATACTCACCACTCACGTAGGTGAGGTTTCATGCACCGCCGTCCAAAGTACGTCGTGCACTAACGTCACGCCCTAGAACACGTAAACAAATACCCCGAGACTCGATAACAAGTCATAAAGCCATGCCAATCACAACCCCAATAGGGTTTCATATGCATATATAAGCATGATAGCAAACCAGAAAATCAGGAAATGTAACTATATTAGCCCTAACAACAAAACAGTTTTGGCCTCCTTATGCGGTAATGGCACAAATTGCACTACACTTATCGGATGAGGGTGTAAGACCCACCATCTCGAAGCTAAAAGACAGGGATACAATAATGTAGAAGGCCACTCAGTCCAAATCCTAGCACAACTAGGTCAAATATGCAGAATACCAAACCAGAACCGTAATTGCAGGTTTACAAATCACACTATGCTGTAATCAGTACAACTCAGTCTATACAGGTCCAAATGCAGAAATTCCAAAGGCATATGATAGCTAGGACATCAAGCTACATTTCATCAGAAGACACCAACAACAAAATCCAAAACAATCCCAGCCAAAACAACCCATTTCAGACGCAGTTCGCACATTCTGATCAACCCAGAACAGCAACAGTAAAATCGACATATCTCACTCTACACTACTCCAAATGACCTGAAATTTTACAGGCACCTCAAACACATCAATACCTACAACTTTCATGTTTTAAGCAAAGGCCAATTCGGCCTCTAATCATAAGATACAAAACCGGACAGAAAAGGGGGTTATGAAACCCTAACTTCCTCAAATTCCTTCCAAACCCAAAATTGGTTGCAATTACCAATCATTTACACCTACTAGAGTCATTACCCCTCATTACCAACCATCATAAATAACCACAACATCATGATCATATTAAACCAGAAAATTCATCAATAAAATAAAAACTTCACCAATTCATCTCAAACCAAGAAATAAACCACAAATTTCAGCACTTTAGCCACCAGTAGGCACAAATTAAGCATCATTAGGTGTAGGAGGAAGTTCAAGCACCACTTACCTAGTAAACAAGAGAAAAGGAGTTGTAGGACACCTTAGCTTCCTTGGACACTTCCACAAAGCACTTACTAGCACCAAATGGAGGGATTTTATGGAGTAGAAACAAATTTAAGCACTTGGTTTGGATGATTTGCACTAGATGGAGAGTTTTTCTTTGAAGAGTTTTCTTCCTTCTTGAGCTTAAGGTGACCGGCCAACATGGAGAAAGAAAGAGTGAATTTTTGGTCAATTTTTGAGATATTTATTTAATGGGTAAGAAAGGTCAAAAGGTGAATAGTTGTCTTAGGCTTCAACCAATGGAAGTGTGACACTTGTCACTCCATTAAATGCATTTCTATCCTTTTGTTTCCTCTCACATCAATCACTTCACCTCCTCTACTTATCTCTTAACACCCGATAAATTTCAACCAGTATCCAAAACTTAACCTTATTGGCCGAATTTTTCCGAACTTTTCGCACTAGTGGGTCCCACGTCCAATATATATCCGTAATTTTTCAAAAACTACCCAATGCTAGAAAAATCATCTAAAAACTATACTTACTCATAAAATCCACCAAGAAAATTTTCCTACGCCAGAAAATGCAGCAAACATGCAATTAAAGGGGGAAAACCCTAGGAAAAACATTAAGGGAAAAATACGGGTTCTCCATTTAGGTTCCACTACCATAATAGGAAAAACAGTGCCTTCAAGAAAACAATTAGCATTGTCAAACAGCATAAATGCAATGTTATTTTATAATGACCCCTCTAACAAAATAAATAACTGTTAAAATTTTTTAAATGTTATTTCTTGATTTAGCAAGTTAATTAGTTATACTCATAAAATTTTTAATTTTTAAATAATTAATAGCTTTTTCACAAAAAAAATAGTAATTATGACAGTTTCGCTAACTTTTACACAGTTAATGTATGTGTATTATCTTCAAAAGTTGTTTCCAAATGCCAAATCACAACATTTACAATAGTAAATCCAAAAAAGCATTTAAATAAATGAAAATTTGTTCCTTTCACATTTTAGCAACATAATATTTTGTACTCGTGAAATTATTCATCCTTTTCATACTGGAATCATTTTCACTAATAATTGTGCAAAAACGAAAAAAAAATTCAAGGAAACAACTAGCATTGTCATATGCAAAATGCACTTTTATTTTATAAAAATAGCACCACAATGAATATATAACTATTTGTTTCTCGGTTTCATAGTTTTATTAGTAGTTATTGCATTTTACACCAATAGTTGGCATTTTCAATATTTTTTCACCTGAGATAGTTGGATTAACTTTGACAATACAAATGTAAGTGTACTGTCAAAAAATAGTTTTGAGATGCAAAATCTCGTTTTTAATGAGTAAAAGTATTTACTCATTAATGATATTGCTATCGTTAATGAGCAAAAGTATTTAAAGAAATGAAAAGTTTTTCCTTTCTTGTTTTGGTAACATAATGTTTTGTATCCATGAAATTATTCAACCTTTTGAACATATCTCTGCACCTAGAAGTCCAAATGAGCAAATTTTGGAACCATTGGAAAGCTTATTCAATTTCATACAACTTTTCTCTTTGACCCAAAGTTGATTTGATCTTATTCATCAAATTATTTACATCTCAAATTAAGGTCAAAACAGTTGAATTCCTATGTTGGCAAGGATTCCTATTTCCAATCAACTTCCAATTCTTGTCACGTATAAAAGGAGACTTTATTGACGAATTTTGGCGGTTGATTAGTCATATTTAGGAGTACCTTTACAGTAGTTTTAGTATATATTAATTTTAGAATAGATTAGTATTATTTTTTATTTCTTTCTAGTTGTACTTTGAAGATTTCAAGAAGCAAGGAAGGGATCTTCCCCAATTTGGCTAAGACTCTTCTCTTCTTCTTCTTGTTAACTTCAGTGTTAATGAAATTTATGATTCCTTATTTATCAGCTGTTTTATTTACTACCATTCTGAGTAGCTAAATATCTTTTCTAGGGTTAGATGAAATCTGTTGACCTTTAGTTCAATACTTTTCTTGGTTGATTGGTGATTATTGTGACTTCCAATTTTATATCTTTACTTTTAATCTTTGCAATTAAAGTGCACGTAATTCTAAAGCATCTCTGGTATAGGGATAAAACTTCATTAAAATTTTTTTTGAAGATTATATGTAATTTTGGGATTTACATTAAATATCAACTTTTGATATTTCAAATTTCCTCGGAGTATTCCTAAATATTTTTCTATCCATCACCATGAGTAATGAAAATTGTTTAATATGTCAATATCATTTACAAGAAATAAAAAGAATAAATTCATAAATAATAGATAACACAAGATTCACCTAGAATAAAAGATGAAAATGATGATTGGGTGGAATCTCCCTCGGCAATAAAAGATTCGGCGGTGCAATTTTTCTGTGCACTCTTTGGATATTTGTTTGCGGTGGAACGCTTGGATAGTCTTAATTTTCAGCTGCCCAAGCTCTCACAGGATGATGTGGATGTGTTACAAGGAATGCCGATGGAGTTCGAGGTTCGACAGGTTGTTTTTAGTATCCACAAAGACAGTGTGGGGGGTCGGATGGATACCCGGCTTTATTTTCTCACCATTGTTGGGAAGTTATAAAGGTGGATTTATTGGAAGCTGTACATGACTTTTTTTCTAGGGCTACTCTTTTTTTTTTTCTGAAACGATAGGAATATATTGATCAAAACATAACTATACACTTGTAGAGCAACGGCTCCAAGAAACTTTACAAAGGTGTTAGACATCTTGAGGATTGTTCCATTCCTCATCAACATATATGTCTACGTACTCACAGATTTACTTATATTGTCAATTGCTATATCTAAACAAAATGAGCATTTTTGAAACAAAGAGCCTAAGTTGGCGATGTCATCTATCATAGTTGCCAGTCTAATGTCTTTAGTTTTCCTTGACATCAACGATGACAGAAGCTGCTTGTGGGGGATATGAACCTTCAGTTCCGGCCAATTCTTTCCTCTAGCCTTAATTAAAGCTAACCTTACTGTCTCAGCTAAGTCCAATATTGAAATGTTTGTACCTTTGTCCCTCATGGCCCAAGCTGTCTTCACTTGTCCCCTGCGATTCTTTGCCACCACTCCCCTTCCCAGCCATCTGGTGTCGTTATCCTCATAGACAGCTATGTGTAAATTGACTTCATTTGCTTCATCTCGTGCTTGAACATCTTCCATAGGTCCTCTGGATGTTTCAATATTGCTCATTGGTTCTTGTTTTTCCTTTGGTAACACCTGCTCCTGCCAATCGTTTTGAGCTTTGTGAACAATCTTCGAAGGGTGTTTCTGCTTTGAGTTGTATTGCCATTCATTCCTTGCCTTCCAAATTTGCCAAAGTATGTTGGTTGTTAGCTCAATGTGGCTCTGACCTTGTTTCCTTTTTGCTGCTTCCATTACTTCATTCCACCAATAGGAAAAGTTACCAGACTGCGCCAATATCCCATCCCACTGAATTGGTGCCATCTTCCACACCTCCCTAGCTCTCCTGCAGCTAAGCAGCATATGCTCTATGGTTTCCAGTTGTTCGCCACATCCTTTGCAAATTGAATCACCCTTCCCTGTCCTTTTGTAGACCTGGTTGTTCACTGGTAGAATTCCTTTAATGCACTTCCACAAAAAATGTTTCAATTTTCCTTTTACGTTTAGCTTCCATAACTTCTTCCATATGTTGCTGAAATTGCTTGCCACACTTGTTTCCCCCAGAGCTTCTTCTTTGTTTTTCCTTTGTTCACTCCAGTCACACAAAAGTTTATAACCCGACTTCACAGTGTATTGACCAGTTTCACTATGTATCCAATAGTTGCTGTCCTCTCTCCCTGACAAACTAACAGGTATCTGCAGGATCTTTTCAGCATCTTTTTTGTTGAAAGTTGAAAAAATTACGTACCTGTTCCATCGGAAGCCCCTAATCAAATCTTCAACCTTAGACACATCATAATTGGGAGGTTTGTCTGTTTTCACTCTACCATCCTTATTTCCTGGTATCCACCCATCGTTCCAGATGTTTATACTTCTGCCATTTCCCACCTTTCTTCTTGTTCCCTCTTGCACCAGGTCTCTTGAATCCATTAGACTTTGCCACATCCAAGAGGACTGTTTTGGTACTCTGCACTTGAGAATGGATTCATTGTTGAAATATTTCGCCTTCAACACTTTGCTCACCAGTAAGTTGTGTGAGGCCCCAGTCCGTTCTACGTTGATATATTCATTAGCTGGGCGGTAACGTTTGGTTTTAGGAGTATTTCGAAAACCCTATGTAGGGATTAAGATTTAAAGCCCTACTATCCAATTATTCCATAATAAGTGCAAGTGAGCCTAGAAAGTAGGGTTTCACTCTTCGGTTTCAGCATTGGAGCAAAATTAGGGTTTTTGTGATTTTCGCCGGATGAAATTTTGGTACGGAAAAAGGATCAAATTTGGTGATTAAAAGTGACTTTTAAGTGAGAAATAATATGTAATTAGGAGCAATAAGATAAGATTAGTGAATAGGAAGTAAAAACCCTAGTACGTGTGTTTTAAGAAAAAAAGGCGCGAACCGGCGGGTCCCGCGCATTACCGATTGAACGCACCAATTGACCACCACTTACTTGCCATGCAAGTTTACCACTAATAGAGCAAAATATCTTCCCCCCCTCTTAGCTTCTTATTGGCCGAAAATTAGTGGTTCAAAATGCAACAAGAGAGAGAAAATTGTGTGGTTGTGATTCAACCAAGTGTTAACCAAACTTGTGGCTAGAATTAATTCTTATTTTTTCCAAAATACTACATGATGTTAGTATGTGTGTGTGTGTACATGGTTATCTGTCCAATTTGATATGTATTTGTGTAATTGATTATCTGTCTCCTTAATATGGCGTGTTATGTGCGTATAAGTTTATTTGCATATTTCATTTATTAAAGTACCCTTTGGAAGAAAAAAAACATAAAGGGAAGACGTAGTCGCGGACATGGTCGTGGCCGTGGAGCCAAGCGGGGCCAAGAGTCAAGAAAAAGGGGAAACAACCACTGAACAAAACCAGGGACCGAGAGTGTCATTGGTATTTAGGAATTTATTATGACCCATTGTTTTGGCCAGCAGGCTACTATCGAAGGTCCAGCAACTCCGTGAGATGGCACATTGGGTCGAGATGTATAAGGAAATCGCAGTTCTTCGAGACGAAATAGAGGTCCAAAGGAGACTAGCCGCATACTGGGAAGGGCGATGGAAGCACGAGTATTCAGAAAAGATTGAGCTCTTGCACCAGAACTTGGAGCTAAAAAGGAAATACGAAGGGATTTCTGAGGAGGCCTTAACAATGGCACAAAACACTACTGCTATGGGGTTTCCAGAGGAAGCTCAAAGGACAGGAATTGCAAGGCCACAAGTAAATATCTTCCATGCAAAGAAAAGAGGTAAAAGGCCAGAACAGTGTAAGCGAGGTAGGCCAGTCGCTAAGAAGGGTCGTGGAGTAAGGGGTGTGAAAATTTTGGAGACACTTAAGGAGGATACTCCGGGAGGAAACCCAAGTGGAGAAGGACCACTGCATGATGTCTCACAAGAGGATCAGACCCCAATCGCTCTCTCATTTTGTGGCTACTGTAGAAAATCCAACCATATGGAGGTGGATTGCTGGAAAAAGGATGGAAGGTGTCTGCGTTGCGGGAGCACCGAGCATCGGATTGCTAATTGCCCTAGTTTATTGCGTGAAAAGAAAGGAACCCAGCAGCCAACCCAGACCGACCCTGGACCGTCAAATAGAGAAGGGACTGGAATGAAAAGCCTCGTTTCTTCTGAGGACGAAGAAGGTACAGGCCACTGGTTACTTTAGATTCGATAGGTTCCGTTCATAGAAAAATTTCGAGGACGAAATTGTTCTAAGTGGGGAAGATTGTGAGGCCCCAGTCCGTTCTACGTTGATATATTCATTAGCTGGGCGGTAACGTTTGGTTTTAGGAGTATTTCGAAAATCCTATGTAGGGATTAAGATTTAAAGCCCTACTATCCAATTATTCCATAATAAGTGCAAGTGAGCCTAGAAAGTAGGGTTTCACTCTTCGGTTTCAGCATTGGAGCAAAATTAGGGTTTTTGTGATTTTCGCCGGATGAAATTTTGGTACGGAAAAAGGATCAAATTTGGTGATTAAAAGTGACTTTTAAGTGAGAAATAATATGTAATTAGGAGCAATAAGATAAGATTAGTGAATAGGAAGTAAAAACCCTAGTACGTGTGTTTTAAGAATAAACGGCGCGAACCGGCGGGTCCCGCGCATTACCGATTGAACGCACCAATTGACCACCACTTACTTGCCATGCAAGTTTACCACTAATAGAGCAAAATATCTTCCCCCCCTCTTAGCTTCTTATTGGCCGAAAATTAGTGGTTCAAAATGCAACAAGAGAGAGAAAATTGTGTGGTTGTGATTCAACCAAGTGTTAACCAAACTTGTGGCTAGAATTAATTCTTATTTTTTCCAACCTTCTTATAAGACAAATGAAGCTTAATCTTCCTCATTCTTTTCTCTCTCTTGGCCGAAATTCTCTCCAAAGGAAGAAAGAAAAATCTCTCTCAATTCCTTGTCCTAATCTTGCTCAATCTCATAAACTAACCGGTTAATCTTGAATTCCTTCCATAAAACCTCTTCATTTGGTATTAGTAAGTTGATTGGTGAAGTGTTTGTGGAAGCTAAGGTGACAAGCAACTCCCTCTCTCTTGTTTTACTAGGTGAGTAATGAATGAACTCCCTCCTTCACCTAATGAAGCTTAATTCATGCTTAGTGGTGTTAAGAGATGAAAAATTATGGTTTATATCTTGATTTGTGGATGATTTAGTGAAGTTTTATATTTATTGGGATTTTTCCTGTTTTAATATAAGCATGATTGTGTGGCTATATATGATGGTTGGAAATGGTATGTAATGATGCTAGATGGTGGAAAAAGTGGAAGATTGCAAGTGATTCCTGTTTTGAATGAAATCTGGAAAATTGGGGTTTCTTGGTTCTTCATTCTGTCCGAATATTTTGGTCCTAGATAGAGGCCGAATTGGCCTTGGCTTAAAACATGAAAGTTGTAGGAAATGACATTTTATAGGTGCCTGTAAAATTTCAGGTCAATCGGAGTAGCGTAAAGTGAGAAAAGTCGAAAATACCCTTGCTGTTCTGGTTTTGTCCGAATGTAAGAACTGCACTTGTAATTGGTGATTTTGGATAGGATTACTTCAGAATTGGTTGTTCTAGTCTTCTGATGAAATGTAGCCCTGTTTCTAAGCTTTCGTATGCCTTTGAAATTTCTGAATTTGGACTTAAGTAGGCTGAGTTATGCTGTTTGCACCAGGTTGCGGTTTGTTCACCTGTTTTACGATTCTGGTTTAGTATCTTACAGTTTTGACCTAGTTACACTCGAAACTGGGTTAAGTGGCCTTCTTCAACGTTGTACCCTTTTAAGTGCTGAATCTACCTGTAAAATTTCAGGTCAAACGGATTAATGTATTCCGAGTTATAGACAAAACCCTCAGACCTGTTTTAGACATCCGTTTGTGTACGTTTTGCATTTCAGTTTCTGCCGTGCATTTTTCCGTTCTGATTCCATACGATCTGGGTGTCGACTCCTTCATAAGAAATTTAGATCTTGGTCTCAGCTTTGAAACGGTATAAAGTACGTCGAAAACCGAGTTCCGTAGCTCCTGTTATGATCAAAACAATAACGCTCGTCAGAACTGCCTTGTATTTGGACAGTTCTGACGGGTACGTTGACACTCGATTTTCGTTCTGTTCTGAGTGGATTCAGGTCTTGGCCAAAACATCAAAGTTTTAGCCTTATGTCTCAGCTTTCTAACGCCTTTGGAATTTCTTGATTTCGATTTCTGAGCCGTGAGTTACGGCCTTGCAAACAGGGCATGTTTGGTAACTTGCCATGAAACAGCTGGCACTATTTCGTGCCTTTTTGACCTATACCTATTGAGATCTGGGTTGAGATGTCTTCATGAGAATTGTAGCCCTTCCTCTTAGGTTCGAAACGGTATCTCGCTCACCGTGATCCGACACTCCTATCCTAACTTTCGACCAAAACGGTTTAAGATGGCCGATTTGGCCGTCCCGTTTGCCGTTCCGCGCGCGCGTGTGCCCCTTTTTGCCGTTTTCGCACTTGCGCGTGCCAATTTTGCCGTTTTGCTTGTTTTACGTGTGTGAGTAGCTGTTTGTGATATATTGTGACACAATCTTCGATTTCAGACTGTGGTGAACTAGGCGGAGCCGGTGGGGCCCACTACTAGCCAACCAACGAAGTGATTTCCGCTTTTGTACTACTTTTGTATTTGGAGTAAGTATTCAGGCCGCTTTTGTATGTTAGTTGCTTATGTGTTTCGATGTGTATGAAGAGGGTACTTAGACGAGGGTGTACTTTATCGCACTCGCTCTAAACCCTAATTTGCACACATATTTGTACATGGCTTATGTATATGAGCAATTTTGGAACTAAAGCCCTTGAGCTGGTGGCTCAGGGTGACTTTTGAATAATTTTGTGAATTTTGTGAGTTTGAGGTTGAACTCAATACCTAGATGGACTATTCGAGCCGGTTAGGGCTTGGTCGAAATCAGTCCAACTTGGTTTGAGGTCACCAAGTTTGTGAACCCGGTTCGCTGAGTATGTGAACCAATTTTGTGACCCGAGCTTGTGACTCAAGCTCAAGTTTGTGATTTCGTTCGCCTGGGCAAGTTTGTGAGGTGACTGGCCAGTGAGGGTGATAAGGTGTTCGGTGGGTGTACAAGTGGAGTTCTACGGACCTTATGTATGGTCGACGGAGTGTCGACAGGAGGTCACGCATGGCAACGACTTGGCTTTGGAGCCACCTGTATCCTTATTATGTGATGTTACTTTTCTGCTTTTGCTTTACTCTTATTGAGTAACTGTGGTTACGTGACATTTACGCTTTTGCCCCTGTTTACTTACTAAGCATATAGCTTACCCCGTTCCTTTTGTTTTCCTTAGCAGGGGCCGACGCGGGGACTTATGGGCACTTACACTAGTATTGGTTTGTCATAGTTGGACAATTAGAATGTTTGTTTTTATTGTGGTGGTTTGTATAAGGACCCTCCTTAGGGTCTACCTTTTAGTTTTGGTTGTAATTATAAGGGTGTAATAGTTTGAGCAGGTACTTTTGGAGAATGTAATTATAACCTTTTTGGGATTTGTATATAGTATGTAAGGTACTCTTTTGGATTTTCTGGTTTTTATCGCTTTAAGGTTTGAGTTCTGGCGCGAGCTAGGCAGGCGGCCCGCCGATACCCTTGGGTTCGCCCTTGGGAGAAGTGGGGTCATCACAGTTGGTATCAGAGCTTAGGCTTCAGATCTCTGTAGTGTATCCTAGGCTTGAAGTTTAGGATGCCGGACTGTGGGATTTGATTTGATATGAAAGTTAAGTAATTGAGGGATAAAATATATACCTGCTTCGCGTGGTCTCTGCGCGGAGTGAGCCTGGACTAAGTGGTGAATAAATATGAAGGACTAAGTGCTCGTTCGAGCATAAGCTGTGAATTGCAAATGTCATGGGCCTTTAATCTTTTCCGTGGTATTTGAGGATCATAAATAGGTACGTCGGGTAGGAATTTCGATTGTAGATAGTTTACTCTTGGGACTGGCCAGCTCGAGATGTGAATTATCTTATTTCGGATTCTCGTGCCCGAGTACTCTAAAGTTGAGGCAGCGTTAAGTACTTGAAATTTCATTTTGGAAACATGAACAGGCTTTGTCTGACTAGAATGAGCACAAGAGGTCAATGGACGTCTAGTTTGGATAGAAAGTAACGTGATAGATCGGACGGGGTTATTTATTTGAGACTGGGACGATTTCACCTTTTCTTTTGACTCACCCGTATATAGTTACTACATGATGTTAGTATGTGTGTGTGTGTACATGGTTATCTGTCCAATTTGATATGTATTTGTGTAATTGATTATCTGTCTCCTTAATATGGCGTGTTATGTGCGTATAAGTTTATTTGCATATTTCATTTATTAAAGTACCCTTTGGAAGAAAAAAAACATAAAGGGAAGACGTAGTCGCGGACATGGTCGTGGCCGTGGAGCCAAGCGGGGCCAAGAGTCAAGAAAAAGGGGAAACAACCACTGAACAAAACCAGGGACCGAGAGTGTCATTGGTATTTAGGAATTTATTATGACCCATTGTTTTGGCCAGCAGGCTACTATCGAAGGTCCAGCAACTCCGTGAGATGGCACATTGGGTCGAGATGTATAAGGAAATCGCAGTTCTTCGAGACGAAATAGAGGTCCAAAGGAGACTAGCCGCATACTGGGAAGGGCGATGGAAGCACGAGTATTCAGAAAAGATTGAGCTCTTGCACCAGAACTTGGAGCTAAAAAGGAAATACGAAGGGATTTCTGAGGAGGCCTTAACAATGGCACAAAACACTACTGCTATGGGGTTTCCAGAGGAAGCTCAAAGGACAGGAATTGCAAGGCCACAAGTAAATATCTTCCATGCAAAGAAAAGAGGTAAAAGGCCAGAACAGTGTAAGCGAGGTAGGCCAGTCGCTAAGAAGGGTCGTGGAGTAAGGGGTGTGAAAATTTTGGAGACACTTAAGGAGGATACTCCGGGAGGAAACCCAAGTGGAGAAGGACCACTGCATGATGTCTCACAAGAGGATCAGACCCCAATCGCTCTCTCATTTTGTGGCTACTGTAGAAAATCCAACCATATGGAGGTGGATTGCTGGAAAAAGGATGGAAGGTGTCTGCGTTGCGGGAGCACCGAGCATCGGATTGCTAATTGCCCTAGTTTATTGCGTGAAAAGAAAGGAACCCAGCAGCCAACCCAGACCGACCCTGGACCGTCAAATAGAGAAGGGACTGGAATGAAAAGCCTCGTTTCTTCTGAGGACGAAGAAGGTACAGGCCACTGGTTACTTTAGATTCGATAGGTTCCGTTCATAGAAAAATTTCGAGGACGAAATTGTTCTAAGTGGGGAAGATTGTGAGGCCCCAGTCCGTTCTACGTTGATATATTCATTAGCTGGGCGGTAACGTTTGGTTTTAGGAGTATTTCGAAAATCCTATGTAGGGATTAAGATTTAAAGCCCTACTATCCAATTATTCCATAATAAGTGCAAGTGAGCCTAGAAAGTAGGGTTTCACTCTTCGGTTTCAGCATTGGAGCAAAATTAGGGTTTTTGTGATTTTCGCCGGATGAAATTTTGGTACGGAAAAAGGATCAAATTTGGTGATTAAAAGTGACTTTTAAGTGAGAAATAATATGTAATTAGGAGCAATAAGATAAGATTAGTGAATAGGAAGTAAAAACCCTAGTACGTGTGTTTTAAGAAAAAACGGCGCGAACCGGCGGGTCCCGCGCATTACCGATTGAACGCACCAATTGACCACCACTTACTTGCCATGCAAGTTTACCACTAATAGAGCAAAATATCTTCCCCCCCTCTTAGCTTCTTATTGGCCGAAAATTAGTGGTTCAAAATGCAACAAGAGAGAGAAAATTGTGTGGTTGTGATTCAACCAAGTGTTAACCAAACTTGTGGCTAGAATTAATTCTTATTTTTTCCAACCTTCTTATAAGACAAATGAAGCTTAATCTTCCTCATTCTTTTCTCTCTCTTGGCCGAAATTCTCTCCAAAGGAAGAAAGAAAAATCTCTCTCAATTCCTTGTCCTAATCTTGCTCAATCTCATAAACTAACCGGTTAATCTTGAATTCCTTCCATAAAACCTCTTCATTTGGTATTAGTAAGTTGATTGGTGAAGTGTTTGTGGAAGCTAAGGTGACAAGCAACTCCCTCTCTCTTGTTTTACTAGGTGAGTAATGAATGAACTCCCTCCTTCACCTAATGAAGCTTAATTCATGCTTAGTGGTGTTAAGAGATGAAAAATTATGGTTTATATCTTGATTTGTGGATGATTTAGTGAAGTTTTATATTTATTGGGATTTTTCCTGTTTTGATATAAGCATGATTGTGTGGCTATATATGATGGTTGGAAATGGTATGTAATGATGCTAGATGGTGGAAAAAGTGGAAGATTGCAAGTGATTTCTGTTTTGAATGAAATCTGGAAAATTGGGGTTTCTTGGTTCTTCATTCTGTCCGAATATTTTGGTCCTAGATAGAGGCCGAATTGCCTTGGCTTAAAACATGAAAGTTGTAGGAAATGACATTTTATAGGTGCCTGTAAAATTTCAGGTCAATCGGAGTAGCGTAGAGTGAGAAAAGTCGAAAATACCCTTGCTGTTCTGGTTTTGTCTGAATGTAAGAACTGCACTTGTAATTGGTGATTTTGGATAGGATTACTTCAGAATTGGTTGTTCTAGTCTTCTGATGAAATATAGCCCTGTTTCTAAGCTTTCGTATGCCTTTGAAATTTCTGAATTTGGACTTAAGTAGGCTGAGTTATGCTGTTTGCACCAGGTTGCGGTTTGTTCACCTGTTTTACGATTCTGGTTTAGTATCTTACAGTTTTGACCTAGTTACACTCGAAACTGGGTTAAGTGGCCTTCTTCAACGTTGTAGCCTTTTAAGTGCTGAATCTACCTGTAAAATTTCAGGTCAAACGGATTAATGTATTCCGAGTTATAGACAAAACGCTCAGACATGTTTTAGACGTCCGTTTGTGTACGTTTTGCATTTCAGTTTCTGCCGTGCATTTTTCCGTTCTGATTCCATACGATCTGGGTGTCGACTCCTTCATAAGAAATTTAGATCTTGGTCTCAGCTTCGAAACGGTATAAAGTACGTCAAAAACCGAGTTCCGTAGCTCCTGTTATGATCAAAACAATAACGCTCGTCAGAACTGCCTTGTATTTGGACAGTTCTGACGGGTACGTTGACACTCGATTTTTGTTCTGTTCTGAGTGGATTCAGGTCTTGGCCAAAACATCAAAGTTTTAGCCTTATGTCTCAGCTTTCTAACGCCTTTGGAATTTTTTGATTTCGATTTCTGAGCCGTGAGTTACGGCCTTGCAAACAGGGCATGTTTGGTAACTTGCCATGAAACAGCTGGCACTATTTCGTGCCTTTTTGACCTATACCTATTGAGATCTGGGTTGAGATGTCTTCATGAGAATTGTAGCCCTTCCTCTTAGCTTCGAAACAGTATCTCGCTCACCTTGATCCGACACTCCTAGCCTAACTTTCGACCAAAACGGTTTAAGATGGCCGATTTGGCCGTCCCCTTTGCCGTTCCGCGCGCGCGCGTGTGCCCCTTTTTGCCGTTTTCGCACTTGCGCGTGCCAATTTTGCCGTTTTGCTTGTTTTACGTGTGTGAGTAGCTGTTTGTGATATATTGTGACACAATCTTCGATTTCAGACGGTGGTGAACTAGGCGGAGCCGGTGGGGCCCACTACTAGCCAACCAAGGAAGTGATTTCCGCTTTTGTACTACTTTTGTATTTGGAGTAAGTATTCAGGCCGCTTTTGTATGTTAGTTGCTTATGTGTTTCGATGTGTATGAAGAGGGTACTTAGACGAGGGTGTACTTTATCGCACTCGCTCTAAACCCTAATTTGCACACATATTTGTACATGGCTTATGTATATGAGCAATTTTGGAACTAAAACCCTTGAGCTGGTGGCTCAGGGTGACTTTTGAATAATTTTGTGAATTTTGTGAGTTTGAGGTTGAACTCAATACCTAGATGGACTATTCGAGCCGGTTAGGGATTGGTCGAAGTCAGTCCAACTTGGTTTGAGGTCACCAAGTTTGTGAACCCGGTTCGCTGAGTATGTGAACCAATTTTGTGACCCGAGCTTGTGACTCAAGCTCAAGTTTGTGATTTCGTTCGCCTGGGCAAGTTTGTGAGGTGACTGGCCAGTGAGGGTGATAAGGTGTTCGGTGGGTGTACAAGTGGAGTTCTACGGACCTTATGTATGGTCGACGGAGTGTCGACAGGAGGTCACGCATGGCAACGACTTGGCTTTGGAGCCACCTGTATCCTTATTATGTGATGTTACTTTTCTGCTTTTGCTTTACTCTTATTGAGTAACTGTGGTTACGTGACATTTACGCTTTTGCCCCTATTTACTTACTAAGCATATAGCTTACCCCGTTCCTTTTGTTTTCCTTAGCAGGGGCCGACGCGGGGACTTATGGGCACTTACACTAGTATTGGTTTGTCATAGTTGGACAATTAGGATGTTTGTTTTTATTGTGGTGGTTTGTATAAGGACCCTCCTTAGGGTCTACCTTTTAGTTTTGGTTGTAATTATAAGGGTGTAATAGTTTGAGCAGGTACTTTTGGAGAATGTAATTATAACCTTTTTGGGATTTGTATATAGTATGTAAGGTACTCTTTTGGATTTTCTGGTTTTTATCGCTTTAAGGTTTGAGTCCTGGCGCGAGCTAGGCAGGCGGCCCGCCGATACCCTTGGGTTCGCCCTTGGGAGAAGTGGGGTCGTCACAAGTTGGGGTTGGTCAGGATTCTCCATACTTGTTTCCCCAGAAGAGCTTTATTAAAGCTCTGTAGTTCTTTAAAGCCCAGCCCTCCCCACTTTTTACCTTGAGTCATCTTCTCCCAAGAACACCAGTGTATCTTGTTCTTTTCCTCAGAATCTCCCCACCAGAATTTTGCCATTATAGAGCTTATCTCTCTGCACAACTTGTTAGAGAGTTTGAAGCATGACATTGTGTAGACTGGCATGGCCATGGATATAGCTTTAATCATGACTTCCTTCCCTGCTTGACTGAGCATCTTACTTTTCCAGTTGCTTGCTCTATTTCTGATGTTGTCCTTGATAAAACCAAAAATCTGTTCTTTTGATCTAGTAATCACCATCGGAAGTCCGTGGTACTTTCCTTGTGAAGCTGTCTGTATGCTTCCCAGTTGTTGAGTCACCACTGCCTTCTCCTCAGAGTTCATATTTTTACTAAAAAAGACAGAGGACTTTTCCAGATTTATGCTCTGGCCTGATCCCTTCTCATATTGCTTTAATATGGTCATCAGTTCCCTTGCTTGTCCACTGTTAGCTTTACAAAAAATCAGTGAGTCATCCGCAAAAAATAGATGAGTAAGACATGGTCCACCTCTGCTTATTTTCATGCCAAAAAGCTTTCTCCTCTCAGCAGCTTGTCTTAGCAGATTTGAAAAACCTTCAGAGCACAGAAGGAATAAGTATGGTGAAAGCGGATCCCCCTGCCTAATGCCCCTCATAGGAGTAATGTATTCCCTAGGCTGTCCATTGATGTTGAAAGAGAAAGTTACAGTATTCAAGCAGTTCATGATCCATGTTCTCCACATACCACAAAAGCCTATTCTAACCATCACAGCATCCAAAAAGTTCCATTCTACTCTGTCATAGGCTTTAGACATGTCTAGTTTAACTGCCATATACCCATCTTTCCCTTGTCTTCTATTTTTCATGAAATGCAGAAGTTCATGGGAAAGAATGACATTATCCAGAATTTATCTTCCAAGAATAAAAGCAGCCTGATTTTTACTAATACAAAAATTCAGCACAGATTTAAGCCTATTGACCAGGATTTTGGATATAATTTTATACACTACATTACACAGACTAATAGGCCTATAGTGCTTCATATCAGTGGGGTTCAGAACTTTAGGAATAAGGGAAATCAGAGTATGGTTCATAGACTTAAGCATGTGACCAGAATAAAAGAAAGAGTCTATGGCTTTAACCAGATCAATCTTTACAATTTTCCAAAATTTCTGGAAAAAAAGAGGAGTCATCCCATCTAGACCTGGAGATTTATTAGGATTCATAGCAAACAAAGCAGATTTAATCTCCTCTTCATTAACTGATCTAGTCAAGTTTTCATTCATACTAGGAGTTATTGAGTGTGGCATTCCTTCTAGTATGCTCTGTATCTCTTCACCCCCTGAGCTTGAAAAAAGATTGCTATAATATCCAGCCACTATTCTTCCCAAATCTTCTTCATTCTCAGTCCATGTCCCATCACTGTTTTGAATGTTTAGCATTCTGTTCTGCTTTCTTCTACCCCTCACGCATGCATGAAAATAGCTAGTATTCCTATCTCCCTCCCTTAGCCAATTCACTCTTGCCTTTTGGCTCCAGAATAGCTCCTCTTCTGCATAAGCCTCTTGTAACTGCTGTTTTAGAACTTTTTTCCTAGCCTTTTTGTCCTGACAGTCAGCACTATCTAACTCACCTAATTGCAGTTTAACATGATTAATCTTCTGCTTAGAGTTACTAATGAAACTATTTCTCCACTTGAGAAGAGCCACTCTACAATTTGCTATCTTTTTTGTCAGCCTAAACATGTTAGAACCTTCAAACCTTTGATTCCATGCTCGTTCCACCACTTGACCTACTCCTTCTCTATGTAACCATCTTTTATCAAAAAAGAACCTTTTCTTTCTTCTCTCTGCCAGTGGATTAGTGTTAACCAATAACATACTATGATCTGAAGCATATGTTTCCAAATGGTCACAAGTAGCTCCTTCAAAAGTTTGATACCAAGATGGACTGCATAATCCTCTATCCAATCTCTGTCTAACCTCCACTTCTTCTTCCCAGTTATTACTCCATGTCCAGGGGTTGCCTTTAAAGCCTATGTCTACCAGATCATTAGTTCCTATGAATTCCTTAAAATCCATGAAACTCCCCTCTTCTCTTAGCTTACCACCCCATTTCTCTTCATTTGAAACAATATCATTAAAGTCCCCAGCCAGGAGCCATCTGTCCCCCCATAGTCTTTTTCTTTCCCTAATGACTTGCCACTGGTTCTTTCTGATTCTGCTCTCACAACTAGCATAAATTCCAATTAGCCACCAGTCCTCCTTGCTGTTTGAATCCATAACATGAGCTTCGATTGTGAAAGCAGTAGTAACTACTCTCATGACATCTATATTTCTGTTCCACATAAGGGTCATACCACCAGCTCTATTCATAGCTTCCACCACTGTCATCTCATCAAATCTGAGGATTGATTTGACTTTTTCCATGTATTTAATCCTATTTTTGGTCTCACTTAAGAAAACTATATTTGGAGAGAAGAGGTTGTTAGCCTCCCTCAGCTGGGGAATTGTCAAGGGGCTCCCCACTCCTTGACAATTCCACACCAGGACCTTCATTTATCTTTGAGGGGCCATGTGTGGCTGGCCCCTACCCCTTCTATGCCTTCCATCCTTACTTCAACTGTTTGGAGATCAACCTTGTTCCTTTTTGTTTCTTGTTCCTCCACTACAACATCTTTCATCTCTTCATCAACCAAAACTATCTTTCTTTTACCTTGACGTCCCCCGCGGTTGCAGTTTCCATCTAGTGCTGGCAGAGCTTTGCTCCTCACACCAGGGGATCTCAGTTGTTTTCCCTCTGCTGTACTGCCTTCTTCCTCCTCTTTGCTGTTTCGCTGCAATTTCTGAACCTATTTGCATGGGATTCTGGTCACCCCCTTGTGTCACATCTTCCACTGTTAGAGCCTCCTTCAGCTGCAATGCCACATCAACTAGGCTCATCTCTGATGACTCAGCCTCTCTCTCAACCTGCTATTTTTGGTTCTCATTCCTACATCTATCTTCTCTCCTCGCAGCATTTGTACCACTACCTCCTTCTTCCATAAGAGTAGAATTCAGGGTACTCACATTGGTCTTGTTTCCACCATTTACTGGATCACTGTGGTCTTGTTTGTTTTCTCCAGTTATGTCATGATGGGGTCCTCCCACTGCAGTGCTTTTTTCCTTGTCATTCATTCGTGTGTTCCTTTCTTCCTGTAGGAGGTGCCTGTCTGTCCTCTCCTGCCTGTCAACTCCTGAACCTTGCGCTTGTGATTCTTTGTGGTTAACATGTCTAGGAACCAGTTCCCCATTTCTAAAACCCCAATAACTTCTCTCAGGATTATATCCACTCCGTTGTTCCTTCTGTGGGGATGCCTTTCCACCATTTGCTCTTAACCATGGCCCAAACTGATTTTCAGACTTCCCTTTGGTTATAGAGATGAAACACTTACAGTTCCTTTCACTGTGACCAATTAAGCCACATTTATAGCAAAAGTCCGGGCATCGTTCATATTTAAAAGCCAACCATTTGGTGGTTCCATTCATTTTGACAGTTGTTCCCCTCAGCAATGGTTGAGATATGTCAGCTGTCACTAAGATTTTCAAGTGCCTTCCTTCTTTCCCTCCTATTTGGGGAACTATTGCATCTCTGACTTCGTCGAATACCTTACCAATTTTCCTGCCTATCTCCTTTGATATCCAGTGCACTGGTAAATTCCATATCTGCACCCATAGTGGTGCAAGGTTAAAGGCTTCATCATCCTCTTCAGCCCCCTCATACCAGTTCCTGAGCACCAGTATCTGATTATCCAAAACCCAAGGAATGTAAAACTGAAAGAGATTTGAACCTAATTCCATTATCCTGATATCTCTAGGATAACCCCAGGCGGAGTTCACAAAATTTTTCACCCAACAAAATTCACTATTTTTTCACCTTTCACTTTCCCTACAAGACTAACTTGACATTCTTTAATACCCAGGTGTATATCTCCCAAGTCCAAATCAGCGCCTCCCAACTCTTTCTCCAAAAGATCAAATTTTTCCATTATATCCACTAGTTGTTCGGCCATTGAGATACTAGATAATACTACGAGGGAATACCACACTCAACAGACCTCTAATATGAGGTAAAACTAAGAACAGAAAACACACAAGCTAGCCGGCTACACCACAAAACTAAGAGCAGAAAAACACACAAGCTAGCCGGCTACACCACAAAGCAGAAAAAAACAGAGAAAAGACAAGAAGGGATAACCATAAAGCTAAGAATCAAGAACCAGAAAAAGACAGCTTAGGCAGTCAAGTAACATGTCAAAACTCTTACTGAGTAGAAATGGCACTTTTCAAACCTGTTCAACTGCTACAACTCTGCTGTGATAGCTCCTGGCATTACCACAGACCCTATTCTTGTCTCAGCTGGGTTCGTACAGAAGAGGGCTCCAACCCAGATAGTCTTGCTTAGTTGGAATTGACCCTTGTTTGGCAGAAAAACCGTTTACATACCAGCATCTTTAGTGTGCATGCCCGCAGTAAAGACGATCTGGTCTTGTTTGAGGTTTGGATTTCAGTTACAATGTTGAAAAGTTAGGGATTTTGAAAGTTTCAAAGTTTCAAGGATGTTCAGCGATGAGGAACTCTCAGAAGAGAGAGGGCACTCTTACCGAGAGAGAAAGAAACTCTAACAAAGGAGGAATGGAAAATTCGTTCTCTAGGGCTACTCAACCCAGAGGTTTTACAAGCACTATGGTGATTTTGCTACCGAAGAAGCAAGGTGCATTCCGTTGGAAGGATTTTAGGCCGATAAGTCTATGTAATGTTTCATCCAAGATTTTATCTAAAATTTTGTCTATTAGATTGGCTAACGTGTTGCTGAAAATTTTCTTTCCATACCCAGTTGGTTTTGTTTCTCGGCGACACATTGATGATAATATACTTCTGGCTGAGGAATTGGTTCTTGATCTAGACAAGAAGGTAAAAAAGCCAAACTTAATTCTCAAGTTTGATATGGAAAAAGCTTATGAAAGGCTTGATTGGTCATTTTTAATGTTCATGCTAAGGGTGTTTGGGTTTGGGGAGTGGTTTATAGATTTGGTTTTCTAGACGTTGTCAAATGGTTGGTTTTCAATTCTTATCAATGGAGTTAAGGCTAGATTTTTTTTCAAGTCTTTTCGTGGTGTTAGGCAAGGAGACTCGCTGTCTCCGGCTATTTTTATCATTGTCGCAGAATTCTTGATAAGGGGATGAATGATTTATTTGCTAAGGGTTGGAGGATGTACTGTTAGTCTGCTGGGAGACAAGTTCCTTTACTTTTCACTAGGTTGTCTAAGAATTTCTTAAAACGAATTCAGATGATTTTAGACTTATATCAACATGTGTCAGGCCAAAAGGTAAATGCTGCAAAGAGTTCTTTTGTTTGCTCATCCAAAGCATCTGTGGCAAAAATAAATCTGGTCTCTTCCTTGCTGGGGTTTAATAGACAAAACCTGCCTTTACAATATTTGGGTGTACCTTTGTCCAAACGGAGAAAGAAGGTTGTTTTGTATGATGGGGTGATGGGCAAGATTCGTGCTAGGATTGGTGGCTGGAGCTCTAAAATTTTGTCTCCTAGAGGGAAAATAATTCTTATTAGACATGTTCTTACATCAATTCCCATTTTCTTGATGCAAGTGATGGCCCCTCCGAAGTTTGTACTAGCGGCTTTGGGGCGTGTTTTCAACAGTTTTTTGTGGGATTATAATTCCTCCAGCAAGAGGGTTCATTGGAAGGCATAGGATGAGTTGTGTTTTCCTACAAATAAGGAGGGTCTTAGGTTTAGATCTATTTCCTCTATGGTAGATGCTTTTAGTAAGAAGCTTAGGTGGAATTTATGGCGTAAAAAGTTATTATGGACTGACTTTATGCACACAAACTATGTTAAAGGTTGTCACACAATTAAGGCTCCAGTAGTGAGAATCTCTCCTATTTGGTGCCGGTTGTGTTCCATAAGATAGCAGGTGGAGCAATATATTTTTTGGAAATTGGGAAGGGGAAAGGAGAGGTTGATTTTTGAAGGGACAAGTGGTTGCTAGAGGAATCTTTATTGGATGCTTGTGAATTGGTGAATCCACCAGTCTTTGATTTCATGCTTGGAGAGGCATGGAATTGGTAGCTTTTACAGCAACGGATTCCTTTACATATTTGCCACGTTATAGAGGACGTCCTAGTGTGCTTGGGGGAGGATGATGTAATAGTCTGGAATGCTTCCTCTTCTGGGCAATTTTCAGTAAAGATGACTTATAACTATTGCAGGAAGAAATGTCCAAAAGCCATGGTTTGCAAGACAATTTGGAATTCTTGGATTCCTAAAAAAATGGCTTTTGTTGGCTTGGAGAATTTTAACTAATAGCTTTTCGCTAGATTCAATTTTGCAGGTTCAGGGCTTGTCATTAGCGTCAAAATGTGAATAGTGTAGGGCGCAGGAAACATTGTGCCATCTCTTTCTTGATGGGGAGGTGGCGCAGCAGGTTTGGCATTCAGTGCACACTTGGCTTGGTGTGGCTTACGCTAGGCATTCTTGTTTCCAAACAATCCTCATGCACTGGAATGCAGCATCAACAGCTTCAGATTATATCTACTACTTTTTCCCTATTTTAGTCTGCTGGTTTATATGGTGTGCATGAAATGATTCGAGGTTTCAAGTAATTTCAATGAAGGCTGATTCGATTCCCTTCAGGCTAAAGCAATTTTTGGAGTTACTTCGCATGTCTCAAGTTTTCCCTACAGTGTTCTGACAAGGGGATGAAGTCCTTTCTTGCTTCATTTTTTACTCTTAAGTGGCCAGTGAAGCAAATGGCCATATCTATGGCATGGCATCTTCCTCCTTCTGGACGCTTCAAACTAAATACAGATGTGAGTCTGCTAGAGGGTTGTGCGGTTGGAGATGGAATCATTAGGGATCAATTCGGTAAGATGGTGCTGACTTTTCACACCAAGTTCGGTCACATTGAGGTGCTAGAGTAACAATGTTAATGCAAGTAAGTGTGAACTAGTGTGTATAATCTTCATGTACTTGTATTTTGTAGATGGAATGGATTTGGGGATATTTGGTAATGTAATTTTTTGTTTCACTTTTGGATTATAATTAAGTGTGAATTATTGGTTGAATGGAACTTTTATGTTAAGTTAGAGATGTGAAAGACTATTTCAAGAATGTTAGTGAGCGAGTCCTAGCGGAAACTGGGCAAGTGGTCCGCCAAACCCTTGGATTCGCCCTAAGGGGAGGTGTGGGCATTACAGGTGGTATCAGAGCCACCTTACGTGGTTTCTGCGTGAGGTGAGTTTGGACCAAATGGTGATATGATCCTAATTACGTGAATGAGTGTAAAGTACTAAGTACTCTTTTTTAGCATAAGCTGTGAATCATGAATGTTATAGGCGTAAAACGTTTATCATGATACTTGGAGAAGATAGATATGTACATCGGGTAGAAATCTCTAATATAGGTGATTTACTCTTGAGACCGGCCGGCTCGAATTGTGAATTATCTTATTTTAGATTCTTGTGCCCGAGTACCCAAGAGTTGAGGATATTTAGATGAGAATCAACATCACAACTGCATTTGAGGTAGATGTGAATGGAAAAGGTTAATGCATGGAAGATTTTAATATGCGAACTAGGAATTGAACTGATTGAGGAGAATGGATCGATGAGTACTATAATGGACTAATCCAGTAACTGGTTGGTTAGGGTTTCTATGGCTGGTGATTAGATTGTCATGCATGTTAAAGAAGCTAACACTGCAGACCTATCTCCTTTTAATTTGATTCTTGAATGACTATCCTTGCCTATGCTTCCTTGATACCTACTCCTTGATGTAAAAGTAGGGATTTGGCTTTGACTCCTATCTTGTTCAGGTTGAGACTTTTGAATTAGTATAGAAGTTTATGAAAAGGGTTTGGATTCTAATCTTGTATATATTCTTCTGGCGAATGTAGGATGACCGCTTCGATTGTGAATGGAAAGGATACTACGGGGATAAGTAGTCGTAGTATCTTTTGGATATGGTTTTGACAATGACCATGAGTAGATTGGAGGTTGCAAACTTGAGTTTTTGCAAACAAAAATTAGAATTTCGAGGACAATATGTCATTTTTCTTGTTTTGTCACTATATTGCCACTGTATGTATTTTGCTCGTGATATGTCAATGCTAATATGTATGGTACTTGCTTTTGTCTTATGCATTTGGTTTTAATCAAGTTGATATGTACATTATCTTTATCACTTGATGTATGAAGTTGATGTGTTATAAATATGCTAAGCATGTTTACTTATCTTTGGTTTTGTGGTTTAAAAATGTCTTTATCTTGCCGCTTTAGCCGATTTATTTTGTTTATGTATTATATAGACTATTTTGAAGAAAAAAAAGAGAGAGAGAAGAGTATAGAGGAAAGATGTAGTTGTGGACGTCGGGCTAGTCGTGGCCGTGGGGTTAGAACCAAGGAATGAAAGAGAAACAGTGGCCGAGCAAGATCGTGAACCAAGGGTCGAAACAGGGGACCAAGTGGCGACGGCGATACAACAAATGACCAATATTTTAGCGTGATTGGTAGAGCAACAAGGCCAAGTTCCAATGAATCAACTTAGGAATCCTGAGATAGGAGAGGATAGGGCCCTAGAGCGGTTTCAAAAGTTTTCTCCATCAAACTTCCTTGGAGGGCCTGATCCGGAGACAGCTGAGTAATGGTTGGAGGCGATGATTAATATCTTTGTGGTTTTGAACTACAAGGAGCAAAAACAGGTGAATTTTGCTGTATTTCAATTCGAAAGACCGGTCTGGACATGCTAGAATGTTATTAGGACAAAGTGGAAGAGAGAACAGACTGCATGGACTTGGGTAAACTTTATAAGGAAGTTTAATGCGAAATACCTCCCACCATTGGTCTGAGAGAAGAGAGAGGATGAATTTATTACGTTACGACAGGGAACCCTGAGTGTGGCCAAGTATGAAATACAATTCATTAAACTATCCAAATTTGCTCTTGAATTAGTGGTTACGAAGTGGAGGAGAGTGAAACGGTTTATACAAGAATTGAATCTGGAGATCCAAGAAGTTTTAGTAGCGGTTCAAGTTAATACCTTTACGGAAGCACTTGAGAAAGTTCAAAGGATTGAGAATGCGAAGGTACAAGTAAAAGCTTTCCAAACACGAAAAAGAAGTGCACCCAGTAGTACACATGAGAAATCTAGAGAAAAGATAATACCTCCCAAAATGCAAAAAGTGAACCACCTTATCCACCATGGACACTAGGAACACTAGAAGAAGGTTCTATAAGAGGAAGTCAAGTGGAAAAACGGCAACAAGAGAAATTTTCTCGAGAAGGCCAAAAAGTGGCTCCTCTCTTGGCTTGTGGATACTGTGGGAAGACAAATCACAGTGAGAATGATTGCTGGAGGAAAGGGCGAAAGTGCTTAGTTTGTAGAAGCACAGACCATCAAATTAGCAATTGCCTGACGAAGCAGCAATGAGGGAATAATGCTCAACGAGGGGATAAAACTAACCCTAGACAACCTAATGAAAGAGGGAACAGATCAAGAGTACCAGCGCAGGTATACGCCATAGACAAGCAACCGGCTCCACGGTCGTTTGACAAGATGGAAGTAAAAAATTTCAAGGGCAAAATTTTTTTAAGGGGGAGAGAGTGTGAGAACCCAAAAAAATATTTCATAAATTCTCTTATTCTTGCCTTAATTTCATGGTAATTTTCTTGATTGAATCAAGAGTTATATCATTCCCCTTTTATATTTTAGTGCATGTTAAGTTCCGTAGAATATTAAGGTAGTTGACCAATTAGTGAGATGTGTGTGTTAAATTTCATGGATGAGAACGAGTGTGGCACTAGAGGGAGTATGTGAGTAGAAGTGTTAAGAGTGTATTAGAGGAAACAAGATAGATTAGCTATAAGAACCACAAGAAAAAACAAAGAGATGGGTCTGAACTAACTCGCACCGCTTGTCACTGATCCAAGACACCACTTGACCAAGATTTTTCTTTCCTTAATCTCCTTGTTTTCTTTTAGTTCGTTTTCCTATATTTTTTAGGGCAGCTAGCCGAAATTTTAGACCAAAGAAAAGAGAGGAAAAGAAAAAAAGGGGGGGAATGGGGGGATGACGAGTGTTGGCAATCAAAGCCAACTTTGACCAAGATTTTCTTAACACTTATCTTCCATTTTCAACCCAAAAGCCTCCATTTTTCTGCTGGTTGGCCGAGAGTAAGAAGAGAGGAAAGAGGGAAAAACTTCTTCAACTACACTTTAATTTCTAGCTAAAACTTGTGGGAAATCAACCTAAAACCCTAAATAAATCCATACAGAGTTGCTACAAGGAAGGAATGTGGCTGGTGTGGAGTGTTTTTGGGGGAAAGAAAGCTGCAATTTGCTACTCATCTTGAGGTTTGAAGGTACTTTTGGCAAGAAGCTATCTATCTCTTTAATCTTGCATTTGAATGAGATTATTACTTGTTTGTAGTAGGTTTTATGAAAGACTTTGTAGTTTTGTGTAGTAGATTGTTATTTCCAGCTTTCATTCAAATTTTCCAGCCATGAATTATTATTTTCCAACATGCTATGAAACTTTGGACTGCCATGAGGATTTTCTAGCTTGTACATGTATTTTTGGCTTCACTTGAAGGATTTCTAGCTCTTGGTGTTAAATTCAAGCTTAGGATTTAAATTTCCAACTTAGATATGTGTTGAAGATATGCTTGGTATATGCCTATTTTAGTTGGTTTTGTGACTTAGAATAAGAACCTCTTGTATCTTATCACTTGTGGACTTTTTTGGGGATGTTTGGCTATGAAAGTTAGCTTTGAAATTGGAGGGAAAATGTACGGCAAAACAAGGGTGATGCTGCCCACTTTTGTTCTTGTAGTTCAAGTGAGTGGAAGTGATATTGGAGCTTGATACATATGTTCAAAGTTGATGGTTTTGTGGCCTACAGTATGCACCAATTGTCCGTTACAATATGTGGCTTTGATTAAGGTTCATTTACTATAAAACTAAAATTTGAATTGGATGGTTAACTTGAAGAAATAGGGAAACATATTGCTGAATTTTCTCCTTGTTGGTCAAATAGGGGTTGAGTTGTGAATGTAGGGCATTTTTATTTTCCTCTTGCATATGATTTTACTCAAAACACTTGTTACAATCTATTTCTTTGCATGTGTGTTAGTTTTGAACCAAGGCAATAGGTTTAAATGAAAGAAAATGAGTTTTTCAAATCATTTTAGGTCAGACAATTTCCAACTTTGCACTTTAAAAGTCTTGACCTAATTCCTTCAAATGTTTTATTATAATCGATGTTGTGCTCCAAATGACTCTTAAAACATTGACTTAGTATGCACATGAGGTTTTCTCCTTGTTTTGAACAAGAAAATATTATATTTTTGATAATTTATACGGGTATAAAACTTGTAAATTGATGCATCTTCTAAATGAAGTTTTGAAACCTCAATTTCTTCATGCATTCTGGTTTTGTATTGCTAGTCTTTTAATATAGTATATGACCACAGAACTCGACAAAGTTCAGGAGGACGAACCAAGGTTGAAGTGAAAGATTGCTATTGATTGGTGTGTTCCTTACATGGTGTGCTTCCAATGACTATGTGGAATGTTGTGAATACTTGTTTGAATGTTAAACATTTTCAACGATTGTTAAATGGATTTTCAATGGATGAGTGTATACTTTATCGCACTTGATCTAAATGAATGTGCACTTTTAAGGATCAAATGATTGAATGTTACTTGTGCATGAATGTAAGCCTTTGGCTGAATTGGGCCATTGCCCTTCGTTGCCAGTCGACTCGAGCTAGAAGCAGAGTTGGTAGGGCGGTTGGTCACCCTGGAACAGTGTTTGGTATACTCGAATATGACCACAAAATCTGATGGAGTACTGGTTAGTGAATGCAATCGAATGATTGAAACGAATAAACGAACAAAATGAACACTGAACGAGTTTTCACTTTTAAATGTTTTCACATGTCGAAAGAATAAGGGAAATGATCGCGACTAAATGACTGAATGAATGGCTCCCTGTGAACACGTATCCTTCTAATGATTGAATATTTGTTTTTTGAATGACTGTTTATTACTGTGCAAAGTGTACAAATTGTTAAATATAATACTTGTATATTTTATCTTTCTGACTGCTTGTTTGGGAATCTCACTGGGCTTTTAACTCATTCCATTAGTTTATTTTCCTTTCAGGAGTGGAGGCCGGAGCAAATAAGCGTGAACTAGTGTGTATAATTTTCATGTACCTGTATTTTGTAGATGGAATGTATTTGGGGATATTTGGTAATGTAATCTTTTGTTTCACTTTTGGATTGTAATTAAGTGTGAATTATTGGTTGAATGGAACTTTTATGTTAAATTAGAGACATGGAAGACTATTTCAAGAATGTTAGTGAGCGAATCCTGGCGGGAGCTGAGCAAGCAATTCACCAAACCCTTGGGTTCGCCTTACAGAGAGGTGGGGGCGTTACATAGAAGATTAATTTCTTCAATTGTAAATGATTCGGGAGCATTGAGTGGTTCCTACAAAATGAAAATAAGAAAGTTACGACTCTTAACAAGGTAAAATAAGGTGTTAAAATAAACTAGTAATAGAAGATTGCAAAAGCCTTATTTTTCAACCCATGAAAATTGCAGATCCAATCATTGCCAAAAGTAGCATTTGCACCGTTTCAACCGACATAGAAGCACACTGAATATCGATTATTCTACCACCGGTACTAAAACTAGATTCGGAGGCCACGATTGTAACTAGAATAGCAAGTACATCACTTGCCATCCTTGACAATATAGGAAATCTCCACCTTCCCCTTTCCACCAGCCCAAGACATCAAGATTTGTATTTGCATCACAAACATACCTGCCCTATTCCAAATAGACATCTAAATCTAATTTTTCAGGGAAAACCTTGTCAATTCCACTAATAATCATCTGAAATTTTTCTTTCCCAGTTAGAACACTAAGTCCAAACTTTTTAATAGCCCCTTGGGTAGATTTACTTATAATTTCTGCATGTTTTCGTTTTCCAGCTTCCCTTTGGGGTTCCTCATTATGAGATGAGATGTGAGCCTCCACATATTCATTATAGATTTTATAAAGAATGTGTATAATCTCATCAATATACTTAGGGGCTGCATCCTCGCCATAAATAACTAAAAAAGTATGATTAACAAGAACTATTTTATACCTCGAATCAAGAATAGCACCCAAAGATATCAAAACATTCCTTTCCCCTTAATACTTGTCAAATTTTTGTGCCATACTTTCAGCCATAGATCTAATATGATACAAAAAAATCGAGAGCTTTTTCATTTAACAACTCATTAATCCTATACAACTCTACAAGAAAAAGGTTAGCAGTTGGGTAATCAGATTCAAAAATGATATTGGTAATCTCATAAAAAAAATACCCAGAAATTTACATACTTCTTCAATTTTCATCCACTCATACTCACTTGGGACATAGTGAAACCCAAAATCAATGTCCCTATATCTTGGAAATACATCCCTAAACTCTAAAGCCAACACAAAAATCAAGTAGGTGTTGTTCCACCTAATTGGGTAGTCCAAAATGAGCTTTTTAGAAGGCAATTGAAGCTGTTTTTTTTTTTTTTGGCAAAGTCATTGAGGTAAGATTCTGAATTTTTCAAATACTTGATCCCCTCTCGAAACAACATCAATTGCATCAACAATTTGATTCAGCCCATCTTGAACAAGCAAATTTAGTGTATGTCCACAACACATAACATGAAAAAATTTTCCTTCAACGCTTAACATTTTTCTAAGAGAAAAATCCTGCATTTTCAAAATGAAGCCTGCATTTTCAAAATGAAGCCTGCTTAACACATAACATGGCTGAATATGAAGCCTGCATTTTTTGTCTCAAAATGCCTTTAGAAATGGAAATCAAAGAGTTGATAGCTTTCAGTGATTCAGATTTGCTCGTGCACCAAACCTTGAAGCAGTGGATAACCAAAGATTCAAAAATTCTGCCCTACCATTGTAGTCTGCTCACTCTGGCCAAGCAATTTCAAAATTTGGAGTTCAAACATCTCCCGCGAGCCCGAAACGCATTTGCTGATGCTTTGGCCACCTTAGCTTCTATGATCCAGTATCCAGATAAATTGAGGATTGAACCAATACAGATTCAACTTCAAGACAAGCCTGCCCACTGTTGGGTTGTAGACAAGTCCTCTGACAATATTCCTTGGTATAATGATATTAAGGAGTTTCTCAAAACTGGGTCTTACCCTCTGCATGCTAGTACAAATGATAAGGGTTTTCTGCGTAGAATGGCTTCAAAATTTTTCTTAAGTGGAGAAGTTTTGTACAAAAGAACCTCAGATTTGAATTTGTTAAGGTGCATTGACAAAGGCGAAGCTCAATACATGATGAAAGAAGTGCATAGTGACGTTTGCGGACCTCACATGAATGGTCATTTGCTAGCAAGGAAAATCATAAGAACCGGATACTTTTGGCTTACTATGGAGCGTGATTGCATAGATTTTGTCCGGAGATGTATAAAATGTCAAATGCACGGTAACGTTATACGCGCTCCACCCACTGAGCTGCATAGCATGACCGCCCCATGGCCCTGCTCAATGTGGGGTATGGACGTGATTGGTACAATTGATCCTCCCGCTTCAAATGGACATCGATTTATACTGGTGGCAATTGAGTACTTTACTAAATGGGTTGAAGCGGAGTCATTCAAACATGTAACGAAGAAGGTAGTTGCCAATTTCTTGAGAGATCACATCATCTGTTGCTTTGGAGTACCCGAAACGCTTATTACAGACAATGCTAAGAATCTCAACAATGACCTGGTAGATGGACTATGTGACCAGTTCAAGATCAAACACCGCAACTCTGCCATTTATAGGCCTCAGATGAATGGAGCTGTAGAAGCCGCAAACAAGAATTTGAAAAAGATTATCCGTAAAATGACTGAAAGGCATCACGATTGGCATGAAAAGTTGCCTTAAGCATTAATGGCATACCGGACATCGACTGGGGCAACGCCATATTCACTAATGTATGGAATAGAAGCTGTATTACCAGCTGAAGTTGAAATTCCTTTGCTACGAATCCTCATGGAAGCAAAATTGGAGGAGGCTGATTGGATAAAGCAGCGCCATGAGCACCTGACTTTGATCGATGAAAAACGGCTCAATGCTATCTGTCATGGTCAGTGCTATCAGAAACGTGTGGCCCGGGTTTACAACAAAAAAGTCCATCGGCGTGCATTCGAAGAAGGTGATAAAGTACTAAAACGGATTTTGCCAATGCAAGATGAAGCTAAAGGCAAATTTGCTCCAAATTGGCAAGGGCCGTTCATTGTCCAAAAGATATTACCTGGCGGAGCACTTATTTTGGCAGAAATGGATGGACGAACATTTCCTCAACCCATCAACTCGGACATGTACAAGAAGTTTTTCATTTGATCATGCAAATTTTCTTTAGAAATTCATGCAAACGGCAAAATGCAAGTCAGGCCATCTTCTTTTACACTTAAAACATTTTATCCCTACATGTCCCCTTTGAGTCGTCAGAATTGACAAATTTTCGCTTGATAACCCCTGAGAATTGCAAACCCCACACTGGGGCAAATTTATGTTGAAAGAGAGATAATCAAAAAGAAAAGAGAACTCCACATTGGGGCAAATTTAGTTTAAAAAAAATGCAAATGCAAAAGTGAGAAAAATGCAATGAAAAAATGTAAAAGAGAGAAAATTCGATCAAATTGGGGCAAATTTTCCTCAGTTTCATTCAAAATTGGAGACGATTTCAAAATAGTGCAATCTTAAGTTATTTCACACCTCACATCAAAATTTACTTTCAAGCCTCAACTTTTCTTGAAAAACACCCCACCTGACCTCATTATAAAGCCCAAAGTCCTGTCTTTCGTCGCTTGTTGTATTTCTATTAGGAAATTTGTTAATCAACGGGCAAGTGATGTCCATAATGCCTTCGCCTAATCTTACAAGGGAAATGCATTTTACTGATGCCAGAAATCTTTAACTCATGTTCCTGAGTCGATCATGGTCGAGATATTCCATTGTTCTTTAGGTGAAAACCCGAAAGGGCACCTCGAAAAAAAAAGGAAAAAAAAAGAAAAAAAGAAAAAGAAAAGAAGAAGAAAAAAAAGAAAAAGAAAAGAAGAAGAAAGAAAAAAAAAGAAAGAAAGAAGAAAGAAAACAAAAACAAAAAAAGGGTAGGGGCGACCTTGGTGAAAATCCGAAAGGGCGCCAAGGCAGGTTTTCTCAACAGACGAAACGAGAAGGAACAGCTGGTGACCTGGTTCATTTAGACTTTTCCTCATGATTGTGATACTTCTACCAGAATCGAATTCCGAAGCAAATATATCCAAAGGCTTGAACATGATATTCATTGGCCAAATTTATATTTTTCCTTTACAAATATTCTTTTGCAAAATGTATCTTTATAAACCTCTTGGTTTCTCTCGATTATTTGCGTTCGATTGCTTGTGGTTATCTACATTCTTTTGCATGCTCATCTTTGCCTGACATAGGAAATCATCTTGCATATATCATTGATTTTTATATGATAAATTTTTCATGCATAATTCTTTCATCATTGGATTCGAATGGATGATAAACCCTAAGGTTTGTGCAAGGAGTAAAGTGCAACAAAGCTACTACATAGATTTGATGATGTGGTAAATACGTACTTTATCAGTCTCAGAAATGGAAAGGTTTCAAAATTACAAGTTCAACTAAGCTAGACGCCGCAAAACAGAAGCAAAAACACCACAAGACTCATGTTTACACGATTCTCAAGGCAAACCGGATCAAATGATGGTGGCAAGTCCATTATTTCTTCTTTTTCTTGTAGGAACGGTGCATTTACAAATGAAACAATCATTCTCCTTTTCACACCCAAATCGATGCCAGAAAAAGCTCCCCAGTAAGCAAAGACGAAGCGGTGATGTTGTTGGCAAAGCTTGATCATAAGATACAACTTCAGCTATCGCTTCAGCTACAGAGATCAAATCTCCCTCTTGGTACAAAAGTTTGAACTACTCTCAGGTAAAAACTCAATTTATTGTTTAAACCTCCCCAGTGAAGTTCCGTTTTAAATTTCTGTTCGGGTCAGTCCCGTTTTAAATTCATGTTCGGGTCAGTCCCGTTTAAATTTCTGCTCGGGTCAGTCCCGTTTAAATTTCTGTTCGGGTCAGTCCCGTTTAAATTCCTGTTCGGATCAGTCCCGTTTAAATTCCTTGTTCGGGTCAGTCCCGTTTTAAATTCCTGTTTGGGTCAATCCAATTTCAACATTTTGATAAAGAGATCAGTCCTCGTTTCAAGGGCGGCAATCGTTGGAATCATTCGCAGCCGAATAATGCAGGTAAGTATTTGGTGTCATTTTTTTGTCTCAAGTTTTTCCAAAATTCAGACAAAGAGGGGCAAACTGTAGACACCAAAATTTTAGTGTAATTTGCATTTACTATTTTGTCTTAATTTTTATTTGTCGTGTTAGTTTTATTCACTTTTTAGTTTTTAGTTTTTTAGTTTTTTATTTTATTATTTTTATTTTTAAGTTTTAACATAGAATTTCTTGAAAAGAAAAGAAAAGCATTCAAAAATATGCTTTAATTGTTTTTTATTTAAATTCAATGTTTTCTTGAAAAAAAAAAGAGAAAAAGAGGACAATGTGCCGTGCATGCAGCAGCGGCAAAAGAGGATGTCATTTTTACGGGGAGATTGCTGGAAGATCGAAGGGCTGGAAATCTTGGTAGAAATCAATCCCTTATCCTCACCTTTGAGGTGAGGGTTTAGGGATTGGGGGTTCCTATAAAAAGGATGGCCGCAGCCAGGAGAGAGAGGACAGAGGGGACTTGACGGCTGAGAGGAAAAACAGGGGGAGAAAACCTAGAAACCAGGGTGAGGGAGAAGATAGAGGAGAAACGAGAAAGGGTTTAGAGAGAGTTTGACGGCTGAGGGAGATTAGAGAGAGAAGGAGGACGGCTGGGCTGAGAGGAAAAACTGAGGGCAGCTGGGGTTCTGGGCAAGAAAGCTACGAGCCAGATCAGAGGAAGAAGGAAGGAAAACGGTGAAGGAAAAGAGAGAACTTTGAGAGGGTTTTGATGGCGGAAGAAAGAAACCAGAGGGAGGTGACGACGAAAAGAAAAGTAGAGGGAGAACAAGGTAACGACGGAGAAAGAGCTGTGGTTGCGGGGAAGAGCAAAAGAAGCTACGGGCAAGGTGGAAAAATTTGGAAGACGCGAGAAGAACTTCAGTCCGAGCGGAGGATCCTTTCTCGTTGATTCGCCAGGATAAAGGTGATATCTTTTGTTTGGTCTGTTTATACTCCGCTCGATTTGTGTCTGTGAAGCTTTTTCTTTATTTCTGTTTTCCTCCATGTGCGTCAGCTATATGAATCTGATCAGGGGTAGAAGATTTAGGTAAGTTTAGGCTGGGGTTTTGGGATTCAAGATCTAGATCTTCTATAAGGTTGTGTCATGGTTTCTTGCTTGAGTTCCCAGCTGTATGTATGATGAATGAAACCCCAGGGAAATAGCGACAGTTTCAGCAAGTGGAGTCTCGGTTGTTTCCTTCGTTGATGCCCATTCCCCTCTGTTTGTTTGTGTATTTTCTTTCATGTTTGGTTGGCATTGGCATGCTGTGTGCATGATCACCATAAGTTATCTCCTCGTACCTCTGCTGTGTTTTTTTTTTGCATTTGGTTGCATCATAAAGCTGCTGATGCTTGCAGTGCCTTCTCGATACATGTAGTTTTTTGCATTTCTTGCTATGATTCCTCCCTTTTCCCTTGCTGTTGGACAACTTGAATGTTTTGCTTCAGTTCTGCAACAAGAGTCTGTGTTTCGTTTAGTCGATAGTTGAAACTTTGGTATTTGCTGAACTCGCTTGTATGATGAAATGGAAAGAAGATGCGGCGATAGAAAGTTGCAGAAGAAAAAAAACAGCATTGAAGAAACAAGCCTTGTTTCGTGGTTTTGCATGATAACTTCGCATGAATTTCCTCCAACTATTGGCATTGTTAAAGGATGTTTAGTTGTGTTTAATTTGGAGTAATTTCGAAGTTGTTATATGCATCTGGTTTGCTGAGATTGTGGAGGTTGCGTATGAAAATTCTAGCAGAAACAGTAGAAGCAAAAGAAGGAAAGTAGCTTCAGTTTTTTGCCGAGAGCTGTGTTTTGCATGCATGAAAAATCTTCTAAGATTTGTAATTCAGCCCTTTAACTTCTGCCCAATTCCGTTTTGGTCCATAAATTTGGAAAAGTTGATCAATTTTGTCCTTTAAAATGTTTTTTTTTTGCTTTGATGTGTCTTCATTGTGATTATGGACAGATTTTAGCGAATTTAGAATGAATTAAGGAAAGTTTAGTCCTTTCTTTTTAGGAACTTATAGCTTCGATTCCTCAAGTTTTCTTTAATTCTTTCAATTGGGTCTTTGTTTGTTTCAATTTGATGAATATGGGTTATTTGGTTTATTTAAATGCTTTTAATGGTTCAATTTCATAGTTATGTGATTATTTGTTAGTTAAAGTGATGTCTTGACCCTTTTCTTTTATTTTGGAGGGCAAATAAGTCATTTTACTTTGTTAGGGACCCCAACTTCAAGGGAGGTACACTCTACCCCTTTATTTTGACCTTATTTGACTCTACGTCCCCTATGTGATGTTACGTGTTTAATTGCATGCCTCTTAAATGTTTTATTTATTGCTTTATTTATTCACTTTATTGGCTTTAGTTTGTATATTTATTTTTAGTTCGATTTTGATCATTTAAAAGGCACTTGAATGCCAAATTTGTAATAGTTAGGTATTTATTTTAATTATTTATTTCCCCTTTTAGATTGTATTAGGGCCTCCCCAAGTGTAATAGTTAGGGGTTTCTTTACTTTATTTGCCTTGAGTGTTTTTGCATGCCTATGTGTTATGTGTTAATCGCTTTCCTAGGGTCTTGCATCTATATATCATGCTTATGTGTTATGTGATTTATGTGTTTAGTTGCTTTATTACACTTTACATGATTTATTTGATTTGCAATGAATGTGTGACGTCACCATACTAGTCCAATGCTAGTTGTGGCCCCCTTTCCCGAGTCCACACTAGTCCAACGCTAGTTGTGGCCATTGTTTCGATTTTCCACTAGTCCAATACTAGTAGGAATTCATAGATTGTGGCGACCCCACTTCCCCCTAAGGCGAACCAAAGGGTTGGCGGGCCGTCTGCCCAGCTCTCGCCAGGACTCACGCAAGCATTCTAACCCAAATCCTTTCAAAGGATAATTTAATCTATTACCAAAAACAAGTTTTCTCGAATGGAGTCATCCTTAAAGCCACATTATCTTCAAAGATAGCGATGATAAAACCGCCAGTCGAGGCCCTTAAACGTCCTACGTGCTACTTACCAAAGTACAAAGTCATCGCAATCTGTATAGATAAAATGCATAATTCCATAATACAGCTTACAAGTTAAGTGATCAAATTAAGATTACACATTTTCCAGCTTCAAGTGGCAATCCAAAGGAAAAGTGCATTATCTCACATTACAGTCCACATAATAAGTTGTAATATTCAAATACAATCCAAAAGGAAAACATGAGTAAGCATCCAGTTTTCAGTTTCCAGAACCTGTTAAGGAAAACAATAAACGTGGGGTGAGCTAAAGCTCAGTGGTGCCCCAAAACATGCAATCACATAAATCAAACAGCGGTTAATAATTTAAATCAAATTGAAACAGTTAGGGAAAGCGTGTAACAGCACAAGGTAGGATACAGGGGCTCTCAGGAGCCATTTTCCACGCTTGATCCGATACCATCGTAGTTGACCCTCCGTCAACTTTCACTACTTATAGTCCATGTAGATCCACTTATTTTAATCCTAACCCGTCACCATTCATACCTCTGCTTTGGGCCCCAAACTTCATCTACCGACGCAGTATACTCGAGATATACCCGTAATAAATTTGTCGAGGGATTCACCCAACGACGTTTTGGTAGTTGGATTCAGATGTCGAGGGATTCACCCAACGACGCAACTACAGATTCAGATGTTATGGTAGTTGGATTCAGATGTTGAGGGATTCACCCAACGACGCAACTACAGATTCAGATGTTATGGTAGTTGGATTCAGATGTCGAGGGATTCACCCAACGACGCAACTACATTTAGATTCACAGATTCATTAGAAAATGTTTCACACATGTCACCACTCGAACGGCTAGTGCGATAAAGTACACACTGCTCACTTCGATGGATCAAAATCATTTATTGCATTTTGACAATTATCACATAGCGAATTGATAAAGCGCTTAACCACATAACATAGAACAAGCAGGGACACTCACCAAGAGTGAAGTTCAGATATTGGATTGAGGATCGAGTTCCGCGTCCTCGTAAAATCCTAGAATATCAGAATTTAAGCCATAAGTTTTCTATTGGAACTTTTGGCTTGCACATGTAAAGTTTTCTAGCATGTTGCTAGTTTACTTCTTCTCAAAATATTTTACTTGGAATCGAGCTTGTGAGAACCGTACAATATTCCCTATAAGATTTCTGGAATACTTTTCCTCGAAGAAAATACTATTATTATTTTCTTAAAATAAGTCGGCAAGCTATTTAATATCGAGGCTAAGAGTATACCTTGAGAAAAAGTTCCTTTGAGTGGCGGTGCTTGCAAAATCTTTGCTAAGGCTTTAGGGTAAGGTCTATTGAAAAATGTTGCTAGACTAAGGTTTTTCTTTTTTTTTTCTTGCCAAGCAGGTTTCTACGTTTAAAACCAAAATGATCGAGTTTCACCTTTTAAATTTTCCTTAGTTCCGACTAGCCTTAAACGATTTATAAAGAAGGAAGGAATTTGGAACAAAACTAAGGTTTTGAGTCTGGGAGAATCATTTCCCCAAATTGATAAGGCTAGTCTAACTTGAGGGATAAAAGTCATGTTGCCCAAGTTTCTAAGGCAAAAATAGTAGACACTATGTTTAGCAATACGATGCTAAATCTGTACCGCTCGAGACTTAAAGCAAAATATTTTTCATTTACTTAGTCAAGCGTTTACTTGGAGTCACAAGGTCAGTACAACTTCTCACATTTCCGATTCCAATCCAAAATCACATTTTCTCAATATTGCACCATTAGAATTTAAACGGTAATAGCACTAGAGCTCTTCAATTCTTAGCCCTGTGTTCCAACAAATTTATATCTAAGCATAAACAGGAAAATTTACCAAGGCTGCGTCAATACTTAGCACTTGGTAATCAGTACTTATATCAACTCACAGTTTCACAAAATAGTAGCACAGATTTCTAAACAATTTCAGAAATTCAGTTATCCATTCAGGGTGGAAGTTCATAGAGCCCACCGTCAACAATTTCGACACATTATGCTCCAATGAAAAATAATGTCGACCATTAGCTTTGCGAACATTGGAATACGAGTAGAAATTGTTTCACTAGCCAGGCTTAAACATACATTTAGCAAGTACCTTCTTACATCTAACTCTTTGAGAATTTCATGAACGCAATAGAGTCAAACCACAATCATTAACATCAACATTTTCCATGTGTTTCCAATCATTAAGGCTCAAGGGATAACTTCACAATCGAGCTGGCAATTCTTACTCAAACTTTAGCAACCACAAGGAAAATTTCCAGCATTTGTACACCCACATTTTTGGTTGAATCCTTCGAGATATCAAAACGTTTCATTGCTAAACAGCTTTCACAGATTAACGTGTACATTTTGTCATGCGTCTTGAACTCATAATACCCCAAGGAAAGATTCCAGGAACCATTTAAAAAAAATTCAGTTCAACCTTTCGGTCATTAAAATTTCCAGCACTTCGTTGTTTATAAATTCACAATTTTCGTGGCTAAGACATGCTATTAAGCTCTCAGCTTCATCATACACTTTCTTAGCTAAACAATAAACATTTTCAGTTCAAGAGTTGAATTTAAACAACTGTTATAATCTTCAAAATTTCCAGGTTCAAATTCACGGCAGTTTACAAAGAATTTCCAGCAATTGTATGTTCTTAACTCCAACTTTTCTTTGGCCAAAACAGGGTATTAGGCACTCAAATTCAACATGCCACCACTTAGCTAGGTAATTAACATCTCTTGTTCAAAATCAAATTCAGTTAACAACTACAAACATCCCAAAAGTCCAGGAATTCATTCGGCTTTTCTTGGATAATCTTGCATGCAGCAGATTTTCTTATTTGTTTTTGTTTCTAGATTAGCCTGACCAAAACACTTCATGCAAGGCTTAATCCTTTAGTTTTAATTAGTCAAACACCTAACCAAGTGGAAATCAAACACGTTCCAGCAAATTCATGCTAAAATACCCAAGCAATTTCCCAAAACAATTTCAACGGCTAATCTGGAAAATCAGTTCAGCAGTCCAGAAATTTTTTTAATAAGTTTTCCAGATCAAGTTCTCGGTTTGAGCTGCACAAAAATCCGGTTGCATCTTATTTTTATTTTCAGTTCTAGCTCAACTAATTCAGCTACATGCAAAGCTAAAATTTCTTGTCATTAGCTAGCTAAATATGATTATTGGCTTAAAACAACAAAATTAAACCAAATCAAGATGCATTACTTCCAAACAACCTCACGGCAGGACCATTACTTCCAAAACAGAATTTCTAACAATTTGATTTCATCATCCAACTATATAAAATGATCATGCAAGGCCCTAATCACAATAATCATCCAAGTTCCAGTTAATTTATCACCATTTCAGGCTCAAATCACTTCAGAAAAACACATTAAAGCTGCACTTCCAATCATCTTCTCGGCTAAGACATTTTCCTCTTAAAACAGAAGTTTCTTAAGCTTTACCATTATCATCCGAAAGCACAATCTACATGCATGGTCTTAATCATCCAGTTTTCATTCAGCTAAGTACACTTAGGTGCTCAGATTACTCAAGGAAAACAACATTAGAGCTGCACTATCAGCTCAGCTCCTCGGCAGAACCATCTAGCCGAAACAGAATTTTCCACAGCTTTGATTTCAACATCCGATGGCACAAATTAACACATGCAAGACCACGGCTAGCTTAATCTACCTCTGAGAAACTATTTTCAACCCAGAAAAATTTACCTTACTCACGTCAAGCTCACACACAAGAATCTGAAAATTTTCTGCTCCCTCTCGGTCCCTACGCACGCGACAACTTTGCTGGTTTTGGTTTGGTGTAGCGGCTTCAACTGGTGGTGATTTCAACTGATGGTTGTTAGTCTGAGGGTGATGAAGAAAGTGACGGTTCCCTGGTCTCTTCCCTCAGCTTATGGTCAGAACAGAGGCAAAAAGGAAGATGCAGCTCGCGGTTCTCTTTTGGTCGATACTCACGAGGAGTAGCTCTCCCTCACTTGGATGCTCTCGGCTGCAAGCTTCTCACGGTAGAGATGGAGTGCAGTAGTGTGCGGTATGAGAGTGAAAAGGAAGAGGAAATAGTGCCGGTTTAGGAGAGGTTTGTGGTTGAAATTGATTGAGTGTAGAGTTGGTGATGGTTTGCGATTGGTTGTATGGTGCGGCTTGTGTATTGCAGTGGAGAAGTTGCCGATTGGTTAGCTGGAGTGGCGGACAATCATGGTGTCCAAGGAGTCGTTTGGCCGTGAGTGGTGATGGTTGTGGTGCAGTGGGGATTTGGTGAATTACGAAGGGCCTTTTGGTCCTTTCACTTTGCCCCCTAACCTCTTCTCAATCCTCAATTCTATCTTAATTCCAACAATTGTCCCCAAGTGTGATTTGATGGCCTAATATACGTTAGTATACTTAAACCGTTTTACTGACTCTTCATCGTTTACTATTTAGTATTAAGGTTCCTACATTCTTACTTTATTAATTCCTTATTAAAATCAGGTTTGACCTTGTAATAAAAATCTAACATTTAATTTTAAGGTGAAAATTTAATCCAACCCTAAAGATAGTAATTTAGTCAAATAGAACCAAGAAATTTCATAACTTTGGAAGAGTATAGTATTTTTCACATAAACCTATTTTTACACGCTTAATTGTGAACAATTAAAAGTAATGCTAGAAGTTATTGAACAATAAAAGAAATGCAAATGAAATATGCACTAATTTATATATCCATTTTTTTTTTCCAGGGTTCTCACATCCTCCCCTCCTTACAAGAATTTTGTCCTCAAAATTCACGCTTTCTAGCGAAATAGATCAGGATACTTTTTCTGCATTTCCTCTTCTAATTCCCAAGTTGCTTCCTCGAGTCCATGATTTTTCCACAAAATCTTCACCAGAGGAATTTTCTTATTTCTCAGCTCCTTCACTTCTCTTTCCAAAATCTTAACTGGTCCTTCTTCATAGGTTAGTGTCTCATCCACTTCAATTCCTTCCAGTTGTAGCACATGGCTCGGGTCAGGATAATATTTCCTAAGCATGGAAACGTGAAATACATCGTGAATCTTAGCCATGCTTGCAGGTAATTTCAGCTGGTATGCTACATTCCCAACTTTCCTCAAAATTTCAAAAGGTCCGATATACCTTGGCTTCAGTTTCTTACCTTTCTTAGATACTACTCCGCTCTTCAAGGGTTTAACTCTTAGGAAAACCTTGTCCCCTATTTCAAACTCCAAATCTTTCCTCCTTGTGTCGGCGTAGCTCTTTTGTCTACTTTGGGCAGCTTGAAGCCTTTCCCTAATCAATTTCACTTTTTCCTGGGCTTCTTCTATCCAAGGTATGGCAGTAGGATCTAAAATCTTCTTTTCTCCAACTTCATCCCAATGAATCGGAGATCGACACCTTCTCCCGTACAAAACTTCATAAGGTGCCATTTGAATCGAAGCCTGATAGCTATTATTATATGCAAATTCTACCAAGGTCATATATTTACTCCATTTACCTCCAAAATCCAATATACACGATCTTAGCAGGTCCTCCAAAGTTTGGATTGTCCTTTCCGACTGCCCGTCGGTTTGGGGATGATACGCAGTACTAAATTTCAACTTGGTCCCCAAAGACTCTTGAAATTTCTGCCAAAAACGCGAGACAAACCTTGGATCTCGGTCGGACACGATACTCACTGGAATACCATGTAGCCTTAGGATCTCTTCTGTGTACAACTTGACCAATTTCTCCAATGAAAAACTCATGCTCACAGGTAGGAAATGTGCAGACTTAGTGAGTCGATCGACTATTACCCAAATTGCATCGAATCCTTTTTGACTCTTAGGCAGTCCCGTTACGAAATCCATTGTTATATGATCCCATTTCCATTCAGGGATTTCCAACGGTTGCAGTAAACCAGAGGGCTTCTGATGCTCGGCTTTCACTTGTTGGCAAGTCAAACATTTCTGCACGTACTCAGCCACATCCTTTTTCAAACCTTCCCACCAATATAAACTCTTCACATCATGATACATTTTGGTCACTCCTGGATGTATAGTATACTTTGATCGATGTGATTCTTCCAAGATTTCTTTTCTGATCTCTTCATCTGCCGGAATCACAATACGATCTCGGAACCTCAATACACCTTCAGACCCTAATTTAAAATCTAGGATTTCCCCTTTTTGCACTTTCTCCAAATTCTTCTGAATCACAGGGTCCGATTCCTGAGCCTCCTTAATACGCTCTAGTAATGGTGATTTCAGAGATAGATTCCCAAATAATATCTTCAATTTCTCCAAGCGAGGGTTCCAATTACTTATTTCTTCTAGCATGTCCCATTCTTTAACCATCAACCCCGCTATTTGGGCCTTTCTACTTAAAGCGTCAGCTACCACATTTGCTTTTCCTGGATGGTAGTTGATCGAACAATCATAATCTTCCAAAAATTCTACCCATCGCCTTTGTCTCAAATTCAGTTCCTTTTGGGAGAACAAATACTTGAGGCTCTTATGATCTGTAAAAACCTCAAAAGTCACGCCATACAAGTAGTGTCTCCATTTCTTTAAGGCGAAAATCACTGCTGCTAACTCTAGGTCATGAGTTGGGTAGTTCTGTTCATGAGGCTTCAATCTCCTGGAAGCATAAGCAATTACTTTACCCTTTTGCATTAAAACACATCCGAGACCTTCTCCAGAGGCATCGGAGTACACGGCATAACCTTCGTCTCCGTCAGGTAACACCAAAACAGGAGCGGATGTTAAACGCCTCTTTAACTCCTGAAAACTTGACTCGCATTTTGGAGTCCAGATAAACTTATTTCTTTTCTTGGTTAGCTCGGTCATAGGTCCTGCAATCTTCGAAAAATCTTGGATAAATCGCCTATAATAACCTGCTAAACCCAAGAAACTTCTGATTTCAGTTGGAGTTTCTGGCCGCTTCCAATTCATAACGGCTTCAACTTTTGCCGAATCCACAGCAATTCCATCTTTGGAAACCTTATGCCCTAAAAAAGAAATCTCATCTAACCAAAATTCGCACTTGCTGAATTTTGCATACAACTTATGCTCTCTTAGTATCTTCAATACTATCTCCAAGTGCTTAACGTGTTCCTCCTGAGTCTTGGAGTATATCAAAATATCATCTATAAAAACTACTACAAATTGGTCCAGGTATTTCTTAAAAATTCTCTGCATTAAATCCATAAATGCAGCTGGTGCATTAGTTAAACCAAAAGGCATGACTGCGAACTCAAAATGTCCATATCTTGTACTAAAAGCAGTCTTAGGTATGTCTTCCTTCTTAATCTTCAACTGGTAATACCCTTGTCTTAAATCCAACTTAGAGAAGACCACTGATCCTTGCAGTTGGTCGAACAAACTATCAATCAACGGTAGAGGGTATTTATTCTTAATAGTAACCTCATTTAACCCTCGGTAATCGATACATAACCTCAAACTCCCGTCCTTTTTCTTGACGAATAGAACGGGCGCTCCCCATGGTGAGTCACTTTCCTTCACGAAACCTTTCTCCAACAGGTCTTGTAACTGGATTTTCAACTCTTTAAGCTCGGCAGGAGCCATTCGGTACGGAGTCTTAGAAATTGGAGCCGTTCCAGGCACCAAGTCGATTTTAAACTCCACTTCTCTCTCCGGCGGTAAAGTCATTAATTCTTCAGGAAAGACGTCCGGAAAATCCCGTACTACGGGTACATCCTCTAATTTTACTTGATCACTGGGAGTATTAATCAAGAAGGCTATGAAACCTTGAGCTCCTTTAGATAACATTTTCCTTGCCCGTATTCCCGAGATCATGGCAGAAGATGCTAACCTACCTTTGACATCTAACCTCAGGGTTGCTTCTCCAGGTATACAAAATTCCACTATTTTTTCTCGGCAGTCAAGCTTAGCATGATGGTGACCTAGGAAATCCATTCCTATGATAACATCATAACCTTTTATATCCAAACTGATCAGATCCACTAACATTTTTCGCTCTCCAACCCAGAATTCGCAATTCTTATAGGTCAAACTAGTGATTACCTTCTTATTACCCATTGGTGTCCTAATTTCAAGATCGTAGGGTAATCTAACAGGTTGCACTTCTATTCCGGACATAAAAGATGGATTTACAAATGAATGCGTTGCACCAGGGTCAATTAACACTTTAGCTAATCTATGAAAAATTGGAAGTGTACCTTCCACAACTTCCGAGGAATCAGGTACGGGTTGATCATCTATAGCATACACTCTGGCAGGAACTGTTGGCCGGCTCCCTCCAGAAGTGTTTGGTCTAGCTTTCTGAGGAGTCCCTTCCTGCACCTTTGGACATCCTGAGATTTGGTGCTCACTACTTCCACATCTCAAGCACCTTCCTTGCTTCTTCCAGCAACTATCCATAGAATGACCAGGTTTCTTGCAATAAGCACATGTCACTTGAGGAACTATTGCTCGACCCCCTTGCGGCCGATTCCTAGGTTGTCCTCTTCCAATTGGTCCTCCTCTAGCTCCAATATTTCGTCCTCCTGCATTCCTGGCCCCGTTTCCTCTTGCTTGGGCGCCTCGTGGTGCTCCAGAACTATTCACTCCACTAGTTCCTCGGCCCACTTTGGCCGGTGGAGCATTTCCAAAAGTCGGCTCCCGACTACTGCTAGGAGCAAATCTTTTCTTGGACTGAAAAGACTTCACTTGAGCTCTGGCTACTTCAACTCGCTGCGCTCTTTCAACAGCCTCAGCGAAGGTATCTATTCTTATAGCGGCTAAGCTTTCCTGTAGTTCCACATTCAAACCCTGCACAAACCTCCGAACACGCCTTTGCTCGGTGGCTATCAGCTCAGGTGCAAAGCGTGACAGCTTTGTGAACTGGACTTCATATTCGGCGACACTCATCGCCCCTTGTTTGCATCTAATGAAATCATCCTCTCTCTTCTCCTGAATGAGAGGTGGAAGGAATTTGGCATTGAACTCCCTTGTGAAGTTCGCCCAAGTCCTTGGCGTATGGTTAGTCTCCCACGTAATCCTTACTAGATTCCACCAGGAGCGGGCAGCTCCCTCAAACTGGAAGGTAGCAAAAGTCACTTTTCGCTCCTCGGTATAGTTCAAGGCGGCGAAAATCTCAGTGATTCTCTCCCACCAGCCTTCGGCTATTTCTGGTTCGGGTTCCCCATAGAATTTGGGAGGTCCAAATTTCAGAAACCTTTCCAGTGCCCGATCATCGGAGTCAACTGGGCCTCCTGGTTGATGCACTGGTTCAGTGGTTTGGCGCTCAGTCAATCGCTCGAGAACTTCAGTAATACGGTCAATTGCGGTGGCCACCCGGTCTCCGGCCACACCTTCCTGCCCTTGGTCTTGATCGACCTCGGTTTCCCTATCACCACCCGCTTCCGGGTGTTGTCTAGTGGGTCTTCCCCGGCTCCTTCCAATCACTTGGCGATCCATATTCTAAATATGCCTATTTCGGAAGGATGGGTCAAATAGGCAAGAGTATTATTTATTTATGATTATTACCATTCTTTTTGGTAAATAAAATCAATATGGTCATGGAGAAAAGATAAATAAAACACTTAACATATAATTCCACATAAAATTCATATAAATAACAAGTTGGAACATTTCCAGAAGTAAGGCACATAGACTAGCAAAATACATACAGATAATCCCTCATACAAAAATTAGGGATATAGTGCCTCAGAGGTAAGTCATCCACCTAGACAAAACTTGATGACATAACTAATGTCCCTTGCCTAGCCTTCTATGTCTAGTGTAACCAGGTGAGTCCTAATCTAACCCTGAGCAGGGCTATCAGGAGCAATGTCCTCCTCCGGATCCTCCTCCGGGTCCTCCTCTGGATCCCTCTGGATCCTCCTCTGCCCCCGCCTGCTCACCACCCTGAATAAAACTGGTGGCCTCATCCATCATCATCGCAGCATCAGCCCTGATGCCTGCGCTCCTATCACGCATCCGCTCTGCTAATCGAGTCGCCCTAGCCTTTTGCCGCTCTATCTCCAGGCGAGCAGCCTCCAATAGATGATGCTCAGCAGTGAGCCTAACCTCCAGATCGGCTATGCGATCAAACTGAGTATCCACCATTATACCCAGCTCCTCTACGTCCTGGATCAGGATGGAGTTAGCGTCCCTCAAGTGGCGGCGCTCATCGTCTAAGGATAACACTAGCTCATTGGGATACGCGTACATGGCTCGGCACTGGCACCTAGGGTGCCTGTCAGCAGGTGAGTAACGTATATGAGCTCCTCCGCCTCGTGGCCTGTAGGAGATGGATCTAAGCGGCTCCGCATGTCCATTAGCCGCACTACCCCCGTTAGCATGTCCGTTTCCATTTTCCATACCTACAAAATGATCAAAACTTAAAGATTAGAACTTAAATAGCTAATTGGATCGGATATCACTTAACGTATAACTAAGGTCTCCATTCTTATTCCTAGAGAGGATTAGGGTTTCTAACACATCTATTAAGTCTCTTGAATAACTTTTCTAACCTAGGCTCTGATACCACCTGTGGCGACCCCACTTCCCCCTAAGGCGAACCAAAGGGTTGGCGGGCCGTCTGCCCAACTCTCGCCAGGACTCACGCAAGCATTCTAACCCAAATCCTTTCAAAGGATAATTTAATCTATTACCAAAAACAAGTTTTCTCGAATGGAGTCATCCTTAAAGCCACATTATCTTCAAAGATAGCGATGATAAAACCGCCAGTCGAGGCCCTTAAACGTCCTACGTGCTACTTACCAAAGTACAAAGTCATCGCAATCTGTATAGATAAAATGCATAATTCCATAATACAGCTTACAAGTTAAGTGATCAAATTAAGATTACACATTTTCCAGCTTCAAGTGGCAATCCAAAGGAAAAGTGCATTATCTCACATTACAGTCCACATAATAAGTTGTAATATTCAAATACAATCCAAAAGGAAAACATGAGTAAGCATCCAGCTTTCAGTTTCCAGAACCTGTTAAGGAAAACAATAAACGTGGGGTGAGCTAAAGCTCAGTGGTGCCCCAAAACATGCAATCACATAAATCAAACAGCGGTTAATAATTTAAATCAAATTGAAACAGTTAGGGAAAGCGTGTAACAGCACAAGGTAGGATACAGGGGCTCTCAGGAGCCATTTTCCACGCTTGATCCGATACCATCGTAGTTGACCCTCCGTCAACTTTCACTACTTATAGTCCATGTAGATCCACTTATTTTAATCCTAACCCGTCACCATTCATACCTCTGCTTTGGGCCCCAAACTTCATCTACCGACGCAGTATACTCGAGATATACCCGTAATAAATTTGTCGAGGGATTCACCCAACGACGTTTTGGTAGTTGGATTCAGATGTCGAGGGATTCACCCAACGACGCAACTACAGATTCAGATGTTATGGTAGTTGGATTCAGATGTCGAGGGATTCACCCAACGACGCAACTACAGATTCAGATGTTATGGTAGTTGGATTCAGATGTCGAGGGATTCACCCAACGACGCAACTACATTTAGATTCACAGATTCATTAGAAAATGTTTCACACATGTCACCACTCGAACGGCTAGTGCGATAAAGTACACACTGCTCACTTCGATGGATCAAAATCATTTATTGCATTTTGACAATTATCACATAGCGAATTGATAAAGCGCTTAACCACATAACATAGAACAAGCAGGGACACTCACCAAGAGTGAAGTTCAGATATTGGATTGAGGATCGAGTTCCGCGTCCTCGTAAAATCCCAGAATATCAGAATTTAAGCCATAAGTTTTCTATTGGAACTTTTGGCTTGCACATGTAAAGTTTTCTAGCATGTTGCTAGTTTACTTCTTCTCAAAATATTTTACTTGGAATCGAGCTTGTGAGAACCGTACAATATTCCCTATAAGATTTCTGGAATACTTTTCCTCGAAGAAAATACTATTATTATTTTCTTAAAATAAGTCGGCAAGCTATTTAATATCGAGGCTAAGAGTATACCTTGAGAAAAAGTTCCTTTGAGTGGCGGTGCTTGCAAAATCTTTGCTAAGGCTTTAGGGTAAGGTCTATTGAAAAATGTTGCTAGACTAAGGTTTTTCTTTTTTTTTTCTTGCCAAGCAGGTTTCTACGTTTAAAACCAAAATGATCGAGTTTCACCTTTTAAATTTTCCTTAGTTCCGACTAGCCTTAAACGATTTATAAAGAAGGAAGGAATTTGGAACAAAACTAAGGTTTTGAGTCTGGGAGAATCATTTCCCCAAATTGATAAGGCTAGTCTAACTTGAGGGATAAAAGTCATGTTGCCCAAGTTTCTAAGGCAAAATTAGTAGACACTATGTTTAGCAATACGATGCTAAATCTGTACCGCTCGAGACTTAAAGCAAAATATTTTTCATTTACTTAGTCAAGCGTTTACTTGGAGTCACAAGGTCAGTACAACTTCTCACATTTCCGATTCCAATCCAAAATCACATTTTCTCAATATTGCACCATTAGAATTTAAACGGTAATAGCACTAGAGCTCTTCAATTCTTAGCCCTGTGTTCCAACAAATTTATATCTAAGCATAAACAGGAAAATTTACCAAGGCTGCGTCAATACTTAGCACTTGGTAATCAGTACTTATATCAACTCACAGTTTCACAAAATAGTAGCACAGATTTCTAAACAATTTCAGAAATTCAGTTATCCATTCAGGGTGGAAGTTCATAGAGCCCACCGTCAACAATTTCGACACATTATGCTCCAATGAAAAATAATGTCGACCATTAGCTTTGCGAACATTGGAATACGAGTAGAAATTGTTTCACTAGCCAGGCTTAAACATACATTTAGCAAGTACCTTCTTACATCTAACTCTTTGAGAATTTCATGAACGCAATAGAGTCAAACCACAATCATTAACATCAACATTTTCCATGTGTTTCCAATCATTAAGGCTCAAGGGATAACTTCACAATCGAGCTGGCAATTCTTACTCAAACTTTAGCAACCACAAGGAAAATTTCCAGCATTTGTACACCCACATTTTTGGTTGAATCCTTCGAGATATCAAAACGTTTCATTGCTAAACAGCTTTCACAGATTAACGTGTACATTTTGTCATGCGTCTTGAACTCATAATACCCCAAGGAAAGATTCCAGGAACCATTTAAAAAAAATTCAGTTCAACCTTTCGGTCATTAAAATTTCCAGCACTTCGTTGTTTATAAATTCACAATTTTCGTGGCTAAGACATGCTATTAAGCTCTCAGCTTCATCATACACTTTCTTAGCTAAACAATGAACATTTTCAGTTCAAGAGTTGAATTTAAACAACTGTTATAATCTTCAAAATTTCCAGGTTCAAATTCACGGCAGTTTACAAAGAATTTCCAGCAATTGTATGTTCTTAACTCCAACTTTTCTTTGGCCAAAACAGGGTATTAGGCACTCAAATTCAACATGCCACCACTTAGCTAGGTAATTAACATCTCTTGTTCAAAATCAAATTCAGTTAACAACTACAAACATCCCAAAAGTCCAGGAATTCATTCGGCTTTTCTTGGATAATCTTGCATGCAGCAGATTTTCTTATTTGTTTTTGTTTCTAGATTAGCCTGACCAAAACACTTCATGCAAGGCTTAATCCTTTAGTTTTAATTAGTCAAACACCTAACCAAGTGGAAATCAAACACGTTCCAGCAAATTCATGCTAAAATACCCAAGCAATTTCCCAAAACAATTTCAACGGCTAATCTGGAAAATCAGTTCAGCAGTCCAGAAATTTTTTTAATAAGTTTTCCAGATCAAGTTCTCGGTTTGAGCTGCACAAAAATCCGGTTGCATCTTATTTTTATTTTCAGTTCTAGCTCAACTAATTCAGCTACATGCAAAGCTAAAATTTCTTGTCATTAGCTAGCTAAATATGATTATTGGCTTAAAACAACAAAATTAAACCAAATCAAGATGCATTACTTCCAAACAACCTCACGGCAGGACCATTACTTCCAAAACAGAATTTCTAACAATTTGATTTCATCATCCAACTATATAAAATGATCATGCAAGGCCCTAATCACAATAATCATCCAAGTTCCAGTTAATTTATCACCATTTCAGGCTCAAATCACTTCAGAAAAACACATTAAAGCTGCACTTCCAATCATCTTCTCGGCTAAGACATTTTCCTCTTAAAACAGAAGTTTCTTAAGCTTTACCATTATCATCCGAAAGCACAATCTACATGCATGGTCTTAATCATCCAGTTTTCATTCAGCTAAGTACACTTAGGTGCTCAGATTACTCAAGGAAAACAACATTAGAGCTGCACTATCAGCTCAGCTCCTCGGCAGAACCATCTAGCCGAAACAGAATTTTCCACAGCTTTGATTTCAACATCCGATGGCACAAATTAACACATGCAAGACCACGGCTAGCTTAATCTACCTCTGAGAAACTATTTTCAACCCAGAAAAATTTACCTTACTCACGTCAAGCTCACACACAAGAATCTGAAAATTTTCTGCTCCCTCTCGGTCCCTACGCACGCGACAACTTTGCTGGTTTTGGTTTGGTGTAGCGGCTTCAACTGGTGGTGATTTCAACTGATGGTTGTTAGTCTGAGGGTGATGAAGAAAGTGACGGTTCCCTGGTCTCTTCCCTCAGCTTATGGTCAGAACAGAGGCAAAAAGGAAGATGCAGCTCGCGGTTCTCTTTTGGTCGATACTCACGAGGAGTAGCTCTCCCTCACTTGGATGCTCTCGGCTGCAAGCTTCTCACGGTAGAGATGGAGTGCAGTAGTGTGCGGTATGAGAGTGAAAAGGAAGAGGAAATAGTGCCGGTTTAGGAGAGGTTTGTGGTTGAAATTGATTGAGTGTAGAGTTGGTGATGGTTTGCGATTGGTTGTATGGTGCGGCTTGTGTATTGCAGTGGAGAAGTTGCCGATTGGTTAGCTGGAGTGGCGGACAATCATGGTGTCCAAGGAGTCGTTTGGCCGTGAGTGGTGATGGTTGTGGTGCAGTGGGGATTTGGTGAATTACGAAGGGCCTTTTGGTCCTTTCACTTTGCCCCCTAACCTCTTCTCAATCCTCAATTCTATCTTAATTCCAACAATTGTCCCCAAGTGTGATTTGATGGCCTAATATACGTTAGTATACTTAAACCGTTTTACTGACTCTTCATCGTTTACTATTTAGTATTAAGGTTCCTACATTCTTACTTTATTAATTCCTTATTAAAATCAGGTTTGACCTTGTAATAAAAATCTAACATTTAATTTTAAGGTGAAAATTTAATCCAACCCTAAAGATAGTAATTTAGTCAAATAGAACCAAGAAATTTCATAACTTTGGAAGAGTATAGTATTTTTCACATAAACCTATTTTTACACGCTTAATTGTGAACAATTAAAAGTAATGCTAGAAGTTATTGAACAATAAAAGAAATGCAAATGAAATATGCACTAATTTATATATCCATTTTTTTTTTCCAGGGTTCTCACATCCTCCCCTCCTTACAAGAATTTTGTCCTCAAAATTCACGCTTTCTAGCGAAATAGATCAGGATACTTTTTCTGCATTTCCTCTTCTAATTCCCAAGTTGCTTCCTCGAGTCCATGATTTTTCCACAAAATCTTCACCAGAGGAATTTTCTTATTTCTCAGCTCCTTCACTTCTCTTTCCAAAATCTTAACTGGTCCTTCTTCATAGGTTAGTGTCTCATCCACTTCAATTCCTTCCAGTTGTAGCACATGGCTCGGGTCAGGATAATATTTCCTAAGCATGGAAACGTGAAATACATCGTGAATCTTAGCCATGCTTGCAGGTAATTTCAGCTGGTATGCTACATTCCCAACTTTCCTCAAAATTTCAAAAGGTCCGATATACCTTGGCTTCAGTTTCTTACCTTTCTTAGATACTACTCCGCTCTTCAAGGGTTTAACTCTTAGGAAAACCTTGTCCCCTATTTCAAACTCCAAATCTTTCCTCCTTGTGTCGGCGTAGCTCTTTTGTCTACTTTGGGCAGCTTGAAGCCTTTCCCTAATCAATTTCACTTTTTCCTGGGCTTCTTCTATCCAAGGTATGGCAGTAGGATCTAAAATCTTCTTTTCTCCAACTTCATCCCAATGAATCGGAGATCGACACCTTCTCCCGTACAAAACTTCATAAGGTGCCATTTGAATCGAAGCCTGATAGCTATTATTATATGCAAATTCTACCAAGGTCATATATTTACTCCATTTACCTCCAAAATCCAATATACACGATCTTAGCAGGTCCTCCAAAGTTTGGATTGTCCTTTCCGACTGCCCGTCGGTTTGGGGATGATACGCAGTACTAAATTTCAACTTGGTCCCCAAAGACTCTTGAAATTTCTGCCAAAAACGCGAGACAAACCTTGGATCTCGGTCGGACACGATACTCACTGGAATACCATGTAGCCTTAGGATCTCTTCTGTGTACAACTTGACCAATTTCTCCAATGAAAAACTCATGCTCACAGGTAGGAAATGTGCAGACTTAGTGAGTCGATCGACTATTACCCAAATTGCATCGAATCCTTTTTGACTCTTAGGCAGTCCCGTTACGAAATCCATTGTTATATGATCCCATTTCCATTCAGGGATTTCCAACGGTTGCAGTAAACCAGAGGGCTTCTGATGCTCGGCTTTCACTTGTTGGCAAGTCAAACATTTTTGCACGTACTCAGCCACATCCTTTTTCAAACCTTCCCACCAATATAAACTCTTCACATCATGATACATTTTGGTCACTCCTGGATGTATAGTATACTTTGATCGATGTGATTCTTCCAAGATTTCTTTTCTGATCTCTTCATCTGCCGGAATCACAATACGATCTCGGAACCTCAATACACCTTCAGACCCTAATTTAAAATCTAGGATTTCCCCTTTTTGCACTTTCTCCAAATTCTTCTGAATCACAGGGTCCGATTCCTGAGCCTCCTTAATACGCTCTAGTAATGGTGATTTCAGAGATAGATTCCCAAATAATATCTTCAATTTCTCCAAGCGAGGGTTCTAATTACTTATTTCTTCTAGCATGTCCCATTCTTTAACCATCAACCCCGCTATTTGGGCCTTTCTACTTAAAGCGTCAGCTACCACATTTGCTTTTCCTGGATGGTAGTTGATCGAACAATCATAATCTTCCAAAAATTCTACCCATCGCCTTTGTCTCAAATTCAGTTCCTTTTGGGAGAACAAATACTTGAGGCTCTTATGATCTGTAAAAACCTCAAAAGTCATGCCATACAAGTAGTGTCTCCATTTCTTTAAGGCGAAAATCACTGCTGCTAACTCTAGGTCATGAGTTGGATAGTTCTGTTCATGAGGCTTCAATCTCCTGGAAGCATAAGCAATTACTTTACCCTTTTGCATTAAAACACATCCGAGACCTTCTCCAGAGGCATCGGAGTACACGGCATAACCTTCGTCTCCGTCAGGTAACACCAAAACAGGAGCGGATGTTAAACGCCTCTTTAACTCCTGAAAACTTGACTCGCATTTTGGAGTCCAGATAAACTTATTTCTTTTCTTGGTTAGCTCGGTCATAGGTCCTGCAATCTTCGAAAAATCTTGGATAAATCGCCTATAATAACCTGCTAAACCCAAGAAACTTCTGATTTCAGTTGGAGTTTCTGGCCGCTTCCAATTCATAACGGCTTCAACTTTTGCCGAATCCACAGCAATTCCATCTTTGGAAACCTTATGCCCTAAAAAAGAAATCTCATCTAACCAAAATTCGCACTTGCTGAATTTTGCATACAACTTATGCTCTCTTAGTATCTTCAATACTATCTCCAAGTGCTTAACGTGTTCCTCCTGAGTCTTGGAGTATATCAAAATATCATCTATAAAAACTACTACAAATTGGTCCAGGTATTTCTTAAAAATTCTCTGCATTAAATCCATAAATGCAGCTGGTGCATTAGTTAAACCAAAAGGCATGACTGCGAACTCAAAATGTCCATATCTTGTACTAAAAGCAGTCTTAGGTATGTCTTCCTTCTTAATCTTCAACTGGTAATACCCTTGTCTTAAATCCAACTTAGAGAAGACCACTGATCCTTGCAGTTGGTCGAACAAACTATCAATCAACGGTAGAGGGTATTTATTCTTAATAGTAACCTCATTTAACCCTCGGTAATCGATACATAACCTCAAACTCCCGTCCTTTTTCTTGACGAATAGAACGGGCGCTCCCCATGGTGAGTCACTTTCCTTCACGAAACCTTTCTCCAACAGGTCTTGTAACTGGATTTTCAACTCTTTAAGCTCGGCAGGAGCCATTCGGTACGGAGTCTTAGAAATTGGAGCCGTTCCAGGCACCAAGTCGATTTTAAACTCCACTTCTCTCTCCGGCGGTAAAGTCATTAATTGTTCAGGAAAGACGTCCGGAAAATCCCGTACTACGGGTACATCCTCTAATTTTACTTGATCACTGGGAGTATTAATCAAGAAGGCTATGAAACCTTGAGCTCCTTTAGATAACATTTTCCTTGCCCGTATTCCCGAGATCATGGCAGAAGATGCTAACCTACCTTTGACATCTAACCTCAGGGTTGCTTCTCCAGGTATACAAAATTCCACTATTTTTTCTCGGCAATCAAGCTTAGCATGATGGTGACCTAGGAAATCCATTCCTATGATAACATCATAACCTTTTATATCCAAACTGATCAGATCCACTAACATTTTTCGCTCTCCAACCCAGAATTCGCAATTCTTATAGGTCAAACTAGTGATTACCTTCTTATTACCCATTGGTGTCCTAATTTCAAGATCGTAGGGTAATCTAACAGGTTGCACTTCTATTCCGGACATAAAAGATGGATTTACAAATGAATGCGTTGCACCAGGGTCAATTAACACTTTAGCTAATCTATGAAAAATTGGAAGTGTACCTTCCACAACTTCCGAGGAATCAGGTACGGGTTGATCATCTATAGCATACACTCTGGCAGGAACTGTTGGCCGGCTCCCTCCAGAAGTGTTTGGTCTAGCTTTCTGAGGAGTCCCTTCCTGCACCTTTGGACATCCTGAGATTTGGTGCTCACTACTTCCACATCTCAAGCACCTTCCTTGCTTCTTCCAGCAACTATCCATAGAATGACCAGGTTTCTTGCAATAAGCACATGTCACTTGAGGAACTATTGCTCGACCCCCTTGCGGCCGATTCCTAGGTTGTCCTCTTCCAATTGGTCCTCCTCTAGCTCCAATATTTCGTCCTCCTGCATTCCTGGCCCCGTTTCCTCTTGCTTGGGCGCCTCGTGGTGCTCCAGAACTATTCACTCCACTAGTTCCTCGGCCCACTTTGGCCGGTGGAGCATTTCCAAAAGTCGGCTCCCGATTACTGCTAGGAGCAAATCTTTTCTTGGACTGAAAAGACTTCACTTGAGCTCTGGCTACTTCAACTCGCTGCGCTCTTTCAACAGCCTCAGCGAAGGTATCTATTCTTATAGCGGCTAAGCTTTCCTGTAGTTCCACATTCAAACCCTGCACAAACCTCCGAACACGCCTTTGCTCGGTGGCTATCAGCTCAGGTGCAAAGCGTGACAGCTTTGTGAACTGGACTTCATATTCGGCGACACTCATCGCCCCTTGTTTGCATCTAATGAAATCATCCTCTCTCTTCTCCTGAATGAGAGGTGGAAGGAATTTGGCATTGAACTCTCTTGTGAAGTTCGCCCAAGTCCTTGGCGTATGGTTAGTCTCCCACGTAATCCTTACTAGATTCCACCAGGAGCGGGCAGCTCCCTCAAACTGGAAGGTAGCAAAAGTCACTTTTCGCTCCTCGGTATAGTTCAAGGCGGCGAAAATCTCAGTGATTCTCTCCCACCAGCCTTCGGCTATTTCTGGTTCGGGTTCCCCATAGAATTTGGGAGGTCCAAATTTCAGAAACCTTTCCAGTGCCCGATCATCGGAGTCAACTGGGCCTCCTGGTTGATGCACTGGTTCAGTGGTTTGGCGCTCAGTCAATCGCTCGAGAACTTCAGTAATACGGTCAATTGCGGTGGCCACCCGGTCTCCGGCCACACCTTCCTGCCCTTGGTCTTGATCGACCTCGGTTTCCCTATCACCACCCGCTTCCGGGTGTTGTCTAGTGGGTCTTCCCCGGCTCCTTCCAATCACTTGGCGATCCATATTCTAAATATGCCTATTTCGGAAGGATGGGTCAAATAGGCAAGAGTATTATTTATTTATGATTATTACCATTCTTTTTGGTAAATAAAATCAATATGGTCATGGAGAAAAGATAAATAAAACACTTAACATATAATTCCACATAAAATTCATATAAATAACAAGTTGGAACATTTCCAGAAGTAAGGCACATAGACTAGCAAAATACATACAGATAATCCCTCATACAAAAATTAGGGATATAGTGCCTCAGAGGTAAGTCATCCACCTAGACAAAACTTGATGACATAACTAATGTCCCTTGCCTAGCCTTCTATGTCTAGTGTAACCAGGTGAGTCCTAATCTAACCCTGAGCAGGGCTATCAGGAGCAATGTCCTCCTCCGGATCCTCCTCCGGGTCCTCCTCTGGATCCTCCTCTGGATCCTCCTCTGCCCCCGCCTGCTCACCACCCTGAATAAAACTGGTGGCCTCATCCATCATCATCGCAGCATCAGCCCTGATGCCTGCGCTCCTATCACGCATCCGCTCTGCTAATCGAGTCGCCCTAGCCTTTTGCCGCTCTATCTCCAGGCGAGCAGCCTCCAATAGATGATGCTCAGCAGTGAGCCTAACCTCCAGATCGGCTATGCGATCAAACTGAGTATCCACCATTATACCCAGCTCCTCTACGTCCTGGATCAGGATGGAGTTAGCGTCCCTCAAGTGGCGGCGCTCATCGTCTAAGGATAACACTAGCTCATTGGGATACGCGTACATGGCTCGGCACTGGCACCTAGGGTGCCTGTCAGCAGGTGAGTAACGTATATGAGCTCCTCCGCCTCGTGGCCTGTAGGAGATGGATCTAAGCGGCTCCGCATGTCCATTAGCCGCACTACCCCCGTTAGCATGTCCGTTTCCATTTTCCATACCTACAAAATGATCAAAACTTAAAGATTAGAACTTAAATAGCTAATTGGATCGGATATCACTTAACGTATAACTAAGGTCTCCATTCTTATTCCTAGAGAGGATTAGGGTTTCTAACACATCTATTAAGTCTCTTGAATAACTTTTCTAACCTAGGCTCTGATACCACCTGTGGCGACCCCACTTCCCCCTAAGGCGAACCAAAGGGTTGGCGGGCCGTCTGCCCAACTCTCGCCAGGACTCACGCAAGCATTCTAACCCAAATCCTTTCAAAGGATAATTTAATCTATTACCAAAAACAAGTTTTCTCGAATGGAGTCATCCTTAAAGCCACATTATCTTCAAAGATAGCGATGATAAAACCGCCAGTCGAGGCCCTTAAACGTCCTACGTGCTACTTACCAAAGTACAAAGTCATCGCAATCTGTATAGATAAAATGCATAATTCCATAATACAGCTTACAAGTTAAGTGATCAAATTAAGATTACACATTTTCCAGCTTCAAGTGGCAATCCAAAGGAAAAGTGCATTATCTCACATTACAGTCCACATAATAAGTTGTAATATTCAAATACAATCCAAAAGGAAAACATGAGTAAGCATCCAGCTTTCAGTTTCCAGAACCTGTTAAGGAAAACAATAAACGTGGGGTGAGCTAAAGCTCAGTGGTGCCCCAAAACATGCAATCACATAAATCAAACAGCGGTTAATAATTTAAATCAAATTGAAACAGTTAGGGAAAGCGTGTAACAGCACAAGGTAGGATACAGGGGCTCTCAGGAGCCATTTTCCACGCTTGATCCGATACCATCGTAGTTGACCCTCCGTCAACTTTCACTACTTATAGTCCATGTAGATCCACTTATTTTAATCCTAACCCGTCACCATTCATACCTCTGCTTTGGGCCCCAAACTTCATCTACCGACGCAGTATACTCGAGATATACCCGTAATAAATTTGTCGAGGGATTCACCCAACGACGTTTTGGTAGTTGGATTCAGATGTCGAGGGATTCACCCAACGACGCAACTACAGATTCAGATGTTATGGTAGTTGGATTCAGATGTCGAGGGATTCACCCAACGACGCAACTACAGATTCAGATGTTATGGTAGTTGGATTCAGATGTCGAGGGATTCACCCAACGACGCAACTACATTTAGATTCACAGATTCATTAGAAAATGTTTCACACATGTCACCACTCGAACGGCTAGTGCGATAAAGTACACACTGCTCACTTCGATGGATCAAAATCATTTATTGCATTTTGACAATTATCACATAGCGAATTGATAAAGCGCTTAACCACATAACATAGAACAAGCAGGGACACTCACCAAGAGTGAAGTTCAGATATTGGATTGAGGATCGAGTTCCGCGTCCTCGTAAAATCCCAGAATATCAGAATTTAAGCCATAAGTTTTCTATTGGAACTTTTGGCTTGCACATGTAAAGTTTTCTAGCATGTTGCTAGTTTACTTCTTCTCAAAATATTTTACTTGGAATCGAGCTTGTGAGAACCGTACAATATTCCCTATAAGATTTCTGGAATACTTTTCCTCGAAGAAAATACTATTATTATTTTCTTAAAATAAGTCGGCAAGCTATTTAATATCGAGGCTAAGAGTATACCTTGAGAAAAAGTTCCTTTGAGTGGCGGTGCTTGCAAAATCTTTGCTAAGGCTTTAGGGTAAGGTCTATTGAAAAATGTTGCTAGACTAAGGTTTTTCTTTTTTTTTTCTTGCCAAGCAGGTTTCTACGTTTAAAACCAAAATGATCGAGTTTCACCTTTTAAATTTTCCTTAGTTCCGACTAGCCTTAAACGATTTATAAAGAAGGAAGGAATTTGGAACAAAACTAAGGTTTTGAGTCTGGGAGAATCATTTCCCCAAATTGATAAGGCTAGTCTAACTTGAGGGATAAAAGTCATGTTGCCCAAGTTTCTAAGGCAAAATTAGTAGACACTATGTTTAGCAATACGATGCTAAATCTGTACCGCTCGAGACTTAAAGCAAAATATTTTTCATTTACTTAGTCAAGCGTTTACTTGGAGTCACAAGGTCAGTACAACTTCTCACATTTCCGATTCCAATCCAAAATCACATTTTCTCAATATTGCACCATTAGAATTTAAACGGTAATAGCACTAGAGCTCTTCAATTCTTAGCCCTGTGTTCCAACAAATTTATATCTAAGCATAAACAGGAAAATTTACCAAGGCTGCGTCAATACTTAGCACTTGGTAATCAGTACTTATATCAACTCACAGTTTCACAAAATAGTAGCACAGATTTCTAAACAATTTCAGAAATTCAGTTATCCATTCAGGGTGGAAGTTCATAGAGCCCACCGTCAACAATTTCGACACATTATGCTCCAATGAAAAATAATGTCGACCATTAGCTTTGCGAACATTGGAATACGAGTAGAAATTGTTTCACTAGCCAGGCTTAAACATACATTTAGCAAGTACCTTCTTACATCTAACTCTTTGAGAATTTCATGAACGCAATAGAGTCAAACCACAATCATTAACATCAACATTTTCCATGTGTTTCCAATCATTAAGGCTCAAGGGATAACTTCACAATCGAGCTGGCAATTCTTACTCAAACTTTAGCAACCACAAGGAAAATTTCCAGCATTTGTACACCCACATTTTTGGTTGAATCCTTCGAGATATCAAAACGTTTCATTGCTAAACAGCTTTCACAGATTAACGTGTACATTTTGTCATGCGTCTTGAACTCATAATACCCCAAGGAAAGATTCCAGGAACCATTTAAAAAAAATTCAGTTCAACCTTTCGGTCATTAAAATTTCCAGCACTTCGTTGTTTATAAATTCACAATTTTCGTGGCTAAGACATGCTATTAAGCTCTCAGCTTCATCATACACTTTCTTAGCTAAACAATGAACATTTTCAGTTCAAGAGTTGAATTTAAACAACTGTTATAATCTTCAAAATTTCCAGGTTCAAATTCACGGCAGTTTACAAAGAATTTCCAGCAATTGTATGTTCTTAACTCCAACTTTTCTTTGGCCAAAACAGGGTATTAGGCACTCAAATTCAACATGCCACCACTTAGCTAGGTAATTAACATCTCTTGTTCAAAATCAAATTCAGTTAACAACTACAAACATCCCAAAAGTCCAGGAATTCATTCGGCTTTTCTTGGATAATCTTGCATGCAGCAGATTTTCTTATTTGTTTTTGTTTCTAGATTAGCCTGACCAAAACACTTCATGCAAGGCTTAATCCTTTAGTTTTAATTAGTCAAACACCTAACCAAGTGGAAATCAAACACGTTCCAGCAAATTCATGCTAAAATACCCAAGCAATTTCCCAAAACAATTTCAACGGCTAATCTGGAAAATCAGTTCAGCAGTCCAGAAATTTTTTTAATAAGTTTTCCAGATCAAGTTCTCGGTTTGAGCTGCACAAAAATCCGGTTGCATCTTATTTTTATTTTCAGTTCTAGCTCAACTAATTCAGCTACATGCAAAGCTAAAATTTCTTGTCATTAGCTAGCTAAATATGATTATTGGCTTAAAACAACAAAATTAAACCAAATCAAGATGCATTACTTCCAAACAACCTCACGGCAGGACCATTACTTCCAAAACAGAATTTCTAACAATTTGATTTCATCATCCAACTATATAAAATGATCATGCAAGGCCCTAATCACAATAATCATCCAAGTTCCAGTTAATTTATCACCATTTCAGGCTCAAATCACTTCAGAAAAACACATTAAAGCTGCACTTCCAATCATCTTCTCGGCTAAGACATTTTCCTCTTAAAACAGAAGTTTCTTAAGCTTTACCATTATCATCCGAAAGCACAATCTACATGCATGGTCTTAATCATCCAGTTTTCATTCAGCTAAGTACACTTAGGTGCTCAGATTACTCAAGGAAAACAACATTAGAGCTGCACTATCAGCTCAGCTCCTCGGCAGAACCATCTAGCCGAAACAGAATTTTCCACAGCTTTGATTTCAACATCCGATGGCACAAATTAACACATGCAAGACCACGGCTAGCTTAATCTACCTCTGAGAAACTATTTTCAACCCAGAAAAATTTACCTTACTCACGTCAAGCTCACACACAAGAATCTGAAAATTTTCTGCTCCCTCTCGGTCCCTACGCACGCGACAACTTTGCTGGTTTTGGTTTGGTGTAGCGGCTTCAACTGGTGGTGATTTCAACTGATGGTTGTTAGTCTGAGGGTGATGAAGAAAGTGACGGTTCCCTGGTCTCTTCCCTCAGCTTATGGTCAGAACAGAGGCAAAAAGGAAGATGCAGCTCGCGGTTCTCTTTTGGTCGATACTCACGAGGAGTAGCTCTCCCTCACTTGGATGCTCTCGGCTGCAAGCTTCTCACGGTAGAGATGGAGTGCAGTAGTGTGCGGTATGAGAGTGAAAAGGAAGAGGAAATAGTGCCGGTTTAGGAGAGGTTTGTGGTTGAAATTGATTGAGTGTAGAGTTGGTGATGGTTTGCGATTGGTTGTATGGTGCGGCTTGTGTATTGCAGTGGAGAAGTTGCCGATTGGTTAGCTGGAGTGGCGGACAATCATGGTGTCCAAGGAGTCGTTTGGCCGTGAGTGGTGATGGTTGTGGTGCAGTGGGGATTTGGTGAATTACGAAGGGCCTTTTGGTCCTTTCACTTTGCCCCCTAACCTCTTCTCAATCCTCAATTCTATCTTAATTCCAACAATTGTCCCCAAGTGTGATTTGATGGCCTAATATACGTTAGTATACTTAAACCGTTTTACTGACTCTTCATCGTTTACTATTTAGTATTAAGGTTCCTACATTCTTACTTTATTAATTCCTTATTAAAATCAGGTTTGACCTTGTAATAAAAATCTAACATTTAATTTTAAGGTGAAAATTTAATCCAACCCTAAAGATAGTAATTTAGTCAAATAGAACCAAGAAATTTCATAACTTTGGAAGAGTATAGTATTTTTCACATAAACCTATTTTTACACGCTTAATTGTGAACAATTAAAAGTAATGCTAGAAGTTATTGAACAATAAAAGAAATGCAAATGAAATATGCACTAATTTATATATCCATTTTTTTTTTCCAGGGTTCTCACATCCTCCCCTCCTTACAAGAATTTTGTCCTCAAAATTCACGCTTTCTAGCGAAATAGATCAGGATACTTTTTCTGCATTTCCTCTTCTAATTCCCAAGTTGCTTCCTCGAGTCCATGATTTTTCCACAAAATCTTCACCAGAGGAATTTTCTTATTTCTCAGCTCCTTCACTTCTCTTTCCAAAATCTTAACTGGTCCTTCTTCATAGGTTAGTGTCTCATCCACTTCAATTCCTTCCAGTTGTAGCACATGGCTCGGGTCAGGATAATATTTCCTAAGCATGGAAACGTGAAATACATCGTGAATCTTAGCCATGCTTGCAGGTAATTTCAGCTGGTATGCTACATTCCCAACTTTCCTCAAAATTTCAAAAGGTCCGATATACCTTGGCTTCAGTTTCTTACCTTTCTTAGATACTACTCCGCTCTTCAAGGGTTTAACTCTTAGGAAAACCTTGTCCCCTATTTCAAACTCCAAATCTTTCCTCCTTGTGTCGGCGTAGCTCTTTTGTCTACTTTGGGCAGCTTGAAGCCTTTCCCTAATCAATTTCACTTTTTCCTGGGCTTCTTCTATCCAAGGTATGGCAGTAGGATCTAAAATCTTCTTTTCTCCAACTTCATCCCAATGAATCGGAGATCGACACCTTCTCCCGTACAAAACTTCATAAGGTGCCATTTGAATCGAAGCCTGATAGCTATTATTATATGCAAATTCTACCAAGGTCATATATTTACTCCATTTACCTCCAAAATCCAATATACACGATCTTAGCAGGTCCTCCAAAGTTTGGATTGTCCTTTCCGACTGCCCGTCGGTTTGGGGATGATACGCAGTACTAAATTTCAACTTGGTCCCCAAAGACTCTTGAAATTTCTGCCAAAAACGCGAGACAAACCTTGGATCTCGGTCGGACACGATACTCACTGGAATACCATGTAGCCTTAGGATCTCTTCTGTGTACAACTTGACCAATTTCTCCAATGAAAAACTCATGCTCACAGGTAGGAAATGTGCAGACTTAGTGAGTCGATCGACTATTACCCAAATTGCATCGAATCCTTTTTGACTCTTAGGCAGTCCCGTTACGAAATCCATTGTTATATGATCCCATTTCCATTCAGGGATTTCCAACGGTTGCAGTAAACCAGAGGGCTTCTGATGCTCGGCTTTCACTTGTTGGCAAGTCAAACATTTTTGCACGTACTCAGCCACATCCTTTTTCAAACCTTCCCACCAATATAAACTCTTCACATCATGATACATTTTGGTCACTCCTGGATGTATAGTATACTTTGATCGATGTGATTCTTCCAAGATTTCTTTTCTGATCTCTTCATCTGCCGGAATCACAATACGATCTCGGAACCTCAATACACCTTCAGACCCTAATTTAAAATCTAGGATTTCCCCTTTTTGCACTTTCTCCAAATTCTTCTGAATCACAGGGTCCGATTCCTGAGCCTCCTTAATACGCTCTAGTAATGGTGATTTCAGAGATAGATTCCCAAATAATATCTTCAATTTCTCCAAGCGAGGGTTCTAATTACTTATTTCTTCTAGCATGTCCCATTCTTTAACCATCAACCCCGCTATTTGGGCCTTTCTACTTAAAGCGTCAGCTACCACATTTGCTTTTCCTGGATGGTAGTTGATCGAACAATCATAATCTTCCAAAAATTCTACCCATCGCCTTTGTCTCAAATTCAGTTCCTTTTGGGAGAACAAATACTTGAGGCTCTTATGATCTGTAAAAACCTCAAAAGTCATGCCATACAAGTAGTGTCTCCATTTCTTTAAGGCGAAAATCACTGCTGCTAACTCTAGGTCATGAGTTGGATAGTTCTGTTCATGAGGCTTCAATCTCCTGGAAGCATAAGCAATTACTTTACCCTTTTGCATTAAAACACATCCGAGACCTTCTCCAGAGGCATCGGAGTACACGGCATAACCTTCGTCTCCGTCAGGTAACACCAAAACAGGAGCGGATGTTAAACGCCTCTTTAACTCCTGAAAACTTGACTCGCATTTTGGAGTCCAGATAAACTTATTTCTTTTCTTGGTTAGCTCGGTCATAGGTCCTGCAATCTTCGAAAAATCTTGGATAAATCGCCTATAATAACCTGCTAAACCCAAGAAACTTCTGATTTCAGTTGGAGTTTCTGGCCGCTTCCAATTCATAACGGCTTCAACTTTTGCCGAATCCACAGCAATTCCATCTTTGGAAACCTTATGCCCTAAAAAAGAAATCTCATCTAACCAAAATTCGCACTTGCTGAATTTTGCATACAACTTATGCTCTCTTAGTATCTTCAATACTATCTCCAAGTGCTTAACGTGTTCCTCCTGAGTCTTGGAGTATATCAAAATATCATCTATAAAAACTACTACAAATTGGTCCAGGTATTTCTTAAAAATTCTCTGCATTAAATCCATAAATGCAGCTGGTGCATTAGTTAAACCAAAAGGCATGACTGCGAACTCAAAATGTCCATATCTTGTACTAAAAGCAGTCTTAGGTATGTCTTCCTTCTTAATCTTCAACTGGTAATACCCTTGTCTTAAATCCAACTTAGAGAAGACCACTGATCCTTGCAGTTGGTCGAACAAACTATCAATCAACGGTAGAGGGTATTTATTCTTAATAGTAACCTCATTTAACCCTCGGTAATCGATACATAACCTCAAACTCCCGTCCTTTTTCTTGACGAATAGAACGGGCGCTCCCCATGGTGAGTCACTTTCCTTCACGAAACCTTTCTCCAACAGGTCTTGTAACTGGATTTTCAACTCTTTAAGCTCGGCAGGAGCCATTCGGTACGGAGTCTTAGAAATTGGAGCCGTTCCAGGCACCAAGTCGATTTTAAACTCCACTTCTCTCTCCGGCGGTAAAGTCATTAATTGTTCAGGAAAGACGTCCGGAAAATCCCGTACTACGGGTACATCCTCTAATTTTACTTGATCACTGGGAGTATTAATCAAGAAGGCTATGAAACCTTGAGCTCCTTTAGATAACATTTTCCTTGCCCGTATTCCCGAGATCATGGCAGAAGATGCTAACCTACCTTTGACATCTAACCTCAGGGTTGCTTCTCCAGGTATACAAAATTCCACTATTTTTTCTCGGCAATCAAGCTTAGCATGATGGTGACCTAGGAAATCCATTCCTATGATAACATCATAACCTTTTATATCCAAACTGATCAGATCCACTAACATTTTTCGCTCTCCAACCCAGAATTCGCAATTCTTATAGGTCAAACTAGTGATTACCTTCTTATTACCCATTGGTGTCCTAATTTCAAGATCGTAGGGTAATCTAACAGGTTGCACTTCTATTCCGGACATAAAAGATGGATTTACAAATGAATGCGTTGCACCAGGGTCAATTAACACTTTAGCTAATCTATGAAAAATTGGAAGTGTACCTTCCACAACTTCCGAGGAATCAGGTACGGGTTGATCATCTATAGCATACACTCTGGCAGGAACTGTTGGCCGGCTCCCTCCAGAAGTGTTTGGTCTAGCTTTCTGAGGAGTCCCTTCCTGCACCTTTGGACATCCTGAGATTTGGTGCTCACTACTTCCACATCTCAAGCACCTTCCTTGCTTCTTCCAGCAACTATCCATAGAATGACCAGGTTTCTTGCAATAAGCACATGTCACTTGAGGAACTATTGCTCGACCCCCTTGCGGCCGATTCCTAGGTTGTCCTCTTCCAATTGGTCCTCCTCTAGCTCCAATATTTCGTCCTCCTGCATTCCTGGCCCCGTTTCCTCTTGCTTGGGCGCCTCGTGGTGCTCCAGAACTATTCACTCCACTAGTTCCTCGGCCCACTTTGGCCGGTGGAGCATTTCCAAAAGTCGGCTCCCGATTACTGCTAGGAGCAAATCTTTTCTTGGACTGAAAAGACTTCACTTGAGCTCTGGCTACTTCAACTCGCTGCGCTCTTTCAACAGCCTCAGCGAAGGTATCTATTCTTATAGCGGCTAAGCTTTCCTGTAGTTCCACATTCAAACCCTGCACAAACCTCCGAACACGCCTTTGCTCGGTGGCTATCAGCTCAGGTGCAAAGCGTGACAGCTTTGTGAACTGGACTTCATATTCGGCGACACTCATCGCCCCTTGTTTGCATCTAATGAAATCATCCTCTCTCTTCTCCTGAATGAGAGGTGGAAGGAATTTGGCATTGAACTCTCTTGTGAAGTTCGCCCAAGTCCTTGGCGTATGGTTAGTCTCCCACGTAATCCTTACTAGATTCCACCAGGAGCGGGCAGCTCCCTCAAACTGGAAGGTAGCAAAAGTCACTTTTCGCTCCTCGGTATAGTTCAAGGCGGCGAAAATCTCAGTGATTCTCTCCCACCAGCCTTCGGCTATTTCTGGTTCGGGTTCCCCATAGAATTTGGGAGGTCCAAATTTCAGAAACCTTTCCAGTGCCCGATCATCGGAGTCAACTGGGCCTCCTGGTTGATGCACTGGTTCAGTGGTTTGGCGCTCAGTCAATCGCTCGAGAACTTCAGTAATACGGTCAATTGCGGTGGCCACCCGGTCTCCGGCCACACCTTCCTGCCCTTGGTCTTGATCGACCTCGGTTTCCCTATCACCACCCGCTTCCGGGTGTTGTCTAGTGGGTCTTCCCCGGCTCCTTCCAATCACTTGGCGATCCATATTCTAAATATGCCTATTTCGGAAGGATGGGTCAAATAGGCAAGAGTATTATTTATTTATGATTATTACCATTCTTTTTGGTAAATAAAATCAATATGGTCATGGAGAAAAGATAAATAAAACACTTAACATATAATTCCACATAAAATTCATATAAATAACAAGTTGGAACATTTCCAGAAGTAAGGCACATAGACTAGCAAAATACATACAGATAATCCCTCATACAAAAATTAGGGATATAGTGCCTCAGAGGTAAGTCATCCACCTAGACAAAACTTGATGACATAACTAATGTCCCTTGCCTAGCCTTCTATGTCTAGTGTAACCAGGTGAGTCCTAATCTAACCCTGAGCAGGGCTATCAGGAGCAATGTCCTCCTCCGGATCCTCCTCCGGGTCCTCCTCTGGATCGTCCTCTGGATCCTCCTCTGCCCCCGCCTGCTCACCACCCTGAATAAAACTGGTGGCCTCATCCATCATCATCGCAGCATCAGCCCTGATGCCTGCGCTCCTATCACGCATCCGCTCTGCTAATCGAGTCGCCCTAGCCTTTTGCCGCTCTATCTCCAGGCGAGCAGCCTCCAATAGATGATGCTCAGCAGTGAGCCTAACCTCCAGATCGGCTATGCGATCAAACTGAGTATCCACCATTATACCCAGCTCCTCTACGTCCTGGATCAGGATGGAGTTAGCGTCCCTCAAGTGGCGGCGCTCATCGTCTAAGGATAACACTAGCTCATTGGGATACGCGTACATGGCTCGGCACTGGCACCTAGGGTGCCTGTCAGCAGGTGAGTAACGTATATGAGCTCCTCCGCCTCGTGGCCTGTAGGAGATGGATCTAAGCGGCTCCGCATGTCCATTAGCCGCACTACCCCCGTTAGCATGTCCGTTTCCATTTTCCATACCTACAAAATGATCAAAACTTAAAGATTAGAACTTAAATAGCTAATTGGATCGGATATCACTTAACGTATAACTAAGGTCTCCATTCTTATTCCTAGAGAGGATTAGGGTTTCTAACACATCTATTAAGTCTCTTGAATAACTTTTCTAACCTAGGCTCTGATACCACCTGTGGCGACCCCACTTCCCCCTAAGGCGAACCAAAGGGTTGGCGGGCCGTCTGCCCAACTCTCGCCAGGACTCACGCAAGCATTCTAACCCAAATCCTTTCAAAGGATAATTTAATCTATTACCAAAAACAAGTTTTCTCGAATGGAGTCATCCTTAAAGCCACATTATCTTCAAAGATAGCGATGATAAAACCGCCAGTCGAGGCCCTTAAACGTCCTACGTGCTACTTACCAAAGTACAAAGTCATCGCAATCTGTATAGATAAAATGCATAATTCCATAATACAGCTTACAAGTTAAGTGATCAAATTAAGATTACACATTTTCCAGCTTCAAGTGGCAATCCAAAGGAAAAGTGCATTATCTCACATTACAGTCCACATAATAAGTTGTAATATTCAAATACAATCCAAAAGGAAAACATGAGTAAGCATCCAGCTTTCAGTTTCCAGAACCTGTTAAGGAAAACAATAAACGTGGGGTGAGCTAAAGCTCAGTGGTGCCCCAAAACATGCAATCACATAAATCAAACAGCGGTTAATAATTTAAATCAAATTGAAACAGTTAGGGAAAGCGTGTAACAGCACAAGGTAGGATACAGGGGCTCTCAGGAGCCATTTTCCACGCTTGATCCGATACCATCGTAGTTGACCCTCCGTCAACTTTCACTACTTATAGTCCATGTAGATCCACTTATTTTAATCCTAACCCGTCACCATTCATACCTCTGCTTTGGGCCCCAAACTTCATCTACCGACGCAGTATACTCGAGATATACCCGTAATAAATTTGTCGAGGGATTCACCCAACGACGTTTTGGTAGTTGGATTCAGATGTCGAGGGATTCACCCAACGACGCAACTACAGATTCAGATGTTATGGTAGTTGGATTCAGATGTCGAGGGATTCACCCAACGACGCAACTACAGATTCAGATGTTATGGTAGTTGGATTCAGATGTCGAGGGATTCACCCAACGACGCAACTACATTTAGATTCACAGATTCATTAGAAAATGTTTCACACATGTCACCACTCGAACGGCTAGTGCGATAAAGTACACACTGCTCACTTCGATGGATCAAAATCATTTATTGCATTTTGACAATTATCACATAGCGAATTGATAAAGCGCTTAACCACATAACATAGAACAAGCAGGGACACTCACCAAGAGTGAAGTTCAGATATTGGATTGAGGATCGAGTTCCGCGTCCTCGTAAAATCCCAGAATATCAGAATTTAAGCCATAAGTTTTCTATTGGAACTTTTGGCTTGCACATGTAAAGTTTTCTAGCATGTTGCTAGTTTACTTCTTCTCAAAATATTTTACTTGGAATCGAGCTTGTGAGAACCGTACAATATTCCCTATAAGATTTCTGGAATACTTTTCCTCGAAGAAAATACTATTATTATTTTCTTAAAATAAGTCGGCAAGCTATTTAATATCGAGGCTAAGAGTATACCTTGAGAAAAAGTTCCTTTGAGTGGCGGTGCTTGCAAAATCTTTGCTAAGGCTTTAGGGTAAGGTCTATTGAAAAATGTTGCTAGACTAAGGTTTTTCTTTTTTTTTTCTTGCCAAGCAGGTTTCTACGTTTAAAACCAAAATGATCGAGTTTCACCTTTTAAATTTTCCTTAGTTCCGACTAGCCTTAAACGATTTATAAAGAAGGAAGGAATTTGGAACAAAACTAAGGTTTTGAGTCTGGGAGAATCATTTCCCCAAATTGATAAGGCTAGTCTAACTTGAGGGATAAAAGTCATGTTGCCCAAGTTTCTAAGGCAAAAATAGTAGACACTATGTTTAGCAATACGATGCTAAATCTGTACCGCTCGAGACTTAAAGCAAAATATTTTTCATTTACTTAGTCAAGCGTTTACTTGGAGTCACAAGGTCAGTACAACTTCTCACATTTCCGATTCCAATCCAAAATCACATTTTCTCAATATTGCACCATTAGAATTTAAACGGTAATAGCACTAGAGCTCTTCAATTCTTAGCCCTGTGTTCCAACAAATTTATATCTAAGCATAAACAGGAAAATTTACCAAGGCTGCGTCAATACTTAGCACTTGGTAATCAGTACTTATATCAACTCACAGTTTCACAAAATAGTAGCACAGATTTCTAAACAATTTCAGAAATTCAGTTATCCATTCAGGGTGGAAGTTCATAGAGCCCACCGTCAACAATTTCGACACATTATGCTCCAATGAAAAATAATGTCGACCATTAGCTTTGCGAACATTGGAATACGAGTAGAAATTGTTTCACTAGCCAGGCTTAAACATACATTTAGCAAGTACCTTCTTACATCTAACTCTTTGAGAATTTCATGAACGCAATAGAGTCAAACCACAATCATTAACATCAACATTTTCCATGTGTTTCCAATCATTAAGGCTCAAGGGATAACTTCACAATCGAGCTGGCAATTCTTACTCAAACTTTAGCAACCACAAGGAAAATTTCCAGCATTTGTACACCCACATTTTTGGTTGAATCCTTCGAGATATCAAAACGTTTCTTTGCTAAACAGCTTTCACAGATTAACGTGTACATTTTGTCATGCGTCTTGAACTCATAATACCCCAAGGAAAGATTCCAGGAACCATTTAAAAAAAATTCAGTTCAACCTTTCGGTCATTAAAATTTCCAGCACTTCGTTGTTTATAAATTCACAATTTTCGTGGCTAAGACATGCTATTAAGCTCTCAGCTTCATCATACACTTTCTTAGCTAAACAATGAACATTTTCAGTTCAAGAGTTGAATTTAAACAACTGTTATAATCTTCAAAATTTCCAGGTTCAAATTCACGGCAGTTTACAAAGAATTTCCAGCAATTGTATGTTCTTAACTCCAACTTTTCTTTGGCCAAAACAGGGTATTAGGCACTCAAATTCAACATGCCACCACTTAGCTAGGTAATTAACATCTCTTGTTCAAAATCAAATTCAGTTAACAACTACAAACATCCCAAAAGTCCAGGAATTCATTCGGCTTTTCTTGGATAATCTTGCATGCAGCAGATTTTCTTATTTGTTTTTGTTTCTAGATTAGCCTGACCAAAACACTTCATGCAAGGCTTAATCCTTTAGTTTTAATTAGTCAAACACCTAACCAAGTGGAAATCAAACACGTTCCAGCAAATTCATGCTAAAATACCCAAGCAATTTCCCAAAACAATTTCAACGGCTAATCTGGAAAATCAGTTCAGCAGTCCAGAAATTTTTTTAATAAGTTTTCCAGATCAAGTTCTCGGTTTGAGCTGCACAAAAATCCGGTTGCATCTTATTTTTATTTTCAGTTCTAGCTCAACTAATTCAGCTACATGCAAAGCTAAAATTTCTTGTCATTAGCTAGCTAAATATGATTATTGGCTTAAAACAACAAAATTAAACCAAATCAAGATGCATTACTTCCAAACAACCTCACGGCAGGACCATTACTTCCAAAACAGAATTTCTAACAATTTGATTTCATCATCCAACTATATAAAATGATCATGCAAGGCCCTAATCACAATAATCATCCAAGTTCCAGTTAATTTATCACCATTTCAGGCTCAAATCACTTCAGAAAAATACATTAAAGCTGCACTTCCAATCATCTTCTCGGCTAAGACATTTTCCTCTTAAAACAGAAGTTTCTTAAGCTTTACCATTATCATCCGAAAGCACAATCTACATGCATGGTCTTAATCATCCAGTTTTCATTCAGCTAAGTACACTTAGGTGCTCAGATTACTCAAGGAAAACAACATTAGAGCTGCACTATCAGCTCAGCTCCTCGGCAGAACCATCTAGCCGAAACAGAATTTTCCACAGCTTTGATTTCAACATCCGATGGCACAAATTAACACATGCAAGACCACGGCTAGCTTAATCTACCTCTGAGAAACTATTTTCAACCCAGAAAAATTTACCTTACTCACGTCAAGCTCACACACAAGAATCTGAAAATTTTCTGCTCCCTCTCGGTCCCTACGCACGCGACAACTTTGCTGGTTTTGGTTTGGTGTAGCGGCTTCAACTGGTGGTGATTTCAACTGATGGTTGTTAGTCTGAGGGTGATGAAGAAAGTGACGGTTCCCTGGTCTCTTCCCTCAGCTTATGGTCAGAACAGAGGCAAAAAGGAAGATGCAGCTCGCGATTCTCTTTTGGTCGATACTCACGAGGAGTAGCTCTCCCTCACTTGGATGCTCTCGGCTGCAAGCTTCTCACGGTAGAGATGGAGTGCAGTAGTGTGCGGTATGAGAGTGAAAAGGAAGAGGAAATAGTGCCGGTTTAGGAGAGGTTTGTGGTTGAAATTGATTGAGTGTAGAGTTGGTGATGGTTTGCGATTGGTTGTATGGTGCGGCTTGTGTATTGCAGTGGAGAAGTTGCCGATTGGTTAGCTGGAGTGGCGGACAATCATGGTGTCCAAGGAGTCGTTTGGCCATGAGTGGTGATGGTTGTGGTGCAGTGGGGATTTGGTGAATTACGAAGGGCCTTTTGGTCCTTTCACTTTGCCCCCTAACCTCTTCTCAATCCTCAATTCTATCTTAATTCCAACAATTGTCCCCAAGTGTGATTTGATGGCCTAATATACGTTAGTATACTTAAACCGTTTTACTGACTCTTCATCGTTTACTATTTAGTATTAAGGTTCCTACATTCTTACTTTATTAATTCCTTATTAAAATCAGGTTTGACCTTGTAATAAAAATCTAACATTTAATTTTAAGGTGAAAATTTAATCCAACCCTAAAGATAGTAATTTAGTCAAATAGAACCAAGAAATTTCATAACTTTGGAAGAGTATAGTATTTTTCACATAAACCTATTTTTACACGCTTAATTGTGAACAATTAAAAGTAATGCTAGAAGTTATTGAACAATAAAAGAAATGCAAATGAAATATGCACTAATTTATATATCCATTTTTTTTTCCAGGGTTCTCACAACATACTTGCATGTTTCACTACATTTCATACATTTTTCTTAGTTTTCTAGCATTTGGCATGCTTCTCCAATCCTTTCCCCTTCATTTTAGGTTTTTGCATCTTCATGCTAGTTATAGGGTACATTTGCTTGAGAGTCCCCTTTCGGTAAGGGAAACGAGCGAGTATGGCTACAAAAGAGCCTTAGCACGCTAGTTATTCCTTCTAATCAAAGGGAAAATTAAAATCATGAAGATAGAAGTCATTCCCGTACCCTACCTGATGCATTCCTCTAGGTTCATGTACCTCCATTTTACCATATCATTTTTTTACATTTTCTTACTACTTATATTTTTCTCACTCCACATGCCATGTACACACATTTCTCTTCTTTCCCTATCACTTATTTATTTTCTACCTCACAAATTGCACCCAGCTGTACGTAGATGTATTTACTACCATTATACCATATTTTGATCCACTTGCACACATACACCTTCATTTTCTCAATTGGCACACATGCACTTTTCTTACATTTGCACACATGCACTTTTCTTACGTTTGCACACATGCACTTTTATTACATTTGCACACTTGCATTTACATTTGTATTTTTATTTTATTTTATTTTGCATTCCTCTTACATTTTCACACTTGCACTCATACTTGAGTCTTCATTTGCATTATTCATGACTTCTATGAGGGCTTTCCTTACTGGCCATCACAATTCATGTGGTTGGGACCAAAAAGTCTCATAAGAAACATTTTTAGATTTAGGATTGCATTTGTTTTCATATCCATTAGTCATATCCAACATGCAACACATACTTTGGGTAGAAAAATTAGAAAAAGAAGGGCTAAGTCACGCAACTAGCTTTGACTAGGGTAAGGGAGTGCCTTAGGCTTTGCCTTTGCCTTCTCCCTTATTAAATGTGACCCCCGATCCCTTTTTTTGGTTACGTAGACCTGAAAATTCTTTAAAAAAAGGGTTTTGTTTACTTTTCTTTCCAAAAAATCACTTTTTTGGGTGACTTGGTACACCCTAACTCTATACCAAGTGGCGACTCCATTTTTCATTCAAAAAATCCTTTTTAAACTATATGTTTGGCCAGACCGTCGCATTTCACAATCCCACGGCCTTTTATCTTCATTTTCACACACGTTCACATACATATCTCACACATTACTTTCACACCATTTCAAAAAGTGGGGCGCGACAGCTTGGCGACTCCACTGGGGACTTCCTAAGTGGGTCCAAGCATATGATTTAGCTATTCTTTTCCGTTTTCTACTCTTGTTATGCGTAGCATTTGGATATTAGGGTTGCATTTTTCCATTTTAGGACCTTTTGCCTCGTGCGTGTATCAAACTACTCCCTCACTCACGTATGTATGATTGGTTGCTTGGATGTATGTTTTATTTGTTTTATATCGCGCTTTGCATTGCATTTGAGGGGGGTGTGTCACCTTTAGAGCCTCGCGTTGGGTCTTAACCCTTTCCCTCAAAATAGGGAACACTTCATACGTGCACGTTTATTTACTGTTATCCCATTTTATTTTATTTTCGTGGGCTCTTTCCCACACCGTCTTATAGGATTAGGAATGATTTCTCTAGATATGTGGATGGTGTGCTCTGCGCCCATAGCAGTACCTAGGGGATCGCTCGAGCCACCGACCGAGAGTCTTGGGATTGATGACCCATTCCCTTAGGTCTGAAGGCTTGGGGACCTTTTTAAACCTTATCGAGTCTAGTTGGATTAGTGAGCCCCAGCCTCATGCATCCATGTTAGAGTGTTCCTAAGTTAGAGTCAGTCTCACCCTTTTTAGGCACATTAGGCACGAGGGAAGGGGTTCCACCCCTTTTACATGCTTTTATTGTATTTCTTTTCTTAATTGCTCCCAATATGTTATGTGTACTATCAATTGCACTAACCATTTCATTGTTTTCTTGGCTTGCATTCATGTGCCTTAGCAATAAGAGGCCTCTTTAGCACTCTTTTAGTGACTTACCCACTAGATAACTCACATGTTTAAATTTCAGTTATTACACTTAATCTTCAATAAGTACATTTCATTTTTAGACATTTTCCCCCCGATGCATTATTTATGTCCTTTAGGTCATATTTGTCACATATTTACATCGCTTTAATAAATGGCATCATGCATTAAACCTTAGAAGGAACGCCATTTAGGCAATTCCATGATTAGGGATAAACCACCCTACAATCCCATGGGTACTTAACCCTATTTTTGGGATCTGCACGTTTACTCTTTTTGTAAATGAACCTAAGGGGTAAAATCCCAAGATAACGGTATCTAAGTGAATTCCCAATCCAGATGACGCAGTGTCGAATGCTCAACCAAGTCCCCCGAGAGCTGAATCAGTGGAAGAATAACCTGTCTTATGAGATTGGAGGGCTATTCCAATATGTGGGGCATCTACCAAGTCTTGTCGACATAATACCCAACGTGTCTGCTATCCAAGCATTGATCGATTATTGGGATCCGGATGCCTCAGTTTTTCGGTTTGGAATGTGCGAACTCACCCCAACTCTAGAAGAGTTAGAGGGATTGTTGCAAGTATCGAGAAAAGACAGTCCTATGATATACCTGAGCAGGGGAACGAGAGAGCAGTTTTGCAGATTTTTGGGATTGAGGAACAATAGTTTAGACCAACACCCCGACGCTAGATCTTGTCCATTGAGGTTTTTATATGACCGGTTTGGGGAAAAGGAGTCCTTTGAGCGCCATCAGATCGATTTCTTTATAACAAGGGAGCAATGGAAAGAGAAACGTGTGCAAGCTTTTGGTTTGGTTTTGATCAACTTATTGCTATTCCCTCAAAGGCATGGAAAGGTGACATTTGCAACAATCAACATGATTCAAAGTCTTTTTTTAGGAATTTGTGGAACGACACCAACTTTGATACCCATTGTCATAGCGGACATCTTCTCAGTCCTTACCAATTGCCAAAGGAAAGGGGGTTTCTTCTATGCTTCAAATTTAGTACTTCAAATGTGGATCATGAAATATTTGACGAAGAGATCACTTAACCCTTTGGGTTCTTGTCTCCCAGTTGAGAATTGGATCGATTGGCATCGAGAGAGAGTCGGCCGCTACTACCGCGTGATGTCGTCAAGCCAGTTTATTGAGGAGTTCAACAATTTGACACCAGGAAAAGTGCAGTGGGTTTTAGATTGGACCAAGGTTAGGGACCCAACTTTTAGGACCGCTCAACATGACTTCATCCCTCTAGCTGGAGTTAATGGTCTAGTAGCCTATATTCCACAAACGGTTATGAGACAGTTTGGATACCCGCAAAGCATTCCTATGGTACAAGTGATTGAAGATCTCAGATTGGGTACGGTGACCGAGAGTCGAAGCATGGTATTAGAGGTTTGAGAAAATTTGCAAGGTCTTGAGAATTTGCAGTTGGAATTGGTAAACAAGATGGCACCTGCAGTTATGCCTGGGTACAACGAATGGATCAAACAAAGGGTGGAACGTGATAGGGCAAGGCAACAATCAGCATCACCAAGTCCCGAAGAACAAATGGAGAAGCTAAGGAAAGAATTAGAGGAATTTCAAGCCCAGATTATAATGGCCAACAGAGCTTTAGAAGATATCCAAGTGCAGTTGAGGAGGGAGAAGAAGAAGAATGAGAAACTAGAGGAAGCCATAGACGCCCTTGATAGGATTAGGGAAGGAGCTTGTAAGCTCAGTTTAGGGAGCTCTAGAGAGTCACAAAATACAAGTCTCTTGAGACATAGGGATTTTGTAAATATGGTTACTAAGACCATTGATGATGTTGTAAAGAAAGATTGAACTCTTCCACATTTTATGAGAAGCTTTCCATTTCAGAGTTCTAAATTCACTTACAGGTTTGGAAATGGGATTTTACCCCAAAGGTTTGCATCATGCTAGGCCTACCCTTGGCACAAAAAGGGTTCCCCCTATAGGACATGCATCTGAATTGTTTGAACAATTACTAACTCATGTCTTTTCTTTTTTTTTCCTTTTGAATAAGTTGCAGAAATCTAGTAATGATTGGTTTATCTAAAGATGTCCTTTGCATCCTCAGGTAAAGTTTCAAAATAGATTCTCGGAAAAGCCCCATTATTACGCGATCCCGAAGTAAAGCCCAAAGGAATCGTGTAGACATGAGTATTCAGCCAGAATCGTCTGATAGGACCGCTGCAACTACCCAGCCGGAAGCCACAAGTCCCGGGGTTCAGTTGACTGAATTACTCACCAAATTTGGGGAAATGGCATCTGAAATGGCCGCCTAAAAGAAGTTGACCGACGAGCTCATTAGTAGCGGAGTGCAGCCCGAGCCTGCACCTGTCAAACAATCGGAATCCGAACCATTTGTCATTCCTCCAATTCAAACCACTTTTGAAGGAGTTTTCAACCCGCAGTATACTTATACTCAAAATCCTCCGTTCTATCCTCCCTATGGGCAAGGATTTCAGCCTCAAGGTGGTCCAAACATGCCTCTGGATCCACAAGCTTTTTATCAGACTACCGCAGAGCCTGTTGTACCAGAACACACTGTTCAAACCAAGCTAGAAGTGGGAGAGTCGTCTGCCCCGGTGGATATGAAGCTACTTAAGAGGTTAGATCGTTTCGATGAGTTCATTAGGAAAAGCCAAGGTTTAAACAAACAAGGGGTGTTAGACTACGATAATCTGTGTCTGTTTCCAAATGTACAGCTGCCCGTAGGGTTCAAGATCCCGAAGTTCAATAAGTATGATGGTACGGGCAACCCTAAGACACACTTGCGGTTGTTTGCCAACAAATTGGGCAGGCCGGTGGATGATGAAAACTTACCGTTAAGGTTATTTCCAGAGAGAGTCTCCCTCGATTGGTATTCAAACTTAAAACCAGAGAAGGTGAAGACTTGGCTCGATTTGTCCAACGCCTTCATTAGACAATACGAATATAATTGCGAGCTAGCACCGACCCGAACTACTTTGGAAGGCACAAAGAGGGGACCATCTGAAGATCATAAGACATACGCCAAAAGATGGAGAAAGATAGTTGCTAAGGTTGAGCCTCCAATGACCGAAAATGAAATTGTTCGCACTTGTATAAAGGCGCATGATCCTCCACACTTTGAAGAAATCTTCCGTATGACCGGATGTTCGTTTGCTGCGATTGTGAATAAACTCGAAGAGTATGATGATTTTGTGAGATCCGGAAAAATTGTTAACATCTCTGTCTTAAAATCACAAGTAGAAGCTTTGCAAGGGTAAGGTAGCAGTGGAAAGAAGCCGCAGTTTAAAAAGAAAGAGGGGGATGCAACTTTTATCTGGAACCAGAACTCTTCACCCAAATCCAAATACCAACACAACCCAACCTATCAACCACATTACCCTTATTATTCAAACCTGCACCATGTATATACTACCAATATCCACCACCCTCGACCTCACCCAAGCTATCCTAACCCACTTGTAGCTCCTTTTCAAATTTCTCAACCAAATCCGTCCCATAATCGACCTCGCCCTCCATATAACCCAAGATTTTCTCCCCCAAATATACCTGTTTACAGTCATTCTCAACCTCCTGAACCTTACAACCGACCCCCTAGCCGTACATTTACCAATTTAGGCAGGCCTCTAGACCAATTGTATGACCAGTTGAAGGCCGTCGGGAAAATTGGTATGGTACCCCCTCCTACCTATCCATATGGCATGCCCGCTTGGTATAACCCACAAGCTGTCTGTGCTTATCATTCAGGGGCACCCGGACATTCAACTTTGGATTGCAAGGCTCTTAAGCATAAAGTTCAAGATATGATTGAAGTTGGAGAGATTGTAATTAGGAAAAGGGAGGCACAATGGCCGAATATAAATAGGAACCCCTTGCCGGAACATGCTAATACCATTGGGGTCATTTTGGACGACACAGAGTATGACGAGCTAGCCCAAAACTTGGCAAGGGAAGCTGAGGTGTTTGGGGTCACAGACCAACCATTTGTAATAGAGGAACCGTTTGAGGAGGACAAAAAACCTTTTATTTTGGATCTCACGCCAGCTGAGAGTGAAGTTTTGGAGCCAGTAGTCATTAAATTCCTAGATCAGGAGCCTGTTCTAAGTTTGCAGCAAGTGCCATGGAACTACGATGAACCTGTCATACAAATTGGAGAAAAGTCAATTGCCAAAGAAGAGGTGTCAGTGGTCATTAGATCAGGGAAGATTGCCAGCCCATTTGGAGCTACCATTCCGATTCAAACAAATAACCCCGAGCTGCTTGCTAAACCAACAATTACTGAGAAGAAAGCATTGGAGTTTCTTAAAAGGCTGCAAAAAAGTGAATATAACGTAGTCGAGAAGCTAAGCAAGTCGCTCGCCCAAATATCCATGTTGGATCTGCTTTTTTCTTCGGATATGCATAGGGATGCGTTGCTCGAAGTGTTGACTAAAACTCAAATCCCTAAGGACATTTCGATTGTTAATTTCTCACATATAGTTGGGAGTGTATTATCTACAAAACAAATCACTTTCTCTGATGATGAATTACCAGCAGAAGGTATTGGACATAACAAGGCTCTGTACATATCTGTGAGGTGCAATGGAAAAATGCTGCCAAAGGTGTTGATTGACAACGGATCTGTGCTTAATATCTGTCCTTGGAGTACCTTGGAAAAGCTAGGGTTGCAAGATATCAAGCTGAGGTCTTCAGGAACCATAGTTCGAGGTTTTGATGAAGCACAAAGGGAACCAATAGGAGAAGTGAATTTAGTGATCGAGATGGGGCCCGCACAGTTTCAAATAACCTGCCAAGTTATGCACTTTCCTAGTGTTTACAATGTTTTGCTTGGAAGGCCGTGGATTCATAAGTCCGGGGCTGTACCTTTTTCATTGTATCAATTGTTAAAATTCATAGTAAATGACAAGTTGATAACTATCTTTGCCGAGGAGGATTGCTTCGTAATTGCTGATTCTGGGTCCAAAGAGGATGGTAGCCGAAACGCCACCGTGACCCCTCATAGCACAGCTGATATCGTCTCTGTAAGTTGGATAACAAAAGAGGAACGAGTTCTATCAAAGGCCAGTGTCATGATGGCTAAAGAAATGATCCGTGGAGGATATGAGTTTGACAAAGGGCTGAGACGTGATTTACAAGAAATTCTGAAACCAGTGGAAATTGTGGAGAAAAAGGATTCATTCGGTTTGGGTTTCCAACCAACCGCTAAAGACATCAAAGAAATGAAGGAACGCAAGAGAGTAGAGAAAAAAGGCAGGCAAAAGGCTTTTGATATTCCACCATTGCGTTATACCTTTCCACGACCAACCGAGGTGATCACGTCAGAGATTAACCCAGTTGACGAAATCGAAATCAGTCTGGCCCAATTGTTCGTTGGGACAGCATTTGAAGACAGTTTCCCAGATGAGGTCGAGTTTTCCGATATCCCTGAAGGATCAATTTTCAATTGAACAGCCGAGTTTCTGCCCATTCAAAAGGAGTTTCAGTAAAACTAAAGGGGTTTGTCATTCATGCGAATTCATGAAAATACTTCTGCATCTGTAAATAGCTAATGAAAGTATCTTTATTTTTGACTAAAATTTGCACATGTAAATATTGTTTTCGCTTGCTTTCCTTTTGTTTTCGCTTTCAATCAAAGGTTTTATGAAAATGCACAAGTGGTTCTTGTCATGATGTTTGTTTATTCGTTTGTCATATTGCTTATTCATTTATCTGTTGTATGTTTGTTTGCTTATTATCCCACATTCGTTAATTCTTTCAGATGGCCAAAAATAAAACTATTTGACCCTTTGGATATCACAATTCTTGAATTCGATAATGGCAATTTCTATATCACTCACGACTTGGAGGTCTGTGAATCCGAGCTCCAAAGCGAGAGTGATAATGAGGAGGTATTCGATTCTTTTGCAAAGGACTTTGAACAATATGAGGAGAAACCAAAACCGAACCTGGAAGAAACAGAAAAGGTTAACATTGGCACTAAAGATGAGGTTAAGGAGGTGCAAATTAGTATTCATTTGAATGAGAGGCAGAAAAGGAGATGCTTGAATTCTTGACTGTGTTCCAGGATGTGTTTGCATGGTCCTATGATGATATGACTGGAATTTCAACTGATGTGGTAGTGCATAAGTTGTCCACAGACCCTAATTTTCCACCCGTAAAGCAAAAACCCCGAAAATTCAAACCAGATATGAGCCTCAAAATGAAAGAGCAAATTGAAAAACAGCTCAAAACCAACATTATCATTGTTTCCCATTACCCTATTTGCCTTTCGAATCCAGTCCCTGTTCCAAAAAAGAATGGAGAGGTGCGAGTTTGTATTGATTATAGAGACCTCAATAAGGCCAGTCCTAAAGATGATTTTCCTTTGCCAAACATTCACATTCTCCTGGACAATACCGCTGGGTATGAGATTGAATCTTTTTGTGATTGTTTCGCTGGATACCACCAGATTTTGATGGCAGAAGAGGATAGGGAGAAGACTGCTTTTATCACCCCTTGGGGCACATTTTGCTACCGAGTGATGCCCTTTGGTTTAAAGAATACCAGAGCTACGTATCAAAGGACCATGACCACCTTGTTCCATGATATGATCCACCGGGAGATGGAGGTCTACGTGGATGACATCATAATCAAGTCTAAAAGGGCAGAGAACCATTTGGTTGATTTGAAGAAGCTGTTTGAAAGGTTGCGAAAGTACAATTTGAAACTAAATCCTGCGAAGTACGCCTTTGGGGCACCAGCTGGTAAATTGTTGGGCTTCATTGTTAGTAAAAGAGGCATAGAGATAGATCCAGCGAAAATCAAAGCCATTCGAGATATGCCAGTGCCGAAAACTCAGAAGGACGTGAAAAATTTCTTAGGGAAGATCAATTTTATTGGAAGATTCATTGCCCAACTAACTGCCACATGCGAGCCGTTGTTCAAATTGTTGAGAAAGAATGTGCCATTGTATTGGAGTGAAGAATGCCAACAAGCTTTTGATAAGATCAAAGATTATTTGTTACATCCGCCAGTCTTGGTGCCACCCAAGCCAGGTCGACCATTAATCATGTACCTATCTATGCTTGAAGAAGCAGTTGGTTGTGTCCTCGGACAGCATGATAATTCCGGAAGGAAGGAGCAAGCCATTTACTATCTAAGCAAAAAGTTCACGCAGTATGAGGCTAATTATTCATTCATTGAGAAAAGCTGCTGTGCAAGCTGAGACACTACCTGTTGAGCCATAACACTTATCTTATTTCCCGATCTGATCCTTTGAAGTATCTATTGGAGAAGCCGATGCTAACTGGACGTCTGGTTAAATGGCAGATAATTCTCTCAGAATTCGATATTGTTTTCACGTCACAAAAGGCAGTGAAGGGACAAGCTATAGCTGATCATTTGGTAGAAAATCCAAAGGATGATGATTATCAACCACTTCATACTTATTTCCCCGATGAGAGAGTCTTATTTGTAGGCGCTACAGACGATATAAGTGAGCAAAGCCCTGAATGGAGGCTTTTCTTCGATGGAGTTTCGAATTCTCTCGGAGCTGGAATTGGAGCTGTTTTGGTTTCACCCGAAGGGAAGCATTACCCTGCCGCTGCCAAATTGCAATTTGCTTGCACAAACAATATGGCTGAATATGAAGCCTGCATTTTTTGTCTCAAAATGGCTTTAGAAATGGAAATCAAAGAGTTGATAGTTTTCAGTGATTCAGATTTGCTCGTGCACCAAACCTTGAAGCAGTGGATAACCAAAGATTCAAAAATTCTGCCCTACCATTGTAGTCTGCTCACTCTGGCCAAGCAATTTCAAAATTTGGAGTTCAAACATCTCCCGCGAGCCCGAAACGCATTTGCTGATGCTTTGGCCACCTTAACTTCTATGATCCAGTATCCAGATAAATTGAGAATCGAACCAATACAGATTCAACTTCAAGACAAGTCTGCCCACTGTTGGGTTGTAGACAAGTCCTCTGACAATATTCCTTGGTATAATGATATTAAGGAGTTTCTCAAAACTGGGTCTTACCCTCTGCATGCTAGTACAAATGATAAGGGTTTTCTGCATAGAATGGCTTCAAAATTTTTCTTAAGTGGAGAAGTTTTGTACAAAAGAACCTCAGATTTGAATTTGTTAAGGTGCATTGACAAAGGCAAAGCTCAATACATGATGAAAGAAGTGCATAGTGGCGTTTACGGACCTCACATGAATGGTCATTTGCTAGCAAGGAAAATCATGAGAACCGGATACTTTTGGCTTACTATGGAGCGTGATTGCATAGATTTTGTCCGGAGATATATAAAATGTCAAATGCACGGTGACGTTATACGCGCTCCACCCACTGAATTGCATAGCATGACCGCCCCATGGCCCTGCTCAATGTGGGGTATGGACGTGATTGGTACAATTGATCCTCCCGCTTCAAATGGACATCGATTTATACTGGTGGCAATTGAGTACTTTACTAAATGGGTTGAAGCGGAGTCATTCAAACATGTAACGAAGAAGGTAGTTGCCAATTTCTTGAGAGATCACATCATCTGTCGCTTTGGAGTACCCGAAACGCTTATTACAGACAATGCTAAGAATCTCAACAATGACCTGGTAGATGGACTATGTGACCAGTTCAAGATCAAACACCGCAACTCTGCCATTTATAGGCCTCAGATGAATGGAGCTGTAGAAGCCGCAAACAAGAATTTGAAAAAGATTATCCGTAAAATGACTGAAAGGGATCGCGATTGGCATGAAAAGTTGCCTTATGCATTAATGGCGTACCGGACTTCTATCCGGACATCGACTGGGGCAACGCCATATTCACTCATGTATGGAATGGAAGCTGTATTACCAGCTGAAGTTGAAATTCCTTCGCTACGAATCCTCATGGAAGCAAAATTGGAGGAGGCTGATTGGATAAAGCAGCGCCATGAGCAACTGACTTTGATCGATGAAAAGCGGCTCAATGCTATTTGTCATGGTCAGTGCTATCAGAAACGTGTGGCCCGGGCTTACAACAAAAAAGTCCATCGGCGTGCATTCAAAGAAGGTGATAAAGTACTAAAACGGATTTTGCCAATGCAAGATGAAGTTAAAGGCAAATTTGCTCCAAATTGGCAAGGGCCGTTCATTGTCCAAAAGATATTACCTGGCGGAGCACTTATTTTGGCAGAAATGGATGGACGAATATTCCCTCAACCTATCAACTCGAACATGTGCAAGAAGTTTTTCATTTGATCATGCAAATTTTCTTTAGAAATTCATGCAAACGGCGAAATGCAAGTCAGGTCATTTTCTTTTACACTTAAAACATTTTATCCCTACTTGTCCCCTTTGAGCCGTCAGAATTGACAAATTTTCGCTTGATAACCCCTGAGAATTGCAAACCCCACACTGGGGCAAATTTATGTTGAAAGAGAGATAATCAAAAAGAAAAGAGAACTCCACACTGGGACAAATTTAGTTTAAAAAAAATGCAAATGCAAAAGTGAGAAAAATGCAATGAAAAAATGCAAAAGAGAGAAAATTCGATCAAATTGGGGCAAATTTTCCTCAGTTTCATTCAAAATTGGAGACGATTTCAAAATAGTGCAATCTTAAGTTATTTCACACCTCACATCAAAATTTGCTTTCAAGCCTCAACTTTTCTTGAAAAACACCCCACCTGACCTCATTACAAAGCCCAAAGTCCTGTCTTTCGTCGCTTGTTGTATTTCTATTAGGAAATTTGTTAATCAACGGGCAAGTGATGTCCATAATGCCTTCGCCTAATCTCACAAGGGAAGTGCATTTTACTGATGCCAGAAATCTTTAACTCATGTTCCTGAGTCGATCATGGTCGAGATATTCCATTGTTCTTTAGGTGAAAATTCGAAAGGGCGCCTCGAAAAAAAAAAGGAAAAAAAAAAGAAAAAAAGAAAAAGAAAAAAAAAGAAAAAGAAAAGAAGAAGAAAGAAAAAAAAAGAAAAAAAAAAGAAAGAAAACAAAAACAAAAAAATGGTGGGGGCAACCTTGGTGAAAATCCGAAAGGGCGCCAAGGCAGGTTTTCTCAACAGACGAAACGAGAAGGAACAGCTGGTGACCTGGTTCATTTAGACTTTTCCTCATGATTGTGATACTTCTGCCAGAATCGAATTCCAAAGCAAATATATCCAAAGGCTTGAACATGATATTCATTGGCCAAATTTGTATTTTTTCTTTACAAATATTCTTTTGCAAAATGTATCTTTATAAACCTCTTAGTTTCTCTCGATTATTTGCGTTCGATTGCTTGTGGTTATCTGCATTCTTTTGCATGCTCATCTTTGCCTGACATAGGAAATCATCTTGCATATATCATTGATTTTTATATGACAAATTTTTCATGCATTATTCTTTCATCATTGGATTCGAATGGATGATAAACCATAAGGTTTGTGCAAGGAGTAAAATGCAATAAAGCTGCTACAAAGATTTGATGACGTGGTAAATACGTACTTTATCAGTCTCAGAAATGAAAAGGTTTCAAAATTACAAGTTCAACTAAGTCAGACGCCGCAGAACAGAAGCAAAAACACCACAAGACTCATGTTTATACGATTCTCAAGGCAAACCGGATCAAATGATGGTGGCAAGTCCATTATTTCTTCTTTTTCTTGCAGGAACGGTGCATTTACAAATGAAACAATCATTCTCCTTTTCACACCCAAATCGATGCCAGAAAAAGCTCCCCAGTAAGCAAAGACGAAGCGGTGATGTTGTTGGCAAAGCTTGATCATAAGATACAACTTCAGCTATCGCTTCGCTTCAGCTACAAAGCTTGATCTTAGTACAAAAGTTTGAACTACTCTCAGGTAAAAACTCAATTTATTGTTTAAACCTCCCCAGTGAAGTTTCGTTTTAAATTTCTGTTCGGGTCAGTCCCGTTTTAAATTCATGTTCGGGTCAGTCCCGTTTAAATTCATGTTCGGGTCAGTCCCGTTTAAATTTCTGCTCGGGTCAGTCCCGTTTAAATTTCTGTTCGGGTCAGTCCCGTTTAAATTCTTGTTCGGGTCAGTCCCGTTTAAATTTCTTGTTCGGGTCAATCCCGTTTTAAATTCCTGTTCGGGTCAATCCCATTTCAACATTTTGATAAAGAGATCAGTCCTCGTTTCAAGGGCGGCAATCGTTGGAATCATTCGCAACCGAATAATGCAGGTAAGTATTTGGTGTCATTTCTTTGTCTCAAGTTTTTCCAAAATTCAGACAAAGAGGGGCAAACTGTAGACACCAAAATTTTAGTGTAATTTGCATTTACTATTTTGTCTTAATTTTTATTTGTCGTGTTAGTTTTATTCACTTTTTAGTTTTTAGTTTTTTAGTTTTTTATTTTATTATTTTTATTTTTAAGTTTTAACATAGAATTTTTTGAAAAGAAAAGAAAAGCATTCAAAAATATGCTTTTATTGTTTTTTATTTAAATTCAATGTTTTTTTGAGAAAAAAAAAAGAGAAAAAGAGGACAATGTGCCGTGCATGCAGCAGCGGCAAAAGAGGATGTCATTTTTACGGGGAGATTGCTGGAAGATCGGAGGGCTGGAAATCTTGGTAGAAACCAATCCCTTATCCTCACCTTTCAGGTGAGGGTTTAGGGATTGGGGGTTCCTATAAAAAGGATGGCCGCAGCCAGAAGAGAGAGGACAGAGGGGACTTGACGGCTGAGAGGAAAAACAAGGGGAGAAAACCTAGAAACCAGGGTGAGGGAGAAGATAGAGGAGGAACGAGAGAGGGTTTAGAGAGAGTTCGACGGCTAAGGGAGATTAGAGAGAGAAGGAGGACGGCTGGGCTGAAAGGAAAAGCTGAGGACAGCTGGGGTTCTGGGCAAGAAAGCTACGGGCCAGATCAGAGGAAGAAAGAAGGAAAACGGTGAAGGAAAAGAGAGAACTTTGAGAGGGTTTTGACGGCGGAAGAAAGAAACCAGAGGGAGGTGACGGCGAAAAGAAAAGTAGAGGGAGAACAAGGTAACGACGGAGAAAGAGCTGTGGTTGCGGGGAAGAGCAAAAGAAGCTACGGGCAAGGTGGAAAAATCTGGAAGACGCGAGAAGAACTTCAGTCCGAGCGGAGGATCCTTTCTCGTTGATTCGCCAGGATAAAGGTGATATCTTTTGTTTGGTCTGTTTATACTCCGCTCGATTTGTGTCTTTGAAGCTTTTTCTTTATTTCTGTTTTCCTCCATGTGCGTCAGCTATATGAATCTGATCAGGGGTAGAAGATTTAGGTAAGTTTAGGCTGGGGTTTTGGGATTCAAGATCTAGATCTTCTATAAGGTTGTGTCATGGTTTCTTACTTGAGTTCCCAGCTGTATGTATGATGAATGAAACCCCAGGGAAATAGCGACAGTTTCAGCAAGTGGAGTCTCGGTTGTTTCCTTCGTTGATGCCCATTCCCCTCTGTTTGTTTGTGTATTTTCTTTCATGTTTGGTTGGCATTGGCATGCTGTGTGCATGATCACCATAAGTTATCTCCTCGTACCTCTGCTGTGTTTTTTTTTTTTTTTGCATTTGGTTGCATCACAAAGCTGCTGATGCTTGCAGTGCCTTCTCGATACATGTAGTTTTTTGCATTTCTTGCTATGATTCCTCCCTTTTCCCTTGCTGTTGGACAACTTGAATGTTTTGCTTCAGTTCTGCAACAAGAGTCTGTGTTTCGTTTAGTCGATAGTTGAAACTTTGGTATTTGCTGAACTCGCTTGTATGATGAAATGGAAAGAAGATGCGGCGATAGAAAGTTGCAGAAGAAAAAAAACAGCATTGAAGAAACAAGCCTTGTTTCGTGGTTTTGCATGATAACTTCGCATGAATTTCCTCCAACTATTGGCATTGTTAAAGGATGTTTAGTTGTGTTTAATTTGGAGTAATTTCGAAGTTGTTATATGCATCTGGTTTGCTGAGATTGTGGAGGTTGCGTATGAAAATTCTAGCAGAAACAGTAGAAGCAAAAGAAGGAAAGTAGCTTCAGTTTTTTGCCGAGAGCTGTGTTTTGCATGCATGAAAAATCTTCTAAGATTTGTAATTCAGCCCTTTAACTTCTGCCCAATTCCGTTTTGGTCCATAAATTTGGAAAAGTTGATCAATTTTGTCCTTTAAAATGTTTTTTTTTTTGCTTTGATGTGTCTTCATTGTGATTATGGACAGATTTTAGCGAATTTAGAATGAATTAAGGAAAGTTTAGTCCTTTCTTTTTAGGAACTTATAGCTTCGATTCCTCAAGTTTTCTTTAATTCTTTCAATTGGGTCTTTGTTTGTTTCAATTTGATGAATATGGGTTATTTGGTTTATTTAAATGCTTTTAATGGTTCAATTTCATAGTTATGTGATTATTTGTTAGTTAAAGTGATGCCTTGACCCTTTTCTTTTATTTTGGAGGGCAAATAAGTCATTTTACTTTGTTAGGGACCCCAACTTCAAGGGAGGTACACTCTACCCCTTTATTTTGACCTTATTTGACTCTACGTCCCCTATGTGATGTTACGTGTTTAATTGCATGCCTCTTAAATGTTTTATTTATTGCTTTATTTATTCGCTTTATTGGCTTTAGTTTGTATATTTATTTTTAGTTCGATTTTGATCATTTAAAAGGCACTTGAATGCCAAATTTGTAATAGTTAGGTATTTATTTTAATTATTTATTTCCCTTTTTAGATTGTATTAGGGCCTCCCCAAGTGTAATAGTTAGGGGTTTCTTTACTTTATTTGCCTTGAGTGTTTTTGCATGCCTATGTATTATGTGTTAATTGCTTTCCTAGGGTCTTGCATCTAGATATCATACTTATATGTTATGTGATTTATGTGTTTAGTTGCTTTATTACACTTTACATGATTTATTTGATTTGCAATGAATGTGTGACGTCACCATACTAGTCCAATGCTAATTGTGGCCCCCTTTCCCGAGCCCACACTAGTCCAACGCTAGTTGTGGCTCATTGTTTCGATTTTCCACTAGTCCAATGCTAGTAGGAATTCATAGATATGGGATAGTCCAATGCTAGACCCAATAGGCCGTCCCCTCTCGTTGGTACATACTTGCATGTTTCACTACATTTCATACATTTTTCTTAGTTTTCTAGCATTTGGCATGCTTCTCCAATCCTTTCCCCTTCATTTTAGGTTTTTGCATCTTCATGCTATTTATAGGGTACATTTGCTTGAGAGTCTCCTTTCGGTAAGGGAAACGAGCGAGTATGGCTACAAAAGAGCCTTAGCACGCTAGTTATTCCTTCTAATCAAAGGGAAAATTAAAATCATGAAAATAGAAGTCATTCCCGTACCCGACCTGATGCATTCTTCTAGGTTCTTGCACCTCCATTTTATCATATCATTTTTTTACATTTTTTTACTACTTATATTTTTCTCACTCCACATGCCATGTACACACATTTCTCTTCTTTCCCTATCACTTATTTATTTTCTACCTCACAAATTGCACCCAGCTGTACTTAGATGCATTTACTACCATTATACCATATTTTGATCCACTTGCACACATACACCTTCATTTTCTCAATTGGCACACATGCACTTTTTTTACGTTTGCACACATACACCTTCATTTTCTCAATTGGCACATATGTACTTTTCTTACATTTGCACACATGCACTTTTCTTACGTTTGCACACATGCACTTTTATTACATTTGCACACTTGCATTTACATTTGTATTTTTATTTTATTTTATTTTGCATTCCTCTTACATTTTCACACTTGCACTCATACTTGAGTTTTCATTTGCATTATTCATGACTTCTATGAGGGCTTTCCTTACTAGCCATCACAATTCATGTGGTTGGGACCAAAAAGCCTCATAAGAAACATTTTAGATTTAGGATTGCATTTGTTTTCATATCCATTAGTCATATCCAATATGCAACACATACTTTGGGTAGAAAATTAGAAAAAGAAGGGCTAAGTCACGCAACTAGTTTTGGCTAGGGTAAGGGAGTGTCTTAGACTTTGCCTTTGCCTTCTCCCTTATCAAATGTAACCCCCGATCCCTTTCTTTGGTTACGTAGACCTGAAAATTCTTTAAAAAAAGGGTTTTGTTTACTTTTCTTTCCAAAAAATCACTTTTTTGGGTGATTTGGTACACCCTAACTCTATACCAAGTGGCGACTCTATTTTTCATTCAAAAAACCCTTTTTAAACTATATGTTTGGCCAAACCGTCGCATTTCACAATCCCACGGCCTTTTATCTTCATTTTTACACACGTTCACATACATATCTCACACACTACTTTCACACCATTTCAAAAAGTGGGGCGCGACAAAGTCTCTTAATGCATACATCATTATAAGAAACATTGTCTACAGTTATAGTAGAAACCTTATTCTCAATCCTCCACTCAATGAAACACTTACTTAAAGTAACAACAATAATTACTCTTGTGTGAGGAGGTGGGACATTACAAAAATTTAGGACTCATTTTTGCAATACCAATCACTATCAATGAAATGCCTTGTCACAATCATGTATTGAATTTTTTGACTAAATTTTCACAAATATGTAGTTATACTAACCCTGTTGGCACCTTTTAATATATTTCTCAGCCTTTTCTTTTCAAGCATGTAAGCAGTCACACAATCTTCCTTTACTGTTTGCTGATTAATCTTTTTATAAAATGGAGATACAGCTTTCATAAATTTGTTAAAAACAACATGGTCCAACATAGAGAAAGGATATTCATGTACAAGAACTATATGAGCTACTAACTTTCGGACCTTGGCATGATCATAAGAAAAATTAGTTATAAAAGTTATACCATCCAAGAGTCCTTCGGTGAAAGATAAGACTTGCTGCCTTTTTCGATTTTCTTCCCCAAGAGCCAGCTTCTTTTGTAAATAATTTTTTAGGTGACGCTTGTGTTGAGAAGTGGCTCTAGATGCACTATTGGCAAACAGCTCTTTGCAGTGATTGCACTGCAATTTCATTGTTCCATCGGTCTGCTTTACAATTTTCATATCCTCCCATATTGTTGACTTCTTTTTCCTTTGCATTTTTCAAACAGTTTTACTCCTTCATCATCACCTTTTTGCCTTGTTTCTACTCCTTCATTCGGCTGCTCTAAGATATCTAAATCCAGCTCTTCTTTGCCCATCTCATTAGCATTTTCCTCCATCTCAAGATCTTGATCGACAACTTCATTTCCAACCTCCATAACAGGACTTGATGATGATCCTTGGTGTGAATGAAATAGAGGACTGTACATACCTGTTTTTTGAAAAGAAAAAAACCAATCAATTTTATTGTTAGCATCATCCAGAAAAGAAAGAAAATGGTAAAAAAAGAATGAAAAAGAAGGCAGAAAAAATAGGTGTTTAATTGCACTCAAATATGTGAAATAGACCATCACAAATATTGTTAATAGTGTCAGTAGTTGAGTATACACTAATTTTCTCGAAAGAATGAAGAATGGAAAAGTAGAATGAAATTGCTGATCAAGAATGCTTCAAGAAAATGGGCGAAACAAACAAATAAATCAAGATGGAAACTTTGTTTTTTTTGGTGCAAGGAGGGGAAGAGCAGCTCAGAGTATAGGGATGGCTCAAGAAATAGAAAGTTTGGCAGCAGATTGCTATATGAATTTAAAACTTAATTAATAACTTTGTTTATTTCTTTCTATATGAATTTTTAAAACTTAATTAACTAGCCATAGCCTTAAAGCTTAAATAAGTTTCATGTCCATCAGAGTAGAAGAAAACACAAGGACTACAAAGGGCATTTAAATGAGATTTAATGGGTGACTTTCCAGTGAAAATGCTCAAACTAAATGGAAACTCGATTTGTTGGATAGCTAATTTAAAACTAAAAAATTAACCTAGCTAAACATACTCGATAACTATTACTACTTGTTAGACTTCTTAAAAATCAATTCAAACTTAAAACAGCCCAAGTTGGACTACTATTAGCTTGTCTACAATCTAGAGGAACGAGAGACTACTTCCAGCAATGTTTCGACTAGTTTATTTAGTGAAACATGGATCGAAATCCCAAAAGAGGATAAACTGATCAAATGGATCGAATGGAATTGATGGTTTATTCAAAAATTGACTGGATTGTCTAAAAATGAACAAATTGGTTAAACAATTTCGATGAAATTGACGATTTATTAAAAAATAACTGAATTGTCCTAAAAATGAATAAATCAGTCAAATGGATTGGATGGATTGATGATATGTTCAAAAATTGACTGGATTGCCCTAAAAATGAATAAATTGGTAAAATGGATTGGATGGAATTGATGGTTTATTCAAAAATTAACTGGATTATCCTAAAAATGAATAAAAAGGGCCAAATGGATTGAATGAAATTGACGATTTATTCGAAAATCGACTGAATTGTTCGCCCATTGGTAGTTTCAAATTCCACAAATTTTGTTACAAAGTATTAGTCTATGAGCTTTCTAAAATCAAGATTTTGCCATGATATATTTATTTTTCCAACAACAAGGAAATCATTTGTGAATTTTTTCAATTTAATGTCCTTACACAATGAATTTCTACCAACTCTAATAAAATGGCTGAAAGTTGATTATTAGAGACTCATATTCTAATGTGCACAAGTTGCTCTATCATTTTCAATGTCATCATCGTGGAAGGAATCGAATCCTACCTTACCTTGTGTACTACCCCTTTGGATGGTACAAAAATATAAACGTGCAAGTCTCATTGGATTACATATCCGAGACAAAATGATAGTTTATTCCTAATATGGGATTCCCTCTATGGTTAATGCATGATGACAATTTATTAAAACGAATAAATGTGCGATACGGTAATTGAAATATGATCTAAGTGTGCCCCATTTAAATGTCGGGGTAAGTCTAAAATGACATGCATATATATATATATACATATATATATATATATATATACATAGTATTAATGCGATAAACTGAAATTTAAATGTGCTATTTACAAAAGATGGTTTGCACTAAATGAGTACCAGGCCAGGACTCTTGTTTCTAGGGCTTATGAATGCAATATAAAAAAAATAAAAGAATGGTTAGTTTAATAAATAACACATAACATATTGGAGCAACAAAATAATACAGAAATATAATATAAAGAAAAGAAAGAGGGGTAGAATCCCTCCCCTCGTGTCTAGTGTTCTTAATAGGGTAGATGAAGGCTCTATCTTAGGTGATTTCTAAATGAATACATGAGATTGGACTCACTAATACATCTAAACTCGATAAGGTTTCAGGCTCCCAAACCCTCAGACAAAAGGGCAAAAGGTCATCAATTTCAAAGCCCTTAGTCGGTGGCTCGAGTGATCCCTCAAACATTGCTACGTGCACGTCGTGCCACAGCCACATGTCCAAGTGGATCAATCCTAATCCTAATAGGGAGGAGTGGTGTGACAACCACTAAAAGAAAATAAGATAAAGGATTAAAAGTAATAACGTATGCACGTATGAAGTGCTCTTTTGAGGGGAGGGAGTAATACCATTTAAATATGCATGAAGGCTCAAGGGTAATATCGCTCCCTATCCCCAAATGCAAAATGTGATAGAAATAAATAAACAAAAGTAAATAGTAAACCATTCATCACATACACGAAAAATGATGAACGAATACGAGTGTGAAATGCAAAACATCCTAAAAAGAAAAATGCAATCTAAAACATCCAAATATGATAAGTGAAAAGGGTTAGAAAGAGAAAAAGAAACAACTACACCAAGTGCTTGGACTCTCTAACATCCCCAGTGGAGTCGCCAAGTTGTCGCGCCCTATTTTTTGCGATAAACATAAGGTGTTTATATAAGATGCGATTTTATTTTAAAATAAGTGAAAAAGGACCTAGAATGGGACTTTAAAGAATGCAATAATTTGGGTCCAAAATTTAGTCTAAAAGGATTTTTAAAAAAAATAAGAGTCGCCACTTGGTATTGAGTTTTGGTGTACCAAGTCACCCAAAAGTGTTTTTTGACAAAAATAAAATAAAATAAAACCCTTTTCGACAACTCCAGGCCTTTGAAAAATAAGAAAAAATGAGTTCGAAAGTCACGATTGAAAAAATAGAAGGCAAAGGTTCGATTAATTCAAATCTAAGACACCCTTTCAACCTAGTCTAAACTAGTTGTGAGATTTAGTAAAAAAAAAATTTCTTAATCTAACCTTTAAATTTATCACGTTTGAATGTTTCCTACATGGATGCAAATCTAAATTTATAAAAACGTCGAGAGGGACAAAATGTCCATTCAAAGATTTAATTGATACCAATCGCATTAATTGCGAAAGTCAAAATAATTTCTCGAAAGGGTCACGAGTATGCAAATGATGAAATTAAAAGAAAAGAAAAGAAAAGAAAATTACATACATAGATATAAGTGATCAAAGGAAAAGGAAATGCAGCATAATGGATATGGGAGGTATAAACTCGTGACATAATTTTCTTATACAAGGATTAATGGGGTATTTAAACTAAAAAAGTTATAATAATCCATTTCTCGTGTTTGAAAACTAATTCTCTTAACATGAACAAGTAAATGAATTAGCTTAAATGAGATGTAATTCTAAATGACATGATTAACATATATAGAGGGTAGGGGGTAAAGGATAATATAATAGGAAGTATCATGCAAATGAGAAAAGATCCTAAAATAAGAATATGCATGAAAATGTTATGAATGTCACACAAAATGAATCTAATGCACGAACGATCTAAGGGTCTAGGATTGGACAAACCCATTTCTAAAAATCCTTACTAGCGTTGGACTAGCAAGTAAGCGGAGGGAGAAGCCACAACTAGCGTTAGACTGGTATGGTGACATCATGCATTCTTAATACGTAGTAAGACAAATAAGGCATAAATTAAAACAAATAAACATGTAAGAGCACGTAGTACATAACACATAAACATAATATTTAGATGCAAAAAATCCTAAGAAAAGCGGATAAAGCACATAACACATAAACCACATAGACATGCAAAAACCTATCTATTATAGTGGAGAATTTAACTACAATCTAAAAGTGGAAAAAGTATGATAAAATAAACCTACCTATCCTATCTATTACATTAATCTATCTAATTACAATTTTTGTAAAAAATATTACCTATCTATTACATCTTGAGGTATTTAAACACCTCTCAAATAATTAAAAATTAACTAAACAAACATAAGAAAATTGGAATAAACATTTGAATCAACTAGATAACAAAACATATAAAAATATATAGACACATAAGAGCACGTAGGAGCACATAAGAGTACGTAATTGACATTTGAATAATAATAGGGGTACCTCCCTTTTGAAGCGGTGACTAAATGGAGTCAAATTACCCTATTTATACTCAAAATGAACAAAAGAATCATGGCATCAATTTAATTGAAAATAATAATAATGATAAAAATACTAAATTCACCTTAATATGTCAAATATAAAGAAATTTAAGAACATCTAAAAATTACAAGTTAAATATATTCAAAAGTAACAAAATTAGCTATTAACGAAAATAAGCAATCACAATAAAGAGAGTACAAATTCATTAGAGACTAAATTGCAAAAATTGAAAAAACTTTTAGGGTCAAAATATAATTTTTCCAAAGTTTAGGGGTCAAAATTAAATAAATGATAAGTTTAGGGACCAAAGTGCAATTAATTTAAGGACCTAAGTGAAAGAAATTTAAAATATTTTGGACCGCAGTAAAATTATTCCAAAGGTTGGGGGCTAAAGTGCAAATTTCGCTTCTAACATGGGCAAGAAAAGGCCATCGGGCCTTTCTTTTATTTTTTGCTTGGGCCGAAAATTCCTAAGCCCAGCCGAAACCCAAAGGAAATAAGCGGTCCAACCCATACTTTTATCACTCAAGCCCAACCAAAAAATGCATGGACTCTAACCGCCTAACCCAAACCGAAACTCAAAAGAAACAAACTAAAACCCATCCCCAAAATCCAACCAAAAATAACCACAAGCCCACCAGAAAAAAAAATTAGCCCAAACCATTTTCCTCTTTTTTTTTCTTTCTTTTCCTTTCTTTTCTTTTTCCTTCTCTTCTTCTTTCTCTCGTTTCTTCTGTAACGCCCCGAAAGGATGAGTGTGAGAACCCGAAAATTTTTGTATATTTTCTAGACATTATTTTGTTTCCTTGTCTATAATTTTATACCTTTCTTCAATATATTAATTTCTTATACATTTTTATAAGGGAATATAGTTTTCAAATCATTTCCTTGATACAAGTTAGTTCACGTTAAGTTTGAAGTGTATACCGGATGTGGGACCCACTAGTGCAGTAAGTTCGATAAATTCGGCCAATTGGATTAAGTTTTGTATACTGGGTTTAATTTATCAGATGTTAAGAGATAATTAGAGGTGACTTAGATGGTTTAATTATGGAGAGACAAAAGGATAAGTTTTAAGCTAAAAGGTGACAAGTGTCACCATTCAATTCATTCTTGGACATTTGACCAAGATATTTTTACTTTCTTAAAACTAATTTTGGCCAATTTATTTCTTCATTTTTAGCTCCTTTGGCCAGCCCTCTCAACAAGAAAAGAAAAGAAAGCTCTCAACTTGTTTCTTCCATTTCTTGCCTTGATCTCACAAAGCAACCGTTAAAACTTTGATTTGCTCCATAAAAACCTTTCTCTTGGTAGGATTAAGGTGAGTGGTGAAGTGATTTGAGAAGCAAAGGTGCTAAGTTGCTTGTTGTCTTGAGGTTACAAGGTGAGTTGTTAAGAATCTTTCCCTTTAGCTTTGATAATGTTCAATTGGTCGCTTTATTGGTTTAATATGATGACATATGGTGTGATTATGGTTTGTTTATGGTTGAAAGTGAAGGTTTGATGAATTTTGATTTATTATTGTTATTTTTCTGTTTTGTATGAGGATCATGGTTTGATCATTGTATGATGGCTGGTAATGGTGTAAAATGAAGCTTGTATATGTTAGTTGAAGTTGGTTGCGGAAAATTTCTGGTTTGATACGAAATTCCAGGTTTAGGGTTTACATTTGCCCTGTTCTGACTGGATTTATTTGAGCATGTTAGAGGCCGAATTAGGCTTAAGTTAAAACATGAAAGTTGTAGAAAATGGTGTTAACTAGCTGCCTGCAAAATTTCAGCACGATCCAAGTACTGTAGCATGTGAAATAACCGAAATACCCTTGACTATCCATGAACCCTGTTCCGTGCCCCAGATTTCTGTTTTCGTGGAAATTTCCATTTTTGACCATGAAAATGCATGATTTGGCTTTGGAGGTCTTCATAAGGAATGTAGGTATATGTCTTGGCTTCAAAACGCCGTAAGATTCGTTTTAATCCGATAAGGGTAGTTTCAGTTATGGATATTGTGCCGAAAGGTGTTAAACGAAACTTTTATACGTTAACTGTAATCGTTGCGGAAAATTTACGCTTGAGGGAATGAATTCCGGTTTCTAGGGTTTAATTGGGGGTTTTTCTAATGGTGGCTCTTAAGCTTCTAATTAGCTTTGATTGAGGGATATTGTGGCCTAATTGGATATATTTTAATGCTTATTAACCGTATGTGTGATTGGTAATATATTGTAGGTTGGAAATGAAGCATTTATGGGGAAATGTTGACCGAACTTTGAGAATGTATGATTGCTTCGGTGGACAGAAACTTATGCCAAAAAATTTAACAACTAAAGCTTAGTAGCCCTTTCCCCAATCCTGACCCCTCACACCCCCGTCCATAAGTAGCTAGAATATAATTTCAGTATCTCTTATGGGAATGCCAAAGTCCCTGAATTTTCATCATAGATACTTGTTTTTGTTGTCACTCGGATAAAATTTATGCGAAAAGATCTCACTCGAATCTTCACTCATGAACTCAGATGTTGAATATTATTTTGTAACTTCTAATCTCCCTAAAAAATGTTTAACTATTAGTTGATCTTTACTGTTAGGGATGCTTAATATAAAGCCCAAATTTTCTGTCTTAATTAACATGTGTACATAGGTACTCTCTTTGACTTCCTAAGTAGTATACAATCTAACTCATTAGCTCTATAGCCATTTAAGCATTTTGTGATATTTAACCAAATGTCAAGCCTATACCATGTAGATTTGATGGAAATTTTTTTCTTTTTTTTAACAATCGTCAGGGGATTTTGTGTTCTAATGGATTGAATGGAGTAAATTGGTAATGACTATCGGAGGAGCTATTGCATTAGCTCCTAGAGTTTATACCACTAGTGTCAATTTTGCAGTCATTACTTCAAATACCGGAATTTAAATTCGATGTCAAAGCTAATTGGATATTATTATTTTGAATTTTTAGTGCATATTTCATTTAAGAATACTTATTGCTATGAATCTTTCTTTGTTTGGCAAGTTGACATGTGTTAATAAAATGCTTCATATGGTTCAGAAAAACAGCTCCATATTTAATTTTTGTGAATATTTTATTTTATTTTTGTTTAGATTGCAAACATCTATCTTCTTCGTTTTAGGCGCTATGTAAATGTATAGTTTCAACTTTATCAAACTAGCTACAATAATGAAAATATTAATTTATTTTGTTGTCTCTATTTTGTTGAGATAGATTTTGCTTTCCAGTACTTTTGATCAAGTATTTGGTATATTCTTCTTTAATTGGCGAAACAGATTGACAAGCAATCAAAAAATTAAAAATTTATTTGAAAGCAGGCGTATGACTCTGATAAATTTTGGCAATAACATTGCTAAATATGATCAAGACAGTTCACTTGAAGCAATTATGAAAAAAAGAAAAGGCTAAAAGAAACACGTAATTTTCTTAATTTTCTCTTTTTTTGGCACGTGGTGCATGGGGTTGTTGAGTGATTGAAGTTGTAAAACATTGAAATTATGACTCAATACTCAAAGTTTCAAGATTTTTTCAACTCAAATTACGAAATATTCCAATTCCTAAGTTGTCAAATTTTAATATAGTTAGTTTTAGTTGAAATGTATATTCTTTTTTCATTTTGCTTTCCATTTCCATTTCATTTCAAAAAAACCATGATCCAAACAAAGAATTTACTTTCTTTGGAGTTCCTTTCCATTTCCCTACCGCTTTCCTTAGTTAACGAAACAAAAGAAAGGGTTAGGGTTTTCAAGGAATTTACTTTCCCTTCCCTCACTTTCCTTTCCTCTCTAGTCCTAACTATATAAAAGCAGGAAGGGGGTTTTGCTACAATGCAGCCATGGGCTCGTTTTGATGGTAATTTTGATGAATTGAGGGGGTATTTTGTCTTTCCATTGTGGCATAAAGGTAAAATCCGTGGCTCGAATTTTCTGATATTGACTTTGCATTTTCTTTGTCTGTAATGCCCTTAATTTATCAATTTTGGCCGTAAATTTGGATATTTGTGTGTCCGTTTATTAATGCTTGGTTAGGCTTTCTTGTAATTTTGACCATTTGTGCCCTTTTATTGTTCTTTTTCTTAACCTTATCATGATTACCTAATGGAGTGGAGACCGCCAAATCAAAATGCCCCATTTTTTCTCTCTTCTTTACCATTATCTCATCCCTTCACCTCATCTTCCCTTCAATCATGCCCTTATTTTTCTCATCTTCTTCTTTTTTTTTTATCTGACCTAGAACAACACAAGTAATTACTCAAATTATTGGTGAAAAATTAATAAATCGAAAGAATGTTGGTCTGACAAGGGACGGATATGAAACTACTATTGTCGAGCTGACTAAGTCGGGCAGTAAATTCAATATATATATATATATATATATTAAAAAATATGTGCTACCGGGCTGACACAGCCCGTCAGCCATCTGTCAAACTGCCTGATAGCACCTGTAAAAAGTTTTTAAAAAAACCTGCCTCGTTCAAATGTCAGCTCATCTTCCACCTTTGACTGGAGTAGCAAATTCAATCTATATATTTTTTAAAAAGACACGCTACCGAGCCTTGTGTTAGTTTGACTAATGTCGGGCTATGTCAGGTTGGCAACACCTGCAAAAAGTAAAAAAAAAAAAAAAAAAAAAGAAAAAGAAAAGTGATGGTTAAATAAAAAAAAAAAGTGGCTTTGGAACGGCTTTGGAACGGCTAGCTAGATTTTCACCAAAGTTTTGTTCTCGCCTATATAAATGAGCATTTTTAATGGAGCCTATAAAATCATTTAAGAATATTCTTGGTTAACAAAAAGTGTAAAAGTATAGTTTAGGGTTTTTCAAGATTTTGTCTTGGAACATAAGTGATATTTTTAAAATTTTAGGAGTAGTAAGTGATATTAAAAAATGCTGAAGAGAGGTTTCCAATATTATTATCCCTTTTCTTGAATTTTTAAGGGGTAAAATTTTTAATTAAAAACTTATGTTGCCTGGTTGGCTAAGCTCGACAGCCTTTCCGGTTAAAAATTTTTTCGAAATTGAAACGTAAGAAAAAGATCAAGACAGATTTGCTAAATCAATTATTTTTATTTTATGTTAAACCCTAAAAAAAAGCTTTTTTAAACAAAAAATCTCATTTAATTTACAATAAGATGCATTTCCCAAATCTTTGAAAAATAATCGTTGAAATAATTATGTATAAGATTTTATTTTAATTTTTTTATAAAATGTATATAAAATTGATATTTATCTAAATAAACTATACCAATAAATTATTATTTGATAGTGGATTTTTAAAAGAATAGAGGTAGAAGTATATAAGATAGTGGCTAGTTAAACGTAAAAATAATTTTTAATGTAAACTAAAAAGTTATAAATATAAATCTATTATAATTTTTAATGTAAACTAAAAAGTTATAAATATAAATCTATTGTGCAATAGAAAAACAAAAAGGCAAAAAATAGAAAAGAAGAAAATTTTGATAACATGAAATGGTGAAATGATTAAATTTAAAAATAATGATAACCTAAAAATAATGATAATCATTCAAATAATAGAAGTTTAAAATAACGCTAAATAGCATATTGAAATGGTGAAATTTGAAAACATGTACAAAAAATGATAATATCAATGCCTAGTGCGCCTTTTGCCCTTGCCTTTATCACTTGGTGTTGTGGGCGGACAACAAAATCTTTTGAACTGTCGTCTGCAACGTTCATGAAGAACTATAGGCTCTTACGGTGCATCGATCGAAGGCGCAAGATCTATGGAAATAGCATCAAGTCCTATATCCTTCTCATCAACCAACTCTGCAGTCGTACTACTGTAATAATTGCTTTGAGAACGATACGGGATAAAATCTCTTGACCGATTACATTCAGTAGTATATACGGGCTGGATCAACGTAGGTACGACCATAGGTTATCCAAGACTTTAATAATCGGAAAGGTCTAGAATAGGAGACGTACCACCCGTTCTACTAAGAAAAGTGAATATTGGATGCAGTTTAGGAGCAGAAGATGAGGCCGATGCAATAACAGCATATCCAAATGGAGGCATATGTGATGAGGATGGAAATTGTACACCAAATACAGGAAAATGTGGAGAGAGCGCGGGATGTGTGCCAAAAGACTGAAACTGTGGCGAAAGCGTGGCATCTAGACCAATATGCGGTGAGTGCGGGGATGGTGTGACCTGAGGGCCAAAGGCCAATATGTGAAGACCCGAAAAATTTCTTATTTTTATCGAATATTAATGGTTTAATTAAGTATTTAACCACCTGTTTCTCCCAAATAATTTATTACGACCATTTTAAATCCATTCGTATGGAATAATGTCTTCATTATACTTTTAAAACGCCCCGTTAACAACTTCAATTTTCAGAGGATTGTTTAGGTGAGAAATAATGAACACGAGTGTTTCAAGGTGATATTATATTCGAGAGTATGATTATCCTGGGGAAATTAAGAACGGACAATAGCAGATTAAGAAAAGTTAATCGAGAATTAAAGGTGAATAAGTTCTAAGTGAGCATATACTACTCACGCGTGGATAGTTTTCCAAAAGACGCATGGATACAAATTTATTGGAGATTTGAGGAGTTAACACTCGACTCATGTGAGGACTCGTAAAACTCCTATTAAAACCCTATTTTGAGCTTATTTAATTATTTACTTGTTCATTTATTCCGAGTATTATTTTCTAGATCTATTAGACCTAAATACATGGTAATATAATTTCGTTATATTTTTAAAGAGACTCGTTTCAAAAATTAATTTCCTGGAGCGCGTTTAGTAAAAACAGTGAATAGTGCTTGGAGATTTTATCCGCGTAGGAGCACAATAAGTTTGGAATATTGGAGACTTGTACTATGGTCCTAAAATAGGTAATCTTATGATTAAACACTCAAGTGATAGTTAGTAGTGCAATCGTTATAAGAATTTCTCGGAAATTTCGCGTTATAACGTTAAATTTGACGGTACGCGTTTTCACACGTGCGACTTTATTTGAGGGACTTTAGACCCTTATTTCGGGACAATTAAGAGTGAATAATACTTACATGAATATAAATGCATTGGAGGTTCAGTGCACTAGTGAACCAAACGCGCGAGAAAATCGAGCCTAAAACGTGCCAAACGAGCCCTAATGTGAGTTGACTTTGGAGTGATTGTGCACCACTCATTTAATCTTCTCTTGGAAGCTAAAAGAAATCTGATCACTCTCCACCTTCTCTCACCAAGACAGCCGGCCAACATCTCCTCTCTCACTCACTCTCTTGCTTCACAAATTTCTTCACTAAATCAACCCAAAACCTCAACCAATCTTCACCAAACTTGGAGATCATCTAGCAAACTACTTGGAGGTTGGATTTAGCTAACAAAAGGGCTGCATTTTCACGGTTTCTTGGAGCCTTGAGGACCGAAAATTTCTGGGTGTAAGACACTAAAGAGGTATAACTTCATCCTACACCTTAAGCTTGGATTATGGTGGTAGAAATGCATCTTTAAGCTATTGCATGTGTATGGATGGCTTGATATGGTTGTAAAATGTGAAAGTGGGCTCTTTGTATTCCCACACTTGGGTTGTTGTTGCTGATTTGATGATTGATGGTGGTTATATTGTTGGTTTAGTGGATAAAATGATGCATTAGTGGTGGGTAATTAGTAGAAACTTCATTGGGTGTAAGAAGCAAAAACTTCCGATTTTGCCCCTGCCATGTTCGGCCATTTCGAGGCCAATTTTTAATGGTCTAATAGCTTGAATTGGATGCTTATAGGATGTATTAGATGTGTGAAAAATTTCATTGGAAAATGTTGAGGTTTGATTGAGCAAATGAATTTTTCTTGAGAAACTAGCAAATCTGGAAAACTGTTCGCGTATGATTCTGACCAGTGGTAGTATTTTGGCTATAACTCTGTCCTCGGATGTCGAAATCATGTGCCGTTGGTGGCGTTTGAAACTAGACATTCCTGGCTTTAATTTGGTATATAATGCACGTTCTGATTCTTTGTGAGCAAGCCGAACCAAATGTTTTAAGTTCGCTGTCCTGTTGCTCTGTTCATCTGGAATGAAGTGTTCAGGCAGCAACTTGATGCCCGATTTTGAACCAGATGGGTGCCGAATTTGGAAACGATTTCTTCTGTGATAATTTATCCCTATGAATGTATTTTCTAACGGCGTAAGCCATGCTCGATTTCGAGTTAAATTGACTGAGTTGTGACTGAAACAAGTGGACTGCTCTGTTTTGGAAAAACCCTAATGTTGGACTGGTTTGGAACAAGATCTTGGAGTGAACTTGTTAATTGATGTTCTTGATACTAAACACTTACCAAAGGCATTATGCATGTTTTTTAGGCCTTTATTTCACAAACGAACCATGATTGGATAGTTTGCTTGATTAAACGTTTTGAGATGGGTAATGAAAGTCTCAAGGCAGATTGCCTTATAATTTTCCTGAACTTTGGTTGACGAATTAACTATCTTACCGAAGGTATTTTTCCCTGAAATTTGATAGAGTGGTACCTTTCATATGGGAGTAAAATACTGCCAATTTTGGTACCAATCCAAGTACGTTTCGATACCCAATTAAATTGCTAGAGTTGGAGGTTCAAATCTGGAAAATTCTTCTCCAAGTCTTGAATTTCCCCAACTTCGGGCTACCGTATCTCGGTACTCGAAACTCCGATTCTTGATCCGCTTGTTTTGTTATACACCTCACTTGTAACACTAGTTGAGCTACAAATTTCAGAGGCCGGTTTGCAACGTGTGAATCGTGCCGAATTTTCAAAGTTGGCCAAAATCCAACTTAATTCTGCCTTGTAAACCAATCCTGCATCTTCAAGCTCATTTTGAACACTTTCCACTTCGATTCATGGAAAAGTGTCTTCTAGGAACTTATAGTACTTTCTAAGAGGTTTCCAACGGTATAAAGTTTTCCAATTCTCGACTTATACCGAGCGAGTTACGATTTTTCAAAAATTCATAATAAAACTAAAAATTTCCCAATTTCAAAGAAATAGAGTTTTTCAAGAACTCTTTATTCTTTTGATATTCTTAAACGTTTTGCTCATGATTTTCATGATAAAAACTCAAATAATATTGTACATAATAAAAGGCGAGCTGAACCTCGATTTACGTGTAATTGAGATTCCTTTTTGCGAAATAATCCTTAGATTGTACTAGTGTACAATCTTCTTGATAAGTGGGTTAATTGTGTGATTATCCACTGTTAATTGCCAGGCGCACAAGGAGACCTTCAAGAGGATCTCACAGTGGACACTTGAACTCCCAGAAAATAATTCTTATTGAATTGCTCGGTGAGTGTCAAGTGTGTGCATCTTTGATACATGTTTGTTTGTGGTAATTGTTGGAATTTTAAGAAAATAAGGGCGGGTGCGTACTTTATCGCACTTGTTCTAATTTCAAATGAATTATTGAAATGTATTGAATGATTGTAATGTATTGAATGAATGACTGAAATGCAATGGTATGTTATGAATACATACGTCGATGGAGGGAACCTCCTCGACCTTCAAATGAATGGGGGACGCCCAAACTCATAGGCCGTCCTTAGACTCGAGCCGGCAATGGGCTTGGTCGGGGACTTGGGCGAGCCATGAGATACATATAAGCTCGACCTAATGAGAGGTCTTGCTTGGCATACTCGCAGAGTATCGCCTTATAATAGACTTGTGGGCCCTTGAGGTGTACGGTGGACGGAGGGAAGTAAGTGGTGATTTACGGAAATGGAAATACCGACCCGGTTGACAGGAGGGTCAACGCGGGAAGGTATACGAATGACATCGGCAGAGCGAGTGGAACTTAGCTCCTGAGAGCTACTATATCCTTGAATTGTTTCTGATTACTTTTCCTGTTCGAATGATTGATTATTGAAAGGACATGGTTTAATTGTTAAATTTGGGATTGCTATTTGAACAAAGTGCTTGCATGTGTATTCTTGGCCTCACGAGCATTCAGCTCACCCTATAGATTTGTTTTCCTTAACAGGATTGGACTTGGAGAAATGTTGGAGAAACCCCTCTTGGCGTACTCTTGTTTTAGGGTTTCCGTTGCACTTTGGGGCTAGACTTGTGATTGATGTATATTTTGAATATTGATGTATTTCGAGATTTCGATGTAATGATTGGGCAGATGTTGAATATTGATAAGCTTGAAAGCTTACGCACTGATTGTATTTATGGTATTTAATCGTAACGTCTAGTGTTGTATTAAGCTTGGACGGAAATTGCTTGAGTCCTGGCGAGAGTTGGGCAGGCGTCCCGCGGATACCCTTTGGTTCGCCTTAGGGAGAAGTGGGGGCGTCACAGTTGGTATCAGAGCTTAGGCTTTAGGTCTCTGTAGTGTATCCTAGGCTTAAACGTTTAGGATACCGGACTGTGGAATTGTATTGAAAGTTAAGTGACTGCTTGTGAAAATGAAAATTAGAACCTAGGTTCGAATTAGTGGATGACAAGGAGTCTTGATATGGTGTGATACATGTGGGATAGTATGAAGTGATCAAATCTCGTTTATTTAGTGTATCTGGACCTACCTGAGCTTTTACTCTTAAGTGTAAACTATAGAAGGTAATGGTGATATTAAATTGTCTCGGGGGCGCCTTCCGGTGGTCCATTATCAAGAGAATGACCTAAGAGAGTATTGAAGAATGGTCTGATTTGTTGGACTAGGACCTTATGCGAATTTCAAAGGACTTGTTCGAGCCCAAATAGTGGGGTGTTAATAGTGGTCGATCATTGGAAGTGGCTATCCAAGGAAACTAGAGTGATTCGCAGGGATGATCGAGAACTGAGGACAATTGCGGATGCCTAGACTACTAGAATTCCTGAAATTTAAATTGAAATACTTAAGGAACGAGAGAGACAAAGGCTCCTAGTGAGAAGATTCAAAAGCTAAGAACCGACTTGTTAGGTTAGTGCTCGAAATTAAAGACAGGATGGATGAGTCGGTGGCTGGGTGTGTTACCTTGGTTGAATGAGTAGAGGATGACAAGATATTCGATAAGGGACATGAGATCTAAAACTCCTAGTGCTGGAAATGAAATTGATCCTATGGAGGTAGTGAAGACTTTTGGGTTCTGCCAATCACTAACTTAGTGATTTAAACTATTTTAATAGTTTTTGCCAAAGATAGACAGGGTGACGCTCGTTTAAAGGCCGTTGTATTTTGTGTCTTGTTGCAATATGTTTCCTACCTTTTGAGGCAATTAAACATTTCTCATGACATGTTTGACCTTACTGCTTTATGATTTCAAATCCATGATTGGGGATATACTATTTGCGATTATCTCAGCGTCTTCCCTTTTATTCTCATATTTGTTTAGCGTGATCCAAGTCTCACTTTTCAAACTTCGTTTAGGTGCATTCATTTTATGCCATGTTATATGATTGTTAAAGTTATGAGTGGCCAAATAAGTAAAAAGGGGACCGAGGGCGAAGGGTTATGCCATCCCAAGCTCCAGGGGGATAATTAGGGAACGATTGCCGGATTGAACCGAAACCCTAGAAATGAAGGAAAACACCTACATAACTCCCACCATTGACCATACGACTGATACCCTAGAACGGTTGGTTAAGTACCAAAGCTCTGGACCAATAAACCAACCTAAGAACCAGGAGAGGTGTGAAAATGAAATAATTCTTGAAGGTCGTCTATCTAGGTTTCACGGGGGACCTAACCTTGAAACAATAAGATTGATTAGAAAGGATACAATAAGGCACTAATGGGACTACAAGATTTTGATCTCTTTTCAAACAACTTCATAGACAAGTATCGAAGATTGAAGTAAGACATGAAAAACTTTATATCAAGGAATAGAGTCCCCGTATCTGGTTGTAATTGAAATTAATGGTAGTGATTTTATGGAGACTTTAGAACTCACCCATATTCGGCAGAGAATAGCTAAGATTTATATTTCGGGGTGACCTATAAACAAAAGAATGAAAGAGTAATCTGGCTCGAACTTCCATTTGGCATAGCTACTCTTTTGATCCTTCGATTTGCCTGACAGCTTAGCATTTGACTTAAGCTAACTGGTACAATGACAACTTTGGAAGAAATGCGTAAGGAATTGGACCTTCTTCGAAATAAGGTAGAATTTCAAAGGAAATTGGCTGACTATTGGGAAGGACGGTGGAAACAAGAATATGCAGAGAAAATTGAATTATTACGCCAGAATGTAGAATTAGAGAAGAAATGCAAAGAAAATTCTCGAACTGGCCAAGTCGCCACTTCTCATGCAAATTGTGGATACTGCGGCAAGGTTAACCACGTTGAGGCCGAGTGCTGAATGAAGTAAGGAAAGTGTCTGGGGTGCGGTAGTACCAAGCATAAGATTTCGGATTGCCCTAGAGCTTTTAAAAAGAGGAAGTACTCAATAGCCAACTAGGTCCACCGCAGAGCGATCAAGTGTCAGATGGGAGTAATTAGTACTAATGGCTATGAACGGGGTCCTAGTAGTGAAGGTTTCACAAATTGAGATGGTTTGACTTCACTCGAGAAATAGAGGTTGTAGTTTTACCCTAAACTAGGCTAGCACCCTTGGGAGTTGTGATCTTTTGAAAAGAGAAAAGTCTTTTGTTGTTTTGTATCCTGGCAACTTGACATGTTTTGCTACAATCCTGTCGTTTCTCCTTTTCCTTTTGAGAGGATTTGATAAACCTCTTCCAACTGGATGTAATTATTATGATTTTTATGACTCATGAAAATTTACTTCGCTTTTAATTGTTTTTATGACTTGCACGTATGTTTAAATCCTGCCCCACATCCTTAGAATTATTATAAGACACGAATGGTATTGGATGTGATCGAGATTTTGCTTGAGAATATAGACCACCTGAGGTCTTGATAGTGACTAGAGATCGGGACCGAAGTGAGGACTTAGCGTTGAAATGGGATTCAATATTTGAAATGCCAATTTGAGATATTAAAATCGGTGGATTTGATCTAGTGAAAGGAAATCATTAATGGATTCAATGTGCCTAACGATTAAGGACTAGATATCGTATTTGGAATGAAGGCTAGAAACTATGTATTTATAGATTATGGAGTTTGGAGCGATGTGACCATTAAGAACAACTACCCTTTTGTCTTATATGGATAAGAATTCGATAATTTGTAAGAAGCCGTGATCCTATTTAAGTTGGATTTAAAGTAGAGATATTAACCATTTGGGAACCCTAGGAACTAATGTGGTTAATACCGCTTTCAAATGAAGACATGGACACTCTAAAATTTTCGATACACCCTTCGAGTTGACAGATGCACTAGAAGCATTTATGGACCCAAGGTATCGGAGTTAAACCGTATTTTGACAAATCGGTGGAGGCATTTATTGATGATATAACGATGTACTCTAGTGTTTGAGAAGGTTATGAAAGACACTTGATGGTAGTTTTATGAATTTCGAGAGAACGCCAACTTTTGTTAAGTTCAATAACTGTGAGTTCGATTGGGCCTTACTAGGTTATACAGTATTTAAAGAGGGAATTATTATTGACTCAACTAAAATGAAAGATTGTATAAGAGGAAACGACCAGAAAAGCATATTGAAGTTTGGAATTCTCGGAATTAGCCGAATACTTCCTTTGGTTATCAAGAACTTTTGTAAGAGTGCAAGACTTGGCAAACCATTTGAGATTCTAAATGTAAGGGAAAATCTTGAGATGAAGAATGCTAATCGTGTACATGTGTAGGAGGTAATTTTGTAATTTACACAGATGATTCAAAGGATGGTTTAGAATGTATATTAATAAAACATGATAAGGTGATTGTATATGCCTCTAGGAAGTTAAAATATTACGAGAGGAAGTAGCCAACCCCTGATTGGAAGTAAATAACTACAATAATTGGCTTAAAGAAGTGAAGATATTGCCTATATGAGGTTGATATGAGGCCGATTAAGTTTCTCTATGACTCGGAAGTTAAAATGCAAAAAAAAAAAAAAAAAAAAATGTAAGTTGGTGATCGATCTGATAGGCTTAACCATGAAGGGAATGATATTTTCTCAGGTGTGAATTTCGAGGACGAAATTCTGTTAAAGAGGGGAGGATGTGAAGACCCGAAAAATTTCTTATTTTTATCGAATATTAATGGTTTAATTAAGTATTTAACCACCTGTTTCTCCCAAATAATTTATTACGACCATTTTAAATCCATTCGTATGGAATAATGTCTTCATTATACTTTTAAAACGCCCCGTTAACAACTTCAATTTTCAGAGGATTGTTTAGGTGAGAAATAATGAACACGAGTGTTTCAAGGTGATATTATATTCGAGAGTATGATTATCCTGGGGAAATTAAGAACGGACAATAGCAGATTAAGAAAAGTTAATCGAGAATTAAAGGTGAATAAGTTCTAAGTGAGCATATACTACTCACGCGTGGATAGTTTTCCAAAAGACGCATGGATACAAATTTATTGGAGATTTGAGGAGTTAACACTCGACTCATGTGAGGACTCGTAAAACTCCTATTAAAACCCTATTTTGAGCTTATTTAATTATTTACTTGTTCATTTATTCCGAGTATTATTTTCTAGATCTATTAGACCTAAATACATGGTAATATAATTTCGTTATATTTTTAAAGAGACTCGTTTCAAAAATTAATTTCCTGGAGCGCGTTTAGTAAAAACAGTGAATAGTGCTTGGAGATTTTATCCGCGTAGGAGCACAATAAGTTTGGAATATTGGAGACTTGTACTATGGTCCTAAAATAGGTAATCTTATGATTAAACACTCAAGTGATAGTTAGTAGTGCAATCGTTATAAGAATTTCTCGGAAATTTCGCGTTATAACGTTAAATTTGACGGTACGCGTTTTCACACGTGCGACTTTATTTGAGGGACTTTAGACCCTTATTTCGGGACAATTAAGAGTGAATAATACTTACATGAATATAAATGCATTGGAGGTTCAGTGCACTAGTGAACCAAACGCGCGAGAAAATCGAGCCTAAAACGTGCCAAACGAGCCCTAATGTGAGTTGACTTTGGAGTGATTGTGCACCACTCATTTAATCTTCTCTTGGAAGCTAAAAGAAATCTGATCACTCTCCACCTTCTCTCACCAAGACAGCCGGCCAACATCTCCTCTCTCACTCACTCTCTTGCTTCACAAATTTCTTCACTAAATCAACCCAAAACCTCAACCAATCTTCACCAAACTTGGAGATCATCTAGCAAACTACTTGGAGGTTGGATTTAGCTAACAAAAGGGCTGCATTTTCACGGTTTCTTGGAGCCTTGAGGACCGAAAATTTCTGGGTGTAAGACACTAAAGAGGTATAACTTCATCCTACACCTTAAGCTTGGATTATGGTGGTAGAAATGCATCTTTAAGCTATTGCATGTGTATGGATGGCTTGATATGGTTGTAAAATGTGAAAGTGGGCTCTTTGTATTCCCACACTTGGGTTGTTGTTGCTGATTTGATGATTGATGGTGGTTATATTGTTGGTTTAGTGGATAAAATGATGCATTAGTGGTGGGTAATTAGTAGAAACTTCATTGGGTGTAAGAAGCAAAAACTTCCGATTTTGCCCCTGCCATGTTCGGCCATTTCGAGGCCAATTTTTAATGGTCTAATAGCTTGAATTGGATGCTTATAGGATGTATTAGATGTGTGAAAAATTTCATTGGAAAATGTTGAGGTTTGATTGAGCAAATGAATTTTTCTTGAGAAACTAGCAAATCTGGAAAACTGTTCGCGTATGATTCTGACCAGTGGTAGTATTTTGGCTATAACTCTGTCCTCGGATGTCGAAATCATGTGCCGTTGGTGGCGTTTGAAACTAGACATTCCTGGCTTTAATTTGGTATATAATGCACGTTCTGATTCTTTGTGAGCAAGCCGAACCAAATGTTTTAAGTTCGCTGTCCTGTTGCTCTGTTCATCTGGAATGAAGTGTTCAGGCAGCAACTTGATGCCCGATTTTGAACCAGATGGGTGCCGAATTTGGAAACGATTTCTTCTGTGATAATTTATCCCTATGAATGTATTTTCTAACGGCGTAAGCCATGCTCGATTTCGAGTTAAATTGACTGAGTTGTGACTGAAACAAGTGGACTGCTCTGTTTTGGAAAAACCCTAATGTTGGACTGGTTTGGAACAAGATCTTGGAGTGAACTTGTTAATTGATGTTCTTGATACTAAACACTTACCAAAGGCATTATGCATGTTTTTTAGGCCTTTATTTCACAAACGAACCATGATTGGATAGTTTGCTTGATTAAACGTTTTGAGATGGGTAATGAAAGTCTCAAGGCAGATTGCCTTATAATTTTCCTGAACTTTGGTTGACGAATTAACTATCTTACCGAAGGTATTTTTCCCTGAAATTTGATAGAGTGGTACCTTTCATATGGGAGTAAAATACTGCCAATTTTGGTACCAATCCAAGTACGTTTCGATACCCAATTAAATTGCTAGAGTTGGAGGTTCAAATCTGGAAAATTCTTCTCCAAGTCTTGAATTTCCCCAACTTCGGGCTACCGTATCTCGGTACTCGAAACTCCGATTCTTGATCCGCTTGTTTTGTTATACACCTCACTTGTAACACTAGTTGAGCTACAAATTTCAGAGGCCGGTTTGCAACGTGTGAATCGTGCCGAATTTTCAAAGTTGGCCAAAATCCAACTTAATTCTGCCTTGTAAACCAATCCTGCATCTTCAAGCTCATTTTGAACACTTTCCACTTCGATTCATGGAAAAGTGTCTTCTAGGAACTTATAGTACTTTCTAAGAGGTTTCCAACGGTATAAAGTTTTCCAATTCTCGACTTATACCGAGCGAGTTACGATTTTTCAAAAATTCATAATAAAACTAAAAATTTCCCAATTTCAAAGAAATAGAGTTTTTCAAGAACTCTTTATTCTTTTGATATTCTTAAACGTTTTGCTCATGATTTTCATGATAAAAACTCAAATAATATTGTACATAATAAAAGGCGAGCTGAACCTCGATTTACGTGTAATTGAGATTCCTTTTTGCGAAATAATCCTTAGATTGTACTAGTGTACAATCTTCTTGATAAGTGGGTTAATTGTGTGATTATCCACTGTTAATTGCCAGGCGCACAAGGAGACCTTCAAGAGGATCTCACAGTGGACACTTGAACTCCCAGAAAATAATTCTTATTGAATTGCTCGGTGAGTGTCAAGTGTGTGCATCTTTGATACATGTTTGTTTGTGGTAATTGTTGGAATTTTAAGAAAATAAGGGCGGGTGCGTACTTTATCGCACTTGTTCTAATTTCAAATGAATTATTGAAATGTATTGAATGATTGTAATGTATTGAATGAATGACTGAAATGCAATGGTATGTTATGAATACATACGTCGATGGAGGGAACCTCCTCGACCTTCAAATGAATGGGGGACGCCCAAACTCATAGGCCGTCCTTAGACTCGAGCCGGCAATGGGCTTGGTCGGGGACTTGGGCGAGCCATGAGATACATATAAGCTCGACCTAATGAGAGGTCTTGCTTGGCATACTCGCAGAGTATCGCCTTATAATAGACTTGTGGGCCCTTGAGGTGTACGGTGGACGGAGGGAAGTAAGTGGTGATCTACGGAAATGGAAATACCAACCCGGTTGACAGGAGGGTCAACGCGGGAAGGTATACGAATGACATCGGCAGAGCGAGTGGAACTTAGCTCCTGAGAGCTACTATATCCTTGAATTGTTTCTGATTACTTTTCCTGTTCGAATGATTGATTATTGAAAGGGCATGGTTAAATTGTTAAATTTGGGATTTCTATTTGAACAAAGTGCTTGCATGTGTGTTCTTGGCCTCACGAGCATTCAGCTCACCTTATAGATTTGTTTTCCTTAACAGGATTGGACTTGGAGAAATGTTGGAGAAACCCCTCTTGGCGTACTCTTGTTTTAGGGTTTCCGTTGCACTTTGGGGCTAGACTTGTGATTGATGTATATTTTGAATATTGATGTATTTCGAGATTTCGATGTAATGATTGGGCAGATGTTGAATATTGATAAGCTTGAAAGCTTACGTACTGATTGTATTTATGGTATTTAATCGTAACGTCTAGTGTTGTATTAAGCTTGGACGGAAATTGCTTGAGTCCTGGCGAGAGTTGGGCAGGCGTCCCGCGGATACCCTTTGGTTCGCCTTAGGGAGAAGTGGGGGCGTCACACAATAACTGTATAGGTGGCGTAGCATAGGCATCTGCTATCATCAAAGGCACGAATCTGGTGAATTGATTACCAATCAGGCTATGTCGAGACTGAGTGCCCGCCTCCGTGTTTTGAACGCTCGTTTCACGGATGACTTCATCTTGCAAGCCATGCTTGTACTGTCAATTTCTACTAAATGATGGTCCACCTTGTGTAGAGACATGTCCCACTGGGTTCTGGAACGGAATATTTTGCGATGTAGGAGGATTATGATTGAAAGAGTCAAAATCACCAACTACCATGTGATCAAAGCATTGGAAGTATTGCATTGATCTATATGCCCCATCAACAATGCTCAATAGACGTGGATGAAACCATTTTGCAATGTCATCAAGTTCAAGTCCGTCATGCAATTGCTGGCCAATGTGTTGCATAGTACCCATCTGGCATTGTCGAAAATAGAGAAATTATTACCAATCATTGTCGAATAGTAAATAAATTAAATATTGAGGTAGTGGTAACTTACTAAATACTCTAACTGGCCAGAAACTCCATGCAACATTTATCCAAACTGTGCATGCTGTTGGATAGGAGGCATAATGTATAAAATGGTGTGATTGTGTTACCACTCGAGATACTTATTCGAAAGCTTGAACGTTGCTGTGGGCACACCAAGTACCTCTGTATTTGCACGCGTATTCCAGTATCCTATCCAACCCCTATGAAAATGAGCCCAATTCCTTTTCGGAAAACTAGAAAGATCCAACTGGTGAATGCTACCCCAATTAGTGTTAATTGGTTCCGAAATTTCTTGCGTCATTCCAAATTGACGCATGACATGATCGGGACAATATAATTCGATTATGTGTCAGAATATAAGGACTCTTGCTCGCCGTATGTGCTTTTCCTATCTACAGTAATCAGGTAGATTAGCCAATATACCATCGCTATACGGTATTCAAATAAACTGATAACATAACAATTTTTTAGGTGTGGATGAAACTTACGAGGGTACTATAACACTTAACTAGTTGAGTTGTAAGAGAAAATACTTGATCCGTCTGTAGCAAGGCCAACTACTCACAATAACGTGTGTTGGATTGGTTAGAAGGGTCAATCCCAGTTCGTTCGGTTGCTCATCTCTCATCTCCAAGAAAATTTTCAATTTCAATGCATAGGTGTACATCAAGACAAATCACGAGAATCCACTCCCACGTCCAAAGTTGTAGTAACAAGTATGGCCCACCAATTGTGATAGCAACAGTGTGCGATGTGTGGCATTCATGAGTATAAATAAGGCAATGTCGCGAACCCTTAACTATACTGGTTCATAGCATCCAGGTCACGAGCATAATCGAGCCAATTTAAATAGATGAGATTCTGGCATGAATCCGGAAATAGCAATCCATCCAATAGAATCAGGATGTACATGTCGGCATATTGGAGAATCATCTTGTCAGGAGCATTTGTAGATAGTAATGTACTCAATCGATGGAACATAAATAATAGTTTAAGACGACCGTGGTTGAGCATAATATCTTCTAGCCAGTATCCTAAAATATCATGCACTAACTGTTTGTGCTGTAATGAATTATGTCTAGTGTGTACTAATGTAACCGGTAGATCATCAACACATAAAACCCATAAAACCTCCACATCCTGCAAAGTGACTGTCGCCTCTCCTATAATTGAGAGGTGAAAAGTGTGTGCCTCTTGTCTCCAATGCTCCATAAGTGTATTTATAAGGTCATGATCTACTGCAAGATAACTGACTCTTCAGATGCCATAAAGACCATTTGCATGAATGTATTAAGCAACCCATGGATCTAATTTATCAGAGGTTAAAAAAATCTCGTCACAACGTGAAACATCTAGATCTACACTTGTGCCTTGAAAAACAATTACGGACCTATGTTTGGACTATAAATATAAAACACTCCCATCCAAGGGCCCTGAATGAAGGGGTACTATGGTTGTGTACACAAATAATGATAGGCTATATAATTACTAATTCATCGTATCACATAATATAGAAAATGCAATATTTATTAATATAAAATAGTAGTTCATATCAAAGTAGCATGAATACAGTTTTAGCTACTATTCCGAACTTCTACCACAACTCATACAATCCCTATTTATAAAAGAAACCATCATATGGACAATTGGAGGCAGTGTGATCCGACTGTAAACAGTTACTACACCACGTGGTGCATCAGGACATCTTCTATTCATCTGATTTCTGATCCTAGCGCTTTTCAATGGTCCTGACATCTTTTATTTCAACCGATCTCCTATAATGCTCAACCTTAATTCCATTACGGACTAATATTTTGAATCCCTTAATGGTTGGAAAGGACTGCTAAATGTAGCCTGATAAGCGAAAAACGTATGTTCAGGAGCGACAAACATTATTAGACTAATGCCACACCTAAAACATGTGGCCATAACATGTGAACATGAAAATCACAATTCTCTCCATTTATCACATGTGCATGTGCGATTTTCAATGTCAACAGTTTAGGGATTACCTCCTTGATGACTTTGTCGATAAGCGGTCGTGATGCAGTAATACCTCTCTTGTAATCGAACACTTGAATTGCATGTGTCCTTTCTCTTTTTTAATTTTTGACATATTTATTCCAACATTTTCATGGAAGTGCGTATACCTGATCCCATGCAACCTTATGATTTTTTTATAAATAGATCAATTGTTTGGTTGAATATGAACCAAATACATGCAGTGATTGGCAGAAATCGAGCGTCCCTTAGTAAATTATTATAGCATTCAGTCGTATTTGTGGATATGTGTCTTTAACGATACCCTCCGTCTTTGCACAAAGCTTATTGTTTGGCTCAAATTGATCCACCCGTTAATCATGCATGATATTTAGGGAGAAAATCATATTCATGAATTTCTCATACTTGTGCTGCTGATTTGCCACACCAGTTGCGAACATCAAGCTTTTAAGTCTACAAGATGTGGCAACATATCATCACAATGGAGTTGACATTAGAAAATAACGTAGGAACATGAAAAGATATCATATGTGTAAGGGTTCAGAAATAGTTTAACTTTCATTCTTGAATTTTTGTTTGAAATTGCTCCGAACGTGAATCAAACAGAATCGGTGCATCCCTAATGGTTTCTGTCACTTTTCGAGTGTATGTATAGCGTTAATAATGTAGTGGTGCCGGTCGGAAATAACACATATATTCTGCACATCACCACACACGTGAATACATAACAGTCTTGTGAACCAAGGTCAACTTTGATTATTCTCCTCATCAACTAGAGTGAATGCCAAAGGAAACATTAAGTTGTTAGTATCAAAACCTATGGCGACAAGTTGTTTTCCTCGATAAGGTCCCTTCAAAAAGGTGTCATCCATGCACATGATCGGTTTCAGATGACCGAAGACTTGAATGGCAGAAGCAAATGTCCAAAATATATAGTCAATTGTAGAAGGGGTACTCAATGGATGATGGTCTTAAACAACTATCGTACCTGAATTGGACCGTTGTAACTTTTGAACATATGTCGACAACTACGATATAGATGTTAGCCAATCCCTATATAATATGTCAATGGCTCGGTGCCTGGTGTACCAAGTTTTCTTATATGACACATCGCAATGAAACTCCTATTTCACCGATGCTAGAATTTCTTTAATCTTGTACACTGGACCATCAATAATATGGGAAATAATGTGTTTGGCAATTATATCACTACTCAACCCACGGTAGTCATTACTATAACAAACACGATCGTATGAATGCTTATCGGCAAGTGTGACAATCATCCACGTATTGTAGGAGCCGTGCAAGGTAGCACGAAACTGTCAACTATACGGAGGTAGGGAGTTACGAGACTGACAACGATCATACCAAGTCGTTGGCGTGCTCTCACGAACTCTAAACTCCATATTCTCCTTTATGGACCACAATTTCACAGCTTGTCTGACATGCTCCTTTGTTACGAACAGTTGGCTCAATTAATCTTTGGTGTATTCATTCTATAGCATTAATTTCTCCATTCCCCCAGCATCAAGAGGGTCAAAGTTTAATACAATATCAACACCAGTTTCATAATGTAGTTGTGGTCTCTCACTATTCATCCAAGGAGCACTATGACCCATGTCATTGTGGGTTGTAGTCAAGAGCTCTATATACCCTTTCTATCCGTCGGTATCATGTTGATAGTTCTCATCATCGGAACCATAAAGATTCGACTCCAGTTTGGAGTCCATGTCAACATCTACAAAATGAACGTCAGTAGATTGTAGTCCATCAAACATCAGTGCTGATTCAATATCCGCACCTCGAGTTTCAAATGTCAATTTGTGCATTATCAGTCGACTACTTGTACTTGAAGGGTCATTATCCGTTCGCCGACCATTACTCCTTCTTTGCCCTCCATCCCTTGGTTGGACATCTCATACATCTAATTGGGTCATTTGACTCTCAAAAAGGCCGACTGACTAGAATAAAGTTACATGTTCCGAACTACTGTCATCTCGAGTAGGATTAACATTTACAATTTTCAAGGTTTGGGTATCATTTCTCCCAAACCAAAGAGCTCCTTGACCTCTACATACATTTCGGTTGCATGTCTACTACCAGATTGTAAGTCGTACATTCTAACAACTTCATTGTCATTTACCAAAGGCATCGCACCAAACATACTATTTTGGAGGCAATTCCGAAATATCAAACTAATCTTATGGATGTTCCGATCTAAACTCATAATGTTTTATATTCTATCTACCAAGTCATCATAACCTACCCTCTCTGTAAGGAACAATACTTTTTTCGGTAGAAGGGGGTCATATGAAATTGATCGTCGGGCGTATATAATTTTTTCTCCCCAATATAGTTTCATCAATCAATTATCACTTGACATGTTACATTTATTACAGGCGGGTATTGATAACATTTTAAAACTGCATTAATATACTTATTTAAATAATTAATTGAATCAAATATATTTAATTTATAACAAATAAATAAATAATTGCGATTTCTAAAAATATAACAAATATGATTTATAATTAAATAATTAAATAATTTGTAACAAATAATTAAATAAATAACAGATTAAATCTAATTAATCACCTTAATTACTACATTTATTTACAATTATTTTTTCTTATGCTCACTCTATCGATATCCTACATTTCATATTCTATCAATTAAATAACTATTCTAATACCATATCTTTCAAATATTAATAACACCTATTTTGACATTTAGTTATACAAATTACATTAATTTTATGTATTTAATTTATTAAATGCATCAATTATTCAAATACTTAAATTACCCCGACTAAATAGCTATCATAATCACAAATCAATTCATACCTCGGCAAATACATCTAAATTCATTTAATCGAGCTCTTAAAATTAATTCATTAAACTAATTAAAATAGCTAATTAAACTAATTAACCATTAAACTAATTATATACCAAATAGCATAAACTAATATCAACTAACTTACGTAATAAACTAAACCACATTAAACTAATAAACATTAATTTCGACATTTAGCTAAACTATTTACACTAATTTTATGTATTCAATTTATTAAAGATGCCAATTATTTCAATTACTTAAATTACCCTAGCTAATTAAACAACTATCATAATCAGAAGTCAATACTGCATTAATTACATCTATATTCATTTAATCAGTCTCTTCAAATTAATTCATTAAACAAATACAAACAACTAATTAAACCACTAAACTGTACCATGTTATTAAACTAATATTAATTAACTAGCGTAATAAAGTAAATTACATTATTTGTCTACAACTACTTTTACAATAAATTAAATATTAATTTAATAACATAATATAACAATAACATAAAATATTTACCACTAACTAACTAACATATTATAAAATATACAACAACTTTGATATAATACAAATTGCATAAAAATTATAATAACTTTCATATAATACAAATCACTAACCTCTTCAGAGTTATTCGTATTTAAAAAATTGATTGCCTTATCGCACCATGAGTAGTCAGTATGGTGGGCTTAACGAAAGCACCGCAAATAATCAGCACGGTGGCCCACTCCCAAAAATGCGACACTAAGAGACACTCGCCAATTCTGCTAACGAGCTAGGCAATAATCAAAGGTACTCACCAATTCTACTAATAAGCTTTGGCCAATGCTGGCAAGCAGCAAGGTTTCTTTTGTGGTAACCTCTGTGGTCTCTAGCAAGTAGCGAGGTTTCTTCTGTGGTCTCTCGCTTAACAAAGAGAGCTAGGGATTGAGATGGGAGAAAGTGAGAGTTCGGAAGGTAGGAAATGAGATAGCACAGAGTGAATTTTGCTCAGGCCTACTTATATAGGTAAGAATACAGTTTCAAAGAAAATCTAGCTATTGAAATGAACGGCTAGATTATAAAGCCAAATTTTTTTTTAATTAACCACCACTACCAGGCTATGTGTCAGCCCAGTAGCGGACAAGACTTGAAAAAAAAAAAAGATCGGTCACGATCTTCTAGCTTTGAGATTCCAGTCAGAGCTGGAATCTGCGAATTAATGAGACAACTTTTTTTTGGGAAATTGTAATTTTGGTCCCCAATCTATAGTGTATGCGCGAAATTATCCCCGATTTATTTCGAAAATCAATTTTGGTCTCCAATCTATTCAATTTTTCGCTAAAGTGGACAATTGACGGAATCTCTTCAATTTCAATCGGAACTAAGTCACGTGAGATCACGTGCCGGCACCTAAAACCCCTTTTTCAATTTTTTTATTTCTAAAACACGTTTTTATAGTGGCTTGGTTTTTGGCATGGACACTCCTGTCCCTTTATCCAGATCAATCTCATCCTCGCCAATTTTTTTGCAATCAAAATTCTGAATTAGAGATTCCAAGGCCAAACCTACCACCCGCTGTGCTAGGCTAGAACCAGGGCAAGATCTCCTTCCCGTCCCAAATGGAATCAGCTTTGATGGCTGAACCTACAAGCCTTCGAATCTTTCTGGCTTGAAGCTTGTTGGATCATCCTAAACGTTTAGGTCCTTGTGTGAGGACTCACAAAATTTAATATTTTAAATTCCATTTTGAGTTTATTTAAATATTTAATTGTCTATTTACTCCGAATATTATTTTCTAACCTTATTAGACCTAATTACATGGATTTGTAGCTTTATTATATTTTAAAAGTGACATGTTGAAAATTTTAATTTTTGTAAACTCGTTAAGCGGGAATAGTAAATACGCGTTTTTACACGCGCGACTTAATTAAGGGACTGTAGGCCCTTATTTTGGGACAATTAAGAGTGAATAATATTTATACGAATATAAGTGCATTAGACGTTTAGCGCACTAGTAAAATAAATTCGAAAAAAATCGAACACAAAACGCGCGCGCGCGCGAAGGATAGTTGACTTTTGGGTAAACATGGGCTACACATTAAAGCTTCTCTTAGAAGCTTCATTTGAACAAACACTCCCTCTCTTTTCTCTCTCATTTGGCCGGCCACCAAGCCAAGAAAACAACACCAAAAGTTCTTCAATTTCCTCTTCATTTCCTTCACCAAATCTTCTCCATTTCACAAAATTTAACCACACTTCACTAAACATTTCGTGATCATCTTAAGCTACAAAAGGGGGCTGCTTTCTGCGATTTTCTTGGGTTTCATTGGACCGAAAATTCTGTTTTAGTTCATCTAAGAAGGTAACCCACGATCAACCCTTCAAATCTTGCTTTATGGAAGTAGTAGTGCACATATAAACTCATGCATGCATGTGGGTAGCTTGTTTATATTGGAAAAATTGTTGTGCGGACTCTATGAACTCCCACTTTGGTTGGATGGACTGACATGAAGAATTATGATGTTATTAATGTTGGTTTAGTGCTTAAATTAGTGGGATAATATTGTATTATGGGTAGAAACTCAAGGAAGGTGCTATGAGCAAAGGTGACCATTTTACCCCTGCCATGCTCGTGCACTTTGGTGCGAATTTTTGAGGTTCTAATGACTTGTTTATGATGTATACATGTTATATGGATAGTGTAGAAAGTTTTGTTGAAAAATAATATGATTTGGTTGGCCAAATGTATTGATTTCTAAAGGATAGCAAAACTGAAAAATTTTCCCGGATTGCCCAGGCAGTCTTTTTTTGTTTTTCAGCTATAACTCCTTGCTCCGATGTTGAAATCGAGTGCTGTTTGTGGCACTGAAAACTAGACATTCCCATCTATCCATTGGTATAAAATGCATGTCCTAGTTCCACTTGAGTGAGCCAAACCTTTCGTGTAAAAATTGCTATCCTGTTTCGTTGGTTCACTACAGGGCAGAACATGAATTACAACTTGATGCTCAAATGTGGACTAATTGTGGATAGATTTTGAAAATGGTTTCTTCTGAGAAATTGTAGCTTTATGAATGTGTTTTCCAACGCCGCAAACCGTACTCAATTTCAAGTTAAATTGAGTGAGTTGTGGCCAAAGTTCGAAACTGACCCAGTGGTGAACACAACCTTCTTTCGGTTAAGTGAATGCCCTGATCTTGTGTGGGACTTGTACTCAAAATTTTTGGTGTTAATCACCCCAAATTGTGTTTTGGATACCTCTTAGACATTGTCTATGCAAATGGACCATGTTTGAGGTACTCTGTAGGCCAAACGTCTTGAAAACGGAAAACGGAACTCACAAGGCAGATTTGCCTTGGAATTTTGGAATTTTGGTGATTTGGTTAACCAACTTTCCGTGCTTATTTATCTATGAAATTTGGTAGAGGAATAGCCCTTATTGGAAATATAATCATACCAAATTTGGTGCTATTCCAAGGCCATTTCAATGTACAACTAAACTCCCAATGTCTATGATTTACACTTGGAAAAACCCTTGTTTAACAAGGAAATTTTGGTAACTTTGGGTCACCATATCTTGGTGCTCAAAACTTCAATTCTCGTCCCACTTGATTTGTTTTAAACTTGGATTACAACTCTAATATAGTTCCAAATTTTAAAGGCTAGTTCAAATTGAGTGCATTTTGCCGAATTTTCATAGTTGGCCAAAAATCAACTTAAATTTGTCTTGATAACTCAAGTTATCAGCTTCAAGCCAAAATTTGAATGTCTTCCACTTGGATTCATGGAAAGGTGTCTTCTAGAAATTTTGAGTAGTTTGAAAGATGTTTTCAATGGTACCAAATTTTCCAATTTTAGACAATCAGGGTGTGAGTTATGATTTTTCAAAAAATGTCGCAAAAATCAAAATTTTTGGCCGTTTGAAAGAAATCCGTGCGGAAAACTTCTCACCAAAATTCGGCCTTGACACCGGCCAGTTCTTGGCTGGATAGTCGGCCGGATTGGTGTTGGAATTGAAAATAAAGGAGGCTTGGTCACTGCCTCCAATCCGGCCAGGAATCAGGCTGGATTGTGACATGGCCTGTCTTGTTCCGACTTCGGTCGTTCATTTTGAAGCCTATTTGCACGTACTAGTTCCCATCCAATGATTTTAAGGATAATGAACCGTTTTTACTCGAGATTTGTAACCCTATTAAGTCTCGATTTTCAAAAGAAACCTAAGCTTGATTTTTGAGATATATTTTAATATTGTACTAGTGTACGACCTTCCTTATCATTTGAAATCATCAGTAATAGCCCATTAGTAATTGTTCAGGCACACAAGAGGATCTTCAAGAAGATCCCACAGTGAACGCCTAAAGCTCCGAGTGACATTTCTTCCTCATTACTTATATTGGTGAGTGTCAAGTGCATGTTTACTTGAACTCCTGTGAACTTGATACATGTCTACTTGTTACCAATGATTTAAGTTTTGAAAATAGAGTCGAGTGTGTACTTTATCGCACTCGTTCTCATTCGAAACTAATAATTTGTGAATGACTTGCTTGACATGTAATGAATGACCTGCTGGATATGACATGGATACTAGAATGTTTCAAATGCTTGCTAAACATGAAATAGTATGCTATGGCTGCATACGTCGTTGGAGTGAATCTCCTCGATACACAAATGTACATGGGGGACGCCAAAACTCGTAGGCCGACCTTGGACTTGAGCCGGCATGGGTTTGGTCGGGAACCTTGGCGAGTCATGAAATAATTAATCTCGACCTAATGAGAAGTCTTGCTTAACATACTCGTGGAGTATTGCCGCATAAATGTCTTGCAGTCCCGATGTGGTATACTGTGGACGGAGGGAAGTAAGTGGTGATCTATGGAATGGAAATACCGACTCGGTTAACAGAGTGTCATCGCGGGAAGGTATACGAATGACATCGACAAAGCAAGTGGAACTTAACTCCTAAGAGTTACCATATTCTTGAATTATTTCTGTTTATATTTCACTAAAATTGTGAATTTCATATATATTCTCATTTGACCTGCTATCTGGGCTTGTTACTTGAACTATGTGCTTGCATGTGTGTTCTTAGCCTCACGAGCGTTTTGCTCACCCTGTAGATTTGTTTTCTTTAACAAGAATGAGCTTGGAACGAGACTAGAAGGAATTCCCCTTTTGATGTATTTTTTTTGTAATGGAAATTCGATGTATTTGACTAGGCATTATGGCTGTTATTTTGGGATTTAAGATGTATTTTGGAAACTTGATGCAAGGGTTGGATAATTGTTAAATATTGTTAAGATTGAAAGCTTCAGCATAAATTGTCTTTCATTATCTGGTTGTGATGCCTAGTGCTACATTAAGTTTGAACAGAAATTGCTTGAGTCCTGACGAGAGTTGGGCAGGCATGCCACAGATACCCTTTGATTCGCCTTAGGGAGATGTGGGGGCGTCATAGTTGGTATCAGAGCACTAGATTAGAAATCTATATGGGAGACATATTAGATACTCTACCTTTAAGATTTGAAACCGAATAATTAAGTTATACCTTAAGAGATATTTGGGGCAAACTAGTGATTGGGTTAGGCATGCATAAACGACATCCGGGTGAGTTAGTGATTAAATTTCTAACCCAAAAGTGTGATTACTTTTGCAGGGATGGAAAATGAAAATGGGACTCCGGCGGCTAATGGAAATGGCCATGCTAATGGTCACGTAGAACCTCTTAGGTCTATTTACTACCGATCCCTTGGTGGAGGGGATCGACTGCACTACTCACCCTCTAGTAGCTATCCTCGATGTTCATGTAGGTTGACTTTTACCTACCCAAACCACGTTGTACTGGCCTTGGACGACGAGCTTCGTCAGCTGGTGAATGCCAACTTGGACTTACAGGCAGAGGTGGATGAGCTGAAGCGGATGGTTAGCGCTCAGGGAGAGCGGATTGTGGAGCTTGAGGAGGTTATAGAGGGTGAGGTGGCTACTGCTGCAGTCACTCGTGAGGAACTCCAGAGTACTAGGGTTCAACTTACTAGATTAGGAGAAGAGATCCGTGATCGGGTTTTTGGGATTCTGGCTGATGCTACTAGGCTGGTAGATGAGGCGATGGATGTAGTCCAGAGTTTTGACCATTAGGAGGATCCTGAGGAGGAAGCTCCACCTAGTAGTCCTACTGTGGATTAGGCCCAAGTGATTGGCTACCTGACCTTTTAATCTTTTGACCAGTACAGTTAGAATTAGTTAGGGTGATGCGAGTGCTGAGGCCATTGTATTTTGCATGACTGTGTGGCCTATTTTTGAGGCACTTGCTTTTACTTTAATCTTCTGTGACTAAAAGTACTCTTGTGGCACCTGTGTGTTATGTTTTTGTGACTACCCCATGACTCACTAATTGTATGAATTTGACATACTAATGAATGTAAATTATTATTATTTTCAATATTTTTTTGATTGGTTCCTGCTTTCTACTTTTCATCACATAATTGATTTATCTCTTGTACTAGACACGCCTAAGTTATGGAAGGACTAAGAAGTGCTTGGGGTCGTAGGCGAGAGACTAGACAGGCCCAACCTCATGGGGATGACCAGGGATCGGCAGTTGGACCGACCCAAGGACAGGAAAATATTGAGGGTAATCAAGTGGCTACTGCCATTAATAGGATGACTGATATCCTAGAGCGCTTAACTGATAGACAAGGTCTTGGACCATTTAACTAACCTGGGGGACTGGATAGAGGAGAAAATAGAGCTTTAGAGAGATTCATAAAGTTCAACCCGCCAAATTTCTTAGTGAACTCGATCCTGAAATAGCGAAGAATTGTTTAAAGAGGATGACCAAGATATTCGCCGCTCTAGATTACATTGAAGATAAGCGAGTGAATTTTATTACTTTCCAATTTGAGTGAGTAGCTCACGCTTGGTGGGATGTGATAAAAGGAAAATGGGAGAGAACTCAAATCCCTTGGACCTAGGAGAACTTCACGAGAGAATTCAATGAAAAGTTCTTTCCACCCTTGATTCAAGAAAAGAGAGAGGATGAATTTATCAAACTGAAACAAGGAGCCCTTAGTGTAGCGGAGTATGAAGGAAAATTCACTAAACTTTCTAAGTATGCTCCTGAGTTAGTAGTCAATAAACAAAAGAGGATTAGACGGTTTGTGCAAGGATTTAATGTGAAAATTCAGGAGGGCTTGACCGCAGCCCAAATTTCTACATTTACTAAAACTTTAGAGAACACACAAAGGGTTGAGAGTGCAAGACTACAAGTGGGAGACTTTCACAATAGAAAGAGGAACTTTTCTAGCCCTGCGTCTGGGTAGGCTGGTAAGAATGCACAATCTTCCAAAATAGGAAGAGGAGCGGGAGGAACAAGGACTGTTAGAACTTATAGGGGAGCTCTATCTAGAGTAGGTCGTGGTGGGCCAACTCAAATTAGGGAAACGCCTTCTACTGGTTCGCCTGTGACATCTCAAGTTACTTGTGAGTATTGTAGTAAATCCAACCACTCTGAGAATGATTGTTGGAGAAAGTCGGGGAAATACTTGTTTTGTGGTAGTGCTGAATATCAAGTTACTAATTGTCCGAAATCGCCAAAAACAGGAGGTAACCCTCAGAGACCAGAAAAATCAACCTCTAAACAGACCAGTGCCGAAGGAAGTCGACCGAAAGTAACGGCTAGGGTTTATGCCCTGGATTATCAACAAATTCTTGAGGCGACTGAGGTGGTTGAAGGTACAATTCCAATCTTTTACCGTTTAACTAGGGTTCTAATTGATTCGAGTGCAACACATTCTTTTGTAAATTTTAATTTCATGAGTGGGATAGATTTGAAATCAATTAAATTACCGTATGATTTGGAAGTTAAAACACCTACCGGAGATCAAAATCTAGTTGCTAACTTGATGTTTGGGAATTGTGAAATCTGGATCGGAGAACGAAAATTATTGGTCGATCTAATAGGTTTAACAAATAAGGGGTATGATGTGATCTTATGGATGGATTGATTAGCTCGTTATAATACCTAGTTGGACTGTAGAACAAAAATTATAGAATTGGGTATTCCAATAGAACCGACCCTGAAATTGGATATAAAGGGTATGTTAGCTTCATCTGTACTTATCTCAAGGATTCGGGTTAGAAAATTGTTAAGTAAGAGAGTTCAAGAATATCTGGCTTTTCTTATCAACACCTCTAGCGATAAGGTGAAATTGGAGAATATGCCTGTAGTGAAAGATTTTCAGATGTATTTCCTGAAGAATTAGAGTCTCTACCCCCAGAACGGGAAATAGTTTTTAAGATTGATGTGACTCCGGGAGTAGCACATATCTCTAAGACGCCATATCGGATGGTTCCAACTGAATTGAAGGATTTGAAATTATAACTACAGGTTTTGCTAGAACGGGATTTTATAAAAAAGAGTGATTCTCCGTGGGGAGCCCCGGTTTTGTTCGTAAAAAAAAAAAAGAATGGGAGTTTGAGATTATGTATAGACTATAGAGACTTGAATGATGTCACAATTAAGAATAAGTACCCATTATCACACATTGATGAATTGTTTGACCAATTGCAAGGGGCGGTAGCATTCTCGAAGTTGGATTTGAGACAGGGTTATTACCAATTGAGGATTTTGGAGAAGGATATACCCAAAACTACTTTTAATTCGAGGTATGGGCACTTTGAATTTGCCGTGATGCCATTTGGGTTAACGAATGCTCCTGCAGCCTTTATGGATTTAATGCACAGGACCTTTAAACCTTATTTGGACCAATTTGTAGTGATCTTTATTGATGACATTTTGGTGTACTCTAAGAATATGAAAGATCAAGAGAAACACCTGAAAATTATTTTATAAACCCTGAGAGAACACCAGTTATATACTAAGTTCAGTAAATGTGAATTTTGGTTGAGGGAAGTAACTTTTTTGGGACACATAATTTTTAAGGATGGGATTAAAGTGGATCCAACTAAAGTTGTGGTTGTTTCAAAATGGAAACGACCAGAAAACTCTACTGAGATTCGAAATTTTATTGAACTAGTAGGGTATTACCGAAAATTCATTAAGGATTTCTCTAGAATTGCTGGACCTATGACTGAGTTGATCAAGAAAAGTGGAAAGTTTATTTGGAGTCCGAAGTGCGAAGAGAGTTTCCAAGAATTGAAAAGATGCTTGACCAGGGTCCCGATATTAACTCTACCAAATGGAAAGGATAGTTTTGTGGTTTACAATATGCCTCTAAGAAAGGATTGGAATATGTTTTGATGTAAAATGACAAAATGATAGCGTATGCCTCTAGGAAATTGAAACCACATAAAGGGAATTACCCGACTCATGACTTGGAGTTGGCAGCAGTGGTATTTGCTTTAAAGAAATGGAGGCACTATTTATATGGAGTGACATTTGAGAATTTTACTGATCACAAAAGGCTTAAGTATCTGTTTTCTCAAAAAGAGCTGAAATTGAGGCAACGTAGGTGGATAGAATTTTTGGAAGATTATGATTGCACTATAAAGTACCATCCATGAAAGGCCAATGTAGTGGCCGATACTTTGAATCGTCAAGTACTAGCGGCCGAATTGATGATTAACGAATTACATTTGCTAGAGAAAATTAGTTATTAGAATCTTAAACTTGAACCAAGAAAAGTAATTTTGGGGAATATTATATTGAACTCCACTTTGTTGGAGCGTATCAAAGAATCTCAGGAAAAGAATGCCGAAGTGCAAAAGTGGGTGAAAAATATTAAAAGGGGAGAAAATTCGGATTTTAACTTGAGATTAAATGGTATTTTGAGGTTTCGGAATCGAATAGTAGTGCTAAAAGATGAGAAATTTAAGAAGAAAATTTTAGAAGAGACACACCGATCAAAGTTTACGATACACTTTGGAGGGAATAAAATGTATCAAAACTTGAAGAGTCTATATTAGTGGGAGAGTATGAGGAAGGAGATTGCCCAATTTGTTCAGACTTGCTTGGTCTATCAACAGATTAAAACCGAGCATCAGAAACCATCGGAACTTTTGCAATCTCTAGAAATACCTGAGTGAAAATAGGAGAACATCACTATGAATTTTGTATTAGAATTACCGAGAACACAGAGAGGCCAGGATGCTATTTGGGCAATAGTGGATAGACTGACCAAATCGGCTCACTTTCTGCTGATTAACATGAAGTGCCCATTGGAGAATTTAGTTAAGCTGTATCTAGATGAGATTATCAGGTTACATGGAGTACCTACAAGTATCGTGTCAGATAGAGACTCGAGATTTGTTTCGAGGTTCTGGCAAAAGATGCAAGAAGTGTTAGGGACTAAACTAAATTTTAGTACCACTTATCATTCTCAGACCGATGGACAGTCTGAGAGGACAATTCAGACCCTTGAGAATATGTTGAGAACTTGTGTTCTACATTTTGAGAAAAGTTGGAGTAAATTTTTAACTTTGGTGGAATTTGCCTATAACAATAGTTTCAACTCCTCTATACAAATGGCTCCGTATGAAGAGTTTTATGGTCGGAAATGTAGGTCTCCAATTTGTTGGAATGAAATAGGTGAACGGAAGATCTTAGACCCGACTACAGTGTCTTGGATTGAGGAAACTAATGAAAAGGCAAAGTTGGTACGCCAGAGAATGCAAACCGCACAGAGCCGTCAAAAGATCTATGCAACTAATCGGAAGAAGGATTTGGAATTTGCGGTTGGAGATCTAGTGTTTCTTAAGATCATGCCTTTGAAAGCAAGTTTGATGTCTGGAAAGAGAAAGAAACTACAACCGAAATTTGTAGGGCCTTATAAGGTTATCCAGCGCGTGGGACAGGTAGCGTACAAGTTGGAATTGTCATCGAGTCTATCTCGAATTCATAATGTGTTCCATGTGTTTATGCTTAAGAAGTATCATCCAGACCCTTTACATGTCTTACAACCGAAAAGTATCGAAATCGATGAGACATTGACCTATGAAGAGAAACCGGTTAAACTTCTAGATAGAAAGGTGAAAGAATTGAGAAATAAACAGATACCACTAGCAAAAGTTCCCTGGAAAAACCATGGATTAGAGGAAGCGACTTGAGAGGTCGAAAAAGCAATTGGAAAAAAGTATCCAGACCTGTTCACCAATCAAAATAAATTTTGAGGGCGAAATTTTCTTAAGGGAGAGAGGATGTGAGGACTCACAAAATTTAATATTTTAAATCCCATTTCGAGTTTATTTAAATATTTAATTGTCCATTTACTCCGAATATTATTTTCTAATCTCATTAGATCTAATTATATGGATTTGTAGCTTTCTTATATTTTAAAAGTGGGATGTTAAAAATTTTAATTTTTGGAAACTCGTTAAGCGAGAATAGTAAATACGTGTTTTTACACACGCGACTTAGTTAAGGGACCGTAGGCCCTTATTTTGGAATAATTAAGAGTGAATAATATTTATATGAATATAAGTGCATTAGAGGTTTAGCGCACTAGTGAAATAAACTCGAGAGAAATTGAGCACAAAACGTGCGCGTGCGCCCGCGATGGAGAGTTGACTTTTGGGTAAACATGGGCCACACATTAAAACTTTTCTTGGAAGATTCATTTGAACAAACACTCCCTCTCTTTTCTCTCTCATTTGGCCGGCCACCAAGCCAAGAAAACAACACCAAAAGTTCTTTAATTTCCTCTTCATTTCCTTTACCAAATCTTCTCCATTTCACCTCGAAATTTGACCACACTTCACTAAACACTTGGTGATCATCTTAAGCCACAAAAGGAGGCTGCTTTCCATGGTTTTCTTGGGGTTCATTGGATTGAAAATTCTGTCTTAGTTCATCTAAGAAGGTAACCCACGATCAACCCTTCAAATCTTGATTTATGGAAGTAGTAGTGCACATATAAACTCATGCATGCATGTGGGTAGCTTGTTTATATTAGAAAAATTGTTGTGTGGGCTCTATGAACTCCCACTTTGGTTGGATGGACTGACTTGATGAATGATGATGTTATTAATGTTGGTTTAGTGCTTAAATTAGTGGGATAATGTTGTATTGTGGGTAGAAACTCAAGGAAGGTGCTATGAGCAAAGGTGACCATTTTACCCCTGCCATGTTCGTGCACTTTGGTGCAAATTTTTGAGATTCTAATGACTTGTTTATGATGCATACATGTTATATGGATAGTGTAGAAAGTTTTGTTGAAAAATAATGTGGTTTGGTTGGCCAAATGTATTGATTTCTAAAGGATAGCAAAATTGAAAAATTTTCCCGGATTGCCCAGGCAGTCCTTTTGTTTCGGCTACAACTCCTTGCTCCGATGTCAAAATCGAGTGCCGTTTATGACATTAGAAACTATGCATTCCTATCTTTCCATTGGTATAAAATCCACGTCTTGGTTCCATTTGAGTGAGCCAAACCATTCGTTTAAAAATTGCTGTCTTGTTTCGTTGGTTCACTACAGGGTAGAACATGAACTACAATTTGATACTCAAATGTGGGCTAGTTGTGGATGGATTTTGAAAATGGTTTCTTCTGAGAAATTGTAGCTTTATGAATGTGTTTTCCAACGCCACCAACCATGCTCAATTCGAAGTTGAATTGAGTGAGTGGTGACCAAAGTTTGAAACTGACCCAGTGGTGAACACAACCTTCTTTCGGTTAAGTGAATGTCTTGATCTTGTGTGGGACTTGTACTCGAAATTTTTTGTGTTAATCATCCCAAATTGTGTTTTGGATACCTCTTAGACATTGTCTATGAAATGGACCATGTTTGAGGTACTCTGTAGGCCAAACGTCTTGAAAACGGAAAACGGAACTCACAAGGCAGATTTGCCTTGGAATTTTGGAACTTTGGTGATTTGGTTAACCAACTTTCCGTACTTATTTATCTATGAAATTTGGTATAGGAATAGCCCTTATGTGGAACTATAATCATACCAAATTTGGTACTATTCCAAGGCCGTTTCAATGTACAACTAAACTCCCAAAATCTATGATTTACACTTGGAAAAACCCTTGCTTAACAAGGAAATTTTGATAACTTTGGATCACCATATCTTGGTGCTCAAAATTTCAATTCTCGTCCCACTTGATTTGTTTTAAACTTGGATTACAACTCTAATATAGTTCCAAATTTTAAAGGGTAGTTCAAATTGAGTGAATTTTGCCGAATTTTCAAAGTTGGCCAAAAATCAATTTAAATCTGTCTTGATAACTCAAGTTATCAATTTCAAACCAAAATTTGAATGTCTTCTACTTGGATTCATGGAAAGATGTCTTCTAGAAATTTTGAATACTTTGAAAGATGTTTCTAATGGTACCAAATTTTTCAATTTTGGACAATTAGAGAGTGAGTTATGATTTTTCAAAAAATGTCCCAAAAATCAAAATTTTTGGCCGTTTGAAAGAAATTTGCGTGGAAAATTCTCACCAGAATCCGGCCTTGAAACCGGCCAGTTCTTGGCTGGATAATCGACCGAATTGGTGTTGGAATTCAAAAAAAAGGAGGCTTGGTAACTGCCTCCAATCCGGCCAGGAATCAGGCTGGATTGTGACGTGGCCTGTCTTGTTCCGACTTCGGTCGTTCATTTTGAAGCCTATTTGCACGTACTAGTTTCCATCCAATGATTTTAAGGATAATGAACCGTTTTTACTCGAGATTTGTAACCCTATTAAGTCTCGATTTTCAAAAAGAAACCTAAGCTTGATTTTCGAGATATATTCTAATATTGTACTAGTGTATGACCTTCCTTATCATTTGTAATATTGTACTATTGTACTAGGATCCCACAGTGAACGCCTAAAGCTCCGAGTGACATTTCTTCCTCATTACTTATATTTGTGATTGTCAAGTGCATGTTTACTTGAACTCCTATGAACTTGATACATATCTACTTGTTACCAATGATTTAAGTTTTGAAAATGGAGTCGAGTGTGTACTTTATCGCACTCGTTCTCATTCGAAACTAATAATTTGTGAATGACCTACTTGACATGTAATGAATGACCTGCTGGATATGACATGGATGCTAGAATGTTTCAAATGTTTGCTAAACATGAAATAGTATGCTATGGCTGCATACGTCGTTGGAGTGAATCTCCTCAATACACAAATGTACATAGGGGACGCCCAAACTCGTAGGCCGACCTTGGACTCGAGTCGGCATGGATTTAGTCGGGAATCTTGGCGAGCCATGAGATAATTAAACTCGACCTAATGAGAGGTTTTGCTTGACATACTCGTGGAGTATCGCCTCATATATGTCTTGCGGGTCCGGTGTGGTGTACGGTGGATGGAAGAAAGTAAGTGGTGATCTAAGGAATGGAAATATCGACCCGGTTGACGGAGTGTCATCGCGAGAAGGTATACGAATGACATCGGCAAAGCAAGTGGAACTTAACTCCTGAGAGCTACCATATCCTTGAATTGTTTCTGTTTATATTTCATTAGAATTGTGAATTTCATGTATATTCTCATTTGACCTGTTACCTGGACTTGTTACTTGGACTATGTGCTTGCATGTGTGTTCTTGGCCTCACGAGCGTTTTACTCACCCTGTAGATTTGTTTTTCTTAACAGGAATGAGTTTGGAATGAGACTCGATGGAATTCCTCTTTTGATGTATTTTTTTGTAATGGAAATTTGATGTATTTGACTAGGCATTATGGCTGTTGTTATTTTGGGATTTAAGATGTATTTTGAAAACCCGATGCAAGGGTTGGATAATTATTAAACATTGTTAAGATTGTCAGCTTTCGCATAAATTGTCTTTCATTATCTGGTTGTGATACATAGTACTACATTAAGTTTGAACAGAAATTGCCCGAGTCCTGGCGAGAGTTGGGCAGGCGTCCCACGGATACCATTTGGTTCACCTTAAGGAGATGTGAGAGCGTCACACCTTGTGAACTGCCTATGCATTAACTAGCAAAATTGTACCTCACAAAATATTGTATCCCCCAATTTTACAGTCATCGGACGACTCATGTGTCACTAGCATTGGTGCTGCTGGGTACAACCGAAGTGTTTCTGAAATAATGTTATGAAGATAAGAAAGATTGGATAGATCATGTTCGTCGACCAATCGATCAGTCCCTACTTGAGCATCCAATTCAGGTCGAGCTTTCTCTAGTATCTCGGGATGGTTGAGCAAAAGAGACAAGACCCATTCTATAGTTACCGATGAAGTGTCTGTTCCAGCCGTAAGCATGACCTACCAATAATATACTAGTAGTTCAATTGAATGCTCATTCCAGTTCAACGGTGAAGAATGACTAATAGGGAAAGAATCTACTTTCTAATATAATCCCTTTGATGATTTGGTTCGTAAAATCCCTTTGATTTTCAATTATTATCATCCACTCTTCTCTCTCGACTGCTTGCTTGCTTGCTTATGTAGTAGTACTGCTGCTGCTCCTATTGTTTGTGCAGGAGAGTTGAACTGGATCTGTCTTTGGCGTCGATTGCAGATTATCTCCATTACTAATGGAGGCAAGAACGAGACTTGGACTTGAAGGCCAAGCTGAGCTTCTTACTCGTGCTGTGGGTTCTGGGGAATTGAAGGCAGTGGCCAACACGAGAAGTAATTTGGATTGTGAGATTACCCCTTTCATGTCTTTGTTTAATAAGACAAAAGGCAAGAGAAAGCTGAAAATATTAAAAAATGTGTTTTAGAAATTAAAAAATGGAAAAAGGGATTTTAAGTGCCGGCATGTGATCTCACGTGACTTAGTTCCGATTGAAATTGAAGAGATTCTGTCAATTGTCTATTTTAGCGCCAAATTGAATAGATTGGGGGCCAAAATTGATTTTTGAAATAGATTGGAGATAATTCCGCACATACACTATAGATTGGGGACCAAAATTACAATTCTCCCTTTTTTTTTAACTTTTTGCAGATGTTGACGGGGCAGCATCAGACTAACACTGGCTATCGAGTTGTGTCAGCCTGGCTGCCAATCATTTTTAAACAATATATATGTATATTTTTTGCTACAGGGTTTAGTTAGCCTGGCAGCAATAGTTTCATACCCACCCCTATCAGAACAACATTCTTCTGACTTATTATTTTTTTACCAATAATCTGAATAATTAGTTGAACAACACAAGCAACAATGATGGTCAGGATTTTTTTCTTGTAAAACTCTTTTTCTTTCTCATCATCAGGACATCTCTAGCCTTTTGGATTTTTTGGATACATATAGTTTGTATATATCTGTGATGTTGCAGGTGGAAAATTTTGGAAATGTCTTCTAATATCTAGCATCTTGATGGAGTGAGATTGTGTAAACTTTTTCCCAGTGTTGAAGAAATTAGAGTATTACAAGTCTCCTCCGGCTTCAAGATAGTTAAGGTTGGACTTGGATTTTCTCTCTCTCAACTTTCTTCCCTATATTTTTTCATTTTTTTCTTTCCTATCATTTTGGCCATGTTTGTAGCGCTTATATTGTTCCTTCTACTTTCTTTATCGTAATAATACATCCAACCAATTCATATGGAAAATGGCAAACAAAAGCACGAGAGCTAGTGGTCCATGCAGAAAAGATATTTTTTTAAGAAAGGGTGCAAGGCTATATGATTTCATATTCTATCTCAAGAAAAGCATGAGAGCTATTAAGAAAAATGTTCCTTTCATTTTCTCTCTCTCTCAACTCAATATATGATTTCACTTTGAAATTGTGAGAGCATTATAATTCAAAGTATCATTGGTGCAAAAGAAATCAAAGTATTAAGAGTCTCCTCCGGCCACAAGATCCTTAAGGTTGGAGCTAGATTATCTTTTTCTTAGCTTTCTCCTCTATGTTTTTTTTTTTTCCATTTTTCCCCAGTGGAAGTATCAATCTCCGTTGTTTGCTTTGCATTAGAAAGGTAGAGCTTCAAAGTTTTTTCCCTTCAATAATCAATTCCTAAATTTTTCCTTAAATTTTTTCCTTGGCATCTTTTTTTTAATATCTTTCTACATATATTGGCTATCTGGATTTATTTTTAGATATGTGTAGTTGAAAATTAGATATATGTTTCCTTCAAGTGCAATCTTTGAAAATCTTTTGTTTTCTTTTTGACTGTTAGTATTTCTATGTAGATCATAGTTTACTCCTATTTCAGGTTTTGTCTGGGCATGAAAAGTTTTATGAGATCTATGTTCTTGATAAAAGGTATGCCTTTTGTATAAAATTTGGTTGTATAGTTATTTGTGTACAATTTCCTCTTTGAACTCTTATTCTTTTACTCAATTGAATTTGATGATACAATAAATTGTATTTTTTTGCTCATTGTTTTTTAGGGATAGAAGAATTTAGGAGTTCCATTCTTGTTGAGATTGAGAGTAATAGGCTAAGATTTCAATATTTATGTTCACTTGCAGGCTTTTTATTATTGAAATTTGTGAATTTTTTTTGAGATTATAGTAATTATATTAGAATCTTAGGAATTCATGAAGATTTTACAAATTAATTTTTCAAAGCTATCTTTGGGGACAAAAATAGGTGAATGGCATATGATTCAAGTTTAGGATTCTAGTCCATGGTCCAAAAAGCGCGAACGGTTACGGTTGAAGCAACTGTTGGAAGCTCTATTGCCTTGCAATAGTTTTTTCAAATCATTTCTAGGTTTCGATCTAGGAAGCGGCAGACCATTGATTTACTTGCGTAAGCCTCTTAATTTTTTTTCTCAATTGTTGGTTTTGGCTTTGATTTCAAATTTTTTTGTTTTGACAAACCGTTGATTTCCTATTCAAGATTGTGGTATGCTGATACTTTTTCCTTGTTTTCGTGTATATTGTCTTCTCTGGAGCTCTCTTCCACTTTAGCATCATTTTTACTATAATCGGTCTTTCTCTTGAATTTTTTTGTTGGTTTCTATGTTTCGTAGGATATAGATTCTGTAATATATTGTTCATATTTTAGGTTTAAATAATTTGGTGGCTGATTTTCATGTATTCCATTTACTTTGCCTTGCATTGAAGCTCTTGCCTTTGCCATCTTTCGGTAGATTGCTTTATAATTTAGTGCTAGTTGGTCTATGCTTGGTTGTTTGTTTTAATCTTTCCCATGTATGGATTGTTTTAGAAGAAATATTATGAAATTAGGTTCTCTTGTACCACTAAATTGTCTTTGCATTAAATTACTATTTGATTTTGCTTTTCAGGACCAGTTGGTTATTCAATGTTGAAAGATTCCATAGGGTTCATGTAGAATGATCAATTTTTGAGGTAACACTTTTTTTATCTGTCTCCACTTTTAATTATCTATTTTTTGTGTTTTTTGTGTTGTTCTGATTTTCCCCAACTCTTCTTTTCTTGACACACCTACCCTTAATGAATAAGTTGCTTACAATTGCTCTTTTTTTACTTGTTTTCAAAACCTGATTTTGTCTTATGGGCTTAGGTTCTTAGATGAAGAGTTTGAACTTTTGGAGGTTGAGAAAGGCAAATGTTCCAGGACCTTAGATCATTATTATTTTTCTCAATAAACGTTATAGGTTTGTATATTTTGTTCTTGAGTCAATTATGAAATCATGACCCCAGTTTCAATGGTGATTTTGTTGATATTTGTTGGTTATTTGGGTTTATCACAAACATTGTGTGGATTGACGGTGTTGTTTTCTGCGCTTAGATTGTGGTATGTTATTTTCGCAAGACTGTGGCTATCCTTTGTGGTCGGCTTGTGTATTCCTATGAATTGAATGGATTAGGTAGGTTTTTTTTGTTACTCCTGTAGACACCAAATTTTTGATTTTTTAAATTAATTTCATCTTAGCTTTATTTATTTCAATTTTAGGTTTTTCATTTCTTATTATTATTATTTATTATTATTATTATTATTATTATTATTATTATTATTATTTTATTTTATTTTTATTTTTATTATTGTTATTTATTTTATTTTTGTTCTAGTGTATTTTTGGCTTCACATTAATTTCCAGGAAAAACAAAAGAAAAAGATAAAAGGAAAAAGAAAGAAAAAGTGAAAATGACAAGTGTGACTGCATGCACTTGGACAAGTGTCTTTTCTATGTTTTAGACAACTAAGCACCTAAGGGTGAGGTGTTAGGGACATTTGGGAAGTTAAGGAATTTTTGGGGGTCAAAGTAGAATTTTGTGAGGGCTAAAAACTAAAAAAAAAGAAAAAGCAAAACCAAAAAACAGAAAAGGAGGAGGTCGGCAAAAAAAACAAGGCTTCGGCTGAGAGCAAAAAGGTGAGAAAAAACAGAGAAAAAAAAAGAAGGCGGCGGATGGAAAAAACAGGGGAGGCTGATGGCAGAGAAAAATGAAAAAACAGAGGGGGGCGTCGTCTGAGGCCAAGGAGAAAGAAAACAAAGAAACAGGCAGCGGACGGAAAAAAAGAAAAGATCGAGAGAACTTGGTCTGAAAAACAAAGGAAAAGAAAAACAGGGGAGGGAAGGAAGGGGGGGAGCTTTGGCAAGGAAAGCAGAACAAAGAAAACAAAGCAAAAGAAACAGGGTCGCTCCGGCAGTGCAAAGGGGCGATGGATAGAGAACAGGATTCGAAGCCAGGCAGCGGAAGTGCTGCCTCTGCCCAGAATGAGGCCATTGATCGGCGAGAACGGTTGCGACGACTTGCCCTCGAGACTATTGACCTTGCAAAGGATCCCTATTTTATGCGCAATCATCTGGGCAACTACGAGTGCAAGCTGTGTTTGATGCTACACAACGACGAGGGGAACTATTTGGCTCACACGCAAGGGAAACGCCACCAGACTAATTTGGCTAAAAGAGCCGCTCGCGAAGCCAAGGAGGCTCCTGCTCAACCCCCAGCCTCACAAGCGTGAAATTGCGCTTAAAAATCTGTTAAAATTGGCAGGTCTGGATATCGAGTGACAAAGCAAATTGATCCAGAGACAAAACAAAGGTTCCTAGCACGGCGATTGATAAATCAACTCCCAAGTTCTTCTCACACTGAGATCAAGACTCTAAAATGTTTACGCTCCAGCTATACTTCAAGTCAAAGCCACTTGAAGCAAATAAACCTCCATTTGCTTCTGCAGCCAATGGGACAGCAGCTCCTACTGCTCCACCTAGGCCTGGGCCACCTCCACCTCAAGCTCCACCATCATCACCGACCAATTTTCATGCAGGAGCACGGTAAGCTATTGGTTTTTCCCTCTTTAAATTTCAGTTCCTGTCTAGTTTTGAAATGGATCTGCCTTGGTTTTAGTGGAGTTTTCCTGTTAATTGGCTTCAATTTCTGAATACCCACGATGCATACATTGATTGGGCTGAATTTCTTTGTTTTTTTTTATGACAATTTTGGGGCTGATTGTTAGACCATTTGAAAGGAGAATTTCGGGAATTTCTCATGCCCACTTGCTGTTTGTTAAAATGCCTAACTTAAAATTTTGTTTGACGGACGATTGATTCCTGTTTGCATACGTTCGGCCAGCCCATGCTTGTCAAGATAGTTGATTCGGATGGTTTGTTTGGCATCCGTTTATTTGGCATTTGTTTCTGTTTTGCTTGATGTTTTTTTATGTGAATTCAAGTTATGTCATGAGATTATATGAAAAGGGAGTTTTCGTGAGTAAATTTTGTTGTCTGTTGGGAATGCCGCATTTGAAACTAAGTCTCTGGTATTGCTGATTGAAAAGAACGGAAACGCTAATTGATGTTAAATCCGAAAAGAAGATTGCTTTCTTGTTGGAACCTAAAATGGTGACTATGTTTTAGTATTCACTCTCTGGGTTAGGACCTAATGTCTTTAAGAGTTGGAGTTTGAGAACTTCAGCAATGTATTCATGGCTGTCTTCCTACCTATGCTGAAGTCGAAGACAGAGTGTTGTAGGAAGAACAAGAATTTCCTGTTTTGCATGTGATCTTGCTCTGTCGAGTGTTTAATTCATAGCATGCTGGCATCTTGTTTGTTTCAGGGTCTGAACTTTAGCATATTTTCTTGAATATTTTGGTTTGGCATTTCAAACAAAAGTTAAAGATTGTGTGTTTCACTTCGTGTCTTTCTTTTGCGGTCATTTCTTGTATCCCGGGCCGTCATTAGTCCATTTTTTCTACTTTAATCTTGTAATAAAAGTGTGGTATTTGAATGAGTAGATGATTGGGAGTGGTGTTTTGTGAGTGTTGATGTTTGTGAATGATGTATTTGGTGGGTGAATGCCGCATGTTGTAGTGAAAAGAAACCAGAAAGGAGAAAGCTACTGGAGCTTCATGATTCTATCCCAAGTTTCCTTTTGCATGTTAGATGTTAAGTTTCAATGGGTTTATTCTTTAGATTGAAGCTTTGATGTTTACTCGAGGAGTTTACTTGAAAGTTGAGTCTAAAGGCTGAAATCCGCAAAATAAACAAAGTTGCAGCAGATTTTCTTGTTGTAGAAAGCCTTTCCGTATGAAGTTTGCTTGGGATCTTCATGAAAATTGCATTTTTGCCCCCCAAGTTTCCCTTTGTTGCACTATGGCCCCATAAATTTTCAATTTCTCTCAATTGGGTCCCTGTTTTTTGTTGCAATTTAACCCCTAAATTTTTGTCTAAATTTCATTGTGGCTCAAAATCTGGAAAAATCGAACTAATTTCGTCCTTTAATCCTCTGTTTGCATATTTTATGTGACTTTGTGGATAAATTAATTCTTGATTGTGGGTCATAATTGTGGCTTAATGATGTTGGATGATTTGCTTATGTTGATTGGGCTTAGTATTATGGTTTAGGTTTTGGGTAATTATATCTGATCGGGTTTGTAAGGATGGGTATGATTTATTTTGTTTAGGGTTTTTGGTTTGGGCTAGAGGGTCAAGGCCCATCTATTTGGTTGGCTATTTTTGGGCCAAAATAATATACTAGCCCACTTGTTTTTCCTTGGACTTCCGACTGGGCCAAGTGATCTTGGCCCAAGGAAAGTGAAAATGGCCCATTCCCTTTTGTTTTGGATTTCCGATTGGGCCTGGAAGGTTTTGGCCCAAGTAAATAAGGAAAAATGGCCCAATGGTTTGGTCCATTAAGAAACCAGAAAATTATTTTGCAAATCAGCCCCTGCATTTTTCCATAACTATACTGTGGCCCTGGACATTTCCATTCCTTTTAATTGAGTCCCTGGTTTAATTGCAAATGAGTCCCTGAACTTTATTTTTCTTTAATTTTGGCCCCAGAATTTTGCCAATCTTTGCAATCAAGTTCTTTCTTCTCTTGACTTCTTAAATGTGGGTTGTTGACATGATTTAATTGATTCAAATTCATGTTTATTTTTATCCTTTGTGATTATTTGTCAAATAAATTGGCACCTTGACTCCTTTATTATTTTGGAGGGTAAATAAGTTGATTTCACTCCATTAGAGCTTCATTTCAAGGGAGGTATAATTTCTTTTATCCCTTTTGTCTCTCCTATGTGATCCAATGTGTTAAGTGTGAATCGCATGCCTAATTTGCTTTCATTACCATTCTTTAGTTCCATTATTTCATTCATTCTTGCTTTTATTAAATTATTCTTTTAAATGGGGTATGTGTACACCTCTTGGCTTGTAATAGATAGGGCTGTGGCGAGCAATTTGATCCATTTTCCCTTTCCCCTTTTGTTTTAGTTAGTGAATGTAATAGGTTCATTAGTTTGGTTGCATGCCTACGTGTTAAGTGTCAATTTGCTTTGTTAGGGCCTTGCATCTAGTCGAGCATGCTAAATGTTATGTGCTATGTGTTTATGAGTGTTTCGCATGTCTACTCGCTTTTTATAGTCATGAATGAATGTGATGGATGAATGGACGTAACCACACTAGTCCAATGCTAGTTGTGGCCCCCTTTCCCGTCACCACACTAGTCCAACGCTAGTTGTGGTTCATTGTTCCGTTTCCACTAGTCCAATGCTAGTAGAAATTCATAGAAAGGGCTAGTCCAACGCTAGACCCAATAGGTCCATTTCCTTTTCATTCGTGCATTGTTTGCATGTTCATTACATGTCATGCATTCTTTTAGTTTTTTTATCATTTTGCATGCCCCTCGAACCCCTTTTCCCTCCATTTTAGGATTTTTGCATTTCATGCTAGTTATAGGGTTCATTTGCTTGAGAGTCCCCTTAAGTATGGGATATAGACGAGTGTGGCTTTTTCTAAGCCTTAGCACGCTTGTATTCCCTCTATAAAAGGGTAAATTGAGTCACGATTTAGGTCTCCCCGTACCCAATATGCATGCATTCCCTAGGCTCATGCATTCTAAATCCACTCTATCATTACACTTTCACTTTTCCTCCCATTTGCACACGTACACTTTTTATCCCTTCACTTGCACACGAACACTTTTATCATCACTTGCACACATGCACTTCATATTATCATTTCACATACCGTACCTTGCCCATTCACGTGCACATTTTCATTTACATATTTATTGTTTTTTTATTACTTTTTCAAACTCATGTCCTCACATTGCATACATGCATTCCATTCATTTGCATCCCACTCGCATTATTCGTGACCTCTTCAAAGGATCGTTATTGGGCTTCACAATTAATGTGATTGGCACCACTCAACCTTTGAAGAGAAATTTCCCCCAATACCCCTAGGTCTAGGGTTTGCATTCATGTAGTGCATCCAAATGTAATAAATTCTTTGGTTAAAACAAGAAAATCTTTGATTAAATCACGCAACTAGCCTTGGCTAGGTCGAAGGGGTGCCTTGGATTTTTATCCTTGCCTTCCCCTTCGTCAAATGTGACTCCCGAACATTTTTCGTTGGTTTACGTGGACTAGGAGTCGTTTAAAAGGGGTTTCTTACTACTTTTTCCTATTTTTCTTTAAAAATTCATTTTTAGGTGATTTGGTACACCTTAACTCATTACCAAGTGGTGACTCCGATTTTTTATTTTCAAAAAACCCTTTTTAAACTATAATTTTGGGTCAAATCGTCGCATTCTCAAAACCCCATTGAGGCCCACTTTTCTTTTAAATCAAAATTCATTTTCCAACCACAAATTGAATCAAAAAAATACATTTTTAAACCATTTATTTATCAAAAAATGGGGCGCGACAACTCCCTCCGTCCCACTTTGATAGTCCCATTTTTTTTTTCACACAGTTTAAGAAAAAGTAGTTAACTTTGTTGGAAAAGTAAATTTAGATTACTATTTTCCTAAAATACCCTCACATTAAATATGGTACAACTTTATGGGAACTTGAATTGATGGTAAAAAAAGAATCAACTCTCATTAAATGGGGTAGGTTTATAGTAATAACAACTTACATTGAATAAGGGTATTTTAGGAAAATTAAAATACAACTACATTCTTCAATTGGAAAGTGGACTATAATTTGGGACAGACGAAAAAGGAAAACGAGACTATTCAAGTGGGACGGAGGGAGTAGTACTTATTGTTGGTTGCATGTATGTGTGTTGTACATTGTGCAAAAGTTTTTGTGAGACTTGATTGTTTGCCTGTTTTTTTCCCTATGTTATTAAAATCAAAATTATCCGATAATGGTGGACAGACATTATGACGGTGTATTGGGATGATGACAACATGAATTTTGGTTTGACCGAGTGTTTAATGTGTAGGCATTTAAGTGATTATCTGTCATTGTTTTTACTCTTGCACAACTCTAATCATCTATCCCCAGTTCTTCTTTTCCGGCTTCCCTTTATTTTTTTTCCTTTGGAAAGGAGTGGTCCACCATTTGTGACCCCTCCATAAACAACTAGCACTATGAATATCAATTGAGAAGTTCCACATTTAAAAAAAAAAAAAAGAAAAAGCAAAAAAAAGGAGAGGTTCCATGAACACAGACCAACCAAATGGCCCCTATGTAGCATGTCGAAAAATCAACTCGAGCAGCCCTCTTTGATTGAATTTTGTTTCTTTTGGAGTTATATAGTCTTATATTATTACAGTTAAAGTTAAAATTCTAATCCAACAGTAGTGTATATTTATTTTACACACAAAACTGTGGTTGGTTCGAGTAACTATTGCCTCTATTTCTTTTTCTTTGATTCATTCTTCAATTGTTAAATGTCAAATGTTGCAATGTATTCATTTGTCTAAGCTTCTATTTTTTATGAATTTTGAGGTTTTGTCGGTAGATTAGATTTTTATTGATTCTTGGTATGTTCAAGGATGCGTATTCTGAAGTTTTTGTGTTGTGATATTATAAATCTATACTCATTTTTTGGTTGTGGTTTACTTGACATTTCTAATTTGCTTACTCCAATACTTCAATTCCTGTACTATATTCAGGTTATAAAGACAGTTGGAGCTTCGGGATATCTCAAGCCCTTTCAATTTCAACATTTTATTAACGTACCCTCAATTTGTTGCTTTATTACTTCTCTTTTAAGCGATTCAAAATAACTTTTGGTCTCGTTAATATCTGCCGAGTTCTTTTTTTTTTTTTTTTTTTGTGAAAATGGTTATTTCTTTATCTTTTCCAAATGTTGAAGCTATAGAATTTTGAAATTCTAATTACGAGGTTTTTTCATCTGTATGGCATCTCTAATTCAATTACACATGAAGTATAGGGAAATTCTACTAGCAAGAAAATAAGGTTTTTATAAAATGTCAAAAATGGGTCAAATTTAGGAAAATTATATATGTGATGAGTATCATTATTAAGTTGTTAAGCTTAAAACGATTTATAAATCTCAACTTATCAGCCTTTGTTGTAAATCTCCAATAATAACTGTGATTTACTTGATAAAATTATTTAACTTGGTTCTTGGTACAAAACAATTGAAGCGTAGACAAACTCTGTTAAAATATGTATTGCTAAGTTATCTACTTTTGCAAAACACAGCTTTGCCAACCCCGTACGTACACGGGGGTGGGATGCTAACCCAATATTTTATTAAAATGGCTCAGAAAATAGGATACAGGAGGGCTTACTGTATGTTTGGGCCATAAAACAAGTGAACTACTCCCTTACAGTGACAAAATGAACTCCTGACGAACTAGAGTAACCTACAAAAATTAAAGCTCTTGGTCTTGCAGGTATCTGAGACATGCTATGAAAAATAAACTAGTCAACATATCCAAGATTTGCTAAAGTGTCTGCGACTGCATTTGCTTCTCTATAGTTGTGAGATAGTGACCCTCTAATAGCTGCTAAGAGACTTGATTCTTTGAATAACGTTACAAAGCGGCCATAGACAAGAACCCCTCGTTGATACCAAATAATCCAAGGACTCTGAGTCCACCTCAGCCAAAACATGCGACAGTCCCTTTGTGAAAGCAAGCCTGCAGCCCATTTAATAGCGCATAAGCCTCAGCCTCTAGCACTTCCATCTCTCCCAGCTCCTTGTAGAAAGCCAAGGTAACATTTCCATAATGATCACACATCACGCCACCACCTGTTGCCTTACCATTCACCATGCTAGCATCCGTAATAAGTTTCAAGAAACCTAGCGGGGGAGCTAACCACATAACAACCACCGCGGTTTTCCTGGTAGCTTGCTGAATTTCAAAAAACACCTTGCAAATATGGAATCCAAGTCCCCCACCAATTGAGACTGCTTCACCCTAAAAGATTTTCCCAGAAGATGAAAAATGTACTGCACCTGGGAAATTATATCCGCGGAGGATATCTTAACCCATTCAAACCTTGCTGCATTGTGACTCCACCAAATATAACAAATGACCACTAAAGGAACTGCACAGTGAATGTGATTGAGAGCACCATTTGGACATGATAATATCCACTGCATCAAGGCAGAACTAAAGCAAGGATGATTGCCATAAGCCACCCCAAAACCAGTATGAATGAAGCCCCACACTTGGTGAGCTAAACTCCCCTCCAAAAAGATATGTCACACCGCTTCCCTCTGATCACAGCACTGGCACTTGGAAGGGAGATGAAAACCCCACTGCTGTAGAATCTCATCCAGTGGCAAACAATTATGTAGCAACTGCCAGGCCAAAAAGCTGATCTTTAGCGGCAAGAAGGAACTCCAGACAGCTCGCCAAACCACCGAAGAATTTCTCTTTATCCGAACCAATTCATAGGTTGATTTAACCTCAAAACAACTAGAGGAAGAAACATTCCAAATTAGTACATCCTTGGCATCCCTTTGCACCTCCAATTCTAATATAGAGGGCACTACACTCGGTGGTAGCCATTGCCTAAGCAACTACACATTCCACGCTGAATTGTCAAAGAAGTCCAAAACAAGAAACGGAGGAGGATTAACCATGGAATAGTACGAAATAAGAGGGTCTTTTAAAACCCATTTATCCCTCCAAAAATCTACTTTGCCCTCCATTATTTTCCAGAAAATTTTCTCTTCAGCCAGCTCCCGAACCACACCAAGTCTTCTCCAAGTGTGAGATCCTTGGCTCCCATCTGACAATAAGGGATGGATACCTGCAAAATATTTTTGCGGCATAAAGTGAGCCCAAAGAGACTTCCCCTCTCTCAGCCGCACCCACAATTTCATGCTAAAAGCTTCCTTTATAGCCGTGAAGTCCTTAAAGCCAAGACCACCTTCTTTTATTGGCAAACAAAGACGTTCCCACGTACGCCTATGCGTATGTCGATCAACGCTGCCATCCCACAAAAAGCCATTCAACATGTAACCTAACAATATGATCCAAGACTTGGGAGGGGCTAAGACCTACAAGAAATAAATTGGAACAGAGGCTAAAACATGACAAAGAAGAGCAATTCACCCTCCGTGGGATAAAAACTTCATACTCCAACCATGAATTATAGCTTTAATCTTAACAAGCAACCCCTCAAACAGAGATTTATGCAATCTACCCACATACAAGGGAGTCCCCAAATATCAAACAGGAAACACTTCCCTCTTAAAGCCAAGAATTGACATAACTAGTTTTAACTTATGCTGAGCCAAGAGGAAGGAACTCTTTGCAATATTCACCCTTTGCCCTGAGACTCGCTAATAATGATCCAGAAAGCATTTAATCTTCTTCAAACTATTTCTGTGTCATGGAGCAGAAGTTAGCTAAGAGAAACTGAAAACGTGAAATAAAGTACCACGCCTTTAACAAGTAACTTCAAGTGAGCGGCAGACGTGGAATACTGGCATCACGCCTTTATGAAGTAAGAAGACGTGCAAAATAAAGAAGATTGCAGAGGAAGGCGTGAGAATAAGAATCACGCCTTTCCTGGAAACAAACTCAAGCAACGTGAGCTTCTAAGCAAGTGGCTCTACAACATATTCTGTTAACCCCTCACATGGCTGAGCTGGATTAGGAAGCGGCAAACGAGCTGGTTGTTAGCTATCTCTATATAAAGAGAAGATCCGTAGTAGAAAGATGGCAATTTTGATGTTAGATATTGTAAGGGATCATTCCTTGAGCCTCTTTCCTCTGTTTTCCTTCATTCTATCATTTCCTTTCCTTTTCCCGCCCAATCTGTAATCTTCTTATTCAATCAATATCAATACAATTACGTTTTGTTGTTCATCAGTTCGATATTGATTTTTTGGTTATTAGTCTTCTGTTTGCAATTGCCTTATCAATCCCTTCCATTGGGAGTAGCGCGCTCTGCTGCCTAGTTTCTGTTTGATACCATCACAGTGGTATCAGAGCAAGCTACGAGCCATTGGGAAATGACTAAAACTCAGGAGGAAGCTCTGAGAAGGGAGCTCACTGAGTTGGGGAGTGTGGTTAGGACGTATGCCAATAAGAATGATGGGGTAGAGCAGGCTGTAAGGGCAATGGAGCATAGACAGGAGAACACAGATAAGGCCATCAGAAACTTAGATAAAAAATATGAGGGAATGATGAACATGATGGCTCAGATCATGGCTAAGTTGAATGACAAGGGAAAGGAAGTAGGAGGGGGCAGTTCTGAGAGAGAGACACAGATAGAGATTACCACAGATACAACTGAGAGGATGGGAGTAAAAGGGGAACCAGGTTGCCCAAGATGGATTTTCCTACATTTGATGGAGGTAATCCCAAAGAGTGGGTTAGAAGGGCAAACAAGTATTTTCAGATTCATGGAGTGGAGGAAGGCATGAAATCAGATATTGCTTAGCTCCATTTCAAGGAGAAGGCAGATATCTAGTTCCATGGCTTGTACCACGAGAAGGGGATGGTTCCCTGGAAGGAGCTAGCAATAGCAGTTTGTGAGAGGTTTGGAGAAGGAAATCCAGAAGAGGCTATAGAGGAGTTCAACAAACTGATGCAGACTGAGAGTATAACTGAGTACTTAGAGAGGTTCGAACAACTGAAATCCATGGTAATGGTATTCCTTCCTAGTCAACCTGATTCTTACTATAAATCATGCTTTCTTAGTGGCTTAAAAGAAGAAATAGTGAGTATGGTTAGGATGACCAGACCCCTTACCTTAGTAGACACCATTGAAACTGCTAAACTTCAGGAGAGGAACTTGGAAGCCCTTAGAAAAAACCAAGGAAAAATGATGCAAAAATACTCTCCCTCACCCAGTATCCCACCAATCAACAAACAGAATTTCCCTCCACATACTAAAGAGAAGTGGCCTAACTTCCAGCCTAAAAGACCAGAACCTTTTTCCAACAGAAATGCTAGACCTGTAACCCGTGCAGTGAACCCGTTCAAGAGAATTACTCCTTCTGAGCTGAGCTACAGGAGAGAAAAAGGGTTGTGCTTCAAGTGTGCTGAACCATATACCCTGGGACATGTATGCAAACAAGCCCACCTGAATTACATATTGATGGATGAACCTTTTGGGGTAGGAGAGACCTTAGAAGAACCAGGGAAAGACACAGAAGAATTCTGTGTCTGACCAGAGGGGGAGTTGAATAATGAAAATATAGAAGTATCCATTCATGCATTGGCAGGGGGGACTGAGCACAAGACACTTAAGCTTAAGGGTAAGATAGCAGGGAGAGAGATCATAATTCTGATAGATAGTGGGAGTACTCACTGTTTTATTGATGAAAGGTTAGCAAAGACCATGCAACTACCAGCCATTGGGAATCCATTTATAGTCAGGGTTGCCAATGGTGAGCAGTTGGAATCTAGACAATTGCAAGGAGCCTTACAGTGGGAAATGCAAGGAAACAAGTTCACACATCAATTCAATACCTTGAAACTGGGGAGCTGTCACATGGTTTTGGGAGTAGATTGGCTAGCCAGGTATAGCCCTATTGAGTTTGATTTCAGGTAACTCTTCATGAGGTTCCTACAAGGGAGTCAACCAGTGGAGCTGAAGGGGGAAGTTAGTGAACTTAAGCTCAAGGCCATCAAAGGGAGTAAACGAGCAAAATGGAGGAGAAAGCAGGCATATGGGATAACTGCCCAGCTGTATGTGATGGAGGAAGAAAAGGATACTGAAATAATACCAGCAGAAATGAAGGGTTTGCTGGACAAGTTTGAAGGAGTGTTTGCTGAGCCCCAAGGCATGCCTCCAAAGAGGAGCCATGACCACAGCATTCCATTGAAAGAAGGAGCTACCCCATTCCAGGTCAGGCCATATAGGTGCCCTTATGTACAAAAGTCAGAAATAGAGAGGTTGGTGAGAGAAATGCTACAAATGGGAATCATTCAGCCTAGTAATAGCCATTTTCCATCCCCAGTGTTGCTAGTCAAGAAAAAGGATGGTAGTTGGAGGTTTTGTGTGGACTATAGGCAACTTAATGGACTCACCATGAAGGATAAATTCCCTATGCCACTAATAGATGGGCTTCTTGATGAACTACATGGCTCAAAATACTTCACCAAGATAGACTTAAGGGCTGGTTATCATCAGATCAGTGTCAAAGAGGAGGATATACACAAAACAGCCTTTAGAACCCACCAAGGCCTTTATGAGTTCAAGGTCATGCCATTTGGCCTGACAAATGCCCCAGCAACATTCCAGAGCCTCATGAATCACATTTTCAGGGATCAGTTGAGGAGGTATGCCCTGGGTTTTTTCGATGACATACTAATTTACAACCCCTCCCTGGAAGTGCACCTGCAGCAAGTAGCAAAAGTGCTGAACATACTGCAGGAACACCAACTGTATGCCAAGAAGAGTAAATGCTCCTTCGCACAAACAGAGGTAGAATACCTTGGCCACATTATCTCAGGAGAAGGAGTCAGAGCAGACCCAAAGAATGTGGAAAGTATGATGAAATGGCCCAGACTAGCTTTTGTTAAAGAGCTCAAAGGATTTCTTGGCCTGACAGGATATTACAGAAAATTTGTCAAGGGGTATGGAACTATTGCAAAACCCCTTGCCATATTGCTAAAGAAGGATGGATTCCACTGGAGTTCAGAAGCAAATGAGGCCTTCCAGAAGCTCAAACTAGCAATGTGCAGCACCCTTGTGCTAGCCTTGCCTGATTTCACCAAGCCATTTGAAGTAGAAACTGATGCTTGCTATGGAGGAATTGGAGCAGTGCTGAGGCAGGACAGGAGGCCAATAGCATTCTTGAGCCAAAGCCTAGGTCCTAGGAACTTAGGAATGTCTATCTATGAAAAGGAATTACTAGCCTTGGTCACTGCTGTTACTAAATGGAGGCATTACCTAGAAGGGAGTCATTTCATTATAAAGACTGACCATTAGAGTCTTAAATACCTCCTAGACCAAAGAGTTACTACAGCTCTTCAACAGAAATGGCTCACCAAGCTGTTGGGACTTAGCTATGAAATTCAATACAGAAAAGGGAAAGAAAATGTAGCAGCAGATGCTCTGTCCAAAAGGACAAGCAGAGAGGAAGGAGATTGTATTGAGCTGACGTGTGTCATTCCTGAGTGGATGAAGGAGGTTATAGGAAGCTACCAGGGGATGAAGAAGTACAGAACCTGATCAGACAGCTAATACTCACACTTGTTAACCCATCAGAACACTCTTATCAGGATGGAGTGCCCAGATACAAAGGCAAGATAGTGATTGGCTCAACAGGAGATATAAGGAAGAAAATCATTGCTGCAATACATGATTCACAGCTTGGAGGTCATTCTGGAATCCAGGCTAGCTACTTAAGAGCCAAACAACTGTTTCATTGGCCAGGGATGCATAGGGATATCAAGGATATCATATTGCAATGTGACACATGTAAGAAATGTAAGGATGAGCACATTGCTTATCCTGGACTCCTGCAACCTCTTCCTGTACCACAGTACTCATGGAGTCATGTTACAATGGATTTTATTGAAGGTCTGCCAATATCAGAAAAGAAGGACACTATTATGGTGGTAGTGGACAGACTCACCAAATCAGCCCATTTCATCAGCCTCTCAAATCCTTATGATGCACCCATGGTAGCCAGACTCTTCCTGGATCACATCTACAAGCTGCATGGGGTTCCCTTAAGTATGCTATCTGACAGAGACAAGGTGTTCACCAGTCAATTCTAGACTGAACTCTTCACCTTGCTGGGTACGGGATTGAAGCTAAGCACTGCCTATCATCCCCAAACAGATGGCCAATTTGAGAGGGTAAATCAAGTACTGGAAATGTACTTAAGGTGTATGACACATTTGGAACCAAAAAGGTGGAATGCATGGCTCTCCCTTGCTGAATGGTGGTATAACACTACCTTCCACACAGCCATTCAGATGAGTCCATTCGAGGCCTTGTATGGAATGGCTCCCCCTCAGCTAGCAATAGGACCCTACTCTCATTCTAGAGTAGCAACAGTGGAGGATCATTTAAAGGACCGACAACCGACAAAGGATGGATGGAATTCTCAAAATAAACTTGTAGGAAGCTCAAAACAAAATGAAGTTCTATGCTGACCAAAGTAGGAGTGAAAGGTCATTCAATGTAGGAGATTGGGTCTACTTGAGGTTGCAGCCATATAGGCAAATGTCAGTAGAGCTGAGGAACAACACCAAGCTGTCTGCTAATATTTTGGCCCTTATCAAGTGATCCAGAAAATAGGAGATGTAGCATACAAACTCAAGCTACCTGAAGGGTCTAAGATTCACCCTGTGTTACATGTGTCCTTGCTAAAGAAAAAAGTAGGGGAGAATACAACTCCGGTGCTCCAGTTACCAAACTTAGACGAAAAGGGACATCTAAGGGTGGCACCAATAGCAATTCTGGATCGCAGGACCATCAAAAGGAGGAATGCAGCCGCAGTGCAGTGGCTCATTCACTGGTAGGGAACCACTCCTGCTGAAGCTACTTGGGAGGATGCAAAGAAGATAAGAAAGGAGTTCCCTGAATTTCAATCTTGAGGACAAGATTGATTGAAGGAGGAGCAATTGTCATGGAGCAGAAGTTAGCTAAGAGAAGCAAAATACGTGAAATAAAGTACCACGCCTTTAGCAAGTAACTTCAAGTGAGCGGCAGACATGGAATACTGGCATCACGCCTTTATGAAGTAAGAAGACGTGCAAAATAAAGAAGATTGCAGAGGAAGGCGTGAGGATAAAAATCACGCCTTTCCTGGAAACAAACTCAAGTAACGTGAGCTTCTAAGCAAGTGGCTCTAGAACAGATTCTGTTAACCCCTCACATGGCTGAGCTAGATTAGGAAGCGGCAAACGAGTTGGTTGTTAGCTATCTCTATATAAAGAGAAGATCCGTAGTAGAAAGATAGCAATTTTGATGTTAGATATTGTAAGGGATCATTCATTGAGCCTCTTTCCTCTGTTTTCCTTCATTCTATCATTTCCTTTTCTTTTCCCGCCCAATCTGTAATCTTCTTATTCAATCAATATCAATACAATTACATTTGGTTGTCCATCAATTTGATATTGATTTTTTGGTTATTAGTCTTCTGTTTGCAATTGCCTTATCAATCCCTTCCATTGGGAGTAGCTCTGCTGCCTAGTTTCTGTTTGATACCATCACATTCTGGCTAACCTTGTAAAGATCGTCGTCTCATTCGCAAAAGAGAAAATCGGGTAACGGGTTCCTAAAGAATGATAAAACATTCGTTTCCCTCCATCGAACAAGTGCTGGATTCCACGCGTAAGAAATTCTGCTGCAACAACAAAAAGTGCAGGAGACAAAGGATGTCCTCGATATACCAATCATGATGATAAGCTATCGAATTTCTGCTAGGACAAATCAGGCAATGTCAGTAACCATTGTACAAAGGAAAAAAACACAGGATTATCCCTAAACAGAGCAGGCTAAAAGGTGAGATTTGGCAGGACTACACAGTGACGGTTACTCCATTTTTACAAACATGACCATGATAAAGAAACCAAAAAAGAGAAACCACATTAAGAGAGAGAGAGAGAGAGAGAGAGAGAGAGAGCAAATTAAAAGATAAAGGCTGGGTAATATAGTAAAATAGAGGTCCCAACTTTCACATCAAATGCAACAACTCCCCACCAAATGAAAGTACTCGGAAGTGATGGCTGAGGATGCATTGATTAAAATGCACAGAAAGTACATTTTAAAATTGAAGTAAGTAATGGGTAAGCGCAATTTTCCAAGTAAAGATACGAAAGAGGATAATTTTCTTAGCAAAAATGATATTAATAGAGAGGCATTTTTTTGAATAGTTAAAAACGTACGCCAACTAATTAATTAATTGTTAACAAATAAAAATGACGAGAAAAATTCAGCAATTAAACATAATCTTGTTGAACAATAGTAATAAATGGAATGAGCAATTAATTAACCGCTGACAATTAATTGCGAAAAATTGATAGGTAAACATAAGTGTTAGTACAAAAAAAGGGAACCTTTTTTTGTTAACCCAACATATTGGTACTAATCAGCCAATAACTATTTGGTAATAATCAATTGTAAAAAGAGAAACCACATTGAGAGAAAGAGCAAATTAAAAGACAAAGGCTGGGTAATATAATAAAACAGAAGTCCCAACTATCACATCAAATACAACAACTTCCCACCAAACGAAAGTAACTAGAAGTGGTGGCTGAGGATGCATTTGATTAAAATGCATAGAAAGTATATTTTAAAATTGAAGTCAGTAATGGGTAAGCGCAATTTTCCAAGTAAAAATACGAAAGAAGATAATTTTCTTAGCAAAAATGATATTAATAGAGAGGCATTTTTTTTGAATAGTTAAAAACGTAGGCCAACTAATTAATTAATTGTTAACAAATAAAAATGACGAGAAAACCCCAACAATTAAACATAATTTTGTTGGACAATAGTAATAAATGGAATGAGCAATTAATTAACCGCTGACAATTAATTGCGAAAAATTGATAGGTAAACATAAGTGTTAGGACAAAAAAAGGGAACCTTTTTTGTTAACCCAACATATTGGTACTAATCAGCCAATAACTATTTGTTAATAATCAATTGTAAAAAGAGAAACCACATTGAAAGAAAGAGCAAATTAAAAGACAAAGGCTGGGTAATATAATAAACAGAAGTCCCAACTATCACATTAAATACAACAACTTCCCACCAAACGAAAGTAACTAGAAGTGGTGGCTGAGAATGCATTTGATTAAAATGCACAGAAAGTACATTTTAAAATTGAAGTCAGTAATGGGTAAGCGCAATTTTCTAGGTAAAGATACGAAAGAAGATAATTTTCTTAGCAAAAATGATATTAATAGAGAGGCATTTTTTTTGAATAGTTAAAAACGTAGGCCAACTAATTAATTAATTGTTAACAAATAAAAATGATGAGAAAAACCCAACAATTAAACATAATTTTATTGGACAATAGTAATAAATGGAATGGGCAATTAATTAACCGCTGACAATTAATTGCGAAAAATTGATAAGTAAACATAAGTGTTAGGACAAAAAAAGGGAACCTTTTTTGTTAACCCAACATATTGGTACTAATCAGCCAATAACTATTTGTTAATAATCAATTGTAAAAAGAGAAACCACATTGAGAAAAAGAGCAAATTAAAAGACAAAGGCTAGGTAATATAATAAAACAGAAGTCCCAACTATCACATCAAATACAACAACTCCCCACCAAACGAAAGTAATCAGAAGTGGTGGCTGAGATGCATTTGATTAAAATGCATAGAAAGTACATTTTAAAATTGAAGTCAGTAATGGGTAAGCGCAATTTTCCAGGTAAAAATACGAAAGAAGATAATTTTCTTAGCACAAATGATATTAATAGAGAGGCATTTTTTTTTGAATAGTTAAAAACGTAGGCCAACTAATTAATTAATTGTTAACAAATAAAAATGACGAGAAAAACCCAACAATTAAACATAATTTTGTTGGACAATAGTAATAAATGGAATGAGCAATTAATTAACCGCTGACAATTAATTGCGAAAAATTGATAGGTAAACATAAGTGTTAGGACAAAAAAAGGGAACCTTTTTTGTTAACCCAACATATTGGTACTAATCAGCCAATAACTATTTGTTAATAATCAATTGTAAAAAGAGAAACCACATTGAGAGAAAGAGCAAATTAAAAGACAAAGGCTGGGTAATATAATAAACAGAAGTCCCAACTATCACATCAAATACAACAACTTCCCACCAAACGAAAGTAACTAGAAGTGGTGGCTGAGAATGCATTTGATTAAAATGCACAGAAAGTGCATTTTAAAATCAAAGTAATAGGTAAGCGCAATTTTCTAGGCAAAGATACGAAAGAAGATAATTTTCTTAGCAAGGATGATATTAATAGAGAGGCATTTTTTTAAAATAGTTAAAAACGTAGGCCAACTAATTAATTAATTGTTAACAAATAAAAATGATGAGAAAAAACCAACAATTAAACATAATTTTGTTGGACAATAGTAAAAAATTGAATGAGCAATTAATTAACTGCTAACAATTAATTGCGAAAAATTGATAGGTAAACATAAGTGTTAGGACAAAAAAGAAAGGAACCTTTTTTGTTAATCCAACATACTGGTACTAATCAACCAATAACTAATTGTTAACAATCCATTGTAAAAGTTTGACAAGCAAACATAAGTTGCAGGGGGAAAAAAAGCAAAAGGAGAAAATTTGTTGGTTAATTTAAGTCGATGGTACTAATCAGGTACTAATATGAATTAGCCGCAAAAAATCGATAACAAACCGTGCTTTCGTGAACATAAAAAGGCCAAAATTGGTTGGCACTAATTAGTTTTTACCAATTAATTGCAAGGTATTGGCAATGAGATGCAATTCGTTGGGGACCAAAAAGAAGCTTAATTTTTGTCAATGCGATCCACTGGGCAAAAAAAAAACAGGCCAAATTTTAGCACAATCCTACATGCATTTAGAGGAGGATTTGTCAGCCAATCAAACAGTGAAATTATTAATTAACTAATGAAGCATTAATGGCAAAACAGGGCATTCTTTCGATAACATCTATAAAAAAATTGATAATTAAATGTTTTTTTTTGGAACAAAAAAAGGCCCTTTTTTTGGCTAACAATTGCAAGGAATCGCTAATTAAACGTGATCCATTGGATGATAAGAAAAAGGCATTATTAAGTAGTTATTAACAATTAATTGCAAAGTATTGGTAAATAGATGCAATTTGGTGGAAGAGAAAAAAAGGCAATTGTTTGTTAATATGATCCGTTGGAGCAAAAGAAAAAGGTGGCCAAATTTTAGCAATACGTTCGGCCAAAAAAAAAAGAGAAGCCCAAATTTGAGCACAATCCTGCATGCATTTAGAGGAGGACTTGTTAGGCAATCAAAAGGCACGATCATTAATTAACCAATGAAGCATTAATCGCAAAAAAAGAGGGCATTTCTTGATAGCATCAGTAAAAAAAACAATAATTAAATGCATTTTTTTTTTGCAACAAGAAAAAAAGTCAATTTTTTTGTTAACAATAGCAAATAACTCCTAACTATACACGATCCATTGGATGACAAAAAAAGGGCATTATTAAGTAGCCACTAACAACTAATTGCAAAGAATTGGAAATTTTACGCGATCTGGTGAGAAAAAAATCTGTTTGAATTGGTTGTTTTTAAAGATGTTTTTGAAAAAATTAATTGTAGCAGCGCACATGAAAAATATTTACTATAAAATTTTTTTGAAATATTTGATATGTTGTACGCACGAGATATTTTTTAAGTTATTCTGTATTACTGCAGCATTGTATTTGGAAAACTTGTTTTTGAAAAAATGGTCAATCCAAACAGATATGATCCATTATTGCAAAAGGAGACAGGCAAATTTTAGCACAATACATGCATTCAGAGGATGGTTTGTTGGGCAATAAAAGGGCGAAAAATTTATTAGCTAACCAACAAACCATTAATCGCAAAAAAAGGGCATTTTTTCGATAACAATCGTAAAAAAAAGTGATAATTAAACTTAACACTGCATTAACATCTGACCAATCAAAACAATTCAATTGAGCACAGTAAAAAAAATCTGTTGAGGAGAAAAAATGGCCAATCCAAACAGATATGATCCATTATTGCAAAAGGAGACTGGCAAATTTTAGCACAATACATGCATTCAGAGGATGATTTGTTGGGCAATAAAAGGGCGAAAAAATTATTAGTTAACTAATCAACCATTAACTAGAGAAAAAAAAAAGAGGGCATTTTTTCGATAACAATCGTAAAAAAAAAGTGATAATTAAACTTAACACTGCATTAACATCTGACCAATCAAAACAATTCAATTTAGCATGGTAAAAAAAAAAATCTGTTGGGGAAGAAAAAGAAGGCCAAATTTCATCATAATTAACCAATCAAAACTCACCACATAACCATTTTCATGTGCAATTGAGAGGACAACCACTAATTGGCAAATCAGGAGACAACAACTCATCAAATTGAAATCAATTGGAGGACTACCACCAATCAGCCAATGGGAGAGCACCACATCAGCAAGCTATTCAATTGGAGGCAATTGCATTCACACATAGACTATATATGTTAATATCGTAAAAAAAAGTGATAATTAAACTTAACACTGCATTAACATCTGACCAATCAAAACAATTCAATTGAGCATAGTAAAAAAAAATTCATTGAGGAGAAACAATGGTCAATCCAAACAAATATGATCTATTATTGCAAAAGGAGACGAGCAAATTTTAGCACAATACATGCATTCAGAGGATGATTTGTTGGGCAATAAAAGGAAAAAAATTATTAGCTAACCAACGAACCATTAACCGCAAAAAAAAAGAGGGCATTTTTTCGATAACAATCGTGCAAAAAAAGTGATAATTAAACTTAACATTGCATTAATATCTGACCAATCAAAACAATTCAATTGAGCATAGTAAAAAAAAAATCCATTGGGGAAGAAAAAGAAGGCCAAATGTCATCACAATTGACCATTCAAAACTCGCCACATAACCTTTTTCATGTGCAATTGAGAGGACAACCACCAATTGATGAATCAAGCGACAACAACTCATCAAATTGGAATCAATTGGAGGACTACCACCAATCAGCCAATGGGAGAGCACCACATCAGCAAGCAATTCAATTGGAGGCAATTGCATTCACACATAGACTATATATGTTAATAACAATCGTAAAAAAAAAAAGTGATAATTAAACTTAACACTGCATTAATATCTGACCAATCAAAACAATTCAATTGAGCATAGTAAAAAAAAATCCGTTGGGGAAGAAAAAGAAGGCCAAATTTCATCACAATTGACCAATCAAAACTCGCCACATAACCATTTTTATGTGCAATTGAGAGGACAACCACCAATTGACGAATTAGGAGACAACAACTCATCAAATTGGACTCAATTGGAGGACTACCACCAATTAGCCAATAGGAGAGTATCACATCAGCAAGCAATTCAATTGGAGGCAATTGCATTCACACATAGACTATATATGTTAATTAGGTTAGGACTTGGTATTGGCCCATGTTCCCAGACCAATTTCTTGTCATGTCAGCGATGTGAGTTGAAGAGTAGATGATGGTAACTGTCCACTTTTTCACTCCAAGGATAGTATAAATCCATATCTTATCTTAAACTACATAAAGCCCCGAGGCTGCAGCTACAGTTAATTATCTTGGTTTCCATGTGATTATGCCGCTGATATTGCCCTTTTTTGTCTTTTAACATTATACCATTATATCTATCTGAATTCCATGCAACTGCTTTGCCTATTGTTGCTCTTTTCCTCATTTTTCCTTTTGTTAACTTATTCCGATTGTGCCCTTGTCCTGGTTTCTTTGTAATTTTGCAGTCAATTTTGTCATTTTGTTTCTTGTATCTTTGACTGCTGCAGTTGCTATCTTCAGTCACTTTTTTTGTCTGCGTTTTTATGTTTATAATTTTCCATACCCTTTTATATTTATTAGTTCTCCCAAAATGTGTATATTGACCAAAATATTGATTTTCTAAAATTTTCTAAAAATATACAAATCAATGAAAATTCTGTGTGTATCTAATATATACAAATCAATGAAAGTTCTATGTGTATCTAATCAATATAAATCAATTGTACTACTTTGTATTAACATGCAAATCAATGAAAATCCTATGTGTATGTAATATATACAAATGGACAAAAATTCTATGCGTATATAATAAATATAAATCGATTGTACCGCTTCATATTAACATATAATAAGTGTTATTCATATCAAACAATCATAATTTAAATTTTCCTTATATATCAATCAATGTGACATATACAAATCAATGAAAATTCTATGTGTATCTAATTAATATAAATCAATTGTACTACTTTGTATTAACATGCAAATCAATGAAAATCCTATGTGTATGTAATATATATAAATGAACAAAAATTCTATACATATCTAAAAAATATAAATCAATTGTACCGCTTCGTATTAACATATAATACGTGTTATCTTATCTTTCTTAAACTACATAAAGCTGCAAAACTCCATCTATAGTTAATTGTCCTGATTTCAATGCAATTGTGTGTTTTGGACTTTTGTGTCTTTTGAGCCGGCTGTGGAGTTGATTGTCTGCTATTGCTGCTGTCCTCATTTTGGATTTTGTCACCTTGTATTCTGATTATGCCCTTTTGTCTTGGTTTCTTTGTAATTAATATCTCAATTTTGTATTTTGTGGTCTTTAGCCTGTCATATCTCTTTATTATTGTTTCTTTGCTTTTGTTTGTTAGGCCTGCAGCTACTACCTTCTTCCCTGATGAACGCGCAAATTTTTTTGGCTATACAAATCTAGATATATTAGTTGTGTCCATTTTTATATATATTAAATTTTTGCAAAATTTATATATCGATAAAAATATTGATTTTCTTGGCAAGATAAATATATGGACCAAAATCTATAAAAATATTCACTTTCTCAACAAAATAAATATATGAACAAAAATTTCCTGTGTGTCTAATAAATATAAATCAATTGTGTCACTTTGTATTTGCTTACATTGATATAAAAATGCTACTTCAACAATATTTGTTAATTATTTAATTATTAGCTTAAAGCTTTACATTTTAAGATTGAGTGATGTAACATAGATGTAGTGAATACAAAGTGGTAGTTAATTAGATACTTGTCTATAAACGAATAAAAATGGATGCTTTTCTATAAAAGTGATGATTAATTACATGCTTGTTTTGAAAAATGTAGGATAATTTCCCTCTATTTCAAAAATGTTAATGGATAGTATTTCTTTAGGACATCACTTTTATTCTCTATAAAAATGACGATTAATTAGATGCTTGCTTTAAAAAATATAGGATAGTTTCCCTCTATTTCAAAGATGTTGCTTCGATGATATTCTCTCTTAATTATTGTTTCTTTGCTTTTGTTTGTTGCAGCTATGCAGCTGCTACCTTCCATTCCTTAATGCAGACATGAATTATTAGGGCTATACAAATCTATATATAATCTTGGGAAAAATGGCCAATTTAGTCCTGAACTTTTTTATACTGTCAATTTGATCCCTACTTAATTTTTTTAACCAATTTAATCCCTATACTTACTTATCGGTTCTAATTGAGGAACGCCGTGGCGGCGCCACCTTGTAATTTCGATCAAGTTTCTAATTGAACACTTAAGCAGGCGCCACCTTGTAATTCTGATGCCCCATCGACTCCCTCTCCTCCCTTGACTAGCTCAGCTTCCTCAACCGCCTTAACGGCACCATTAGCCCTCTCACCTGCTGCCTTAACCTCAAGCTCCTCTATCTCTCTAGCAACGACATCTCCGACGAAATCCCATTAGAACTCTTCTCCCTATGTCGCCTCCTCCACCTCGACCTCTCCAACAACAACCTCAGGGGCCCATTTCTTCCCAATTCTCGAATTTCTCCCGCATCCTGACCATAAGCCTCCAGAACAATGCCCTATCTAGGACCACTCCTAAATCCGCCACAGAGACAATCATTTACGAGTAGTAATTTGCATTGAATTAGCAGAGTAGAGGAATTAGTAATAATAGTACTATTCGTATGCGTAAGCAGCAACACTTGAGGGCAACCATAAGCGGCCCTCCTCTCCAATCTCCACTTTTGATCTGATTCCAAAGATTTTAGCTGTTTTGAGATTTGACAAGTGAAATGTGAACCTCTTCCTCCTCCTCCCATTTTCTCTCTCGCCTTTGCCACCGCCGCAATCAACCCTTCACTTCTAAACCCTATCTCCCACTCCTACCGGACATTTTTGTATCAGCATTTTGCTGTTCGCTGGAAGCAGACAAATCTCCTCTCCACACCACCCAGCCACATCCGCACCATCATTTTTGCTCCAACAGCAACACCAAGTTTCCAAGAGCTGATCATTCCCACCATAAACATGCTTCTCCTTCTCCTCGGCGGGCGCGGCTGTGACGACCCCACCTCCCCCTAGGGCGTACCCCAGGGTTTAGCGGACCACCTGCCCAACTCACGTCAGGACTCACTCATGCGTAACTCGAGAAAGATACCGCATCCACAGAGAAGAAATGAAACAACAATCTCAAACTTAACATATTCATTGATGTTCAAATCTAGCTACAAGGTTTATACATATCCAAAACGTTAAAGTATTTACAACCCAAGTAAAATCAACCCTAGTCAGGTGTTAGCGCGAGTACAATAGCAAAATCCAAAAAAAACTAGACTACGCTAGTCTGTACAAGTCTCACGCCTCGTTCGTACCCCTTGTAAGGAAAACAAATGACGCGGAATGAGCCAAAAGTCCAGTGAGGTTCTAAATAACAAGTTGACCATTATTTAAACGTGCAAGTAGCACGTAGAAAAGTAATGAGCATGAAAGTTCATAAAAGTGAGCAATAACACTTCAAGTAACAAATCTCAAAAGAGCGAGTGTACCGTTTTCCTTTTCAAATGAAACAATAACACAATAAGAACTAATCATTCCAAAGTATAAGGATATAAATGGCTCTCAGAAGCCAAATTTTCATTGCATCACCAGAGCTTGATCAAGTATTAGTTGACCCTCCGTCAACTTTCAAGTAAGTAACCAATCCAGTAGAGCACCACGTAAATTATTCTCCGTCCACCATCCAAACCCCCTACTGGGCCCAAAATCCTCAATAAACACTGGTGGTAATACTCGAGTATACCGATTAGTCGAGAAGATATCACTCCACTCGACAAAACAAACGACCCAGGGTTCGTTATCCAAGCCCTTGCCGGCTACACTCGAGTAACTCGCCACAGAGTTTCTGGAATTCCAGGAAGTGCGCATCATATACACAAATATATCAAATCCATTGTAACAATAAACAAGTATATCTCATATTAGGGCAAGTGCGATAAAGTACACTCTTACCCGATCAAACAAATGACATATCATTAAATCACATTAGTCAAGTATTGAAAATAAGTGTCCAGTTCAATCAGGTATTTGGAAGCACTCACCAAAGGTCTAGTGCCTCTCAAAAGTCACGTTCAGGTCCAACTCCTTGGTTGGAGTCCAAATCTGCGATAAAATATCATTTGCAAATGTAAAACTCTCTAAAGTTCGACACATAAGAGTTTCGCTTCAAGAAAATTAAGTAAACACAACTCGTTTAAATAGTATTCAAGATATTGATCAAATTTCGAAAAGATCATGCTCGCTCTTAAAATTTTGAAACTTTGAATCAATTATACTTTGAAATACCATTTGAATCGAAGAAATGGAGAAAACGTATTTCTATTAGTTGTAAATTTCATTTTTCCAAGGGTACAAATTTGGCCAAGTTCTAACTTATATATCTCGATAAAAGAAGACGCAATGGCCTAGATGGTTCAAGTGGTATTTGCTCTCAAGTCTTACTCAAGTCGCAAGTATATCTACCTACCCCTCGAGCGTAAATTTGGGCAGCACGCCCTTTGTATTTACCTATTCTCCAGCCATTTACGACTTCATTCTTTTCCTCAATCAGCCCCAAAGTCACATACAAAATAATCTCATTTCAATAGCTGTTCAATAGGTTCAATGTCGTACAAGTACAAAATCAAGTTAGAAAAATGTCTAGAAATGAAGTTTAAACCATAAAACAAAAGATAGATTTTCCGTCACTTAGCGTAACGGGCAAAACCGAAGTTACGCTTATCGGATTGCGGTGTAATTTATACCGTTTCGAAGCTAAGACAAAGGCCTACAACTTTGATGAAGACCACTCAGTCCAGTTCGTAGCGTATCTAGGTCAAAATTTCAAATTACAGAACCAGAATCTCACATTCGGGCTAGTTAACTGCACTATGCGTAAATGACGATAACTCAGGCTACCAAAGTTCGATTAAGGTATTTTTAAAGCTGTTGGAAAGCTAAGACATAGCACTACAACTTTTGTGTTTCGGCCAAATGCTAATTCAGTATGGATCAGGGTGAACAGACGCGGTCAGATGGGTAAAATGTCAAAACTGGCCACAGAGCTCTACCTATGGCAGTCAGGGGTATTTTTATCTTTTCACTTGCTACAGTACTCGGATTGTGTTGAAATTTTACAAGAAGTTATAAAATATCATTCTCTACAACTTTCATGTTTTGTGCTAAGCCTAATTCGGCCTCTCTCATGGTCAAACAGAACCGGCCAGAACAGGGCAATTACAAAACCGAAAACTGGAATTCATGAATACAAGTGCTAATCTTCACAATTCTACCTTGAAACACTACTTCACTTCCTTGCCTACACTTATTCACAGCATATTCCATCTAAACAAGAAGAATTATGGCTGCACAATACAAAACCCTAACTTACCAATTCTCCAAAAATCATCACAACTACTTTCATAGCAATCGATCAACCAAAAATATGAATTGTATAGCAGCTTAAGTAAGAATAAAGGACCTAAAGATGATGGACAGCCAATATACCTCAATCAAATGGCTTGAAGAGTTATCCTTCACCTTTCCTTATGAAAGTTAGCTCTCTAAGCTTCCCAAGCTCTCAATTTGCAAGTTAATCGGTTTAGTTTTCTTGTTTTCTAACTCAATCAAGCAAAATCCAAGGTGGAATTGAAGTTCTTTCTCTCCTTTTTTTCTCTCCTAGGTTCGGCTACAAGGATGAAAATGAAGAAGAATGAAGGCTATGGAAGGTTATAAGGCTTGGTCATAGCTTGGGTCAAAGGTTCTTGGATTAGTGCCACTTGTCACCACCAATTCCCATCTCAATTTTTTTTATTTTCCTTAGCTTTCTTGGTTAAGAATTTCGGCCATCACATGCTGCTTATGGGCTGATATTTTGGTTCTAATAACAATGAGATTAACTTGATAAAATGTTGGTCAAATGATGTGTTCAATTGGTAGTGAACGATACGCGTCGGTTCGAGCCGATTTTCCTTAAATCGCGTATACTAGGGTTTTCATTTATAATTCACTAACTTATTATTATCACTTCTAATCACACACTTAATATCATCTAAAACTCACTCTTAATCACTAAATTTGATCCACCCTCGGTACCAGATAGTCACACTACGGATAGGCGTAAAAACCCTAATTCGCGCTAACTTGAAAACGAAAAGGGTGAACCCTTAATTCTATGTTCATTTGTACTTATTGTGGGGTGATTGGGTAGTAAGGCTATTATAAAGTAATAATTTACAAATAAAAGGGAATTTTTAAGAAAAATATAAGGAATTTTGCAAGTCCTCAAACTCTCTCCCCCTTAACAGAATTTTGACCTCGAAATTCATACCTTTAGTCGTAAACAACTTAGGGTATTTCTCCTGCATGTCCGTTTCTAACTCCCAGGTCTCACCGTAGCCACAATTTAGCTAAACAATGAAAAACACGATTCGTACCTTCTACTACCTCCGATGGTTCAGGTACTGCCTGTTGGTCCAAAGCGTACACTCTATCTAGCACCCTTGGTTTAGTTCCTCCTACATTTGCTTGTTCAGGGTTTAGATGTGACCTATGGGGGCAAGTTGCAAGTTGGTGCTCGGCACTACCACACCATAAACATTTTCGTACCTTTCGCCAACAATCGTTCTCAGTATGATTGGTCTTCCCACAGTACCCACAAGATACTCGAGGGGTTGAGGTCTGACCTCCTTGTGAGGCACCTCTTGCTTGTCCCTTTCCACTCGAGGCTCCGCTTGCAGTAATTTCCTTAGGTGTCCCCGAAATTTGCCTACCACCATCCCTTCGACCTACCTTACAGGGTGGTGTATCTAGATCACCTTGTTCCTGCCCTTGACTTCCACCAGGCACACCTCTTCTTTTTGCATGAAAAACCCTCACTTGTGCCCTAACAATTTCTATTCTCTGAACTTTCTCCAAAACTCCGTAAAAGTATTAATTTGTGCTGCTGCTAAAGCTTCCTGTATTTTCATATTTAGTCCCTGGACAAACCTTCTTACCCTCCTTTGCTCCATAGATATCAATTCAGGAGCAAACTTAGATAGTTTCGTGAACTGAGTCTCATACTCAGATACACTCAGAGTTCCTTGACGAAACTTAATAAAATCGTCCTCCCTCTTCTCCTGAACTATCGGCGACAGATATTTCTTATTAAACTCCCGTACGAAATTTAACCAGATCCAAGCAGTTCCCTCTCTCTCCCATTTAGCCCGAATCACGTTCTACCAGGTCCTAACTGGTCCTTCAAACTGAAATACAGCGAAATGCACCTGTCTATCCTCCGTATAGTTTAAGGCAGCGAAAATATTGATCATCGACTCTAACCACCTCTCAGCTGCCTCAGGGTCCGGCCCTCCCAGAAACTTAGGAGGGGAAAACTTTTGGAATCTCTCTAGATCCCTATCTTACTCTATGTCGAGATCCCTGAGTTGATTAACAGGGGCTTAACCCTGCTGCTCTACCAGTCGAGCAAGTATCTTGGTCATTTGCTGAATTGCCGTTGCTACCTGGTTCCCCTTCCACTCGGGGTCTAGGTTGCGGTTCAACTATTTCACCTCTTTCCTCTCTCGGTTCTCGTACAGGTTCTTGTGCCTGCCTAGCCCCACGGCCACGGCTAGAACCGCGTCCTCGAGTAGTTCCACGTCCTTGACTCTGTCTACCCTCTATACCTTTTTTCCTATATAAGTATAAGCAAAATAAAGTAACTATAATGGCCGATAAAAGTATTTTCAAATCATAAAATGAAAAATAATAGAACACATTGGAAATAACATACTTTATATACACGTCAGAGCAAGTCACAGATCCTATGGGACATTAACCCTAGATATCGGTCAAAACTTGGCGAAGTACAACCAAATATGTACACGTGAATAGTAAAGGTCCCCAATCTCACTAATATTTTCAATATATCCCAAGTCCAAACTATTCGCATCCCCCTTGCCTTGGCTTTCGCCATCCAAACTTATCCTCATATTACCTAGGATACCAACTCATCATAAAGGTATCACTCTTTGGTACTCAGGTACAGGAATATGAAAATATGATATTTCACCACTCGAGTTAGTTAGACTCAAGAGGAAATCAACCACTTTTGAGATTCCTACCCAACATACATATCTAAGATCCCCAACAATAGACATTTGTTTCACACTTAACAAGTCAATCCCCACAGTCCGAGAACCCTCTCCCGGCACGAGCTCGATAGGAGCACTGATACCATCTGTGACGACCCTACCTTCCCTTAAGGCGTACCCCAGGGTTTAGCGGACCGCCTGCCCAACTCTTGCCAAGACCCACTCATGCGTAATTCGAGAAAGATACTGCATCCATAGAGAAGAAATGAAACAACAATCTCAAACTTAACATATACATTGATGTTCAAATCCAGCTACAAGGTTTATATATACTCAAAACGTTAAAGTATTTACAACCCCAGTAAAATCAACCCTAGTCGGGTGTTAGCGCGAGTACAATAGCAAAATTCAAAAAAAACTAGACTACGCTAGTCTGTACAAATCTCACGCCTCGCTCGTACCCCCTGTAAGGAAAACAAATGGCGTGGAATGAGTTAAAAATCCAATGAGGTTCCAAATAGCAAGTTGACCATTATTTAAATGTGTAAATAGTACGTAGCAAAATAATGAGCATGAAAGTTCATAAAAGTGAGCAATAACACTTCAAGTAGCAAATCTCAAAAGAGCGAGTGTACCGTTTTCCTTTTCAAAAGAAACAATAACACAATAAGAACTAATCATTCCAAAGTATAAGGACACGGATGACTTTCAGGAGCCAAATTTCTATTGCATCACCAGAGCTTGATCAAGTATTAGTTGACCCTTCGTTAACTTTCAAGTAAGTAATCAATCCAGTAGAACACGATTTAAACTACTCTCCGTCCACCATCCAAACCCCCTATTGGGCCCAAAATCCTCAATAAGCACTGTTAGTGATACTCGAGTATACCGATTAGTCGAGCAGATATCACTCCACTCGACAAAATAAAAGACCTAAGGTTTGTTACCCAATCGACCAAGCCCTTGCCGACTAGACTCGAGTAACTCGCCACAGGATTTCTGGAATTCCAGGAAGTGTGCATCATATACACAAATATATCAAATTCATTGCAACAATAAACAAGTATATCTCATATTAGGACAAGTGCGATAAAGTACACTCTTGCCCGATCAAACAAATGACATATCATTAAATCACATTCGTCAAATATTGAAAACAAGTGTCCAATTCAATCAGGTATTTGGAAACACTCACCAAAGGTCTAGTGCCTCTCAAAAGTCACGTTCAGGTCCAACTCCTTGGTTGGAGTCCAAATCTGCGATAAAATATCATTTGTGAATGTAAAACTCTCTAGAGTTCGACACATAAGAGTTTCGCTTCAAGAAAATTAAGTAAACGCAGCTCGTTTAAGTAGTATTCAAGATACTGATCAAATTCCGAAAAGGTCATGCTCGCTCTTAAAACTTTGAAACTTTGAATCAATTATACTTTGAAATACCATTTGAGTCGAAAAAATGGAGAAAACGTATTTCTATTAGTCGTAAATTTCATTTTTCCAAGGGTACAAGTTTGGCCAAGTTCTAACTTATATACCTCGATAAAAGAAGACACAATAGCCTAGATGGTTCAAGTGGTATTTGCTCTCAAGTCTTACTCAAGTCGCAAGTATATCTACCTACCCCTCGAGCGTAAATTTGGGCAGCACGCCCTTTGTATTTACCTATTTTCCAGCCATTTACGACTTCATTCTTTTCCTCAATCAGCCCCAAAGTCACATACAAAATAATCTCATTTCAATAGCTGTTCAATAGGTTCAATGTCGTACAAGTACAAAATCAAGTTAGGAAAATGTCTGGAAATGAAGTTTAAACCATAAAACAAAAGACAGATTTTCCGTCACTTAGCGTAACGGGCACAACCGAAGCTACGCTTATCGGATTGCGGTGTAATTTATACCGTTTCGAAGCTAAGACAAAGGCCTACAACTTTGATGAAGACCACTCAGTCCAGTTCGTAGCGTATCTAGGTCAAAATTTCAAATTACAGAACCAGAATTTCACATTCAGGCTAGTTAACCGCACTATACGTAAATGACGATAACTCAAACTACCGAAGTTCGATTAAGCATTTTCGGGCCGTTGGAAAGCTAAGACATAGCACTACAACTTCTGTGTTTCGGCCAAATTCTAATTCAGCATGGATCAGGGTGAACAGACGCGGTCAGACCGGTAAAATGTCAAAACTGGCCACAGAGCTCTACCTATGGCAGTCAGGAGTATTTTTATCTTTTCACTTGCTACAGTGCTCGGATTGAGCTAAATTTTACAGGCAGCAATAAAATATCATTCTCTACAACTTTAATGTTTTGTGCTAAGCCTAATTCGTCCTCCCTCATGGTCAAACAGAACCGGGAAGAACAGGACAATTACAAAACCGAAAACTGAAATTCATAAATACAAGTGCTAATCTTCATAATTCTACCTTGAAACACTACTTCACCTCCTTGCCTACACTTATTCACAGCATATTCTATCTAAACAAGAAGAATTATGGCTGCACAATACAAAACCCTAACTTACCAATTCTCCAAAAATCATCACAACTACTTGCATAGCAATCAATCAACCAAAAATATGAATTGTATAGCAACTTAAATAAGAATAAAGGAACTAAAGATGATGGACAGCCAATATACCTCAATCAAAGGGCTTGAAGAGTTATCCTTCACCTTTCCTTATGAAAGTTAGCTCTCTAAGCTTCCCAATCTCTCAATTTGTAAGTTAATCGATTTAGTTTTCTTGTTTTCTAACTCAATCAAGCAAAACCCAAGGTGGAATTGAAGTTCTTTCTCTCCTTTTTTTTCTCTCCTAGGTTCGGTCACAAGGATGAAAAAATGAAGAAGAATGAAGGCTATGGAAGGTTATAAGGCTTGGTCATAGCTTGGGTCAAAGGTTCTTGGATTAGTGCCACTTGTCACCACCAATTTCCATCTCAATTTTTTTTTTCTTTTCCTTGGCTTTCTTGGTCAAGAATTTCGGCCATCACATGCTGATTATGGGCTGATATTTTGGCTCTAATAACAATGAGATTAACTTGATAAAATGTTGGTCAAATGATGTGTTCAATCGGTAGTGAACGGTACCCGTCGGTTCAAGCCGATTTTCCTTAAATCGCGTATACTAGGGTTTTAACTTATAATTCACTAACTTATTATTATCACTTCTAATCACATACTTAATATCATCTAAAACTCACTCTTAATCATCAAATTTGATCCACCCTCGGTACCGGATAGTCATACTACGGATAGGCGTAAAAATCCTAATTCGTGCTAACTTGAAAACGAAAAGGGTGAACCCTTAATTCTATGTTCATTTGTACTTATTGTGGGGTGATTGGGTAGTAAAGTTATTATAAATTAATAATTTACAAATAAAAGGGAATTTTTAAGAAAAATAAAAGGAATTTTGCAAGTCCTCACAACGACCGCGGTAGCAGTAGCTCCTATATGCAAGTCGTCAAGTACGCTATTTCACCACCAACCCTCGGAGTCTGTTTAGGCAAATTTCTTCTTCTTCATCGCCCAGATTCCTTCCCTCGTCATTCACCAGTTCAATTTCTTTCCCTTCTAATCCCATTCCCCATCCTTCCTTGACCCTCAGCCACGGTAAGTCCACGACCCATATGTTCCTCTTGGTAGCGGAGCACTAGTTGCGATAATCATGCCAACTGCTGTGGCTGTATTGGTGATCGCTTCCTTCTTGATAGCCTATTGTTGGTGAGGTACTCAAGGGATGGTAGCTCACTTGCTAGGAGAGAGAGTGGGAAGAAAAGTAGTGGTTATTCCAGTGGTGAAAGGAGGGTTTATGCCAACAATGGAAGGTTGATGGAAATTACAAGGTGAAGTACCCGAAATACCCCTATTTAAGTGTTCAATTAGAAGTTTGATTGAAATTACAAGGTGGCGCCGCCGCAGCGTTCCTCAATTGGAAACGATAAGTAAGTATAGCGATTAAATTGGCCAAAAAAATTAAGTAAGGATCAAATTGACAGTAAAAAAAAGTTTAGGGACTAAATTGGCCATTTTTCCTATGTTCTTGCATCCTATTTGTGTGCCATTTTATATATATATATTCATTTTGTCCAAAATATAGATGTCGACAAAAATAATGATTTTCTAGAAAATATATATATTGACAAAAATTTTGTGTGTATCTAATAAATATAAATTAATTGTGCCACTTTATATTAGCTTCCATTAATACTACCAATTGTTTTTAAAAATATAGGATAATTTCCCTCTATTTCAAAAATGTAACTTCCCTAATATTTGTTAACTATTGAATTATTAATTTAAAGTTTTTGCATTTTAAGATTGAGTAACATAACATAAATGCGGTCAATACAAAGTGATAATTAATTGTGTGCCCTTATATATATATATATATATATATGTATGTATATATTCATTTTTTTGCAAAATATATATATCTACAGAAATATTGATTATAAGTATAAATCAATTGTGCGCTTCGTATTAGCTTGCATTTGTTTTTAAAAATATAGGATGATTTCCATCTATTTCAAAAATGTTACTTCGACAATATTTCAAAAATTAAAAAAAAAATTAGAAAATATACCACTTAAAGCCAAAATAAAAGAGACAGACTTTTCTCTAAAACTATAATAAAGATAACCAAACTACTAGAAATTTACATAAAAATACTTAAAACCACACCCCTATATATATATATATATATATATATATATATATATATATATATATAGACAAAACTATACATGATGCAACTAAAAAAAAATTATATTGACACATGAATCACAAGACAAATAGGAACGCCACAAATATAACAAACAAACAAAACTAGAAAAGATAGACACGCTAAAACAATATTAAACAATCATACAAGCTCAAATAAAATATTGAATATACATATATATATATATACATACACATATATAAATAAATAAATAATAAAAATATAACAAACAAACAAAACCACAAAAATATAAACACTAAAAAAAATTAAACCGTTATATCACCAAAAATAAAATACTAAACACACACATGCATATATATATATATACACACATACACACACATACATATTACAAAATATATCGTATACCTATATCTTTATATTAATACAAAATTCACTACAACAAAGAGTAACCTAAAATAAGTCTCATAAACATCAAAAAATAAATATTTAAAAATTCTACTACAAATTACAGTGATTAAACTCTATAATTTTCATGTGCAATCATTTCTATTTCTTATAAAAAAAATTTATACGCATCACCTTACTTTCAATAATATCCATTTATCAATAAACTATTAATATAAAATCTCCTAGCTCTCAAAATTAATATTATTCTTTACTTATTCAGATTCTATTAATTAAAAAAAAATACAACTTCCATCTATTTCAATCACATTCATTCACAACTAAATCAATATCATCTTTACTTATCGAAAAAAAAACTTACTTAATTAATAAACTGTGACAGTCCCACCACAACCTAAGACGAACCAAAGGGTTCGACGGATCGCCTGCCCAACTCTCACCGAGAGTCAGTCATACATCCATAAAAATCGGAATAAAACTACAAGAATCAAAACGAAATGGAAGGGCCGCCGCCATGCAGGATCCCACCAAGTACAAGTAAACATTGTTTGTCAAGAAAAAATGTATAATCCCGAATACATATGTTACATAAACATGAGAAAACACTTTAAAATATACATATTAGTAATTTTACAAATCCAAAAGGAAACATTGTATGAAGATACACTTAGGGTTTCCAAATTGTCGAGGAGCTAAACCAAAAGAACAAAAGAATTTTTAACTAACTCAACTCATTTCTCAAAACATTGAAGTTCCAAAAGATGATTCCCTGTAAGGAAAATAAGGATAACGGAACGGGGTGAGCTAAAAACTCAATGAGGTACCAACAGTATAAATAGTAGAATCAGTAGAATTCATGAGAAAGCATTTTGGAGGCACATATTCACTTCAAATACGAGAAATGAATGAACATCACAATGTAAAGGATACAGGTGGCTTTCAGGAGCCAAATCCCCGTTGCTATACTTGATCCAGCCTCGTTGACCCTCCGTCAACGTTTAAATAAAGGAACCAGTCCAGTAGAACACCACTTTAACGCCCAAAATCCCGTTCACCAAACATACCCCTTACCGAGTCCGAACGCCAAACAGGAACAAGAATGGTATTACTCGAGTATACCGGAATCAAGAGTCTCAATACCCAAAGATTCCCCAAGAACAGGTACTCATGAATTGTCAATTATCTCGACCAATTCCTTGCTGGTTCGATTTAATTAACTCCTCATGAGGTTGAACTCAAGTTTAACAGGAAGATCATTGGACACACTTCCAAACGATCTCATAACAAGTGCAAGTAATAAGGTCAAGTACATAACAAGTACAAGTAATAGATTTCAATTCGTTCAGTATAGGCAAGAGAACGAGTGAGATAAAGTACACCCTCGTCTCATACAAGATAAACAGTCAGGAAAGATATTCAAATAGCAATTTGCAAGTACAGAAAATCAGTTTAGCAATAACTCAGGGGAGTGGTGCACTCACCAGTTAAAGCAAGGATACGTCAAAAGTTTCAACCAAGGTAGGGCTCTAATCACCAAGAAACCCTAGAATAACCAAGATAAATAATTACGGTTCCCACATTCATAAATCCAGTAAATGGAATGCATAAATGAGACTCGACTACAAGTCGTACGCCTTTCCAGGTTAAGTACTAGTACAAAACAATAAAATATGACTTTTGAGTAAAAAGAATAACAGTTGGTCCTAGAGTTGCCAACAACTCCCAAAACCCATCATCTTTACCAAGATTAACTCAACTAGAAAGAATCGCGTAGCCCTAAAATTTTGGGCAGCATGCCCTCTGTATTTACTTATTTTCCAACCATTTATGGCTTCATTGTTTTCCTCAATCAATCCCAAAATTATACACAAAATAATCTCATTTCAATAGCCATTCAATAGGCTCAAAGTGGTACAAGTACAAATTCAAGTTAGAACAATGTCCGGAAATAAAATTTAGGTTGGAAAACGAAAGACAGATTTGACGTTGTTTAGAAGAACGAACACAACTGAAGGTATACTTATCGGATTGAGTTGAAATTTATACCGTTTCGAAACTAAGACAAAGGCCTACAATTTTGATGAAGACCACTCAGTCCAGTTCATAGTGTAGCTAGGTCAAAATTGCAATATACCAAATCAGAATCGCACAAACAGGTTAGCTAACCGCATTATGGTAAAACGACCATAACTCAGGCTACCGAAGCCCAAGTGAGGTGTTTCTAGGGCCGTTGGAAAGGTAAGACACAGCACTACAACTTTTGTGTTTTGGCCAAATTCTAATTCAATAAGGATGAGGGTGAAAAGTCTCAGTCAGATTGGATGAAGTGTCAACTCTGTCCACCGGGCTCTACTTAGGGTAGTCCGGAGGTATTTCTGTCTTTTTATAGATTACAGAGCTCGGATTAGGCTGAAAATTCACAAGAAACTATAAAATATTATTTCCTACAACTTTCATGTTTTAACCTAAGGCTGATTCGGCCTCCATCCTAACCGAACAGAACCGGGCAGAACAGGAGTTAGTTGAAACCCTAATCTGGAAATTTCGGTACAAAGCGGAAATTTTTCGCAAATAACTACAATTTACGCATCAAAGCTTCATTCTAAACCATTCCAAACCATCATCCATGGCCAACCAATATTAAATATATAAAAACAGAAAAATCATGCATAATTATGAAATTTCATCAATCTCCACCAAAAGTTACAAAATCTTGCACAAAACCAACTCTATGACTAACACAAGTCATTAATTTCACATTATTAAGAACAAAGAAAGGATTGCTAGACATGATACCTTGAAATCTCAAGAAAGGTGATGGTTTAGCCCTTTCCCTTCTCTAATCACTCCACCACTACCTTCAATCTTCCTAAGCAAGTGACTTTTATGGAGGAAATCGAAGTTTTAACTGTTGGTTTGTAAGATTAAAGCAAGAAATGAAGTAATAAGTTGGAAGCTTTCTTTCTTTTTCTCTCCAAGGTGCTCGGCCAAGATGATGATGAATGAAGATGATTTTGGGTCCAAATTAGATATTTAGTAAAGTTAATGAATAGTAGTCAAAGTCAAGATTGAATAGGAAGGTGACACTTGTCACCCTTTTTAATGCAACTCTATCCTTTTGTCTCTCCAATGATAATCCATCTAGATAACCTCTAATTATCATTTAACACCTGATAAATTAAACCCAGTATACCAAACATAACCTAGTTGGCCGAATTTTATCGAACTTACCGCACTAGTGGGTCCTACATCCGGTATATACTCTTAAAACCTCATGAACTAAGTTATACTAGAAAAATAATTTAAAAATCATATTTCTCATAAAAATTATTTTTTTTAAATATTCCGAATAAAGAAAATGTGGAAAGGTGTGCCATTAGAATAAAATAAAATCTAGAAATTAAGAAAATTACGGGTTCTCACACTCTCTCCCTCTTAAAGAAATTTCGTTCTCGAAATTTTCTTACCACCAGGATCTATCAAATCTAATGTAAATGGCGGATCTTACCTTTGACGTTTTCAGACGGGTCAGGGGCTTGATGTGACTCTAGGGAATATACCTGAGTCGAAGCCTTCGGTCCATTCTTTTCCCCCTTTGACTGATCAGGGTTGGTCTTGGTTGGCTGTCGGTTTCTACTACCCTCTCGAGGTTGGCCTGGGCAATTAGCGATTTGATGATCTGAACTTTCACAACGCAGACATTTTCTCCCTTTCTTCCAGCAGACATCCTCCGTGTGGTTTGGTTTCCCACAGTACCCGCAGGGACCACGGAAGGCAGAGACTGAGCCTCTCGGTGATGCACCACTTGATATCCCCGGTAGTTGTACTCCTTCGTTTCCCCTTCCAATCTTAGGAGACATACTTTTATCCCCTTGTTTCGAACTACTTCCAAGAAATCCCCTTTTCTTGATTTGGAAGTTCTTGACTTTTAACCTCGCATTTTCAACTCGTTGAGCTTTTTCTACAGCCAAGTCCTTCTGAATCTCCACATTTAATCGCTGGACAAAACGCCTTATCCTCCTTTGCTCGGTTACGATTAGTTCGAGAGCGAATTTAGACAACCTGGTGAACTGGCTCTCATATTCGGCGACAGTTTGAGTTCTCTGTCGAAACCTAATGAATTCATCTTTCTTTTCCTGAATTAGATGTGGGAAATATTTCGTGTTGAACTCTCTCATGAAATTCACTCACGTCCTTGGGGTTTGCTCTTTTTCCCATTTCAGTTTTTTAATATTCCACCATGAACGGGCTGCTCCTTCCAGTTGGAAGACAGCAAATGTGACCTGTCGCTCCTCAGTATAGTGTAGTGCAGCAAAAATATCAATAATCTTCTCTAACTACTTCTCGACCACGTCAGGGTCGGGTCCTCCAAGAAATTTCGGTGGCGAGAACTTTTGAAATCGTTCAAGAGCTTTATCCTCACCCTCGGTATGATTACCAGGATTTTCGGGTTGAGTAATAGGATTTTGGCCTTGCTGTTCCATTACGTGAGCCAAAAAGTCGGTCATACGTTGGATAGCTGCAGCTACGTGAATGTTAGGGTCCGTTCCAGGTTCAGGGTTAGGTTCAGGCATTTGTTCCCGATTTCCCCTTTCGTTCAAGGGTTGCCTACATCCACAGCCCCGGTCTCGTCCACTACGAGTTCCTTCCATTAGATTAACTAATCTAGGCTCGAGGCGCGAATACAATATACAACTAACGAGGTCAGTCAATCAAATATATATCTAATATGTCCGAATCAATTCAAAACAAAACAAATATACATATAACATGACTGTATCAAACGAATCACACAGTAACAGTTAGTCTGATACAAGCAAAAGAAATCCTATGGAAGTGAGGGGGTTATTAGCAACTAACGAAAAGCTTCCCCCTAGGGTTCCATTTATAATCTACAAGAATACCACAACTTAGATCTTAGGCAGGGTTCATCATTCTTAGTGATCCCTAACACATCATATAAAGTTCCGTAGAGTCAGATTTCTAATGTGCCCAAATCATTTCTAATCTAGGCTTTCATCTCTTTTCGTATTCGGACACAAGAATCCAAAATAAGATAATTCACCACTCGAGCTGACCAGTCCCAAGAGTAAATCATCTATATTTGTAACGGAATGTGATTTGGCTTCCCACAGTACCCGCAGGGACCACGGAAGGCGGAGACTGAGCCTCTCGGTGATGCACCACTTGATATCCCCGGTAGTTGTACTCCTTCATTTCCCCTTCCAATCTTAGAAGGCGTACTTTTATCCCCTTGCTCCGAACTACTTCCAGGAAATCCCCTTTTCTCAGTTTGGAAGTTCTTGACTTGTAATCTCGCATTTTCAACTCGTTGAACTTTTTCCACAGCATCACTAAAGGTACTGAATTGGGCTACAGCCAAATCCTTCTGAATCTCCACATTTAATCCCCGGACAAAACGTCTTATCCTCCTTTGCTCGGTTACGATTAGTTCGGGAGCGAACTTAGACAACCTGGTGAACTGGCTCTCATATTCGGCAACAGTTTGAGTTCCCTGCCGAAGCCTAATGAATTCATTTTCTTTCTTTTCTTGAATCAGAGGTGGAAAATACTTTGTGTTGAACTCTCTCATTAAATTCACCCACGTCCTTGGGGTTTGTTTTTTTTCCCATTTCAGTCTTAAAATATTCCACCATGAACGGGCTGCTCCCTCCAGTTGAAAGACAACAAATGTGACCTGTCGCTCCTCAGTATAGTGTAGTGCGGCAAAAATATCAATTATCTTCTCTAACCACCTCTCGGCCACGTCAGGGTCGGGTTGAGGTGCAATTTATATCATTTTGAAGCTAAGACAAAGGTCTACAACTCTGATGAAGTCCACTCAGTCCAGTTCATAGTGTAGCTAGGTCAAAATTACAATATACCAAACCAGAATCGCACAAATAGGTTAGCTAACCGCATTATGGTAAAATGACCATAACTCAGGCTACCGAAGTCCAAGTGAGGTGTTTCTAGGGCCGTTGGAAAGCTGAGACACAGCACTACAACTTTTGTGTTTTGGCTAAATTCTAATTCGATAAGGATGAGGGTGAAAAGTCTCAGTCAGATTGGATGAAGTGTCAACTCTGTCCACCGGGCTCTACTTAGGGTAGTCCGGAGGTATTTCTGTCTTTTTATAGATTACAGAGCTCGGATTAGGCTGAAAATTCACAGGCAACTATAAAATATTATTTCCTACAACTTTCATGTTTTAACCTAAGACTGATTCGGCCTCCATCCTAACTGAACAGAACCGGGCAGAACAGGAGTTAGTTGAAACCCTAATCTGGAAATTTCGGTACAAAGCGGAAATTTTTCGCAAATAACTACAATTTACGCATCAAAGCTTTATTCTAGACCATTCCAATCCATCATCCATGGCCAACCAATATTAAATATATAAAAACAGAAAAATCATGCATAATTATGAAATTTCATCAATCTCCACCAAAAATTACAAAATCTTGCACAAAACCAACTCTATGACTAACACAAGTCATTAATTTCACATTATTAAGAACAAAGAAAGGATTGCTAGACATGATACCTTGAAATCTCAAGAAAGGTGATGGTTTAGCCCTTTCCCTTCTCTAATCACTCCACCACTACCTTCAATCTTCCTAAGCAAGTGACTTTTATGGAGGAAATCGAAGTTTTAACGGTTGGTTTGTAAGATTAAAGCAAGAAATGAAGTAATAAGTTGGAAGCTTTCTTTCTTTTTCTCTCCAAGGTGCTCGGCCAAGATGATGATGAATGAAGATGATTTTGGGTCCAAATTAAATATTTAGTAAAGTTAATGAATAGTAGTCAAAGTCAAGATTGAATAGGAAGGTGACACTTGTCACCCTTTTTAATGCAACTCTATCCTTTTGTCTCTCCAATGATAATCCATCTAGATAACCTCTAATTATCATTTAGCACCTGATAAATTAAACCCAGTATACCAAACACAACCTAGTTGGCCGAATTTTATCGAACTTACCGCACTAGTGGGTCCTACATCCGGTATATACTCTTAAAACCTCATGAACTAACTTATACTAGAAAAATAATTTAAAAATCATATTTCTCATAAAAATTATTTTTTTTAAATATTCCGAATAAAGAAAATGTGAAAAGGTGTGCCATTAGAATAAAATAAAATCTAGAAATTAAGAAAAATACGGGTTCTCACACTCTCTCCCCCTTAAAGAAATTTCGTTCTCGAAATTTTCTTACCACTAGGGTCTATCAACTCTAACGTAAATGGTGGATCGTACCTTCTACGTCTTCAGACGGATCAGGGCTTGATGTGACTCTAGGGAATATACCCGAGTCGACACTTTCAGTTCATTCTTTTCCCCCTTTGACCGATCAGAGTTGGTCTTGGTTGGCTGTCGGTTTCTATTCCCCTCTCGAGGTTGGTCTGGGCAATTAGCGATTTGTTGATCTGAACTTCCACAACACAGACATTTTCTCCCTTTCTTCCAACAGACATCTTCCGTGTGATTTGGCTTCCCACAGTACCCGCAGGGACCACGGAAGGTGGAGACTGAGCCTCTCGGTGATGCACCACTTGATATCCCCGGTAGTTGTACTCTTTCATTTCCCCTTCTAATTTTAGGAGGCGTACTTTTATCATCTTGCTCCGAACTACTTCCAGGAAATTCCCTTTTCTTGGTTTAGAAGTTTTTGACTTGTAGTCTCGCATTTTCAACTAGTTGAACTTTTTCCACAGCATCACTAAAGGTACTGAGTTGGGCTACAGCCAAGTCTTTCTGAATCTCTACATTTAATCCATGGACAAAACGTCTTATCCTCCTTTGCTCGGTTACGATTAGTTCGGGAGCGAACTTAGACAGCCTGGTGAACTGGCTCTCATATTTGGCAACAGTTTGAGTTCCCTGCCGAAGCCTAATGAATTCATCTTCTTTCTTTTCCTGAATCAGAGGTGGGAACTCTCTCATGAAATTCACCCACGTTCCTGAGGTTTGTTCTCTTTCCCATTTCAGTCTTATAATATTCCACCATGAACGGGCTGTTCCCTTCAGTTGGAAGACAGCAAACGTGACCTGTCGCTCCTCAGTATAGTGTAGTGCTGCAAAAATATCAATCATCTTCTCTAACTACCTCTCGGCCACGTCAGGGTCGGGTCCTCCAAGAAATTTCGGTGGCGAGAAGTTTTGAAATCGTTCAAGAGCTTTATCCTCACCCTCGGTATGATTACCAGGATTTTTGGACTGACTAATAGGATTTTGGCCTTGCTGTTCCACTACGTGAGTCAAAACGTCGGTCATACGTTGGATAGCGGTAGCTACTTGAATGTTAGGGTCCGTTGCAGGTTCAGGGTTAGGTTTAGGCATTGGTTCCCGATTTCTCCTTTCGTTCAAGGGTTGCCTACGTCCACAGCCCCGGTCTCGTCCACTACGAGTTCCTTCCATTTGATTAACTAATCTAGACTCGAGGCGCGAATACAATATACAACTAACGAGATCAGTCAGTCGGATATATATCTAATATGTCCGAATCAATTCAAAACAAAACAAATATACATATAACACGACTGTATCAAACGAATCACACAGTAACAGTCAGTCAGATGCAAGCAAAAGAAATCCTATGGAAGTGAAGGGGTCTTTAGCAACTAACGAAAAGCTCCCCCTTAGGGTTCCATCTATAATCTACAAGAATACCACAATTTAGATCTTAGGCAGGGTTCATCATTCTTAGTGATCCCTAACACATCATATAAAGTTCCGTAGAATCAGATTTCTAATGTGTCCAAATCATTTCTAACCTAGGCTCTCATCTCTTTTCGTATTTGGGCACAAGAATCCAAAATAAGATAATTCACCACTCGAACTGACCAGTCCCAAGAGTAATCATCTACATTTGTAATTCCTACCTGACATACGTATCTATGGTTCTCGGATACCATGAGAAAGATTTAAGACCTATACATTTATGATTCATAACTTACGCTTGAACGAACACTTAGTCCTTCAAACTTATTCACCACTTGGCCGAATCTCACTCCGCGCAAAGACCACGCGAAACAGGCTCTGATACCACCTGTGACAGCCCCACCTCACCCTAAGGCGAACCAAAGAGTTCGGCGGATCGCATGCCCAACTCTCGTCGAGACTCAGTAATACCTCCATCAAAATCGGAATAAAATTACAAGAATCAAAACGAAATGGAAGGGCCGCTGCCATACAGGATCCCACCAAGTACAAGTAAACTTTGTTTGCCAAGAAAGAATGTGCATTCCCGAATACATATGTTACATAAACATGAAGAAACACTTTAAAATATACATATTAGTAAGTTTACAAATCCAAAAAGAAACATTGTATGAAGATACATTTAGGGTTTCCAAATTGTCGAGGAGCTATACCAAAAGAACAAAAGAGTTTCTAACTAGCTCAATTCATTCCTCAAAATATTAAAGTTCCAAAAGATGGTTCCCTGTAAGGAAAACAGGGATAACGGAATGTGGTGAGCTAAAAGTTCAATGAAGTACCAACAGTATAAACAGTAAAATCAGTAGAATTCATGAGAAAGCATTTTGGAGGCACATATTCACTTCAAATACGAGAAATGAATGAACATCACAATGTAAAGGATACAGGTGGCTCTTAGGAGCCAAATCCCCGTTGCTATACTTGATCCAGTCTCGTTGACCCTCCGTCAACGTTCAAATAAAGGAACCAATCCAGTAGAACACCACTTTAACGCCCAAAACCCCATTCACCAAACATACCCCTTACCGGGCCCAAACGCCAAACAGGAACAGGAATGGTAATACTCGAGTATACCGGAATCAAGAGTCTCAATACCCAAAGATTCCCCAAGAACAGGTACTCATGGATTGTGAATTATCTCGACCAATTCCTTGCTGGCTCGATTTAATTAACTCCTCATGAGGTTGAACTCCAGTTTAATAGGAAGATCGTTGGACACACTTCCAAACGATCTCATAACAAGTGCAAATAATAAGGTCAAGTACATAACAAGTACAAGTAATAGATTCCAATTCGTTCAGTACAGGCAAGAGAACGAGTGAGATAAAGTACACTCTCGTCTCATACAAGATAAACAGTCAGGAAAGATATTCAAATAGTAATTTGCAATTACAGAAAACCAGTTTAGCAATAACTCAGGGGAGTGGTGCACTCACCAGTTAAAGCAAGGATACGTCAAAAGTTTCAACCAAGGCAGGGCTCTAATCACCAAGAAACCCTAGAATAACCAAGGTAAACAATTACGGTTCCCACAGTCATAAATCCAGTAAATGGAATGCATAAATGAGACTCGACTACAAGTCGTACGCCTTTCCAGGTTAAGTACTAGTACAAAACAATAAAATATGACTTTTGAACAAAAAGAATAACAGTTGGTTCTAGGGTTACCAACAACTCCCAAAACCCATCATCTTTACCAAGATCAACTCAACTTGAAAGAATCGCGTAGCCCTAAAATTTTGGGCAACATGTCTTTTGTATTTACCTATTTTTCAGCCATTTATGACTTCATTGTTTTCCTCGATCAATCCCAAAATCACACACAAAATAATCTCATTTTAATAGCCGTTCAATAGGCTCAAAGTGGTACAAGTACAAATTCAAGCTAGGACAATGTCCGGAAATGAAGTTTAGGTTGGAAAACGAAAGACAGATTTGACGTTGTTTAGCGGAACGAACACAACTGATGCTACACTTATCGGATTGAGGTGAAATTTATACTGTTTCGAAGCTAAGACAAAGGCCTACAATTTTGATGAAGACCACTCAGTCCAGTTCATAGTGTAGCTAGGTCAAAATTGCAATATACCAAACCAGAATCGCACAAATAGGTTAGCTAACCGCATTATAGTAAAATGACCATAACTCAGGCTACCGAAGTCCAAGGGAGGTGTTTCCAAAGCCGTTGGAAAGCTAAGACATAGCACTACAACTTTTGTGTTTTGGCCAAATTCTAATTCAATAAGGATGAGGGTGAAAAGTCTCAGTCAGATTGGATGAAGTGTCAACTCTGTCCACCGGGCTCTACTTAGGGTAGTCCGGAGGTATTTCTGTCTTTTTATAGATTACAGAGCTCGGATTAGGCTGAAAATTCACAAGAAACTATAAAATATTATTTCCTACAACTTTCATGTTTTAACCTAAGGCTTATTCAGTCTCTAACCTAGCTGAACAGAACTGGGCAGAACAGAGGTTAGTTGAAACCCTAATCTGGAAATTTCGGTACAAAGCGGAAATTTTCCGCAAATAGCTACAATTTACGCATCAAAGCTTTATTCTAAACCATTCCAAGCCATCATCCATGGCCAACCAATATTAAATATATAAAAACAGAAAAATCATGCATAATTATGAAATTTCTCTCCAAGGTGCTCAGCCAAGATGATGATTAATGAAGATGATTTTGGTTCCAAATTAGATTTTTAGTAAAGTTAATGAATAGTAGTCAAAGTCAAGATTGAATAGGAATGTGACACTTGTCACCCTTTTTAATGCAACTCTATTCTTTTGTCTCTCCAATGATAATCCATCTAGGTAATTTCTAATTATCTCTTAACACCTGATAAATTAAACCCAGTATACAAAACTTAACCTAGTTGGCTGAATTTTATCAAACTTACCGCACTAGTGGGTCCCACATCTGGTATATACTCTCAAAATCTCATGAACTAACTTATACTAGAAAAATAATTTAAATTATTTTTTTAAAATATTCCGAATAAAGAAAATGTGGAAAGGTGTGACATTTAAATAAAATAAAACCTAGAAATTAAGAAAATTACGGGTTCTCATATAAACACATATTTTACCAAGCTATAATATCAAATTATTCCAAATTATTAATTTATCTCATCACACAGCACCCAAACTTTATCAAAATTTGCCAAAAAAATATCTATTATCCATTTAATTTTTAACAAACTTCTCATTCTTTTATATCCTTTCCATGGACTTTTCCACTGCAACAATGCACACTCTCATCCTAACTATCCAAATTATGAAAATATCATCATTCTAAAATACATAAACTACCAATGCCTAAAGTACAATAAATTATAACACTCTTAATGTAATTCTCCACCTAATTTTTCATCCTATCAACTTTAAAAAATAATATATATTCCATTAATTTAAATAATATTTACTTATCACTAAATTAAAATAAAAAAAACAAAATTTTTTGAAATCAATATTACCCATCAAATTTTCAGATCATATTAATTTTAAAAAAATACAATACAAATCACATCAATTTTACTATATCTATTTATAAATAAATCAATCCAATATATTACTTTTCTATCTACTATTCCAACTCCATTATCATACAAAATACTCTAAGTCTATGTTATTAAATAAATCTTATATTACCCTAAGACAGTCAATAATGGACACCCCGCAGAAGCCGCGGGTCACCGAGCCCGTCCTTATTAGAACCATGATTTGATGCATGCTTTCCGATAAATAGATTCATACTTTGCTTCATACTTATTCAGGCCGACATGCCCCCAATTATCAGTTTCTTAATGATTGTAAACATGTCGGCATCTTTTCCTATATCAGGTCAATTGTAGACAAATCATCTCAATTGCACACACTAGCCACTTCACATGAATGCTATTGATAAGTTTCTACTTGTTGATTTATAGACAGTAAATATTGCATCAACAGCATCACTGTAACTCATTCATTTTTTTTAATTGATTTGTAAATCCTTTGCTACATTTATAATCGCCTCAATTTTGGTAAATGTTAGCAATTTCAGCTATAAATTCTCATAGGTTTTATTTTTAAGAAAAAGGAAAACTTCAATCTTTGCAAGGGGAAGGGGAGGGTTTTCAAAGTTGGAATAAAGAGTCTCACTGACACTTTTGGATGATATTGCGACTGGTGGAACTGGACGTTGGTTCCAAATTAAATCACTTTAGACTCTCTCACGCACAGTTTGAGGTCTAAAATCAACCATTATTTGAAAATTGTAAATCCAATAAAGGATAAAATTCGCAATCGCTACACTTTTTTGGGCCGGTGTAGGTAGTTCTTGTAACAGGCACCTGTATTGAGATCTCCCAAATAATTAGGGTGCCGGAAGGCCCGACCGAGCTACTTAACGGAGCCAGTAGCCGAGCTGAAAAATTCAGCCCATTTATAACATAAAACTAAAAATTTTATACGTAGCTTTTGGGCCTAAGCCATCCCAAACCTGTGTGTCGGTTATTAATTACACCTCCCGAAGAAGTCCGGAAATTTCTGTCGCCATCCTCCCATATACCATATACATATCTGATCATAACCAACAAACCCTAGATTTTTCCCCTTTCTCCCTTCCCCTGAAAGTGAAAATCCTAGGAAAATTAAGAAATAAAAACAAAATCGATTCAGGGTTTGCAGAAGTAATTACTGATTATATTAGATGGGGACGGAGAGGAAGAGGAAGGTGAGTTTGTTCGACGTGGTGGACGAGTCGACTGTGGCGGCGTCGAAGTTCGCGAAGGCTAACGGCAGCGTTGGAGGAGACGGGATGCCGCTGACCAATCGCTGGAATGGCCGGCCTTATTCGGCAAGATACTACGAGATTCTGGAGAAGAGGAAGACTCTACCTGTTTGGCAGCAGAAAAACGATTTCTTGAAGGCCTTGAGAGAAAACCAAACCCTAATTTTGGTGGGTGAAACTGGTAGTGGTAAAACCACTCAGGTAGGTTAAGATTAGCTGTGGATCCATTCTTTTAATGTACTGTTTCTCTATAATATTCTTGCATGTCTGCCTCCTGAGTTCTGTTCAAAATTTGTCCATTTGCGTCTTGATATGGAGCATTTGCTGCTTATTTCACGTGTCTTTATTACAATCCACTGTTATCTGGTTTTGAGCGGTTGATGTGTTTAGAGGCACAAAAGTGACTTGTAGTCCCCTATGGTTGTTTTCTCTCTCTGTATTTTTTTAATAGGGTTTAGTGAGCTTTTAAACATTAGGATATTAATGTTACTTAATGACAGTGAAGCTGCTCCATTTTTTTAGGGGACTCTGTAATTATGAATTCATAGATTCGAATGGTAAGGAATTTTTGGGCTAAGATTAGTAATGCTTTTCGCCTGATAAATTGTGGGTAGCTTAATTCTGAGAAGCAAATCTACTTGTAAATGTGGTTTTATTAGTTGCTTGCAAAATTTCAAGGCATATATTGTGTATATTGGAGCTTTTCTTTTCAAATTTTGTTTTATCAATTGTAGTTTGTTTATACAGTTGTATTTGTAATATAGATTCCTCAATTTGTACTGGAGGCTGTTGAAATAGAGTCCGCAGATAAACGGAGGAAATACATGATTGGGTGTACGCAACCTAGAAGAGTGGCTGCAATGTCTGTCTCTCGTCGAGTTGCTGAAGAGATGGATGTGACCATTGGGGAGGAAGTGGGTTATAGCATTCGTTTTGAAGATTGCAGTAGTGCAAGAACTGTGTTGAAGTAAGCTTATCCTCTATAAACTTCTCTTTGGCCCAATACTGTTTTTGATGTAATTTATGATTGTGTTTGTTGTTTCACACTTGTATTAACAGCCTTTTTTTTTCAACAGGTATCTAACAGATGGTATGCTCTTGAGAGAAGCTATGACGGACCCATTGTTGGAACGATACAAAGTTATAATTCTTGATGAAGCTCATGAGAGAACTCTTGCAACAGATGTTTTATTTGGGCTTCTTAAGGAAGTGCTGAAAAACCGGCCTGATCTGAAGTTAGTAGTTATGAGTGCCACCCTTGAAGCTGAAAAGTTCCAAGGCTATTTCTATGCTGCACCTCTCATGAAAGTTCCTGGAAGGCTTCATCCAGTAGAGATTTTCTACACTCAAGAACCGGAAAGGGATTACCTTGAAGCTGGCATACGAACTGTGGTGCAGATACATATGTGTGAACCTCCTGGTGACATCCTTGTTTTTCTCACTGGAGAAGAAGAGATTGAGGATGCATGTCGTAAGATAACCAAGGAAATTGGCAATATGGGAGATCAGGTAGGGCCTGTCAAAGTAGTGCCTCTGTATTCTACACTTCCTCCTGCCATGCAACAAAAAATTTTTGAACCTGCTCCGGCTCCATTGGTGGAAGGTGGTCCTGCTGGAAGGAAGATTGTTGTCTCTACAAATATTGCTGAAACATCTTTGACCATAGATGGCATAGTTTATGTTATAGACCCAGGTTTTTCCAAGCAAAAAGTATATAATCCTAGAGTTCGTGTCGAGTCTTTATTGGTTTCTCCAATATCGAAGGCAAGTGCTCACCAAAGATCTGGACGTGCTGGACGAACACAGCCAGGAAAATGTTTTAGGCTCTATACTGAGAAAAGTTTTCAAAATGACCTCCAGCCACAGACGTATCCGGAAATATTACGATCAAATTTGGCAAATACTGTTCTTACATTGAAGAAGCTTGGCATAGATGACTTAGTCCATTTTGATTTCATGGATCCTCCTGCCCCTGAGACATTAATGAGAGCATTGGAGGTGTTAAATTATTTGGGTGCCTTGGATGATGATGGTAATATGACCAAACTAGGTGAAATTATGAGTGAATTCCCCCTGGACCCGCAGATGGCTAAAATGCTTGTTGTCAGCCCAGAATTCAACTGCTCGAATGAAATTCTGTCCATCTCTGCTATGCTTTCAGGTATTCTAGTTTGCTTTAATACTTGGTTTTTTCCTCCCTCTGAGTTTAGTCGTCGTTTCTATTTAAACATAGATCCAGTTTGTGTGCTCCTGTTGTTGTAAGTTCATGGGCACCTGTTGTCTCATGTGCATGGATGTAGTTCTGTGCATATGATATCCTGCATCTAACTGCATGTGCAACTGTGCCATGCGGTTAGATGTTTATGGCTGCTTAGGTCGTCATCAGCAACTGTCTTGTCTGGGGTTCCATGCCCCTGGTTGGCATGCACCATAGAGTTTCTAAGTAATTGCTGATGTAGATAGTTGCAGTTTCTCAGTATTCTGTTATCAAGCAAATGGTGTCGTCTCGCCTCTATGCATCTGCTGACCTACCGTGGGCCTCCTCTGTGATAACCAATTATTTCTCTAGTACCAAATTGCTTTGTCCGGCCTAGGGAGGCTCAAAAAGCTGCAGATGAAGCAAAAGCTCGTTTTGGTCACATTGATGGGGATCATCTGACGCTGTTGAATGTATACCATGCGTACAAGCAGAATAGTGAGTACACATCCTCTTCAGTTTTTTTTTTTTTTTTAACTTCCATTGTGTTGTGAAAGAAATTCATCATGCTGATGATAACTAATTTTTTTCGTTTGTTGTTGACTGTATATCAGAGGAGGATCCACAATGGTGTTATGAAAACTTTGTCAATCACCGTGCACTTAAAGCTGCAGATAATGTAAGGCAGCAACTATCTCGGATCATGGTTAGATTCGGCCTCAAGTTATGCAGCACAGACTTCAACAGCCGTGACTACTATGTCAATATCAGAAAAGCCATGTTGGCTGGCTATTTCATGCAGGTGGCTCACTTGGAGCGTTCTGGGCATTACTTGACTGTTAAGGACAATCAAGTAAGTGCAAAACACAAAATAAGGGGGAAAAAGTTGTGAGCCTAGAATCTTAAGTTTAGAAGGATTCAGAATGGTCCATGTTATGGTATATATTGTAAAATCAACAATTTTTTTTTGGCAGGTGGTTCATTTGCACCCTTCGAATTGCTTGGACCATAAACCAGAGTGGGTTATTTATAACGAGTATGTTTTGACCAGCAGGAATTTCATTCGCACAGTAACTGATGTTCGTGGGGAGTGGTTAGTTTTCTCATCTTTTCTGCTCTTTTCTCAATTAGCATCTAGTTTCAAGTGGTGTGATTACCCCTCAATAAGATATTTAGCAAGGTTTCTTTGTACAAGTCCTGCTTTTTACAATGTATGTTGAATAGGTTTTTGGTGAATCAATCTTTACATACCTTTGTGGCTTGTATACCTGTTGCTAATTTGCTGTAACTTATGGTGTCTCTTATTTATTTATTTTTTTCTGTTGGTGCAATCTTCTGCGATCCTTTACCCTTTTTCCCGTGTTGGCATGTAGGTGTGGTTTAGAATGCTGGATTATAGTTGTTTAGAAGATCATTAGGAGTTCTTTCTCTGTATGAGTCTCACTTTGTAGGATGACTAGGTTTGTCCTGAATTCTAATTTGAAACTTTTTGTGAGTCAAATTTAGTTTCATTTGTTCTGAATTGGCTCTTTTTAACTACTATTGCTTGGTTTGATATCGTGATCTGTGGAAAACAAAAACTCTGTTCGTTAGGAGCCAAGTATCCTGTTGCACTTAGCTTGCATGCATGATCATAAAACAGAAATTTTATTAGTTGAAATCATTTTTATAGACAGTAGAAATTATGAGAATAAACCTCTTTCCTTATCTCACCATTCATATATCTCTTTCCTTATCTCACCATTAATATACTAATAATGATTGCTGATGGACATTTCTCGGAATATCAGTTTTCTAGAGAGAATTGTTACTAAGTAGATCTTTCATTCTTTCTGTTAATTGTTGTGTGTATCTTTTGCCATTTGCATTTTAATTTTGAGAGTGTGTAAATAATTGCGTCAATCCATCTTGAAGCTGTATTTTGGTTTTAATGCGACTAGTTAATGTATGCATATCTGCTAGGTACTCTCTTTTTTTCCTTTTCTTTTTTTGGGGTTTTTTTGGAGAGAGAAAAGGGGGGGGGGGGGGTTTCATTGTTAGCATCCAATCAGAATGTTTAATTACTAGTCACCTTCTGATTTAATCTACAAGAGTGTCAGTAAATGTATAGAATATATGCATATACTGAAGTACTCATAAGATAGCAGAAAAGAGGAAGCATCTGTGATTTCATGAAATAAGAATTGTGGTACTTCATGCCTAGTTCTTTTCCCTAATAGCTGAAAGTTGCATTTTAACTCCTCGGCATGTATTTCCCTACTTGGGCAGGGATTCCCAGTGTAATGCGTACTGAAAGTTGCATTTTAACTAGTTTTCAGATACATTTAAAATGTGGTACTTTATGTATTTTCAGAAAAGAGGAAGCATCTGTGATTTCGTGAAATAAGAATCGTGGTACTTTATGCCTAGTTCTTTTCCCTAATAGCTGAAAGTTGCATTTTAACTCCTTGGCATATATTTCCCTACTTGGGCAGCGATTCCGAGTGTAATGCGTACTGAAAGTTGCATTTTAACTAGTTTTCAGATACATTTAAAACGTGATTGGGACTTCCCAAGTGTTTGTGCTTTGGTGTTTGATCTTCCTTATTATTCTTTTTATTTTATTTTTTTTATACATGGATCTTCATTTAGTCGCTTGCCATTTGTAGTCTTTTTTTTTCTCAAGTACAGGAATGTCATATCTTGGTAACTTTGACACTACCTGATACTGCCCGTAAATGTTTGACATTTGATGCGCCTTTTTTGGTGGTACAATTTTCTACTTTTAACCTTGTACATGAATTGGCCACAGATTTTGTTTGATGTGTTGTGGTTGTAAGCGTTGATGAACGGAAGTAATTTAGTTACTCCCCTTGAAGATTAATGTTATTGCATAAAGTTTCTCTAATATTTGAACTATATGGTTTGTAGTTCACCTATTGTCTTTTTCCCATTTTTCCTGCTGGCTTTGAATCTTGTCTTGATATGTTGATATGAATTTCTTGTTTTATGAAGGACTAATTTCTTGTTGCTGTCTACTAAGGATTCAGTGGTCTCTCTCAGTTTTCAGTAACTACCAGCAAATGTTGGCTCATTCTATAACTATATTTATGATATAGTTAGTTTGCAATAATGACCTTAGTTTTGCTGTTGTTCCTCGAATATTGGTTTTTGGTGTGATATCTTTTAAAGAAACCTCTTTGCCTGATTATGACATTATTTATCTAACTATATTTTTGTGGTTGTGGTTTCATTGATCTTTTGTTTTTGTCTCATTTGTCTGATAGAAAATGGAGAAGCTTTGTTTATGTTACTTATAGTTTGTTTCTGTTTTGCTGGTCTCGTCTTAGGTTGATAGACATAGCGCCACATTATTATGATCTCACAAACTTCCCAAATTGTGAGGCAAAGCGTGTCCTGGAGAGATTGTACAAGAAGAGGGAGAGAGAGGGAGAGGAGAGCAAGAATAAGAAGTGAAGATCAAGCATATTGTTTGTGCACTTCTAAATGTGGCCTGTGGTTGAAAAAGGTGGAGGCTGTGGTCAAAGCAGAGATTTGTATTATTATTTGAACTTGGTTCTTATTGAAACTTCATTCGGTATGCTTAAATGGCTATGCAGTTAGTTTTCTTCTGCTTCTGTCTGAGGTTCACGAGTGCTGTATCCGCGTGTTTTACATAACATCACCTGTTTCCCCTCCCCTCCCCCCACCCGAAAAAAAAAAAACCCTCTTTTCCCTCCCTCCCTTTCATCTCTTTCTCTAGTTAGGGAACATATGATCTGTGGGATTGTAACAGATCTCTAAGCGAGATTTCTCCTTTAGTTTAGTGCACTTACCTTATTCTCCAATCCTCCGATGCTGATAGGACGTGTGCGTGTGTATTGGAGTAAATGTACACACCTAGTTGGGACTGTTAAAGCAATTGGGCCAATTTGAGATTGGTCCGTTTGGTTTAAAGAAGCTCACTGAACCTAAGATTTAATTGTTTTGTGTCTTAAAATGCTGGTCTTTTTAATGTTTATGTGTCTTAATTAAAATTTACTTTTCTTAAAAGTGTGCAAGTTGACCATGACATGAAATGGGCTGGACTATAATAATGTCTAGAATTCAGAGTTATAAACATTATGGCATAAACTGTTATTACTTTATATATATGAATTTGTATTAATTCATAATTATAATATATATTATATATGATTATGTATTTAATTATGAGTTTGGGTCAAATTCTGTTTCAGTTTGAAATTCATATAATAGTATAAGTTGATTTGAGCCTTTTAATGCGAGTACGGAACCTGAAACTTTGAAACTCAAAATTCATATAATTTGTTTTGGCTTGTTAAAATCCACTAAAAAAAAAATTTCAATTGACACTCCTAGCGTTAGGGGAGTGCAATGGTTTCTGAGCCGTCTTGGACAGGTACAAGGATTTGTGGGAGAGTTGCGCTAGGTAACATATACTAGAAAGATAAAAAGAACGGCTGAAAATTGTATATTTTCTGTCCTATATAATGATCAATTTTGCATATAGTTTAAGAAAAATGAATTTTGATTAAGACACATAAGCTACTAAAAAGTGTCTTTTCATTTTTGTCCTCTAATTAACTTTAAAATTTTATGAGTTGAGTTTTGAATTTTATAAAAGGCACAACTACCTAGACTTGTATTAAGGGTGTAATAGAAAAGTTGGATTTTATTTATTTCTATTTTAAATCATGACAAATATTTTGGTACAAATCAAAGGAGAAATCATGACATATAAAATGAGATGGAGGCAGTAGTTGCTTTAGCTATATATTCTCGTTATTATATTGGCCGTTATGTTTGGGGTTGGAAGGAAAAAAAAAAAGATTAGGTCATTAAGAAAATGCAAACAATTCTCTTGGTTTCCAACCTGTTGTTTCTAAACATTGTCCTCTCTCGGTTGGGTGTTGGTACAGCCTGAATCTACTACGAGCATCCCGTATCTACAAAAGCCAACATATATATAGAGGGCCTCTTTACTAATGTTGAAGCTGTGATGCTTGCTTTAATTTTAAAAAGGAAAAGTGCCTTTTCATTTTCAGTTAGCTTTGGGTCGTGCAATTAGTGAGTAGTGAGTAGTGATAAAGGTAGCCATTTTCAGCTAGCTTTGGGTCGTGCGATTAGTGAGTATTGACTAGTGATAAAGGTAACCAGTCTTCAATAATTTCAGCTACTGATGAAGAAGCCTATGTTAGTTGATCCTCTCTCTAGTAGGGGCAACTTATCTCTCTAGAAGAGAGCTCTCTCTTTCCGTGGTGGAAGTCGAGACAAACCAAAAGTCTAACTTTTGAACTTAGAATTTTCAAACACTCTCACTCCAAAGCACCTGATTGGTGTTTTTCACTCCACAACATCCTTGACTTTCCGAGCAGCATTAAACTGCCCAGAAAGCAAAATCTCGTCGGAATCATAACATCTTCTAGAAACAATTACATTACGGAAAAGCTCTTACACGCAAGGTTCCAGAGAAGTAAATTTCCATGGTAACAGCATAGCAGAGGCCTTTTAAGAAAAGTACACAAGCGCAGCAGAAATCAAGATTCTGACGAAGCTCGAGATCAGATTCACAGCATCCAAACCACCTGGAAACCCTATTAAGCTGCAGCAAGTAATTTATTGGTCATAAACTGTCTTGACCTGGCTCTAGTTTGAGTCTTGCCTATTTTTTTCTCTTTTCTCTTTTCCTTTTACCTTATTTCCATCTAGGTGGCTTGCACCTAGAGCAGTAGAGTAGTATGTCTCCTTCTTGTTCAGGTGCTGGGTGCATCTAGACTCTGGTTTATAGTGTGGGTATCATTAGTTTGTTTAAGGTTATGGCGGGTGATCTGGCTGAAATTATGCAAAATTTTGACCTCTCGAGTGTAGAACTCCAAGCAACTAGCCTGGGTACTGAGGAGATAGTGGGACGGTTAAGTGAATGCAAAGTAAGTCTGATAGGAAAAGTTATGGGGGAGAAAGTCTCAAACTATATGGCGGTCAAAAACTTTGTGACAGCAGCATGGAGTTACCCTAGAGAATTGAGAGTGGTGGAACTTGGACCGAACATGTTCCAGTTTATTATCCCAGCTGAGAGGGACGGAGAGGATTTTGAGTGGAGGACCTTGGATAATGGGCAACCAAATTCTGGTGCTGAATGAATGGTATGAAGGAGTAGAAGAGGGTGAAAAGGCATTCTGCCTAGCACCTCTATGGCTCCAAGTTTGGAACTTGCCTGTTCATTGGATGTTGAAAGAGGCAAGGAAGAAGATCGGTTCAATTTTTCACCAGGTAAGAAAGGTGATAGTCCCCCAGACAGGGGGTAAAGAAGGGAGACACCTGAAACTCCTAGTTGTTGCTAATATTTGCCAACCCCTATTGAAAGGTACCATTGTCAAAGTTGGAGAAGCAACTAACTGGGCTAGCTTTAAATACGAGAGATGCTCAGATTTCTGCTACAACTGTGGAATTATAGGCCATAGTGAAGGAACATGCAATAAGCAAACCTCTTTTGGCATGGGGAAGAAGGACAATCAATATGGTCCATGGTTGAGGGCCGGTAACTTGAGGAGTTCACCACAGAAAAAATGAATGGTACGGTGTACAACCCTCAAAGGCATCATTGGAGATTTCAGGAAGGGGAATGGAAGGAGAAAGAGAGCTCTGTTGCACAAGATGGAAAACAGGAAAACCAGATACCAAAGGGTATTGGGAGCACCAAAAAGCCTGGGAATGAGTTTACAAATGTGGCTAAAGGAGGTGAGAACCAGGAAGTACAAGAGACAAGAAATGGTGAAGATATGAGCTCACACCATAGTAAGGAGACAGCATTGACTGATAGGGTAGTGGGTAACATACTACAAGATCAGCACCTAGAGGACCTTAGGATTACAAAGGAGGCACTGGTAGAGCCAGATAGAAGCATAGTGGAAGGTATGCAAATAAAGGAAAAAGGGAGGGAAGGGGTTAGCCCAGAAGTTCAGATGTTGGAAGTAGGAATAGGACAAGTGACGGTTCACCTTCCCAGGACTGAGAATTTGGAAGAAGGGGATACAGAAATGGAATTGGTGAACATGGGAGTTAAAGTGGGTACCAAATTGGAAGAGGCTTTAGGCGAACAGAATAGAAGGAACTTGAGGGCCTTAAGGTCTCCTAGGAAATAAAGGCAGCCTTTAAAAGAAGTCAATACCAATACTACTAGAGATAGGAAGCCAGGGAAGAGGAAACTGGCTCTGGGGGAAATGGACATGGAAATTGATGAGGATAGCATGCAAATTGGGAAAAGGAATAAAATAGAGTCGAATGGTGATTCTACTGGCAAGGAGACTGTGGGGGAAGGGTCCAACCCGAGATGGACCCCAATGGACAAATGAGGGTTCTGGTACGGAATTGTCAAGGAGTGGGGAGCCCCTTGACAATTCCCCAGCTGAGAGAGGTGAACAACCTCTCCTCTCCGAGTATGGTGGTTTTATGTGAAACTAAAAATAGAAGTAAATACATGGACAATGTGAAGAACATTCTGAAGTTTGATGAAGTAGTTATAGTGGAAGCCATGAATAAGGCAGGTGGTATGGCTCTTATGTGGAAAGAGGAGGTTAGGATCAAACAAGTGTTAAGGACAGCTTTCACTATTGAAGCCCAGATAGAGGATCAGGAGAGTAGGAGTGAATGGTGGTTTATAGGGGTCTATGCTAGCTGTGATGACCAAATTAGGAAACGGCAGTGGAAAGTGATTCAAGCTAGGAAAAGGCTCTGGGGAGACAGATGGTTATTAGCAGGTGACTTTAATGACATTGTGGCGAATAATGATAAGTGGGGTGGTAACCAGAGAGAAGAAGGGAGTTTTAAGGACTTTAAGGATTTTATCAATGAGAACCAATTGATGGATGTAGGCTTTGAAGGTCACCCTTGGACTTGGTGCAACAACTGGGAAGGAGATGGAGAGATTAAACAAAGATTGGATAGAGGTCTGTGTAGCTATACTTGGAATCAAACTTTTGATAAGATAAGCTGCAAACATGTGGACTCTTTTACTTCAGATCACAGTATACTAATTTTTGATACCAAACCTGGACAGGATAGAAGGAAAAGAAGGTTCTTCTTTGATAAACGGTGGCTTCAAAATAGGGAAATAACTGATGTAGTGGAACAAACCTGGAAACAAGCTGATGAAGGTACAAGGATGTTCAAAGTAACACAGAAGGTAAATAGATGCAGGATTGCACTCCTGAAATGGAAGAATAAGTTACAAGGTAACTCTAAGGTTAACATTGGGAGGATTAAGAGACAATTACAGGAGTTGAAGGAGGGTGATTCAGCAGACAAGAGGAGCCAAAGGAAAATCCTGAAGAGTAGGTTAAGGGAAGTATACACTGAGGAGGAGGTGTACTGGAGTCAAAGAGCTAGATTGCCGTGGCTAAAGGAGGGGGACAGGAATACTAAGTTCTTTCATGCTAGTGTCCAGGGAAGGAGGAGAAGGAATAGGATAGCTGATATTCAGAGAGAGAATGGAACCTGGACACAAAATGAAGAGGAGTTAAGTGCTGAGATTGCTAATTACTATAAGGATCTGTTCAAAACGACAGAAGCAGGAGACATGGAGGACATTCTGGATGGGATACCTCACACTATATTAGAGAGTCTGAATGACAACCTAACAAAACCTATTAATGCGAAGGAGATCAAATCTGCTTTCTTCTCTATGAATCCATATAAAGCTCCTGAAATTGATGGGATGCCTCCTATCTTTTTTCAAGAATTTTGGAACATCACAAAGGTTGATCTGATTAATGCCATTCAAACTTTCTTTCACACTGGCCATCTCATCAAGTTTGTTAACCATACAGTTATCTCTCTCATTCCCAAAGTCATGAATCCCACTTCTCTTAAGCATTATAGGCCTATTAGTTTGTGTACTACTGTGTACAAAATCATAGCTAAAATTCTTGCTAATAGGCCTAAACAAGTCCTCCATCTTTGTATTAGTAAGAACCAGTCTGCCTTCATTCCAGGAAGACAAATCCTAGATAACATTATGATCTCCCATGAGTATTTACACTATCTAAAAAACAAAAGGCTAGGGAAAGATAGGTTTATGGCTGTTAAATTTGACATGTCAAAAGCTTATGACAGATTTGAATGGAGGTTCTTGGAAGTAGTGATGAAGAAAATGGGTTTCAATGACAGATGGAGGAAGTGGATTATGAAGTGCATGTCAACAGTCTCCTACTCCTTCACCATCAATGGGAAGATCAGAGAATATGTGGTTCCTCAGAAGGATTCTCCAATCTTCTTCATAAAGCTACTGTGGATTAAAGAATAGAAGGAATGAAAATCAGTCGATAGGGGCCTAGCATTACACACTAGTTTTTTGCAAATGATTCTTTGATCGTTTGCAAGGCTAATCCTTAGAATGCAGCAGAGCTTAGCAAAATACTCAAGGTGTATGAGAAGGGTATAGGACAAGTAATTAACATGGAAAAGTCTTCAGTATTCTTCAGCAGAAACGTGGAGCACGATACTGTGAAGGAAACCATCCAGGCACTGGGAAATATTCAGTTGGTGACTCAAGGGAAATATCTAGAACTTCCAATGGTGGTTACTAGAACCAAACACTAATTATTTGGGTACATCAGAGACAACATCCAACAAAGACTGCAAAAGTGGAAATATAAGCTGCTAAGTATTGCAGGGAAAGAGGTTATGCTGACATCTGTGGTTTTGGCAATGCCAATATACATAATTTCTTGTTTCAAACTCCCCAAGAAACTGTGCAAGGACATAAACTCCACCATGGCTAACTATTGGCGGGGAGAGGCAAATGGGAAAAATAAACTGCACTGGAGCTCTTGGAGCAACATCTCCCTGGACATGAAATCTGGAGGACTGGGGTTCAAGGACCTAGGAGCTTTTAATATAGCCTTGCTAGGAAAGCAAGTTTGGAGACTGCTCACACAACCAAACTTGCTGGTCAGTAAGGTACTAAAAGCTAGATACTATCCCAAAGATTCAACTTCAATTGTAAGGTACCAGATAATGCTTCATGGATCTGGAAGGGGTTGATGGGGGTGAGAAACTTGGTGGAAAAAGGAGTCAGAAGAAGGATTGGGAATGGAAAAAGTACTCAGATATGGGAGGATAGCTGGATACCAAATAATCAGCAAGGGAAAGTAACTTCATGCAAGCCACAAGGATGCATCATACAAAAGGTTGAGGACTTGATAAACCAAGGAAGGTGGAACAAACAACTAATCTTCAGGTACTTTAGCAGCAAGGAGGCAAAAAGGATACTGAGCATTCCCATAAGCTTAGCTGAGAGAAAAGATAGTAACTTTTGGATCTATGGCTCGGATGGTAACTACTCAGTCAGTTCAGCATATAGGCTGTTATTACAAGAAAGGAAGGATTGTAGGAAGGCAGATAAGGAGGATGCTAGCACAAGCTAGAGCAAACAATGCCCAAGGAATTGGGGACATCTGTGGAAGCTAAATGTAAAGCAGAAGGTGAAGATTTTCTTGTGGAAGTGCCTTAACCAGGCACTACCAGTTAGACAACTTACCACTAACAGGACCAAGCAAGGTGATCCAATGTGCAGATTATGTGGAGAGGAGAGTGAGACAATTGAACATGCACTGCTTAACTGCTATTATGTCAAACAAGTGTGGAGGATTGCCCCAATCCAATGCGAAGGAATGATAGACCAACAGGGATGCTTCAGGAAATGGTGGACCAATGTTGCAGAAGCAAAATGAAGGAAATGAGCACCTATCTTTAACTGCTAATATTCTCTGGCAAATCTGGAAGAGTAGGAATGAGAAAGAATTCAATGGGAAACAACATCCCTCAATTAGGACAGTACACAAAGCTCAGGAGGAATGGCTGGAATTTGTGGAAGCTACAGCAAAGGCATCAAGAATAAGCACAGAAGAAACAGGTACTTAGGAGACATTTTTACAGCAAGAGGAAATGACTGAAGACACACTGAGCTTGAGAATTGCTACAAAAAAATGCAAAACAGTCCCCACATAGGAATAGGGATAACAATATCCCTGAATAACCAGGAACCTGCGAGAGGCTAGACACTGCACGAGAGAAGCACAGGCCACCAGCTCATAGATGATATAGTAGCTGTCAAACTTTTGATGAGTAAAGCTGCAATGCAGGAGTGGAGGAAGATTGTGATCCAGACGGATAGTAAGCAAGTTCTCAAGCTTATTCTGAACAGCAAAACTCAGGACATGCGTTTGGCCACCTTGCTGGAGGATATCCATCGTTTAAAGTCTTTGTTTCGCATGTGCTCCTTTTGTTTAGTTAGTAAAGATTTTAATCATCTTAGTGACAAGATTAGTGGTTATGCGGTAGGCATATTGCAAGACGAGGAACTCTGATTTCCTCAGTGCCATGGTGCACTGATTGTGTAGTTCGGCTCGACATTGTAAAGCTAAAGTTCATCTATAAAAACATTTATAGTTTCCGGAAAAAAAAAACTAGTGATAAAGGTAGCTAGAAAGTTGCCATGAGTATGCTATAGTTTGGGAGACCCAAGGCAGTTGCCATGCATTGGACGCATAGCTAACATCAGCCACTTTGACATAGAGGGGTAGCTGTAGCTTACTAAACAACTCCACAGCTAATCGCAGCCCTTGTGACACGGATGGGTAGCTTACTTAGGTCCCGTTTGGGGTTCCAGTGGTTTTTGGTAAAAAAATATTTTTAGGTACCAAAAATATTTTTAAAGTGTTTGATAAATATCATTACATTAAATTAAAAGTAGAGCTTTTGGTTTTAAAAGCACTTTTACCAAAAATTCAAATTTGGTGCTTTTCGAGTAACTTTTGTGACTTAAAAAATAAAACATCAAATTTAATCATTTTATCCTATATTATGAATAAGATAAAGAGATAAATACTTTTAAAAATTTTCAAATTACATATTATCTAATGCAAGAAGTACTTATTGAACTATATCCCCAAATAATATATTTAAAAATACTTAAGTAGTTATTAAGTATTTTTATTAAAAACTCTACTAGGTAAATACTTTTCAATAAGTTACGGAAACCCATATGGTCCTAAATCAGTTGTTTCGTAAGTGGGCTATGTTGTTCAGCTAGCCGGATGGACGTTCTCATTAATCTGCACCTAATCCGATATGGGAATTTGATGGTTATCTTGGCTTTAAAAAGTCTTAGCATTTTTGCTGGAATTTGGGGTTTGGGGGCCATACTGGGGATTGTTTATTACGAAGGGTTACCCAACACAGGCTATAAAATTACTTGCTTTGTAAATATGTGGAAGGCGCAGCAAAAGCATGCAAGATCTGATGCATAGAGCGTGAGGCTTATTATGGTACCATTTTTTTATTTTGCATAATTTTTCCTTTTAATCCTCGTAATTTTCAGGAACACAAACAGCTTTGTAAAATTCACCATCTTATTTAAAAGTTAAAAAAAAAGGTTTAAAGTTTGATTGGTAGTTTTATAAGCCTTATAGTACGGGGAATACCGGATAGTCTTAAAGCTTGCCATACACCAGTTGGGTTAATTACATTTACCTCCCTTAAATTTTAGCCAAACTACCTAATAGTCCTGGTAGTTTGGATTAAATAACATATACCTACCTTGGCAATAACGCTGTTAGCATCCTACTGTTAACTTAACTATGGTCAAATGGCTAAATTATCCTCCATACAAATGCTTTAATAAAAAACTTAAAAAAAAAAGAAAAATAAAATAAAATAAAAAAATAAAATACAATCCTTGTATAGCGTAGAATTAAATAAAAATAGGAAATCAGAAAAATCATCAGATAAAGGTAAATGAAGAAAGAAACAATTGGACCTCATCCATAACCTCCATCCTCTCCATTCTCAATTGCTCTCTTTTTTCTTCTGTTGTAAATGCCCCCACTGCCATCTCTTTCACGTACCACTGATTTGGGTTTTAAAACTTTCCTACTTCCACCTTCATCTGTATGCATCTTCTCCATTTGAAAGCTCATTAGAAAAAAATATCTATTGGATTTGTTGCAAATTTGAGATCTAATGGCTAAAAAACTTGTTCATGCTCATACTCTAGATTGTACTATCTATGATATTTGTAGTCGAATTCCTCTATTTATTTTAATATTCGGGGTGGATTTAAAATTGGACTATGTTCTTGATAAGTATTGTGTACTTATCGGATTGACGAACTTTAGATGGAAAGTTCATAGGACTGTGGTAGCCCTTGCTTTACCATTCTTTATTCTATCTTGTAGTTTGAAAAGCTTTCTTTTGTCCTAGAAAACAAAAGGATGAATAATACAGAAACAAACTAGAAAGAAAGAACGGAAACTGGGTTGCATACTAGAAGACTGGTTCTTGGGTGTTATTTCATCGATTTTGGTAGTGGTTGGCAGTGTCTCTGATGGCGCTATTCCATTGCCGCCGGCCATTTGTACGATTTTAAAGTTTTGGTTTTTTCTTGACAAATAAAATGAAGAGGAAGGAGACATAAATAAAAAGAAAGACAAGAAAGAGGACTTTGTAACTTAAAGGATGAGTAATTTGGGGTATTCACTTAATATGTGTTGCTGGGATAATCAAAGTAAGCCGTCAAACGTCTGCTGACTGACGGGAAGGTGGTGTTTGTTATAGAATTATGGGTTTAAAGGTTCATTTTGTTATTTGTTCAAGTCATGAGGAGTAATTTGTAGTTTGGTCGAATCTGAAGGGAGGTAGATGTAATTAATCCTCAACCAGTTTGTTCTCCATTTAATATCTTCAATTTAAACATATTCATAGGAGGGTGTCCAAAGTGCTAGTTGAATATTAATTGTTTCTTGTGGAGCGCAGCCCAGGTACTACTACCAATTAGCGGCCATAATTTCTTTGAATTAATCTTCTATACATCGAATTTGAATTTAAAATTCAAATTTTACATATGTGTCATGCATTCAACCGTGATAGTTTTTACACTGTTAATGTATATAAAATTTACTAAAATTCTTTTTCCACAACTTTAAGCTGCAGGTCACATTATAAAACATTTTCTTCAAGCACGTAAGTAGAGGGCTAATTGATCAGATTTTTGTTTGAAAAAAAATGGCAAGAATAAGGTTTTGACAATGCAACTTTTTTTCGAAAAAAATAAGATGGCCGCTGGCCTGACCGACAGTCATCATGAAAAGCGAAAAAAAAAAGAGACTGGAGCAATGTGTTAGATATTGAAAGCTCACAAACTCCGTGATTAATTGTTTTGCTTCTATTATTAATCTTGATGCATTCTATTCTGATATTGATATCTAAATAATCCAAGATTGTGATCAAATGCTTGGCAATTGAAAACTTTTTGATTTTTTTTTAAAAAAAATCTTTTGATATACAATGGTATATTAGCATAAATCATTTTTGTCCATTTAACTATTGTACCGACCTTGCAATTTTTTTGCAACAGCTGCACTACACTACGGAAATTGTTACGTCCAGTTATTGTGCTCCATATCATTATTATTATTTGTTGGTTTTATCTTATCATTTTATTTTTTTTTAGTTTTTATTTGCTCATTTTTCACCATTACTAATTTGTAATTTATGACAAATTTTAGCCTTTTTTCCTACCTCTCCAAAATGAAATATTAAATTTTCACATGAAAAAATACTAGGGGTTCAACAATTTGCATTAATTTTTATGTTAACTTTTATAATATTTAGTTCAAATTTTTATATTCTTATTGTTCAATTATTAAATAGTATGTAATTTTACCACATAGAGTACGGATGGAAAAAAATTAATAATTACGCTTATTAAGTATTATAAGTAAATATTTAAAACTAATGATGGGTGTAAAGGATGGTATAAATTGATAACTTAGTTAGCAACAATGAATTTAAATGATTTTGCAAAAATGAATTCATGCAAATTTGTGGGTTAACTTTGAATAAAACTAGAACCGATGAATGGAGAATCCACAATCCATCCCCACATATCACACCAGAAGCAACTGCAGGAACCATTAAAATGGGGATCCATTATCTAACATCCTCACACGGCAGCCATCATATTTTTAGGGAAAAGTTGGCTGCCGGGCTCTGTCAGAAATTAAAAAAAATAAATTTTTTTGCTGCCGGGCTTAGTCAGAACCTTATTTTTGCAATTTTTTTTTCGAACAATAACCTGATCAATTAGCCGTTATGATGGGATAGAGGCTGATGCCATTTGAGTCATTTTCCATTTTAATGAAATAGCATAAAAGAGTCATAATTATTTCCTAAGGGCAAAAAAGAGAGTCAATATTGACAGTTTGTCAACTTTTTCTCAAAAAAAAAGAAAAAAGAAAAAAAGAATGGTTTGTTAACTTAGCATGCTTCGAAGCATTTACATTTTTTGCAAGTGGTTTAAAATATTCAACGACTTCCGCCCACAATTTTGGACATGGCTAATGACCAATGAGAGAAGAAAACTTGGAAAGTTGGAAGTTCAAACCGTGCCTGACAGTTTCCTCATCAGTACTTTATAATTGTCAAAATTATGTGTCCAATAATTACTGTTTTGCGTATTGTAGAACCTTAACTGCTTCGAAAATGTAAGACTTACCTCCTTTAGAGGCAAATTATGACCCACATGATTGATTGATATTCTAATTAATTGATTGATAATTAATTGGTATCTCCCATTAGACAATGATTGGTGATTGGTATCCTAAATAATTGATTGACATCTTATCAATAATTAATTAGTATATTCCATTTGTTAGTGATTGATTGATATCTATTATTAATTGATATCTTATTCAATCAGTTAATCAATCAAATCAATCAATTAGTCAGAAAATATTAATTTCAGTTATGAATTTTAGCAAGAGTTCCTTGATGGAAGGAAACCCTAGGGATTTTTGTATTTGCCAGTAAGGGTCCCTAGCCTAGCCTATAAATAGCTTGTTGTATTCCATCAATTATACACCTTTTGGTTAGGCATAGGCTAGAAGATCCCTACTCTAAATTCTCCTTCTACTTTTCTCTTCTTCTACACATCTACATAGTCACTTTGTCTACACAGACAAGAACAAAGTAAGAAGACAAGGAGTTGCAAAGATCAATCTCTGTTCAACAACAATGGCTGGAGGTAAATCATTTAAATTTCCGCTGCCAAATACAAGTTATTTGTACTTATTTGATTTAACATGTGGTATCAGAGCCAGGTTCTAGCTATGTTGTTTAACATATAACTTCATGGTTTGTTGGCAATCTGAGAAAAGTTATATAGATTCATTTAATATTGAATGAATCAAATTCAATTTGTCATGGGATCTATGTATCCATTATCTCAATTATTGAGAATTAATGGCTAATTCCATGTATATGTATCATCCTTGTGATGATTTATTTATCATGCAAGTATGTTTCATACATATATCGTTAGTATGATATTTAATTTTCATTTGGTTATGCCTGTATATAACAACATAACTAATTTTATCTTGCATGAATTATGATTAGTATACTTATGCCTTTTGACTTTGCATCATGTATGCTAAATGAAGGTTGAACTTTACTTTTGAGGCAGTTTATGAGTTCTATTTAAATAACTCCATGCCTCTTGAAATTATTGGTTAATAATTGGCATAGCAAGTTGCTTGTTTCGCCTAATTATTTAAACTATAATTTGTGACATTTATCAACCTTTCATTTTGTCACCTTTATAGATGTTATCATAAAGATTTTGCATCTTGTATTTAAGAGTAGCCACAGCATCTTATATGCTTGATGTTTAGAATTTTAATCACATAAATGTCTAGTGATTACTTGAATAACATCTAATTAAGTAAACAATTAATTTATTTAAATTATCACTTGGCCCACAGGAAAGTGATAGTTTTAATAAGATTAGTTGAAATAAGATGGTAAATTTAACATTGTGCTAAGAGATTTTCCTAGACCCACAGGTATGGAAATTTCTATTTTTGTTAATAGTTTTAATTTACTAGTCTTATTATAAAGAAAGTAAATTCAATGCGTGTTTGGCAACCTCTACCCACAGGAAGGTTTGAATTTATTATTTGAATTAACATTGGTTAATTCAATCTTTATGTCTTAAATTTCATAGCAAAAATGTATGTTTATTCTTGGATATTGCAGTTTTTTCTACCACTACTCTTTTTAATGATTCATCTCGTATTCCAATGCTATCCGGTGAAAACTACACCGAATGGAAGGACAAGATTCTTCTAACTTTGGAGTGCATGGATCTTGATTTGGCTCTTCATGAGAATGAACCACCCATTTTCACGGATTCTAGTTTGCCAAATGAAAAGGCTGCTTATGAGGGGTGGGAGCGATCTAATCGCCTAAGTTTGATGCTCATTAAGTCGCATATCAGTCAAAGCATTAGGGGTTCAATTCCTGATTGTGACCGAGTCAAAGCTTACATGAAAGCAATTGATGAACAATTTGTAAGCTCTGACAAGGCTTTGGCTAGCACCCTTATGAAGAAACTTGCAAGCATGACACTTGACAAAAGTAGGAGTGTGCACGAGCACATTGTGGAAATGAGGGATATTGCGGCTAAATTAAAGTCTCTTAAAGTTGAGATTTCTGAATCATTTCTTGTACATTTCATTCTCAATTCTCTTCTGTCAGAATATACTTCGTTTAAGATCTCTTATAACACACATAAAGAAGAATGGTCAATTAATGAGCTATTGACCATGTGTGTTCAAGAGGAGGAGGGATTGAAACATGAGACACCGGAAAGTGTTCATGGTAAAGGAAACACAAAGAAAGGAAAAGGCAAGAGTGTTCTTATGAAAAAGGATGGCAATAAAGACAAATGCCGTTTTTGCAAAAAGAAAGGGCACTGGAAGAAAGATTGCCTCAAGTACAAGAAACTCGAAAAGAAAGGTAATCTCACCTTTGTGTGTTATGAATCTAACTTTACTGAAGTTTATGATAATGCTTGGTGGATTGATTGTGGATCTACAATTCACATTTCCAAAACCATGAAGGGCTTTCTGAACCTAAGGAAGCCATTGGGAAGTGAACAAAACATCTATTCTGGAAATCGGATGCGTTCATCTGTTGAAGGCGTGGGGACCTATAGACTCATTTTAAAGACCGGTTTTCAATTAGATCTTGAAAATACTTTTTATGTTCCATCCTTTTCTAGAAATTTGATTTAGACTATCTATTATTGGATATGATTCCAATTCTCATCTTTCAACTATGAATCTTTTAAAAAATAATAAAATTATTGGTTCTGCCAATTTGGATGGAATGTTATTTAAACTTGAGTTAGACCCCACATATGAATATAGCCTTTTAACTGTGCATGGTACTGGTACTAAACGCAGTATTATCAATGAGAACTCTCTAAAACTTTGGCATAGGAGATTGGGACATATCTCCATTGATAGAATCAAAAGGTTGGTGAATGATGGAGTCTTATAGACTTTAGATTTCACTGACTTTGGTACTTGTATAGGCTGCATAAAGGGTAAGCAGACTAACAAGACCTCAAAAGGTGCCAAAAGAAGTTCTCAATTACTTGAGATTATACACACAGATATCTGTGGACCTTTTCCTACCCCTTGCTTGAATGGTCAGAGATATTTTATCTCATTTATAGATGATTATTCAAGATTTATGTATCTCTATCTCTTGTTTGATAAATCAGAAGCACTTGATGCTTTTAAAATTTTCAAATTAGAGGTAGAGAAACAAAAGGAAAAGAAAATCAAAATTGTGAGATCAGATAGGGGTGGTGAATATTATGGAAGGCACACAGATAAAGGACAGGCATATGGTCCATTTGCTAAGTTTCTCCAAGAAGAAGGTATTGTTGCTCAATATACAATGCCTGGCATACCACAACAAAATGGTGTAGCCGAAAGGAGAAATAGAACTCTCATGGACATGGTTAGAAGCATGATTAGCCGTACCAGTTTACCTTTATCCTTATGGAGTGAAACTTTAAAAACAGCCGTGTATATTTTGAATAGGGTACCATCCAAGTCTGTCCCCAAGACGTCTTTTGAGATTTGGAATGGATGGAAACCTAGTTTAAAACATTTACACGTATGGGGTTGTCCAGTTGAAGTGAGGGTATATAACCCACACATTAAGAAATTGGATGAACGTACAGTTAGTGGCTTCTTCGTAGGCTATGCTGTTAACTCCAAAGGGTTTAGATTTTACTGTCCTTCACACACTCCAAATATTGTTGAAGCTAGAAATGCTAAATTTCTTGAGGAGCATGAAATCAGTGGGAGTGGTTCTCAAAAAGTGGAATTTGAAGAAGTAAAGGATGCACTTGTGCCACCTTTACATGATCTAGTTGTTATTCAAAATATTGAAGAACAACCAATTGAGCAACCTCCACTTGAGCTACCACAACAAGAACAATCAACAATAGTTGATCCCACTAATCAAACTCCCCATGAAACAGTGGGAGTTAGAAGATCTACAAGAATTAGAAGGCTAGCAATTTCTAGTGATTATGAAGTATATCTCCAAGAGTCTGACTATGATGTTGGACTTAAGGATGACCCTAATTCATTTCCACAAGCCATGAATGGAGAAAACTCCACATCTTGGTATAATGCCATGAAAGAAGAAATGGAATCAATGGCTAAAAATAAAGTCTGGGATCTTGTTGAATTACCCAAAAAGATCTCTATTGTGGGTTGCAAATGGGTTTTCAAAACCAAAAGAGATTCAATGGGTAATATCGAACGATATAAAGCTAGACTTGTAGCCAAAGGTTTTACTCAGAAGAAAGGCATTGACTACCATGAAACCTTCTCTCCTGTTTCAAAGAAGCATTCATTGCGTGTTATCATGGCAATAGTAGCCCACTTTGATTTGGAGCTACATCAAATGGATGTGAAAACGGCATTCCTTAATGGGGATCTTGAAGAAGAGGTATACATGTGTCAACTTGAGGGTTTTGTCGATAATGATAACAACCAACTTGTTTGTAAGTTAAAGAAATCTATATATGGACTAAAACAGGCTTCCCGTCAATGGTATTAAGTTTCACAACGTTATCTCTTCATTTGGTTTTGTAGAGAATATCGTTGACCAATGCATATACCTTAAGATAAATGGGAGTAAATATATATTTTTAGTCCTATATGTAGATGATATTCTTCTTGCAAGTAATGATATGGGTTTGCTGCATGAAACTAAAATGTTTCTTACACAAAACTTTGAAATGAAGGATATGGGTGAAGCCTCTTATGTCATTGGCATAGAGATTCATAGAGATAGAACAAGAAAAGTTCTTGGTCTGTCTCAAAAGGCCTACATTGAAAAGGTTTTGGAAAGATTTGGAATGAAGCACTGCTCTTCCATTGCAGCTCCCATTGTCAAAGGAGAAAAATTCAGTTTGGTTCAATGTCCTAAGAATGAGTTGGAACGAAAAGAGATGGATAGCATTCCGTATGCTTCACTTGTTGGAAGCCTTATGTATGCTTAGGTCTGTACCAGACCTGATATTGCTTTCATAGTTGGAATGCTAGGTAGGTATCAAAGTAATCCTGGAAAGCTGCCAAAAGAGTTTTGAGATATCTGCAAGGGACCAAGGACTACAGACTTACATACAAACAGTCTGATTATTTAGAGGTAGTTGGATATTCTGATTCGGATTTTGCTGGATGTGTGGACTCAAGCAAATCTACTTCAGGGTACATTTTCCTTCTTGCTGGAGGAGCAGTATCTTGGAGAAGTATAAAACAAACAATTGTTGCATCATCCACAATGGAAGCAGAATTCATTGCTTGCTATGAGACTACATCACAGGCTTTATGGTTGAAGAACTTCATATCGGGCCTAAAAGTGGTAGATTCAATAAGTAGGCCACTGAAGATCTTTTGTGACAACTCTGCTGCTGTGTTCTTTGCTAAGAATAACAAGAGTGGAAGTCGAAGTAAGCATATCGACATCAAGTTCTTAATGGTCAGAGATCATGTTAAAAAACAAGAAGTAATCATTGAGCACATTAATACTGAATTAATGATTGCTGATCCTATGACTAAAGGACTGCCGGCAAAAGTCTTTCAGGATCATGCAACTCATATGGGACTCAGTAGCTCGTGCTAGATTATTTCTATTTTCTTGACAATTTGTGTCTAGACATTTGTTATTAATGTTTGCGCGCATTAAAATTGATACATGTATAAAGAAGTGATCTTTTGATCCATAAAGTTGGACCCTGAGTAACTTATATGAAGTCATTCATAAAGTTCTTTTAAAGCACTTAATTAGGAAATATAATATATTGTAATACATGGAATGAAGTGTTCGCAATAAGAACATAACTGCCATGATTCGAATATTATCATTTTCTAATTAAGCAACTGCTCATAACTGTCAAGCCTATTGAGTGACAATAAAGACTTATGGCCACTTAAGCATCTAGTCACTCAAGGTTATCTGACTATGGCATGTGGATCAAGTGGGAGAATGTAAGACTTACCTCCTTTAGAGGCAAATTATGACCCACATGATTGATTGATATTCTAATTAATTGATTGACAATTAATTGGTATCTCCCATTAGGCAATGATTGGTGATTGGTATCCTAATTAATTGATTGACATCTTGTCAATAATTAATTAGTATATTCCATTTGTTAGTGATTGATTGATATCTATTATTAATTGATATCTTATTCAATCAGTTAATCAATCAATTAGTCAGAAAATATTAATTTTAGTTATGGATTTTGGCAAGAGTTCCTTGATGGAAGGAAACCCTAGGGATTTTTGTATTTGCCAGTAAGGGTCCCTAACCTAGCCTATAAATAGCCTGTGGTATTCCATCAATTATACACCTTTTAGTTAGGCATAGGCTAGAAGATCCCTACTCTAAATTCTCCTTCTACTTTTCTCTTCTTCTACACATCTGCATAGTCTCTTTGTCTACACAGACAAGAACAAAGTAAGAAGACAAGGAGTTGCAAAGATCAATCTCTGTTCAACAACAATGGCTGGTGGTAAATCATTTAAATTTCCGCTGCCTAGTACAAGTTATTTGTACTTATTTGATTTAACAATTTTTGTTCAAACATAATTTTGGTTCTCTTGAACCTTAACCTCATTTTTCATTCATATACATAATCACCAAGGATGTACTTGTTTTTGATATTTTTAATCACATTTCGTCAATGTAAAGAAAGGAAAAACAAAAGTTTGAAATTTAATAATTTCCCTAACCCTCATTTAATCAGAATTCAAACATGTAATTCTATTGGCAATGCATCTTTGAAACACTTATCAGTTCTCCCGAGACATTTAAAAGGCATGGCCAAGTCTAAAATATCCTTTTGATTATGTGGAGCTTAGATCAGAGGAGAACTTCGTATTTGTAATTTCGTATGCATAAATGGTTATATGGAGAAATTGTTTACTTGAGTTAAAAGTAATTATATTTTATCTCCTTTGTTTTTTTTTCTTTGCTTGACTAACCTTGACAAACTTACTAACTTGAGACATTACAATTAATGGTAACTTGTTTAAAAAGTCATGATTTTATCTTTTGATTCAACTAATTGTTTCCTTGCTTAGAAACCATTGGTCTACTGGTTAAAGTTGTTCAAATCCCCCTTTCCTTTTCCTATTTCTTAAATTCCACCGATCCCTTACCAAAACAAAAAAATTTAAAAACAAAAAACTTCTAAAAATTCCAAAAATTGCCTTGTTTGTGTTACATGAGAACAATCGTGACATGCAGTAGTAATAACTCATTATGTAGTTAATCATGTTTGATACTGGTTTTCATTGTGAGACTATTGTCATATGTTAAACAAATTGTATTTGAATGAGCAAATCCTTCAAATAGTCCTCCAACTATTTTACTAATCCACGTTTGGTTCTCCATCTTAAAAATGGGGCAAAATGGTCTTATAACAAAATTGTTTGAATTAAATTGATCCCTATGTGGTGGAGCTGTCAAGGGAATTCAAATCTCACAACCCCTTTTGTCCAACTATTTCTTGATGGCTAGACAGCATAGGGACCAATTTGGCTCAGAAAATTTTATTGAAGGATCGTTCTGTCCCATCTTAAAGATGGAGGACCAAATGTGAATTGTTAAAATAGTTGAAGGACTATTTGAAGAATTTGCTCGGATTTGGATTTATCCCAGAATATCTATTGCTGAAGTTTTATCGCTCATGACACGTATCGTGTCAACGCTAGAAGGACTTATTCTGTTAATTGATGTCAATAAACTAATTTCACTTTGCTTCGCGGGTGCTTATGCATTTAATGTACCGAAACTTGTTTCTTAAGAAGTTAGCGCTGTTCTGAAATGGTGTCTTTATTGCAAGAAGAGAAATCTTGAGGCTGTTGACCTTCCAATATTTAGGCATTCAAGAGCATTAATAGTTTGTTTTAATTTGAATTGCTATCAAATTTTGAACTTTCCATAATAATATTTCTCTTAGTATTATGTGCTATTGAAGTTTTGTCCTTTATGAATTAACTAGAATTTTTTCTGTGTCTTAACACGGTCTTTTTTGATTTATTGCGAATTTATACAAATATAAATAATATAAAAACAAAAATTAACAACAATCCTATATGTTTAACAATATTAACTTTAAAAAATTAATATATTCTAAATGTTCAATTATTTACTAATTTTTAAAAATATGTTTACATATTTTCACTATAATATGATATTATACATCAAATCATGTACTCCATATCAAAAAACTTGGTAGATATTCTTCTTTTTTACAAATATTCTTTTAGATAATATAAATTTTTATAATGACCATAAATCTAGAACTACATATTCATATTTAATTAAGTAGAAAAATCCAGCAATTCATTTTTTCATTAATAAATATTCAGTTTCCAACAGTATTGATAAATCTATCAATGTAACAGTTAAGTCTCTTTTTTACACTAAATTAATACAAAATTAAGGGAATAAATGATTAACAATTTGAATACTAATCAACAGTACGGTTGTGAAAGGAAGTCATTTGGGATATGTAAGATTTTAATAATAGTGATTAAGGAAGTAATTTGGGATATGTAAAATTTTAATAATTGTGATTTGGAAAACGTTTTATTATAGTTCTATAGGGTAAAATACACTAAACCCCCTTGTGGTTTGGGTTATTATCATAAAACCTCCTCATTGTTTAAAAACCCCCAAAGTACCCCCTCATAGTTTAGACTAATTTGGGCAATGAACGGAAATCGTCTAATTTGACGGAAAATATGAAATTCCTATATTAACCTTGTTTCAAAACTTATCATCTTCTCCAAATCTCCATTTTTTCCTTCGACAACAGTAGAACAGCTACCAATTACCACAGCCACCATTCAACTAAAAACCCATTCTCCTTTGACTCGGCCTCCGTCACCGCATCCACCTCAATCGAGCCCATGTCCGCTGGCATCACAGCCGATAACAGCCCTCCCAAACCATTATCCGAACCTAGAGTCGCAAGCTGCAGCAGAAGCAGAAGCAGAAGCTGAAGTTGCCTCTATTGAGTCCATTTCCAAGTTCCGAATTGCACTAGTCCAGCCCTCGGAAATCAGCCCAACCCGATCCAATTGCTAACAGAAACCTTAATTGTTCAGCAAAAGAGCTCAAAAAAAGAAGGAAACAGTTTTGCAAGAAATACATTAAAAAAAAGAGGACTTTTTTTTTTTCCAGTGCTACGTAGAAAGAAAGTACAAATTTAGAAGCAGAAAAAGTACTCAAAAAGCTTTCCAATGGCAGAGAGAATTTTGGAAGAAAAAGCAGAGAAACTTTCCTGGCTTCCTTTTCTCCCTCTACCCTCTATACATTTTTTTTTGTTTGCTGGGTTTGTGGAAAATGGGTTCTTGTTTCTTGTTCTCTCACCCAGAAAGATTGCAAAATGCCAATAGCGCAAAAGAGTCTTTTGATGCTTTTGCCGGATCCTTTAAACAATCCATTGAAACTTTGAGGCAGTCGCAGTTAGTGGATCTCTATGGCTGAAATCACTTTCCATTCTTTTCATTCCATTCCGTTGAGCTCCCTTGAATCACAATCCATCTGTATTTGTTCCAAGCCCGCCACCGCCTTCAATGCCATATTACTCTCTGCTCAGTCCACCAATTGATTACATCCCAAACCCACCTGGTATAGTCGGAGGAGGAGGATTTGTTCCGCACAGCAGCCCCCGAGTTTACAACTAAATTCATCTGGTATAGTGATGGAAGTGTACAAATCAATCTATCAATGGTAATTTTTGCTGCTTCAATTGCCATGGTCACCACCGTCATCGTCATCTTCAACATCATTGCGTCTTAGATTTCATCTAAATTCATGTAATTTCTACTCCAGATCGTTCAGGAGAAAGAAGAAAAAGGAAGAACAAGGAAAAAAAGAAAAGAAAAGAAAAGAAAACGTAAAATTATCACATTACCCTTGATGTATTGTTATCACACTCGCTTGTCAAGCGTGTGTAATTCACTTCCCGTCAAATTAGACGATTTTCGTTCATTGCCCAAATTAGTCTAAACTATGAGGGGGTACTTTGGGGGGTTTTTAAACAATGAGGAGGTTTTATGATAATAACCCAAACCACAAGGGGGTTTAATGTATTTTACCCTAGTTCTATATGTAATAATATGTTAGAAAGCAGTATCATTAAGGTAAGATTGGTTATTTTTTAAAACAATATCCTTAAGATAAGATTTGTTATTTTTTAAAGTTATTTTCAAATTAAAGATAATTTTTAAACATATAATATAATCCATTTAGTATTTAATATGGGTAAAACCCAAGTGACCATAACCCGTTAATTATCTTCAATTAGACATGTCACATAGGAGTAAGAAGTAACTCTGATTAAAATAATTATTTTCATATATATATATATATATATATACACACCACAATAAATTTGGGCCACTAACTTGTTGCGCCAGAGAACGTGTATCTAATAAACAACTATATTAACATTGTGGAGATTGATTTAGACTAACTGGGAAAACAAGCCTGTTAAGCAAACAACATTCGAGTGATTTAGGGTTATTGGCTAGAAGGGGACCAGTCATGGCGGCTTTACAGCCATTTGACCAGAACGATGACTTGACGGGAGTTTCTGCTCAGGTCATTTCTCCATTGTCATCCCCTCATCGTCACTTGAAGAGGTCGCAGCTGGAGTGTAGGATGTCGGTTGGGAGCTTAAGAGAGATCAATGTGTCATTGAGTGACTTGCAACAATTTCACAATGAGCAGGAGCAGTGTTGTCAGTCCTTCATAGATAATGACTGTCCTCGATCAGCTTTGTTAGATGAAGTAGATAAGGAATTACTAAGTGGTCTAGACCTTAGTTCTCAGGGTGTCGAGAAGGTGGCAAGGAAGGTTGGCAGGCCAAAAGGTATAAAGAAACAGGTTGCTCAGTCATCTCTAGCTTCATATCTTTTGATGTCTCATGTTAAACCCGTTTAGGTTTATTATTTGGAATATTCAAGGAGCTTCACTGTCGGATTCTCTTAAATATTTGCACAAGATCTGTGTTGATAATGCAATTTCGTTGGTTATTTTGTTGGAGCCAATGTCGGATATTAAGAAGGTAAAAGTAGTTCGGCGCCGGTTGCATCTTGATCATGGCTTGTCCTTTTTAAATAGTAAGGTGTGGTTTTTATGATGTAGCATCTGCAAATTCAACTTTATCAAGTTAGAGGAGCAGGTTGTGCATGCATGCCTCTCTTTTCAGGCTAGTACTGTTCTTTATTTGTTTATGGTGTACACTAAATGTTTGAGAATAGGTAGGCGTCCCCTCTGGAAGGCCTTGGAGGATCTTAGTGTGGGAATGCTTGACTCGTGGATTGTCGCTAGAGATTTTAATGTGGTATCGACAGCGGAAGAAAGTGTGGGGGCTAGCCGGTAAATGTCACCAATATGGAGGAGTTTTAACTATTCTATGTTCACTTGTGGTCTTTTCACTGTCAATTTTGATGAAAGCCCATTCACTTGGACGAATGGTTTGATCTGGTAGCGATTTGATAAAGCGTTGGTGAATTCTACTTCGGCAGCGCATATTGCACTCACTAAGGTCTCTCATCTTCACCGAGGTAGGTCAGACCATTTTCTGCTTCTAATTCAGATGGGTAAGGCTTCACCTTTGGTTCCTGCTTTCAGATATCTTAACATATGGCATAAACATCCCTCGTTCATGGACTTGGTTTCGACGGCTTGGAGGGATTCTAGGTTGAGAGTTGGAATGGTCCGTTTCTACTCAAAGTTGATAGCCACTCGGGCAAAGTTAAGAATTAGGAGTAAGGAAGTTTTTGGGAATATGTTTCTCGAGTTAAGATAGCGGAGGACCTATATAAGCAGCAGGAGGTGGAGTTCAACTCACTGCACGATGAATCTTCTAAGTTACGTCTGAATGAGGCCCAAGCTGTGTATTTGCAGGAGTTGTCCGTGGAGGGGGAGTTCTAGCATCAAAAGACAGCTGTCAAATGGCTCAAAGAGGGTGATGCCAATACCTCCTTTTTTCACTCGGTGGTGAAACAAAGGAGAAATTGTAACTACATCTCACGGATCAAGGATGAGATCATGGTGTGCAGAGAACGATATAAAGAATTCGGAGGTGGAATTTTTTTCAACTTTGTTTTAGTCTGAAGGACATGTTATGCCCCCCGTGCTCCCGTTCTCAGTGCTGCGGGTGGAGCCTGTAGAAGATGCTATGCTTCAGTCACTCCCGGAGATGGATGAGTTTCATTCAGTGGTATTCTCTCTAGATGCCAATAGTGCTCCAGGCCTTGACGGCTTTGGGGGCGGGGTTTATCAATTTTGCTGGGAGGTTATCAAGGAAGATTTGCTTGAAACAGTGCAAGATTTTTTCAAGGGTGTAGGCAACCTAGGAGTTTTTCTAGTGCGTTATTAGTGTTGCTCCCAAAGGTTGAGGGGGCGTCTCAATGGAAGGATTTCAAATCGGTTAGTCTGTGTAATGTCAGTTCGAAAATTATTTCTAAAGTTTTACTAGTAGGTTGGGGAGACTGGTACCCAAGCTAATTTCCCCTTGGCAGACTGGTTTCGTACCTGGGAGAGGTATTATGGACAATGTGTTACTAGCTCAAGAGTTAGTGTTAGATTTGGATAGGCGCCTGTCCATCCTGAATTTAATTCTTAAACTTGACATGGAGAAAGCATATGACAGAGTCGAGTGGCCATTCCTGCTATTCTTGCTTCACAGTTTTGGGTTTTCAGAAGAAGTAGTGGACTTGTTATTTAGAACTTTCTCCAATTCCTGGTTTTCTATTCTTGTTAATGGTCAACCAATAGGTTTCTTTAAATCAAGTCGGGGGGTTCATCAGGGTGACCCCTTATCACCCGGCCTTTTTCTTTTCGTGGATGAGTTTTTGGGTTGGGGTATTCAGGAACTGGGTCGGACCCATATGGGCAGCCGCTACATCTCTACTAGAGTGAAGGTGCCTTACCTGGCCTTTGCCGATGATACGATAATTTTTACTCGCTGTTCGAATTCTTGTCTGATGGCATTGCGAAATTTCTTACTGCTTTACCCCAAACATTTGGGACAGAAAGTAAATGTGAGCAAGAGCGTGTTTCTGGGGGTATTCGAGAATGTCTTTGGAACAGACCAGTTTGGTTGAATCAGTTTTAGGCTTTTCCAAATAGTCATTTCTGATGAAATATTTAAGGATTCCTTTAGTTCATGGTAAGTTGGGTGTGACGGTTTTTGATGGCCTCTTAGCAAAATTCCATGCTCGGTTGTTTCACTGGAGTTCGAAGTTACTAAGCATGGGTGGCAAGATTATTCTGCTTAGGCATGCGCTTGGTTTGCTCCCTCTATATATAGTACAAGTCGTCTGCCCCCCAAAGTCTGTCTTGGTCGCTCTGGGTAGGATATGTAATTCTTTCCTATGGTACTCAAACATGGAATCGAAGCGTTTACATTGGACAGCTTGGGAAAAGTTATGCTTCCTGGTTCGGGAAGATGGTTTGGGAGTTCAATCCTTTTCTAATATTGCTCGGGCCTTTGTGTGCAAGTCATGATAGAGTCTACGGAAAAAGGAGTGGGTTTGGGCAAATTTTATGCATGCAAAATATATTAAGGATCGTCACCCCTCTTTGGTGATAATTGATTGTCCTCCAGCCGCCTGGCAGCGTCTGCTTGATGTTAGGGAGTTTGTGGAGTCGTGCATTCGATGGAGTCTAGGTAAGGGCATGGTTGACTTCTGGCACGATATTTGGTGTGGTCAAGTGTCATTGGCAACAGAGCTGGGGGTGTACAATCCCCCGCATTTTTTGGTAGGGGAATTCTATACTAGTCAGGGTTGGAACGTGTCTCAGCTCAAGTAGTGGGTTCCGAGCCTCATCTTGCAGTCACTCAGGTCCAGTTTTATCCAGATCAAGATGATTTCATGGTCTGGCTTCCATCCCACATTGGAAATTTTATGGTGGCTTGAACCTGGGGGTAAATTCGTCAGAAATGGAATTTTTCCTTGATAAACCAATATGTGTGGAGTTCGTTAGTTCCGTTAAAGATCTCACTTTTTGTGTGGTGGCTCTTGAAAAGGTGGCTTCTGCTTGATGGTATTCTATAGGGGAAGGGCTTAGCATTGGGCTCTATGTGTAATTGCTGTAGGTCGGCACAAGAATCAGCAAGTCATCTTTTTCTCCATGGTCTAATGGCAAGGGGTGTATGGCGGCATTTCTCCGAAATTTTTGGGATGCTTTCGTTTTTGGTGTTTCTTCTCTGTTAGGCCGTTGGTTCCTCTCCCACCCCAAAGTATCGGTCTCACATATACAAGTCTTGATTCCTTTGTTGATTCTGTGATTTTTATGGAAGGGCAGGAATTCAGCCCGGTTCCAGTCGTGCCCCTTCCCCCCAGATCAGGTGATCTTTCACATTGAGGACTATATTAGTCAAATGAGGAAAGCAGGTTTGTTTACATCGACTTGCTTCACTATTGATGAAGATTGTCTGTGGGCAGGGATTGGGAGGGCGCGGTGGTGGAGGCTGCGCATCGAGTGAGTGTCCTAGAGCAAGCCATCGTTGGGATAGCTCAAATTAAACTCTAATACAAGTGTGGTGGACTGCTTAGATGGTTTTTGCATACTATAAGGAATTCAGGGGCTTGGATGTGTTGTTGGCGAAAGCTGCCTCAATACTTGCGGGATTGTGCTTCTGCAGTGATAAGGGCTTTAGCTCGTTTGTCGTGGAATCAAACCCTCAGGTTCTTGTTCAGTTGGTTCACTCTGAGGCATTGTCTAAGTGGTCGTTGTGCAATACTCTGCATGAGATCCGGCATTTGCTTAACAGGCTCGGCGAGTCATTGAGTCATGTGTATAGAGAAGCAAATGCGGTAGCTAATACTTTGGCTTCCTTGAACTTGGGATATCAAAAATATTGGGAGACATTGACAGATTTTCCTGCCAAGGTTCGAGCGTTGGTGCACGTTGATTGTCGTTAACGTGACAATTGTTCTTAGCTCTTTGTTATGTTTCTTTTCTAATGTAATCTCAGAAGTTTTTCAATATAATATAGGGATGATTCCCGTTTAAAAAAAAAACCTGTTAAGCTTATTGCTCAAATTTACGAAGTAGTCCAGTCTTCATATATTTCTTGATCACAAAAAAATAAAAAATCTTTTTGCATATGCCATACTAGTGCGTGGTAATTTGTACATGCCCACATTTATATCATTAGATCATTTGCAAGACTTTGATTTAAATTAATTGGAGCCCAACGAACTTAAGGGAGATTAAAAAAATGGGTTTTTAACTGTTTTGAGTCAAATTTTATAGATACTAACAATGCACGAACTATTACGATTGGATGCATGACATATAACTAAAATTTAGATTTCAAATTTAAATTCATATTAGTAAAGTTATCTAATAGAAGATTAATTCATTGCATTTTTTCAAGTTAATTTACTTGTGGAAGAAAACTACACCTCTCTTTTTCACAAGTTGCATTAGCACCGACCCTAGACATCTAATACATGGTGATTAGCAAATTTTTGGCATCAACAAAACAAATCTCTCAAATACATACTACATCTTGGCTACACTATTCTCTATCTCAGGAAGAAAATAATTTTCTTGACGTACCATTAGTAAACAAGGAGAAATAGGGTTTTGGACTATAATATTTGGCTTATGTGCTAAATTAGTTCCTAGTGTTTTGATTAAAATAAATTTGGTCCTCAAAGTTTCTAATTTTAGACAGATTATGACAACTAACACAAAATTACACTATCTAACGGTCAAAATCAAATTGGACTTAATCAAAAGTTTTCACTTTGTATTTTTGGTCCCCAATATTTAAAGTTTTAATCAATATATTCGCTTATATTTCAAATATTTATATTTAAGGTTTACAAGTGAAATGAAATGTGAATTAAATTAGATGCACGACAAAAGTGTTCTCAAATCCAAATAAAAAAAACCTAAAAGCACTTTGAAAACTTAGGTTGATCAATCCTGTGTTTTGATGATAACAAACCAAAATGATGATTCTTACTAATATCTTTCCAAGTGCTTCGTGAGAATACAGGTATACAATCAAAACAATTAAGATTGAAAGCATTCAAATGCATAAAAAGTGATTCAAAGGATCAAACGCTGCTCTCAGACGCTACTCAATCATTTGGACGTCTGACAGATAACGATCACACTCTCAAATGGTATGATTCGGATGCTGGATAGACATTTAGGATGTCCACTATCATCAAACGCATTGATTGAATGCACAATAGTAGCATCGGCTGTTCAAAGAATTTGAGAAGAATTTGTCTACATTCTGTCTGCCATCGGATGAAGAGGATTGGACCTAGAAGAAAGGTTTGGCCATCCGACAAGAGTTGAAAGAAGTTTTTCACTTAGCAATCAGATGTATGCTTTAGACACATCCCTAGCATTGGACGTCCGATACTCCCAATAGCTAGTTTTTTAACAGTTAGTTTTTTTATTGTTGGAGAAACTTTTGGGGCAAAATTTCACCATCTATAAATACCCCTAAGTATGAGAAGAAACAAGACTTTTGTCGCGCCCCATTTTTTGATGAAATAAATAAATGGTTTGAAAAATGGATTTTGTGATTGGAAAATGAATCGTGATTTAAAAGAAAAATGGGTCAAGATGGGGGTTTGAAAATGCGACGATTTGACCCAAAATTATAGTTTAAAAAGGGTTTTTTTTTAAAAAAAAAAATGGGAGTCGCCACTTGGTAATGAGTTAAGGTGTACCAAGTCACCTAAAAATGAATTTTTTAGAAAAAAAAAAATTATAAGAAACCCCTTTTAAACGACTCCTAGTCCACGTAAACCAATGAAAAAGGTTCGGGAGTCACATTTGACGAAGGGGAAGGCAAGGATAAAAATCCAAGGCACCCCTTCGACCTAGCCAAGGCTAGTTGCATGATTTAATCAAAGATTTTCTTGTTTTAACCAAAGAATTTATTACATTTGGATGCACTACGTGAATGCAAACCCTAGACCTAGGGGTATTGGGGGAAATTTCCCTTCAAAGGTTAAGTGGTGCCAATCACATTAATTGTGAAGCCCAATAACGATCCTTTGAAGAAATCACGAATAATGCAAGTGGGATGCAAATGAAGGGAATGCATGTATGCAATGTGAAGGCATAAATTTGAAAAAGTAATAAAAAACAAAGATGCATAAGTGAAAATGTGCACGTGAGTGGGCAAGGTATGGTATGTGCAATGGTAATATGAAGTGCATGTGTGCAAGTGATGATAAAGGTGTTCGTGTGTAAGTGAAGGGATAAAATGTGTACGTGTGCAAAATGGGACAAAAGTGTTAGTGTGCAAGTGAAGGGATAAAAGGTGTACGTGTGCAAATGGGAGGAAAAAATGAAAGTGTAATGATAGGGTGGATGCATGAACCTAGGGAATGCATGCATATTGGGTACGGGGAGACCTAAATCGTGACTCAATTTACCCTTTTGTAGAGGGAATACAAGCGTGCTAAGGCTTAGAAAAAGCCATACTCGTCTATATTCCATATTTAAGGGGCCTCTCAAGCAAATGAACCCTATAACTAGCATGAAATGCAAAAATCCTAACATGGAGGGAAAAGGGGTTCGAGGGGCATGCAAAATGATAAAACTAAAAAGAATGCATGACATGTAATGAACATGCAAACATGTACTAACGGGGGGAAATCCCTAAGGGTCTAGCGTTGGACTAGCCCATTCTATGCATTCCGACTAGCGTTGGACTAGTGGAAACGTCCATTCATCCATCACATTCATTCATGGCTAAGGAAAGCGAGTAGACATGCCAAATACTCATAAACACATAGCACATAACATTTAGCATGCTCGACTAGATGCAAGGCCCTAACAAAGCAAATTAACACTTAACACGTAGGCATGCAACCAAGCTAATGAACCTATTACATTCACTAACTAAAACAAAAGGGGAAAGGGAAAAAGGACCAAATTGCTCGCCACAGCCCTATCTATTACAAGCCAAGAGGTGTACACATTACCCCATTAAAAGAATAACTTAATGAAAACAAAAAGTAAATGACACAAGTAAAAGGAATTAAAGAAAAGCTAGGAAAGCAAAGTGGACATGCAATTCACTTAGCACGTTGAGCCACATAGGAGAGACACAAAAAGGGATAAAAGAAATTATACCGTCCCCTTTGAATTGATGCCCTAAATGGAGTGAAATCACTTATTTATCCTCCAAAATAAAAGAAATGGTCAAGATACCAATTTATTTGGGAAAATTAAAGAAAACATGCAAACACGGGCTCACATGGTCATAAAGCTCTTAAATTCATGCATGAGGTGCAATTTAAACAAAGCATAGTAGTTAATTGAAGCAAACAAGCAATGAAGTTGTAAAATTAAAAACTACCAAGGACCAAATTGAGAAAACATTCAATTGGTTGGGTCATGGTGGAACAAGGGGGAGACTTGGGGGGCCAAAGTGCAAATCTTAAAAGCCATTTGCATGCATCTACGTATGAAAAGACTTTGTTCTAATTTCTGCAACATGAACTACCCGACTATCCCTTTTCCATTTTATATTTGTGGACTTCCTCAAGCTTTAGGACCAAATCAAATGCAGTTCGCACCCAACAACAAACCACTACCTGATCTACTCACTTTACAATGCAACAAAAGAAACAATCAAGCCAAAGGAGCCTGCTAAACAACGAAGGAAATTTTCTGCTGCAACATTCATCCAGAATTTTTCCAACTTTAAGCTTTCAAATGCATGTTTCATAGAAGATTTCAAACAAAAACCAGCAAAAATCATCACTCAATCACCATTTAACAACTAAACACTTTGATTAGCACAATCCAATCGTGAACATCAAAGCATTAAAGATCCAGTGAGGAAACAGAAAGACAACAGATGCGGCAAAAAACCAGCTTTCTAAATTTCTTAAAGGGAACTTCATCATCAAAAACAATTATCGATCCCTAAAGGAACTCATCACAGCACTTAGCCATAAAATGCAGCAAAGATAGAAAGCAACTTGCGTCAATTTTCCAGCCATGGCTCTAGGCAAAACTACTGCAACAAGCAGTTTCATTTCTTTCTTAACCTTGTTCAGAAAAATTCATGCAAAATAACACAGGTCTAGATATGTTTAGCTTAGACATTACCGCAACATGTAACGAAACAACACAACGAAACACCATGAATGCTTGCTGCAATTTCAAAATCCAGCTTTTCAAGACATCAGACCCAACCATAACAAACAAACAAATGAGCACCGAATGATCCAACTTCCCAAACCTATCACCAAGATATAATACTAATCTCTGAAGAGAGAAAAATCTAGCAGAGGAGAAGTTGGCCAGACCCCATATTCGTTCATTAGCTTCAAGTTACTGGGTTTTCATCAACAAAGATACAACTGACAAGCACTCACAATTCTAATCAAATGGAAACAAATTATGCAGCTTGGAATTTAACCAAGATTCACCATTTGATCATCATATCAAACACATACGGCGACGAACATACACATGAGATACCGTGAAGCAAACAACAAGAGCCCAGGAGATAGTTTAAGCCATTCTGGAAATCTTTTACTCAAACCAAAAGATTGATTTTTCCCAGAAATTTCTATAACTAAAACAGAATTTCGGAAAAAACTGTTGCTGCAGATATTCAAACACAAATATAACCAAAACCTGGCTCAAATAAACCTCATGGGTTTGTCAAGAAAAACTATAGAAAGACTCCCTACCACCTTATCAGGATTCAACACTAAGTATGCAAACAAAAGGCAAATCTAAATGGGAAGAAAAGCTAGCAACAAAAACAGATTTGTTCATGCCACCTTTACAAATTTCTGACCTCCAAATTTGTGGCATATCAGACCCAACCGACAACTTGGAGCAACAATTTTCACTAAAAAACCTTAACCATCAGATTTATTTCCTCAAAGCAAGATTAAACAAACAGATTTGCAACAAAACTCAAACCCTTCGGCTGCCATAAGAAACAAAATAGCAAAACATGTTCATAACCAAACATAACCAGATCTTTGGCATATTTAGAGCTCAACCTAAACTTGTATGAGAAGTAGAGAGCAAAAAGAGATTACCTCTTGACGCCTTGCAGGGTCAGATGGACAGAGAATCGGTTAACAAGATTACGCCTGGATGCAGATTTCAGAGTGGTGGATTTTCTGGTGAAGATTGTCCAAGAGCTCTTCTAGCCGCCGCCCTCCTGTTTTCTTGTTGCCCTCCTTTGATTTTTCTGGTTTTTCCTTTGCCGTTGCTTTTGCTTGCTATCCGTCACTCTCTCCTCGTAAAAAAAATCTCCCCTTTCTCTCCTTCTGAAATTCTCTCTTCCCTAGCCACCGAACTCTCCCCGTTTCCCTTTCTGTTTTTCTTTTTTTCGTCCCAGAACAGCCGCCTCTCTTTTTTCTGGTTCCTTCTCTTTGCTTTTGCCGTATCTCCCTCTTTCTCTCCCGTCTCCCTTTCGTAGTCCTCCTCCCTTGCGGCTGCCCCTTCTTTTTTTTTTATACTAGGAACCCCCCTCACCCTAAAACCTTCAATCCTTCTTCTGCAATTTGCAGCCAAGGAGCCGCCTAGTCCTCTGTTTGCAAGCTGCGGCAATACGCAGCTTCATGCCGCGTTTCTGTTTTCTGTTTTTTTTTTTTAAACAATATTGATAATAATAAAAATAACAAAATAATTTAATTAACCTTGGATAAAACAAATAAACTAGAAACAACAAAGTATAAAATCCAATTCTTTTTCATTTTCCATTTTTATCATTTTTCATTTTTTCCAAGAAAGCAATGAATAAAACAAAATGACTAAAACATATTTTTTTTTGAATGTTTTCCTTTTCCTTTTCCTTTTTTCCCTTTTTATGATTTTTCATTTTTTCATTTTTTCACGATTTTTCCTTTCTCTCTTTTTTTTTTTCAAGAAATTCTATGCTAAAAACTTAAAAAAAATAAAAATAAAACTATAAACTAAAAACTAAAAATCGAATAAAACTAACACGACAAATAAAAAAATAAAAATAAACAGTAAATGAAATTACACCAAAATTTTGGTGTCTACAGTTTGCCCCTCTTTGTCTGAGTTTTGAAAAAACTTGAGACAAAGAAATAGACACCAAATACTTACCTGGGTCATTCGGCTTCAGCTACTTGAACGACTGCTGTTATTGACATGAGGACTGACTCATTTTAATGAGATTGACTCGGACGAGAAATTTAAAACAGGATAGACCCGAACTGGAAGTTTAAAGACGGGATTGGCCCAAACAGGAACTTAAAGCGGGACTGACCCGAGCAGGAATTTAAAACGGGACTGACCCGAACATGGATTGAAAACGGGACTGACCCGGACAGGAATGTAAATGGGATAGACCCACGGAATAGACCTGAACAGAAATTTAAATGGGATAGAAATTTAAATGGGATAGACCCAGACAGAAATTTAAATGGGACAGACCCAGACAGAAATTTAAAACGGGACTGATCCGAGCAGAAAAATTAAAATTGGGACTGACTAGAGAGGGAAATTCAAATCATGGGACTGGCCCGAACAAGCTTTAATCGCGGGACTGACCCGAATAAGCTTTGAATCGCGGGACTGACCTGAAAATGCTTTTGATCGTGGGGACTGACCCGAATAAGATTTTAATCGCGGGACTGACCCGAACAGGCTTTGAATTGTGGGACTGACCCGCATAAGTTTTGAATCGTGGGACTGACCCGAATAAGCTTTGAATCGTGGGACTGACCCGAAAATGCTGGGACTGACCCGAATAAGATTTTAATCGCGGGACTGACCCGAACAGGCTTTGAATCGCGGGACTGACCCGAATAAACTTTGAATCGTGGGACTGACCCGAAAATGTTGATCGTGGGACTGACCCGAAAATGCTTTTGATCATGGGACTGACCCGAATAAGCTCTTGATCGTGGGACTGACCCGAAAATGCTTTTGATCATGGGACTGACCCGAAAATGCTCTTGATCGTGGGACTGACCCGAATAAGCTTTTGATCATGGGACTGACCCGAAAATGCTTTTGATCGTGGGACTGACCCGAAAATGCTTTTGATCGTGGGACTGACCCGAATAAGCTTTTGATCATGGGACTGACCCGAAAATGCTTTGACATTCGGTCAGTGGGATTAAACCCGAGCCTGCCGTGATAAAATTTGTGTTGATTTTTGATTGATGATTTTTTCCCTTTGCTCTTCTTTTTGACTTTTGAAAATCTTTCCAAAAAATTAATTTGCCCCAGTATGATGAATTTTTGCAATGTGAGTCCAGAGTTGATTCTGTATCGCCATGCTGTTGCATTTTTTGATGAAATTTGCTTGCGACATTTTCAATCTGCCTTTGTTCACCGGAGGACTCTTTCCGACACCGATTCCAGTGCGAGGTGTGCTTACTTTCATCTGTGTATGCAATTTTCTGCAAAAGAGAGAAAAAAGAAAGAAATTGCCACCATCATTTGATCCGTTTTCCTTTGAGAATCGTGTAAACATGAGTCTTTCAAGGCCTTTATCAACTTTTGCTGCGGCAGTCGATTGAGTTGGATTTTTCACCCTAAGGCTTTTCCGATTTACAAACTGATCAGGTATGTGCTTTGCCATATTGCGAAGTCTGCGTAACTGACTTTGTTGAACCTTAACCCTTTTCAAGAGATGACTGAACCCAAGTGTGCTTTGAATAAACCACGGGGATTGTTATTCACCAAAATTCAAAGATAAAGAATGAGGTATGCAAGAAAATTCACATGTCATGTAAGAAAGAATATGCACAAGAATGCACACATAACCGTTTGTGCTTAAATTCTACAACAATGCCATGAATGCAAGTAATTTGGAAAAATGAGCTTCCTAAGAATGTATTTGCAAAAGAATGTTTTACAAAATGACACCGTTTTGGCCAACAAATGTCATATTCAATTCTCTGGATATCTTTGTTCTGGAATTCAATGTTGGCTGAGGTATGACAAAAATAAGGAGAAAATCCAAATGAACCAAGTCTTCAGCTGTTCCTTTTCATGCTTGCTTGCTGCCAAAAACCTGCCTTGGCGCCCTTTCGGGTTTTCACCAAGGTTGCCCTCACCCTTTTTTTTTTTTTTTCCCTAAAGAACAAAGAAATATCTCGACCATGATCGACTTAAAAACATGATTTGAAGATTTCTGGCATCAGTAGAATGTACTTCCCTTATGAGATTAGGCGAAAACATTACGGACATCACCTGCCTGTTGATTAGCAAATTTTCTTGATAGAGATACAGCAAAGAACGAAAGCCAGGACTTTTGGGCTTTTGTAATGAGGTCAGGTGGGGTGTTTCAAGAAAAGTTGAGGCTTGAAAGCAGGTTTGATGAAAGGTGTGAAATAACCTGAGATTGCATCATTTGAAAGCATCTTCAATTTCGAACGAAATTGAGGGAAATTTGCCCCAGTGTAGGGTTTTCTGCTTTTTCTTTCTCTTTCAAAATAAATTTGCCCCAGTGTAGGGTTTTCTTTTCTTTTGATCATCTCTTTTCCAAAATAACTTGGCCCCAGTGTGGGGTTTGCAACTCTCAGGGGCTGCCAAACGAAAATTACTGTTCTGATGGCTCAAAGGGGATAACTAGGGATGAAATGTTTTGATTGGAAAGGAAGATGGCCTGACTTTTACCTCGTCCCTTGCATGATTTCCCAAAAGAAATTTGCATAATCAAAAATAAAGACTTCTTACACATGTCTGATTTGATAGGTTGAGAGAACGTTTGCCCATCCATCTCTTCAAGGATAAGTGCTCCACTCGGTGGCACCTTTTTGAATGACAAATGTCCTTACACGTTTAGATCAAATTCATTTTTGACTTCATCTTGCATTGGCAAAACTCGCTTTAACTCTTTGTCCTCCTTCTCTAAAGGCTCGGAGGCAGACCTTTTTGTTATGAACACAGGCCACGCACTTTGATAACATTAGCCATGGCACATGGCGTTCAGCTGCTTTTCATCCATCAAAATCAATTGTCGGTGACGCTGCTTTAATCAATCAGCTTCGAACTTGGCAAAGAAGGGATTTTCTCAATGAAGAGATTTTTCAATGAAGGCTTCCTCAATGAACGAATTCTTAATAAAGGGATTTCTCAATGAAGGCTTTCTTAATGAAGGAATTTTTCAACGAAGGGATTTTTGGCATTTTCAAACGAAGGGATTTGTGGCTTTTTCAAACGAAGGGATTTTTGGCCTTTTCAACAAAGGAATTTTTCACGAAGAAAATTTTGAATGAATGGTATTATCGGAATCCAGAACAGTGATATTCAAATGGTCAAATAATTCCATCTTTGGCCATCTAACAGAATTAAAAAATTCGGGACAATAATCAAATAAACAGAAAAAACAAATTATGCATTTGATGGAAAAACTAATCAAAACGGAAACAAGACAAAAACTTAGTTGCAAAAGATGTTTTCATTAAGCTATTCACATATGCAAGAAATGGTTTTCGTGAACCTTAGTAAATAACAACCCCTAGATTTACCGAAATTTCCTTCGAGAGGGAAGATACTCGGCCATTCAAATTATGCAAAGCTCCTTCAGGATTTTCAAATTTCGTCATTGGAGGTGGATGTTTCGATGGTGTCCTTGTGTTCAGGGAAAGGATTTGTACTTATGCTCGGCCCTTGTTCACCTCTTTTCCTTAGCATTATTTCCCCTGCCTCGATCATGTCTTGGACTTTGTGCTTGAGTGCCCTGCAATCGACGGTTGAGTGACCAGGTACTCCCGAATGATAGGCGCAAATAGCATGTGGATTGTACCCAGCAGGCATGCCATGAAGGTAAATTGGAGGGGGAATCACACCTATTTTGTTGGCAGCCTTCAATTGCTCATACAATTGGTCCAAAGGCCTGTCTAGGTTAGTGAAAGTTCGGGTACGGCTTTGATTGTAGGTCTGAGTGGGTCGGGGATAGTTGTAGGTGGGTCTATTTAGTGGGGAAAATCTTTGGTGGTAAGGGGGTCGAGGACGAGTTTGTTGAAAGCTTGGTTGAAATATTTGGAAAGGAGTTGTAGGCGGGTTGGCATAATTTGGGCGAGGTCGAGGATGGGTGATATTGGTGTGGTAAACAGGACGAGGATTTGAGTAGTAGGGGTAAGGGTTTGAGTAGGTAGGGTATTGTTGAGGTCTGGGTCTTGGGACAGGGTTTTGACTCCAGGTGAAGGTAGTTTCCCCCTCTTGCTTTTTGAATTGTTGCTTCTTCCCATTACCTCCTTGGCTTTGCAAAGCTTCCACTTGAGTTTTTAGGGCAGACACATTAACAATTTTTCCAGCCTTCACGAAATCATCAAATTCCTCAAGCTTATTAACAATTGCGGCAAATGAGCATCCAGTCATGCGAAAAATTTCTTCAAAGTACGGCGGATCATGTGCCTTAATGAAAGTGCGTATGATTTCGTCCTCCGTCATTGGTGGCTCGACTTTTGCAGCTATTTTCCTCCACCTCTTGGCATAAGTCTTGTGATCTTCAGATGGCTTCCTCTTTGTCCCTTCCAACGTGGTTCGTGTTGGAGCCAGCTCGCAATTATACTCGTACTGCTTTACAAACGCATTGGACAGGTCCAGCCAGGTCTTTGCTTCTTCAGGTTTCAGCTTGGAGTACCAGTCGAGTGCATCCCCCTCCAGACTTTCTGGGAATAGCTTCAAAGGCAGATTTTCATCATCTGTTGGCCTACCCAACTTGTTGGCGAACAGTCGGAGATGTGTCTTGGGATTGCCCGTCCCATCATACTTGTTAAACTTCGGAGTTTTGAACCCCTCAGGCAATTGCACATTCGGGAAAAGGCAAAGCTCATCGTAATCCAGGACTCCTTGCTTGTTCAACCCCTGACTCTTCCTTATAAATTCATCAAAACGATCAAGGCGCTTAAGCAACTTCAGATCAACGGGAGCGGAAGATTCCCCCATTTCTGGCTTGGTTTGAAAAGTATGGTCCGGCAGGAATGGCTCAGCAGCAGGGTAATAAAAGGTATGTGGCTCAGGTGGTATATTTGAAGTGATTTGGGGTTGTGGACCTCGCATATGAGTAAGAAAAAATGAAGGATGAGGAGGGTAAGTGTATGGCAAATTTGTGGTGGGATAGGTGAAAGTTTCTTCGGGTGCAATAGGGAATGATGGAGTAACAGTGGCGTGGGCCGAAGGTAGGACAAATGTCTCTTGCTCAGGCTGTCTGGCGGGTACAGGTTCAGGTTGAACTCCGCTGCTAATTAGCTCATCATCCAACTTCCTTTGAGCGGCCATCTCAGACGCCATCTCTCCGAATTTGGTAAGCATCTCAGTCAACTGAATCCCCAAACTTACAGTCTCGGGTTGAGCGGTAGTAGCAGACCTATCTGACTGTTCTGGTTGTGAACTCATGTTTTCACGACTCCTCTAGGCTTGATTAAGAGATCGTGGTATGATGGGGTTTTGACGAAAAGCTAAGTTTAAATATTACCTGAAAATTTTTGAAAAATTGCCTTTAGATTTAACTTTCGCTTAGTTATTTCAAGAAAATAAAGAAAAGGAAAAGAAAAAGACAAGAGTTAGTAAATATCTAAAAAAATCGGATGTATGTCCTACGGGGGAGCCCTTTTTGTGCCAAGGGTAGGCCTAGCATGAAAATGCAATCCACTGAGGTAGGCACTATACCATACCTGATGGATCTGATCAACTCATTGAGTGAATAATAATTTTTTTTTGAAAAATTTGGTCAATTGGAGTGACGAGAGACACTTGTCAAAACGAGGACCTCGTCCGAAGGGATTGATCACTTTTGATTGATACAAGAATTTGCAAAAACGCACAGGTTTGACTTTGACGAACTTCCTATCGAAGAGATTGGAATTTGTTGACAAATTTCTCAGTGAAGCACGGGTCAAAACTCCAACTGATCAAATGCAAAGGATGGTTTTCTCAAAATCGACTAAGTTTCCATATTTGAATTTCGACATTGAAACCTTAATTGGTCAAATGAAATTGACCATTTATTTAAAATCGACCGGATTACCCTAAAAAGGGAAACGAGTCAAATGAATTGAGTGAAATTTAGAAACTTACTCAAAATTGACCGGATTATCCTAAAAAGGGAACTTGGTCAAATGAATTAAATGAAATCGAGAATTTATTCAAAATTGACCGGATCGCCCTAAAAGGGTAAACTGGTCAAATGAATCGGACGAAATTAATGATTTACTCGAAATCGATAAGATCGCCCTAAGAATGGAAAAATTGGTGATTTATTCAGAAAATCGACTAGATTGCCCTAAAAATGGGTGAATTGGCCAAATGAAATGAAATGAAGATTTATTCAAAAATCGACCAGATGACCCTAAAAAGGGTAAATTGGTCAAATGAATTAATGAATTTGATTTTATTCAGAAAAATCGACCGAATGACCCTAAAAAGGGTAAATTGGTCAAAATAAATGAATGAAATTGATTTATTCCAAAATCGACCAAATGACCCGAGAAGGGTAAATTGGTCAAACGAAATGAATGAAATTGATTTATTCAAAAATTGACCAAACGACCCTAAAAAGGGTAAATTGGTCAAATGAAATTGATTTATTCAAAAGTAGACCGAATGACCCTAAAAAGGGTAAATTGGTAAAATGATGGTTCATTCAAAATTAATCGACAAAACGGATCGACTGAATCGTTCGGCCATTGGTGGTTTCAAAAAAAAATTAGTCTATGAGCCTTCTAAAATCACGATTTGGCCTCAATTTATTTATCGTCTCAATAGGAGGAATCATTTGTGAATTTCTTCAAATTAATGTCCTTTTATGCAAGGGATTTTTACCAAAAATGGCCAAAAAGTGATTATTAGACGCTCATATTCCAAAGATCACTCTATGAAAATGATCGGATCCTACCTTACCTTGTGCACTACCCCTTTGGATGGTACAAAATGTAAACGTGCAAGTCTCGTTGGATTAAGTATCCGAGACACAAGACGGCTTATTCCTAACACGGGATCCCCTAAATGGCATTCCCTTTCTAGGGTTTAGTGCATGATGCCAATTATTAAAGCAGGAAAAAAATGCAATTTGAAATGAAACGTGACCTAAGGGACCCTTTATCTGCCAGGGTAAGCCTAAAAATGACATGCAATCATGCAATATACCAAAATCTTTAAACGTGCAATAGCCTGTCTACAAAGGTAGGTTCTAAAAGAAAGTCATGCCAGACCTTTTATCTCTTAATGTTTGTGAATGCAAAAGACAAAAGACAAGGAAACGTGAGCTCAACACATAATCACATAACACATTTGGACAATTAGATAATATAAAAGGCAATAAAGATAAATAAGGAAAGAGGGTTGGGACCCCTCCCCTCGTGAATAGTGTCCCTAATTCAGGATAAGGCTGACTCTACCCTAGGCAATTCTAATATGGATGCATGAGGCTTGGCTTACTAATGCATCTAAACTCGATAGGTCATAGGCCCCCGAGCCTTCAGACATCAATCCCAAGGTACTTCGTCGGTGGCTCGAGCGATTCCCCAAACACCGCTACGCACACATCGTGTCACGGCTACGTGTTTGAGTGAATCTATCAAAATCCCCAACCTTCGACTAAAAGCTAAAGGCTATCAACCAATAGCTTTAAGCGGAAGATTGAGTGACCCATTGGAACATGCTACACACACATCGTGTCGTGATCACATGTCCAAGTGAGTCACCTAATCCTAATAGGGTGGAGTGGCGTGACAAGCCACTAAAGAAAAATAAAAGGGATAAAAGAAGTAAAGCGTATGCTCGTATGCTAGTGCTCGTTTGGAGGGGAAGGGTCAAGAACCAACGCGAGGCTCTAGGGTGACCCATACCTCCCAAAATGCAATGCAAGCGCGAGATAACAAGTAAACATTCATTCAAACATACATTCATGAGTCGAGGGATTAGTTGGATACGCGTGAAATGCAAAATCCTAAAAAAGGAAAAAAATGCAACCCTAAAACACCCAAATGTGATATATGAAAAGGTTAAAAGAAGAAAAAGGTTGATTAAATCAAATTTGCTCGGACTCTCGAAAGTCCCCAGTGGAGTCGCCAACTGTCGCGCCCCATTTTTTGATGAAATAAATAAATGGTTTGAAAAATGGATTTTGTGATTGGAAAATGAATCGTGATTTAAAAGAAAAATGGGTCAAGATGGGGGTTTGAAAATGCGACGATTTGACCCAAAATTATAGTTTAAAAAGGGTTTTTTTTTTTAAAAAAAAAAATGGGAGTCGCCACTTGGTAATGAGTTAAGGTGTACCAAGTCACCTAAAAATGAATTTTTTAGAAAAAAAAAATTATAAGAAACCCCTTTTAAACGACTCCTAGTCCACGTAAACCAATGAAAAAGGTTCGGGAGTCACATTTGACGAAGGGGAAGGCAAGGATAAAAATCCAAGGCACCCCTTCGACCTAGCCAAGGCTAGTTGCATGATTTAATCAAAGATTTTCTTGTTTTAACCAAAGAATTTATTACATTTGGATGCACTACGTGAATGCAAACCCTAGACCTAGGGGTATTGGGGGAAATTTCCCTTCAAAGGTTAAGTGGTGCCAATCACATTAATTGTGAAGCCCAATAACGATCCTTTGAAGAAGTCACGAATAATGCAAGTGGGATGCAAATGAAGGGAATGCATGTATGCAATGTGAAGGCATAAATTTGAAAAAGTAATAAAAAACAAAGATGCATAAGTGAAAATGTGCACGTGAGTGGGCAAGGTATGGTATGTGCAATGGTAATATGAAGTGCATGTGTGCAAGTGATGATAAAGGTGTTCGTGTGTAAGTGAAGGGATAAAATGTGTACGTGTGCAAAATGGGACAAAAGTGTTAGTGTGCAAGTGAAGGGATAAAAGGTGTACGTGTGCAAATGGGAGGAAAAAATGAAAGTGTAATGATAGGGTGGATGCATGAACCTAGGGAATGCATGCATATTGGGTACGGGGAGACCTAAATCGTGACTCAATTTACCCTTTTGTAGAGGGAATACAAGCGTGCTAAGGCTTAGAAAAAGCCATACTCGTCTATATTCCATATTTAAGGGGCCTCTCAAGCAAATGAACCCTATAACTAGCATGAAATGCAAAAATCCTAACATGGAGGGAAAAGGGGTTCGAGGGGCATGCAAAATGATAAAACTAAAAAGAATGCATGACATGTAATGAACATGCAAACATGTACTAACGGGGGGAAATCCCTAAGGGTCTAGCGTTGGACTAGCCCATTCTATGCATTCCGACTAGCGTTGGACTAGTGGAAACGTCCATTCATCCATCACATTCATTCATGGCTAAGGAAAGCGAGTAGACATGCCAAATACTCATAAACACATAGCACATAACATTTAGCATGCTCGACTAGATGCAAGGCCCTAACAAAGCAAATTAACACTTAACACGTAGGCATGCAACCAAGCTAATGAACCTATTACATTCACTAACTAAAACAAAAGGGGAAAGGGAAAAAGGACCAAATTGCTCGCCACAGCCCTATCTATTACAAGCCAAGAGGTGTACACATTACCCATTAAAAGAATAACTTAATGAAAACAAAAAGTAAATGACACAAGTAAAAGGAATTAAAGAAAAGCTAGGAAAGCAAAGTGGACATGCAATTCACTTAGCACGTTGAGCCACATAGGAGAGACACAAAAAGGGATAAAAGAAATTATACCGTCCCCTTTGAATTGATGCCCTAAATGGAGTGAAATCACTTATTTATCCTCCAAAATAAAAGAAATGGTCAAGATACCAATTTATTTGGGAAAATTAAAGAAAACATGCAAACACGGGCTCACATGGTCATAAAGCTCTTAAATTCATGCATGAGGTGCAATTTAAACAAAGCATAGTAGTTAATTGAAGCAAACAAGCAATGAAGTTGTAAAATTAAAAACTACCAAGGACCAAATTGAGAAAACATTCAATTGGTTGGGTCATGGTGGAACAAGGGGGAGACTTGGGGGGCCAAAGTGCAAATCTTAAAAGCCATTTGCATGCATCTACGTATGAAAAGACTTTGTTCTAATTTCTGCAACATGAACTACCCGACTATCCCTTTTCCATTTTATATTTGTGGACTTCCTCAAGCTTTAGGACCAAATCAAATGCAGTTCGCACCCAACAACAAACCACTACCTGATCTACTCACTTTACAATGCAACAAAAGAAACAATCAAGCCAAAGGAGCCTGCTAAACAACGAAGGAAATTTTCTGCTGCAACATTCATCCAGAATTTTTCCAACTTTAAGCTTTCAAATGCATGTTTCATAGAAGATTTCAAACAAAAACCAGCAAAAATCATCACTCAATCACCATTTAACAACTAAACACTTTGATTAGCACAATCCAATCGTGAACATCAAAGCATTAAAGATCCAGTGAGGAAACAGAAAGACAACAGATGCGGCAAAAAACCAGCTTTCTAAATTTCTTAAAGGGAACTTCATCATCAAAAACAATTATCGATCCCTAAAGGAACTCATCACAGCACTTAGCCATAAAATGCAGCAAAGATAGAAAGCAACTTGCGTCAATTTTCCAGCCATGGCTCTAGGCAAAACTACTGCAACAAGCAGTTTCATTTCTTTCTTAACCTTGTTCAGAAAAATTCATGCAAAATAACACAGGTCTAGATATGTTTAGCTTAGACATTACCGCAACATGTAACGAAACAACACAACGAAACACCATGAATGCTTGCTGCAATTTCAAAATCCAGCTTTTCAAGACATCAGACCCAACCATAACAAACAAACAAATGAGCACCGAATGATCCAACTTCCCAAACCTATCACCAAGATATAATACTAATCTCTGAAGAGAGAAAAATCTAGCAGAGGAGAAGTTGGCCAGACCCCATATTCGTTCATTAGCTTCAAGTTACTGGGTTTTCATCAACAAAGATACAACTGACAAGCACTCACAATTCTAATCAAATGGAAACAAATTATGCAGCTTGGAATTTAACCAAGATTCACCATTTGATCATCATATCAAACACATACGGCGACGAACATACACATGAGATACCGTGAAGCAAACAACAAGAGCCCAGGAGATAGTTTAAGCCATTCTGGAAATCTTTTACTCAAACCAAAAGATTGATTTTTCCCAGAAATTTCTATAACTAAAACAGAATTTCGGAAAAAACTGTTGCTGCAGATATTCAAACACAAATATAACCAAAACCTGGCTCAAATAAACCTCATGGGTTTGTCAAGAAAAACTATAGAAAGACTCCCTACCACCTTATCAGGATTCAACACTAAGTATGCAAACAAAAGGCAAATCTAAATGGGAAGAAAAGCTAGCAACAAAAACAGATTTGTTCATGCCACCTTTACAAATTTCTGACCTCCAAATTTGTGGCATATCAGACCCAACCGACAACTTGGAGCAACAATTTTCACTAAAAAACCTTAACCATCAGATTTATTTCCTCAAAGCAAGATTAAACAAACAGATTTGCAACAAAACTCAAACCCTTCGGCTGCCATAAGAAACAAAATAGCAAAACATGTTCATAACCAAACATAACCAGATCTTTGGCATATTTAGAGCTCAACCTAAACTTGTATGAGAAGTAGAGAGCAAAAAGAGATTACCTCTTGACGCCTTGTAGGGTCAGATGGACAGAGAATCGGTTAACAAGATTACGCCTGGATGCAGATTTCAGAGTGGTGGATTTTCTGGTGAAGATTGTCCAAGAGCTCTTCTAGCCGCCGCCCTCCTGTTTTCTTGTTGCCCTCCTTTGATTTTTCTGGTTTTTCCTTTGCCGTTGCTTTTGCTTGCTATCCGTCACTCTCTCCTCGTAAAAAAAATCTCCCCTTTCTCTCCTTCTGAAATTCTCTCTTCCCTAGCCACCGAACTCTCCCCGTTTCCCTTTCTGTTTTTCTTTTTTTCGTCCCAGAACAGCCGCCTCTCTTTTTTCTGGTTCCTTCTCTTTGCTTTTGCCGTATCTCCCTCTTTCTCTCCCGTCTCCCTTTCGTAGTCCTCCCCCCTTGCGGCTGCCCCTTCTTTTTTTTTTATACTAGGAACCCCCCTCACCCTAAAACCTTCAATCCTTCTTCTGCAATTTGCAGCCAAGGAGCCGCCTAGTCCTCTGTTTGCAAGCTGCGGCAATACGCAGCTTCATGCCGCGTTTCTGTTTTCTGTTTTTTTTTTTTAAACAATATTGATAATAATAAAAATAACAAAATAATTTAATTAACCTTGGATAAAACAAATAAACTAGAAACAACAAAGTATAAAATCCAATTCTTTTTCATTTTTCATTTTTATCATTTTTCATTTTTTCCAAGAAAGCAATGAATAAAACAAAATGACTAAAACATATTTTTTTTTGAATGTTTTCCTTTTCCTTTTCCTTTTTTCCCTTTTTATGATTTTTCATTTTTTCATTTTTTCACGATTTTTCCTTTCTCTCTTTTTTTTTTCAAGAAATTCTATGCTAAAAACTTAAAAAAAATAAAAATAAAACTATAAACTAAAAACTAAAAATCGAATAAAACTAACACGACAAATAAAAAAATAAAAATAAACAGTAAATGAAATTACACCAAAAATTTGGTGTCTACACTTTATTATAAGAGAAAAATCCTATACAAGAATACAATTTGAACCCAACTCCAACCCTTACATATCATCTCTCATCTCCCAAGAACCCTCTCTCACTATCCATGTATAAGGCTACATGTCGTCTCTTGTATGCCTTTGTGTGTCTCTTTATAATATGTTAATGTACCTATTTATAGGGAATATTATTTGGCCAAAATTTAAATAATAACAGAAAATCAGTGCTAATCAGAATAGAAAATAATTAAATCCTAAACAAAATAAAAAATTTCTTAACCACTATTTCAAATAACTAAAATCAATTAGAAAACTAATTACTTCCACACAAAATAAGAAACCTACTTAAAAGAAATTAAGCTAATTTCCTAACAGATGCTAATGAATTTTCTAGAATTAAAGGTTATAAATCAGCTAAAAAATTTGAAATAGTTTGTGTGAAATACATGACGGTAATCAAGATATTAGAGAACAAAAGAAATCTCTACTTGTTGTTAAACATGAATCTTTCAAAATGGAATCTCATAAGAATGTTGATAAGTGTATTATAGATTTAGTGATATTATAAAGATCTTGAATTGTTTGGTAAAAAATATATTTTGGACGAGAAAAATAGAAAAATTTTAAATGCTTTATCCAAAGGTTGGGAGAGCAAAGTGATGGCCATTGAAGAGATTAAAAATTTAAATTCTATGTCTATTGAGTTTCTTATAAACTCTCTAACCTCCTATGAATTGAAATTTGAATCTAAAGTGCAAGAGGAGGAAAACATTAAGGCAAGAGAAGTATAACTCTCAAAACTTATCAAGAAAAGGATGATTTGCTCTCACTTGATGGTGAAGATGTGAATGATGTAACTCTTATGATGAAAACCATCTAGAAACTCTTCAACAATAAGAGAGGATTTAGAAGAGACGGACCAACCAACAGTCAATTCTCAAATTCCACAAAAACAAGAGCAAATAGCAGACAAAATTTCAACAACTTTCAAATTACATGGAATGATTGCAATTCAAATGGTGAGATTGAAGAAAATTTTGAACGGGTCAAATGACATTTATCGTCATTAGAGATGATGAGGTATCTTCTAACTATTCCTCTAATGATGAAATGATGATAATATTGAGACACTTGTGATTAAATTGTATGATGGTTTGAAGGAATTTTATGCAAAATATAAAGATTTGAAATCAAGATCAATGCTTAGTTAAAAAAAAATTCAAATCTTTTTCAACAAAACAAAATATTGAAAAAGAAAAATGATGATTTAAAAAAGTTTAAAGTTGATAGTGTTTGCAATCAAAGTGATTTCAAAAAATAATTAGATGAGAAAACAATGTTTTATGAAAAGATTAAAGAAGAACAAGCCTTGTTGAGAAAAAAAAAATGAATGATCCTAGTGATTTTCTTGAAAAAGAGAAACAAGATATTTTGGAAAAGAAAAATATTAGGAATATTTTGATTAATAAAAATTTTACTACTTATAGGAAAAATGGATTATGCTTTGTTAGATCCCTTCATTTGAGAAATACTCATATTATGTGATTATTGTTGCCAACATGGTCATATGAAAAGAGAATGTTATGTAAAAAAATGTGAATTTGAGAATGAAAGCCATTTAGGTTTTAAAAGGATAAAACTAAGCCTTATGGACCCAAGAATAAATGGGTCCTAAATGTGAGCTCTCTTATATAGGTATTCAAAAAGAATTTAATCCAAGTGAAACTTGAAAAATGATGCAAAATGCCACTTGGAGTCAATAGAACAAAAAACTTGAATGTTTGAAAAGTATAAAAGAAAAAGGTAAATCATGATCAACAAGAATGATAACCAATATAAGTAGATGGAATGATATTGAGGAATGTTTTCAAAACTCAATTTTTTTTACCTCAAATTTGTATGAAATAAATAAGTGATATTTGAATGCTTGATTGATGTGTATCCTAGTATGTATTCTTGTGAGAATAGAACACATAGATTTGATCTGCCTAATTATTTTAAAATTCTATTTATATATGTCCTATGTGTGCTTGATCTTGAGAACCCCCAATATTCTTTTTTTCTCTTAACTTACAAAAAAAGGAGGAGTTTCTTGATATTTCTTCATGTATAATGTCCCTTTATATTTATCTATTTTTTGATGATGTCAAAAGAGAGAGAAAATTGAATTATACTTCTTTGTAAAATGGGTTTGTACTTAGGGGGAATTTATTTCATCAAAAAATTCATTATTTTATTTATCATCATAAAAAAGGGGGAGATTGAAAACTTAGATCGATCAGTGCTTGATTTTGATGATAACAAACAAAAATGATGATTCCTACTAATTTTTTGCCAAGTGCTTTATGAGACTATGGGTATACAATCAAAACAATCAATATTGAAAGTATTCAAATGCACAAAAAGTGATTCAAAGGATCGGACGCTGCTCAATTATTCGAATGTCCAACATATAAGGGTCACACTCTCAAATGGAATGATTCGGACTTTGGACAGATATTTAAGATGTCCACTACTTTCGGACACATTGATCGGATGCACAACGGCAGCATCGGCCGTTTGAAGAATTTGAGAAGAATTTGTCTACATTCTGTCTGTTATCAGATGAAGAGGATCGGATACAGAAGAAAGTTTCGGCCGTTTGACAGGAGCTAAAAGAAGCTTTTCACTCAATAATCGGATGCACGCTTTGGACACATCCCTGGTTTTGGGCGTCTGATAGTCTTAATGGGTAGTTTTCTAACAACTAGTTTTTTTGATTGTTAGAGAAATTTTTTGGGTAAAGTTTCACCATCTATAAATACCCTATGTATAGGTGTGGAAACAAAATATTGTATGGGTAAAAAATACAAGTTTTCAAGATTGATTTTTGGGTAAAAAAATATTTTGAATATTATAGAGGTGTGAAAAAAGCTCTTAGATTTATGAGATTTCTTACCGAGGAGAAGTAAAATCTTGGATAAGATGAGTCTCACTTGTAAGTATTTCTTAATTTGTTGAGTGAGTTTTCAATTGTAGTTAGTTGAGAGTTAACTAAGAGAGTTGTAAAATTCCATGGCTATACTAAAGGATTTTAGGGTGAGGAAGGAATGAGTCTTCACTTGTACAAGTTGGTTAGTATCACCATCAATTGAAAAAACTACTTGGTTTATTCAATTCTAAGCTTGGAAGAAACTTGGGAGTTTGTTTGGATTGCATTTCTCTCTTCTTTTATTCTATTGTATGGTTATATTGTTTCATTTTTATTGCTATTTTGTATGCTTGATTGTGTAACCACTTTGGCTAATTTTGGTTAGTTAAAATTGGGTGAATATTTGTAATTACTTGCTTGATTCTTGAACAACTTAATTCATCCCCTCTTAGGTTGTTTTTGGGCCCTAAGAATTGGTATCAGAGTTTGATCTTCTAGAGATTAAATTCAATCAGTTTAGGAGTAAAGATGGCAATCAATAATATTTTATTTTTAGAGAGACAATCTATTATTAGACCACCTATGTTTAGTGGTTCACTTTTTAGTAGTTGGAAACAAAGAATAGAAGTTTTCTTACAATCTATTGATATTGAATTTTGGTTTATTGTTAATCTAGATTCTTATGAAACTACTCTTTTGGATGCAAATATGAGTAAAAATAGATCTAAAACTAGGAATGAATTGAGTGCTCAAGATAAGTTAATCTTACTTTAAATGTAAAATTTATGTATGTTTTGTATAATATTTTAGATGCCAATGAATCTTATGGAATTAAAGGTTGTAAATTGAATTAAAAAATTTGGAATAAATTGTGTGAGATACATGATGGTAGTCAAGATATTAGAACAAAAGAAATTTCAACTTGTTGCTAAATAAGAATTTTTCAAAATAGAATCTTATAAGAATGTTGATAAGATATATTGTAGATCTTGAATTGCTTGATAAAGAATATACTTTGGGTCAGAAAAATAGAAAATTTTTGAATGCTTTATCCAAAAATTAGGAAAGTAAAGTGACGACCATTGAAAAGGTTAAAGATTTAAATTCTATATCTATTGAGTTTTTTTATAAACTCTCTAACCTATGAATTGAGACTTGAATCTAAAGTGGAAGAGGAGAAAAATGTTAGAGCCAAGAACTTATCAAGAATGATTTGCTTTCAATTGATGGTGAAGATGTAAATGTTATAACTCTTATGGTAAAAACCATAAAAAAACTCTTCAACAATAAGAGAGGATTTAGAAGAGGCGGTCTAAGTAACAACCAATTCTCAAATACTGCCAAAATAAGAGCAAATAGAAGACAAAACTTCAATAACTTCCAAATCACATAGAATGATTACAATTCGGATGGTGAGGTTGAAAAAAATATGACAAGGGTCAAATGGCATTTATGGCTGTGGCGACTCCACTTCCCCCTAAGGCGAACTAGAGGGTTGGCGGGCCATTTGCTTAGCTCTCGCCAGGACTCACGCAAGCAATCTAGCCCAAATCATTCCGAAGAATAACCTAAGCTATTACAATAACGAATCTCCCAGAATAGATCAATTGCTAAAGCCACATAAAACTTAACTATTCACTCTCCAATTCACGACCAATATTCATTCTTATTTCTAAGAAAAGGTCCATTCCCAAACTTTGCCTGATTTTCAATTTTTATGCGAGTATATACATATATATATATATATATTTTGTAAAAAGGAACAACAAGTAATTGGATATATACCCAGTAATGGTTAAGCAAAAATTGAAAGGACTTTCATTCCATCCAGGTCACACCACAAATAATGAATACAAAACTTGGAAGTTCAAATATTCGTAAAAATTTAAAACATGCCTATAGGGCCAATCACAAGATAGATGTAACGTAATCATTAAATTCACAAGGGAGAACCTTACTAGTTACTCAACTAGGTCAATCCATTATAATACCAGTAGATCTCATCTCCTCGTTCAGTTTCGATTTAGATCAAGTACTAGGATCCCATTGGATTATACAAGACTGTCTATCAATTTTTCCTTCTATTATCTATCTAACTCTTCTAACGGTTTTGAACCATTAATATCCTTTGACGAGTTAATCTTAACTTTTCCTCGTGTCTCTTTTCAAGTTCAAATCGGATCAATATTTTCAAATTTAAGGCCGTAAGGTTTAAAAGGACACTTTTATTTCAAACTAAAATTATCTGTATTTTTAAGTTCCGTAAATCCAAAAATCACTAGTCCTATACCAATCAAAAGTTCTACATTTGTCCCAAAAGGCATCCTTTCAAGATAAAATTTGTAAATAAATGGATCTTGACCTTAAATTACAGCTTTAACAAATAGGAAAAACAATAATGAATTTGACATTTCATTTATCTTAGGAAAATTTCCGATGCTCATAGAATTTAAGAAAATTTGGAAATTTTTACACGGTGAAAAGAGCCATTGTGAACTTTTAAATCTAATAAACGAAACTAAATTTTGGATTTTTTTTAATGATATATGTGTGTGTATATATATATATTACACCAATGCATCACAAATTTTAAAACTGTACGGTGTTCCTTTTTGTAAAAGAAAAAATTTTTTTTAGCAAAACCAGGTTTAAAAATTATTTCCTTTCAACTTCAAATTTCATTTTCAAGAATCAACGTTTAAAATATTAAGCAAAATTTTGCCAATGATTTGTAAGAAAACAGGGCTAAAGATAACTAAACGTGTTCGGCCAGCAGCAATACTACCAAAATTTTCACCGATCCTATCATCACTTCCTTATTATAATTCATCAATCTCATGAATTAACCACAATATGCCATAATCAACATATATCAAGCTCTCTTATCTTATGCGGCAAGAATCACCAAAATTTTACACTATGAAGGATAGAGAATTCCCGAGGCATCTAGCCTAGTAATCAAAGTCCAAGGAATCTCTTCCATAACCCAAGCTCAATTAACCGGAAATCATTGAATTTAACCATAAACTTGTACATCTAACGAGTTCAAACACCTATCTCATCCAAAACTCCAACCCTAATTATAACAAGTCTTAGATCTCCAAAGTTTATCATAAATTTTGTCACACTCGCACTATTTGAAACTTCTTAATAACATCTTCTCTTATCCACTAGTTTACCCCTTTTTTTTTTTTTTTTTAAAACAAGGTCATACAAGAGGGAGAATAATCAACCAAAGTGAGAGCATGTCATTGCATGAGTCGATAATGAAAATAAAACTTTGCATGTGTACTTCCAAACAAGTTAACAAGCCGACATGATCAGGTACAGAATTTATAGCATTCAAATACTTCAAAAGGGATCAAATATCATGCTTAACAAAACATATAGGCCAAAGCACAAGTATCACCCCAACTATCATAAACTAAAGGTATAAAAGGTCGTGCTTTATAGTCTAGCTTGTAACTGAGCGAGGGAACTTAATTCCCTTAGGTAAGGCCAACCTCAATTTGAACATTAGAGCTACAACAACTATCTTTTCAATTAAAGTTCTGCATTCCATCGTAATATCTATCCTTTAACAAGCACGGGTCACCACATACTTAACTAGGTACTACAAAAGGTAGGCCTTCCAAATTCCAAGACATAATTCCAGTTATGTTCCCAAGGCAAGATCAAGGTATATCAACTCTAAAATATATCCAGTGGCAATGCTCAAGCACTAAAGGTTATCCCAAACAAATTAATCATTTATTTCCCCATAACTTAAATCAAGAACGCCTCCAAGCAAATGCCATTATTCAAGAAATTTACTTACTATCTTTTAAACAGTGTTTAATCTCTTACAATCTTCTTCTCTCTTGCTAGTCTAGCACAATAATCCTCAATTATTGAATCTTAATAACCATCGAAACCACAATTGCTCACTACTTCACTTTTTCACTTAATATTCAAACGAGCCCGAATCCCACTGTCCGGCATCCTCAACTTTTAGAATTTAGGATACACTACAGAGATCTGAAACCTAGAGTTCTGATACCACCTGTGGTGACCCCACTTCCCCCTAAGGCAAACTAGAGGGTTGGCGGGCCGTCTGCCTAACTCTCGCCAGGACTCGCGCCAGCAAACTAGTAAAATCCTTCCAAAATATAGCCTAAACTATTACAATATTGATCCTCCAAAATAGACCAATAACTAAGACCACATTAACTTCAGAGATAATAGCACCTTCAGATAGCGACTCGTCGATTCTTAAACACCTTACGCGTTACAAACCATGGAATAAAATCAAACAACGCCAATTAACAAATTCATACTCACCAAATACATTCTTACAAGCTAATTAACAAATTTACACAAGCCACATAACCAATCTAGGGTTTACACTTTTCCAGCTTCAAGTGGCAACCCGAAACAAAACTACATTGTTTAATCCGAAATACATTACAACTACAGAGCTAAGTCATAAGGTTCAAATACATTCATAAGAAAATAAAAGTAGGCTCAGATCTCTCAAATGTCAAGACCTGTCAAGGAAAACAAATAAACGTGGGGTGAGCTATAGCTCAGTGGTGCCCCAAAACATGCAATCAAATAAAACAAATAACACGCATTGATTTCAACTAGAGTAAACAACTAGGAAAGCGTGTAACAGTACAAGGTAGGATACAGGGCTCTCAGGAGCCATTTCTCCACGAGCTTGATCAAAATTTTCCGTAGTCGAACCCCGTCAACTTTCACTATCTAAGGTCCATGTAGAACTTCTTATTTTTCTTAACTCTGGCCACCAATTATACCCCTATTCAGGACCCGAACGCCAAGCGCGAAAGTGGTAATACTCGAGTATACCTTAATATAGGCTGGTCGAGGGATTCACCCAACGACGTTACGTCCAACACGTGGCTACTAGGTCAGGATAAGAGGCCCTCCCACCTTTAAGGTGTGGTACATTCCCCTGCCTAGTGATTTAGTACTTGAGATAGGATAAGAGACCCTCCCACCCTCAGGTGTGGTACATTCCCCTACTCAGTGCTTAGCAAGTGCAAGCAGGATGTTCACGAAAACATTTCACACAAGTCACCACTCGAAAGGCTAGTGTGATAAAGTACACACTGCTCACTTCGATGGATCAGAAACCATTTTTCAGTTTTCACATATCAAGTCAAGAAAGCACTTTAATCAAGTAGGCATAGAACAAGTAGGGACACTTACCTAGGAGTGAAGCTCAAAGGTCAAGCTGGGATTCAAAATTCCACGTCCTCGCTATACCCTAGAAAACCAGGTTTTAAAACTATAAGTTTTACTATACAAATGCTTGATTTATATACAAGATTATCGGGTTTTATAGCTAGATTATTTTCTCGAAGTAACTCAACCATTCTTTTGAAATTAAAACTAGTAAAAATGATAAAACATTCCGTATGGTTTCTTTTAAGAAAAATACTTTTCTTTCTAGAGGAGCAAATAGAACTTATTTATGTCAAATGGGTTTTCTTGCCAAACAAGTTTTCTACGGCTTTTGTTTAAAACTATTAAAATCTCGCGTTTGTAACGAGTTTCTCAAAAACAACTAGCCAGGGACAAATTTTAAGGAAAGAACAGAAAATAAAAGAATACCTAGGGTTTTAAAAGCAAGTGAAATCATTTTCTAAAAATAATAAAGCTAATTTAAGCTAGGAAAAGAAATAACTAGTTGACAATGTATTTCAAATCCCGAATTTCTCACGTGATCGTACAAGACGAATTTTTTGTAGTTTAATACATAGAGTAAAATATATTCACTTAGCCCGATTTGAAAATACTCAAGTTCACAGGGTCAAAACGAACTTTTCAGATTCCGATTCACAAGCACATTATATCTCAGATTTGCCAATATAGCAAAATCACATTTCAAACAGCAATATCACTTGGACTTCGTCAATCATTAGCCCTGGGTTTCAACAGATTCATATCTGATTAAAATTAAACAAATGACAAAGGCTTCATCAATCATTAGCTCTTGGTATCCAACAGGCTCATATCAGATCACAATTAAACAAATAAATTCAAGGCCTCTAGGCAATTCCATCGACTAAACCGCAAGGGTTTTATCCACCAAGTGAAACTAATAACATGTAATTCCAGCAGTTAATTCCATCAAAATTTAACGCTTGTGCAATTCACTCAATTAGCCAAGAATTTCCATCTCAACATTTTAGCCATAAACATTAAATTGTCACCCCAACTTTCTCATGCATGACCCTCTTAAAATATTCTAGAGTGAAATCAACAAGTGTGGAATATTTTACAGCTTGTCAAACTTTAAATGCAACAATTTGGAATCCCAAAATTCCTAAAGAAAACTGGAAAAATCTTTTCTTCTTCACTCGGCTATACTGGAAAAATTCCAGCAGCTTCATTTAACTATTTCCAGTTCAATCTCCCAACATATCAAGAGTTTCACATCTATATAGCTTACAAGACTTAAGACACACGTATATCAGGCATTTCTAAACATCATTTCCAAAGAAAATTTCCAAAAACAAGCTGCAATTCCAGCTTCACTCCCTCGGCACAAACAGAAATTTTTCCAGCACTTAGTTGGTCATAATCCAGCTTTTCTTTCGGCCAAAGCCTTGTATTTGGCACTCAAATCCAGCATGCAACTCCTTAACTAATTAATTAACGTTTCTAGTTCAAAATCAGATTCGGATAACAGCCACATTCATCCGAAATTCCAGAAACTTGTTCAGCTCTTCTCGGCTAATCTTGCATGCAACAGAATCCATTTCATTTTTTTATTTTTCTGGCTTAATCCGAGCTAACTAACCTCATGCAAGACTTAATCACTTAGTTTTTTAGTTAGCTAATCACATTTATGAGCTCAGATTACTTCAGAGAAACAAGATTAAAGCGGCAGTTCCATTTCAGCTTCTCGGCAAACCCATTTCCTTCAAAATTAGATTTTTCCTCTTATTCAATTCATCATCCGAACGCCTAAACTTCACATGCATGGCCATAAACAATTTAATCTACCTCTGATCAACTCATCTTAGCTCGGAAATTACCTCAAATTGAAGCTTATACACGCGACAAGAAAGCTGTCAAATTCTCCTCCTCTCGGCTCGCGCAAGGACTGCAGGTGTTGGTCCTGGTTGCGGATGGTTGCAGCTGTGGTTTTGATGGCTGGAGCTGATGAAGGTGGTGATGATCAGCAGCTCCCGCAACTGCCTCTTGCTCTCTCTCACTCTCTCTCTGTCTCTCTCACTTAACTTGCTCGGACAGAACAGAAAGGTTGCCGCTCGTGCGGCTTCCTTTCTTTTCTTTCCTCTCGGCTTGCAGAGTGCAGCTCTCTCTCACTCCTCGTCGATGATAACAAGGCAAAGGAGAATGTTGTTGTGGGTTTGAGGTGTGGTAGTGTGGAGATGAGATGGAGATAAGTTGCGGATGAGGGAGTTGAGTGTGCGAGTGGAAAAGAAATGCAGTCCGGCAGAGAATGGAAATTTTCTGATTTGAAGAGTGGCCAATGGAGCTCGAATGGTTGCATGGAAATTTCCGAGATAGTGGAGGGCTATTTTAGTCTTTTCTCGTTTCCTCCAAATTTCTACTTAAGTCCTCAATTCTAGTCTAATTCCAAAATTTACCCCAAAAATAATTGAATGCCTAACGATATACTAATCTCGCAAAGATTCAATTATCGAGATTTTAACGTCCTAAGTGTATCCAGTGTCCTTGTAACGGTTTATCTAAAATATATCGATTTCGTCTTAATTCTAGGGTTCCCGTTAACACTTAACGTTATTAACACTTAAAATTAGCTATCGGAATTCAAAGGATTAATATTAAAGCAATAAAATACTCTACATCAAGAAATATTAATTTAGCTTGGCAAAAATTCAAATAGTTTAGTATGTTGCACAATTAAATGAGTTGTATCATAAGAATTATTTTTACATACCTAACTAAAACAAATAATAATAAAATTTATTCAAAGTCTAAAATGCACATGCAACAAGTATATATATGTATATATGTATATATATATATATATTTTTTTTTTCAAGGCTCTCACAATGGCCATTAGAGATAACGAGGTATTTTTTAACTATTCCTCTAATGATGAAAATGATGATGATATTGAGCCATTTGTGATTAAATTGCATGATAGTTTGAGCAAATTTTATGCAAAAAATAAGGATTTGAAAATCAAGATCAATGCTTTGTTAAAGAAAAATTCAAATCTTTTTCAAGAAACTAAAATGTTGAAGAAGAAAAATGATGATTTAAAAAAGTTCAAAGTTGATATTGTTTGCAATTAAAGTGATTTGAAAAAAAAAATTAGATGAGAAAACAATGTTTCATGCATAGATTAAGGAAGAACAAGCCTTATTGAGAAAAAGAATGAATGATCCTAATGATTTTCTTGAAAAAGAAAAACAAGATATTTTAGAAAAAGAAACATATTAAGAATACTTTGATTAATAAAAATTTCACTTTCTAATAAAAATATTAGGAATATTTTGATTAATAAAAATTTTACTACCTATAAAAAAAAAGATCATGCTTTGTTAGATCCTTTTATGTGAGAAACACTTGTATTTTACATGATCATTGTTGTCAATATGGCCATATGAAAAGAGAATATTACATGAAAAGAAATGTGAATTTGGGAATGTAAACCATTTAGATTTTAAAGGGTAAAACTAACCCTTATGGACCCAAGAATGAATGGGTACCAAAAGTGAGGTCTCTTGTGTCGGTATCCAAGAAAAATTTAATCCAAGTAAAGCTTGAAAGATGATGTAAGATATCACTTGGAATCAAAAGAACAAGAAATTTGAATGTTTGAAAAGTGTAAAAGGAAAAAGGTAAATCATGATCAATAAGGATGATAACCAATATAAGTAGATGGAATGATATAAAAGTGTGTTTTCAAAACTCAATTTTTTTACTTCAAATTGTGTATGAAACAAATGGGTGATATTTGAATTCTTGATTGATGTGTATTCTAGAATGTACTTTCGTGAGAATATAACACATAGATTTTATATGCCTAATTATTTTGTAGTTCTATTCATATATGTCCCATGTGTGCTTGATCCTGACAACTTCCAATATTTTTTTGTTCTTGACTTGCAAAAGAAAGGGGGAGTTTCTTGATATTTTTTCATGTATAATGTCTCTTTATACTTATTTATTTTTTCATGATGTCAAAAGAAGGAGAAAATTGAATGATATTTCTTTGTAAAACAGGTTTTTACTTAGGAGGAGTTTATTTTATCAAAGAATTCATCATTGTATTTGTCATCATTAAAAAAGGAAGAATTGAAAACTTAGGTTGATCAATCCTTAGTTTTGATGACAACAAACCAAATGATGATTCATACTAATATCTTTCCAAGTGCTTTGTGAGAATATAGCTATACAATCAAAACATTTAAGATTGAAAGCATTTAAATACACAAAAAGTGATTCAAAGGATCGGATGCTGCTCAATTATTTGAACGTCCGATATATAACGATCACACTCTCAAATGGAATGCTTTGAACGCTGGACAGATATTTAGGACGTCCACGACTATCGGACGCATTGATCAGAAGCACAACAACAGCATCGGCCGTTTGAAGAATTTGAAAAGAATCTATCTACATTCTGTTAGCTACCGAACGAATAGGATCGGACACAGAAGAAAGATTCGGCTGTCCGATAGGAGCTAAAAGAAGCTTTTCACTCAGCAATCGGACGTACGCTTTGGACACATCCTTGGCTTCGGATGTCCAATAATCACAATTACTAGTTTTCTAACAACTAGTTTTTTGACCTTTGGAGAAGCCTTTGAGGCAAAATTTCACCATCTATAAATACTTCTAAGTATGAGAACAAACTAGACTTTTGCCTACATAATATGCAAGTTTTCAAGAGTGATTTTTGGGTAAAAAAAATATTTTGAATATTGTATAGGCATGGGGAAAGTTCTTGGATTTGTGAGATTTCTCGTTGAGGAGAAGTAAAACCTTGGATAAGGTGAACTTTACTTGGAAGTAGTTCTTAATTGGTTGAGTGAGTTTTCAATTATAACTAATTGAGAGTTAATTATGATAGTTGTAAAACTCCTTGGCTCTACTAAAGGATTTTAGGGTGAAGATGGAATGAGCTTTTACTTGTACAAGTTGGTTAGTGTCACCATCAATTGAAAAGTTATTTGGTTGATTTTATTTGGTTTATATTTCTCTCTTTTTTCTTTTATTCTATTAGATGGTTAAATTGTTTCATCTTTATTGCTGTTTTGTATACTTGAGTGTGAGATCACTTAAGCTAATTTTGGTTATTTAAAATTGGGTGAATATTTGCAATTACTTGCTAGATTCTTGAACAACCTAATTCATCCCCTCTTAAGTTGTCTTTGGGCCCTAACACACTTTATATAGGCACAACATTATAATTTCAAAATCGAATGACAATACATGGATAATTTATGTAAAGAAAATTTATTAGGAAGAGGAGAATCCTAATTTAATATATATTTTTATTCTAAATACTATTTAAACTATTTGTTGTATGACTTCTAGATTTAACATTCAATCAATTATTTTTAGGGATCGTGGTTACATTAACAAATAAAGGTAATTACCAAAATGAAGTACTTGTATCGATTTTTGGAAAAACTCCCTATTGTTTTTCTTGTCTTTCTTTTGTATTAAATCAAATATTCAATACTAAAGTTTTAATATTTCTTGGCTGCTGAGGTTTTGGCCTAGTGATAAAAGTTGAGACGATAAAACTTTGAGATTTTGGGTTCAAATCCCCTTTCTCCTCCCACTTCTTAATTCCACCCTTTCCCTACTTTAAAAAAATTAAAGAAAAGATAATACAATTTTAATATATTTATATTTATGTTCATCTACATTGACAATTCTGTTAAATAATTGAAAAGCAGAACATTTTTTGGCCTAGCAATAGGGAAATTTAAGGTTCTGGCGGCAGAGGGTCTATCTCCAGAGCTTTGGTTATGGCTGCCCTCCAGCCGCTGGTGGAGGGGCACAAGACTTCCCCTATAAAGGAAAAGTCTTTCTCCCAATTATTTTCCAGCCCTGCAACATCCCCCATTCGGCTGCCGCCTGTATCATTGTACAAGGGGGAGGCGGCTGTCATCTTCATGAAGGAAGATGCTGAGAAACTTGCAGCACCTTTTCGCAATTTTCCCATGGCAGATCGGTGCTGGAGGACATCAGGAAGTTTTTCTCTACACTAAGCCTGCAGGACCATGTTTCGGTAGGTTTGTTGGACTACCGGCATGTCCTCATCAAATGCACTGTTGAGGAAGATTTCAACCGGATATGGACGCGTGGTATCTGGCATCTAGGGAGGTATTCGATGCGGGTTTTCCGTTGGACCCGAGATTTTCACGACCACAGAGAATCATCACTGGCTCCATTGTGGGTGTCCTTGCCGACGCTACCAGTTCACTTTCATGATAAACACTCCTTGTTCTGCATCTTGGCTCCAGTTGGAAGGCCTCTCTTTGTCGACACGGCTACGGCAGCAGGGACTCGTCTGAATGTGGCTAGAGCGCGTGTTGAGATTGATCTTTTAAAACCACCCTGCTCCCGGGTGTGGGTGGCAGTTGAAGAGGAGCCTGGGTTTTGGCAAAAAATTGTTATAGAGGATCTGCTGAAATACTGCTCTACATGTTGGTGCCTGGGACACTCTGTTGAGGAGTGTAGGAGGGATCCGAAAGTGCAGGGAGCTACTAGAACTCGAGGACAGACTGGGGCTGTGATGCGAACGACGCAACTTCAGGTTGCAGCAACTGACAGAAAGCGTGTGATTGATACCAGTGGGGATGACTGTGTGGTGCCGGAGCGCAGGTCGATTGTGCAAGATGCTGTCAAGGATGATACCCAGCCACTGCAAGGAGAAGCGCCTCATGGAGCAGATGTCCCTGTGTGCGATGGGGAGCATCTCAGGGAGGAGGAGCAGGAGTGCATGCGGCCTGGGCATGTTGAGGAGGCCATGGTTCACCCAGCACCACCAGTTTTGGTGTAGCATTCGGTGCAAGAGGAGGTGTCCCCATTGGCACAGGGGGGCCAGGTTGCTGTTGAGAGCAGTGTTGCTGTTGACAGCATCGTGGGAGTATCAGACTCAGTTGTGTGAGAGATAGCGGGCTTAGCAGAGGTGAGCACCAGGTGGTTGGAATCAGCAACCGACGATGGGACAACGGCTGAGGTGGAGGAGGACTTGCTGCAACTTCCATGTGTGGCTAGAAATTTATCTCCGAGGGGGGAAAGGCTGCCAAGGACTCAAAGGGCTTCACCTTTGCTACAACTCAACATTAATCAATCCGCGGTAATCGAGAATGCAGCAAAGAAAGCGAGGACCAGGGATATAAGGGCGAGGTTCCCGTTGGATAGATAGCTTCGGTCTTCGTCAATCTTTTTGCAAAATTTCTTCCAGGTTCTATCATGATTAACGGTCTTTTTTCAAATATCTGAGGGGTCTCTAGACCACTTAATCTAAGAAGATTAATTAAACTAGTTCTCTTACATAGCTTGAAATTGGTCGCTATGTGTGAACCAAAGCTGGATTTAGCTCAAATTCACTCCATACGTTTGCATCTACATTTTGACTCGGTGGTAGCTAATGACTTAGCAGATATATGGGTGTTTTATAGTTCACCGATCACTTGTACGATAATTGGGACCTCTGATCAGCATGTATCGATGTCGATTCAACATCCGTGGCTACCTAATTCCTTTATTTTTTCATTTGTCCATGCTAAGTGTACAATTGTGGAGTGGAGGGGATTGTGGCAGGCACTCCTTCGTGACAAACCCAGCTCGCTTCCCTGGTACATATGTGGTGACTTTAATGGAATTATGGCACCATATGAGAAGCGTGGGGGCCGACCTTTTAGCAACTCGGAGGGTTTGGAGATCATGACATTTATGGAGGAAGCGGGAGTTTTTGATGCGTGATTTTCCGGTTCTTGCTTCACATGGTGCAATGAGAGAAGGGGTAGAGCTAGAATATGGAACGCTTGGCTAGGATGTTAATCAATGGAGATTGGAGGCAGCCCGTCTCTGTGACCCACTTGGCCAGGCATCCCTCTGATCATGCACCGTTAAAAATCTCATTCAAGACTCCGGTGGATAGTAAACTGAGACCTTTCCGATTTTTAAATGTTTGGACATCTAAGACATCTCTGTTGGATGTTATTCGAGGTGCCTGGCAACGAGAGGTTGGTAAGAAACACAATTGGAGTTACGAAAAGCACACGCAGAGTTCCGTCAAGCGCTCTTAGTTGAGGAAAGATTTTGGAGCCAGAAGGCCCGAGTTAAATGGCTGCAACAAGGTGATTGCAACTCCAAATTTTTTCACGCACTGTTCAGCAGCGAAGAGTGCAAGGAGCTATACATAGAATTAAAACCATGAACGGAGAATGGCTGGAGGAGGATTCGGACATTACAGCTGAGGCAGTTCGGTATTTTGAAGAGTTATTTTCTGGACCTGAGATGGCTGCCACGGAGTTGTTGCAGTTACTCCCGAGTATTGTTACAGTGGAGGATAATGATTTATTAGAGGCTTGCCCAATGTTGGAGGAAGTAAAGCGAGCTATTTTCGATATGGATGGGGAAAGTGCAGCTGGCCCAAATGGCTTCACGGATAAGTTTTTTACCTTTGTATGGGATATTCTTGCACAGGACATACGTACTGCAGTTGTAAGCTTTTTCTGTGAGGCAGAGTTGCCTCAATTTATTACATCTACATTTATAGTATTGATCCCAAACGTGACCAACCCCCAGGATTTTTCTCAGTATCAGCCAATTAGTCTTTGTAATTTTTTTAACAAAGTGTTATCCAGAATTTTGGCCACTAGGTTAGCCACTATTTTGCCGAGACTTATATCCCCCCAACAGACGGGTTTCGTGAAAGGCAGGAACATCATTGAAAATTATTTGCTTGCTCAGGAAATTATGATGGTGATGGGTAAGAAGGCCAGAGGGGGTAATGTAGCTTTAAAATTGGACATGTCCAAAGTTTATGATCGGGTTTCATGGTTCTTCCTTTTAAATGTGCTTCGCAAATTTGGTTTTGGAGAGCGTTTTATTGATATGGTGTGGAGGCTAGTATCTAATGTTTGGTTCTTAGTCATTATTAATGGAGCGTCGTATGGGTTCTTTTAGGGGTGACAAACGGGTCGAGTTCGGGTTGGCGGGTCGGATTGAGGCTTAAGTATAACAAAGAACCTGCTAACCCGAACCCGACCCGCCAACCCGAAATGGGTCAGGGTACCTGACGCGAACCCGAAAATTTCGGGTTGGCGGGTCGACCCGAAATGACCCGAAACTTAATTTTAATTTATTAATTTATCACTGTAATTTCTAATAAAATCAATTTTTTCACAAAATTAATTACATCATCAAGTAATAAAAATTTAAATAAATAATTTCAAACCAAATCTAAAATAAATTAAACACCATAAAAGTGTTTTATTCCAAACCAAATATAATTTAAATTAAAACAACATAAAAGTAAAAAATAACATAATATATTATTTGTCCAAATATAATAATTTTAACTTCACACAAGTTAAATAAATTCATTTAGGATTAAGTAATTAATGCCTTTGGAAAAAAAGAATGATTTAGTTTAGTTAAATAAAATAATTTTTATGTTTATTAAATTAGTTTTAATTCGTAAACGGGTCACATCGGGTCATATCAGGTCACCACGGGTTGACCCGAAATTGACCTGTTTTCTTTTCGGGTTCATCGGGTTCGACCCGATTCTGACCCGAACTCCCAAAACCTCAACCCAAACCCATTAATTTCGTGTTAGGTTCGTGTCGTGTTTTCGGATCGTGTCAGGAATTGTCACCCCTAGGTTCTTTAAATCGAGCAGAGGTCTTCGGCAGGGTGATCCTCTATCACCAGCTTTATTTGTTATTGGGGAAGAGGTCCTGTCAAAGGGTTTGAATAGCCTTACCTCCCAGTATGGTTACGTAGGTTTCAGTGTTCCCCGGGGATGTCCCCCTGTGACTCATTTAGCTTTTGCCGACGATGTGATTATTTTTGCCAATGGTTCGGCAAGGTCTCTTAAGGACATTATGTCTATGCTGGAGTTATATCAAAGGTCATCGGGACAATTGGTGAACATCCAGAAGTGTGGTTATTTGGTGCATCTGTCAACCGCTTTGAGTTGTTGCAGGGTGATTGAGCACATTACGAGTTTTTCTAGACAGAAGTTTCCGGTTCGTTAATTAGGTTTTCCACTATATATTGGGAGGTGTAGATCATCCTTTTTTGGAGGACTATGTCAAACTCTTACTGGGAGAATTTTGTCGTGGAAGTCGAGATTACTATCACGTGAGGGTAGAATGGTGTTAATTAAGCACGTTCTTTCATCTATTCCGACTCACCTACTATCTGCTGCGGTGGTGCCAGCTGCCGTATTTAGTATGATAGAAAAGATTTGTTCCAAGTTTTTATGGGGGTCTTTGGATGAAATATCTAAATACCACTGGATTCGGTGGTCTCAGTTGTGTTATCTAGAGGTGGAGGGAGGTATTGGTGTTCGAAGAATAAGGGATGTCTACACGGCATTCTCGTGTAAACTCTAGTAGAATTTTCACATAGACATGTCACTCTGGTCGGCTTTTATGCGAAGAAAGTATTGTAGTGGAATTCATCCATGCCAGGCGGATATCAGGCTGTATGATTCAGCTACTTGGAAACGTATGTTAAATGTTAGCTGACAGATTGAGCTATCGATGTTGTGGATGGTGCTTGAGAGGGCGTGTAGTTTCTGGTATGATAACCGGCTGGGGAATGGTGCTCTATTTTTGAAAATGACTAGTGTTCCGAATCTTTCCTTTGAGGATTTCATACGTGATGGTAGATGGGATGGATAGTTACTGGCTCAGGAACTTCCCCCAGATGTGGTCACCCTAGTGATGCGAATGCCTGTGCCAAAGGAGGGGCGAGGGGACGAGGCTGTTTGGATGCCGTCAAAGTCTGGAGTTTTCACATTAAAATCTGCTATCAAGAGGTTCGCCAGGCTCGTGCCAATTCGGTTGTACTTTCTCACATATGGCACGACTGTATTCTGTTGAAAATCTCATTTTTCATGCTCCGACTACTTATGCGGAGATTGCCTCTAGATGATGTTCTGAGGAACATGGGGTTTCACTTACCATCCAAGTGTCGTTGTTGTGAAGCAGCGGGAGAAGAATCGTTGGACCATGTATTTTCTAGGGGACAGACAGCCATGGAGGTTTGGACCCATTTTAATGATGTTTACGGCCCTGTCTTGCCAAATGAGAATATATGAGCATGGCTGGTATCATGGTGGATGGCCCACCCCAATTAGCCTACAAACGGAATATTGTAGTTAAAATTCTGCCGAGTTTCATTTGTTGGAATATTTGGAAGGCGAGGAATAAAGCTGTTTTTGAAGGCAGGAAAATGCGTAGTAAGGATATCTGCTGGGCCATTTTCTAGGATGTGGCAACCTTGTTTGAGGCTCAATTCGCGCAGCAAGCTAAACGGCAAACATTCCATCACTTTTATGACCTTATCTCTCAGTTACGGCCGGTATACGAGATCCAACTTCTGCATTGGACAACAAGCATAGGCAGGGTGCTAACGCTTAATACCGATGACTGCTCTAAGGGAAATCCGGGAGTGTGTGGGGGAGGTGGTGTACTTAGGGATTCGGATGGAGGCCTCATTTTAGCATATTCCGCATTTTTAGGCAAGTCGGCCAGTCTATGTGTAGAAGATCAGGCAGTTTTGATAGGTATCAACTTGTGCATTGAGAGGAGAATTGATTGAATCTGCGTGCAATCAGACTTCACTATTTTGGTTGGCATCTTGCAGCGACAGTTTCAGTGTCCTTTGAAGATTCAGAGAACGGTGGAGCGTATATGGGAAATGGTGGCAGAGGACTCTTGATTCTCACATTGGTATTGAGAGTCAAGTAAGGTGGCGGACATCTTAGCTAATGTTGGGGTGTCCCATCCTCAGGAAGCCATGCGCATTTATGCCACGGTGGACAAGCTCCAATCATTGGCTCGAGGGGAAGGTTGGGTAGACTAGGCGTACCATCTATTTGAAATAAGGTTGTTAAGAGTCGGTGTATTGAAGTATGAGGGCAATGCCCCCTGTTATGGGTTGTAAGTTTATGCTTCTATGAATAAAGAGTATTTACAAAAAAACAAAAAAAGAAACAACTATATGCATTATGTATTTCATTTGATACTTAATTAATAACCAATTAAAATGCCAAAAAAAGGAAAAAATTGTTGTTCAATCAACTTAATTTACATATAATTGTTTGCACTAAAAGGGATATTTAATTAGTGTTTAATTATCAATGTTAGTGAAAGCATAATAAAACATCTTATCAATCAACTATTGATATAGCTAGACATATTATGCCAAATTTAAGATCAACTATGCACAAAAAGAAGAAACAATTAGAAATTCCTATATGAATAAATGCAATAAAAAATAAAAAGGAAAGTTTATTTGGCTTTTTGTTTTTTAGTCTTAAAATTTCTAGTGCATATAACACTATTTCAACAGAATTCATTTATAATTTCATCATCAAACCCTTAATATCATATTTAGAATTTAAGGAACCATAAAGGATGAAAAGTGTAAAGTCAAACTAACGACCAAACTGAAATTTGATTTTGACTTTTAGGAATGGTATCAATCATCCTAAATCTCCTCAAAACTAGAAAGTTTGGAGATGAAATTTGTTTTTCTTGAAATATGTGGGACTAATTTGACACACAATCCAAATATTAGGGAACTATTATGAAATAATTGAATATTGTGGATATCTATCACCTTTATCTCATCCCTTAGATGGTGACAAGTCTTCCACACTTTTCAAGATGATAAAGCTATCATGACTTTTGAGGTGATAAAGATGACACGACTTTTAATAAAACTATTACGAATCTCGATAAAGCGAGGTGATAAGCTCGTCGTAACTTATGGGAAGATTATATCACCATCTTGAAGAAGTTAGCTGCTATACTTTTTCCCTATAAATAGGGGTTAACCTTGACAGGTTGTCGAGGCCTGTGCAATAATAAAACCTGCTCAAACTAAAAGTGATTTCTGTAGATAGCGGTGAGCAGGGTCGAATCCACAGGGACTGGGAGTAATTATTTCTTCTCAAGTTCACAGTAACAAGGGGGTGTTTTTGTGCAGAAGGTGACAATCAAAGAAATTCAACTAAAATCTAAGAAACTACTAAAAATTAAATAACAAATTACTAAAATCTAATGAGTGATAATTAAGGATCTAGCCAAGGAATAACTTCAGCAATGGTTCACCTAATTGATCATTGAAGCAAAGGCAATTCCAATTATTTATCAATAAATAGGTTATAACTACCAAACAAGCGATGACAATCAACCCCTCCTTACTGTGTCGGTGATCAAGGTACGCCCGTTAATCACTGCTCTAATTGAGAAATAACCCTAGGTACGCCCGTAGAATTTAATTCCCCAATTGCCTTACGTATTAGAGGAGCCCTATTCTAACCAAATAACGCACTACCAGGGTTATTTTAGATTAGCCCGCGTATCCCCCTGACACGAATCTAATCGTGCCAGTTGTCACTATTTTGAGGTAATTAAACAATTACGGATTTAATACCCCAATTGACAATAGATTACCCAATCAATTAATTATCCGGATCCAAGACAACCAATTAATTAAATAACCATAAGCTTAGCAATCAAGGAATATGCAAATACCAATAAATAAAAGGAGAAGATTAAATTAAATCGATCTCACAGTTTTTAGATGAATCAAAGCATCCATTGCTCCTTGACTAGAAAGAGGGTTTAGCTCATTATTGATGAGGGAAACCCATGCAAAATTGTAACAACAGCTGCGGCCATTGTTCTTGCTCGCGCGAATTCAACTCGGCCGAAGGAATAAAGAAAAACGAGAAACTACGGAAAGTGATTCAATCTCTCAATTGCCGTTGACATGTCAAAGGAGAAGATACTATAAAGCTAACAAGAAAAGTCAACAAAAGCCACATTGGCTCCTGACATCCGTAAGAAGAAAACCAAAAAAGGTAAGAAAAGACTACAAAGGAAAAATCAAAAGCAAGACTAAACTAAAAGATGAGAAATCAAAAGCTAAGCTATTGCTCCTATTCTAATGGCTACTGTGCGGCTTCCGCCGCCCAGCCGAGAGAGGAAAAAGAAGACTTCGGCCTCCCCCTTTTAATGTTGTCTTCGGGCCAATTACCAAGAAGGGTTGCGGTTTGATATTCCAAAAATGTCCCTAGATGCCTGCTACTTGAACTCTTTCTTGATAATTGTCAAATTGACACTTGTTATGGTATTTTCGTTCTACTCCCTGAAATAAATGCGAAATATAAAAAATGAGTAGAATCTAGCAATTAATCCACATCAAGTCAGGTAATAGGAGGAATTAATAATAAAATAAATGATAAAATTGCAACCTATCAATTCCCCCCCACACCTAAATCATGCTTGTCCTCAAGCATAAGAAAAGTACACAGACACCAAAATTTGATAATGGTCATTGCTCTATCCAACAAATTGCCAAGGTACCAAGAAAAATAATAATCAAGCATCAATGGTCAAGTCCAAGAAACATCATCTCGGTTAGCTTCTAAACCACAAACTCCTCTAATTTCATGTTAACTAATCTAAGAAAAAGGAATAACGCATAACATTTATCAGCAAATGGTCCAACTATTAACCAAAATCTCAACATTAAATCCATAATTCGGCAAGCTGACTTTTATTACACACTAACACAACCTTCACTTTTTTTTTCATATTTTTTTTCCTACTTTTCTCTCTTTTTTTTCTCTTTTTTTTTTCAATAGTAACAAAAGACTTAGTCGCTAGCCATTTAAGCCTTTTGACGCGAACTTCAACATTGGCCGGATGAAGGAGCCCGGTTACTCAGCTTCTATCGCCACGTGACCACGTACTCATAGCAATTACTACTTTTTGATGCGAGAATCGACACTTTTGGTGAAAATCCCCGGTTACTCGGTAGTAAATACTAGCGGAGTACAGTCAAGTTTATTCATAGCTAAAAATCACAAAAACTCAATATAACACAAGAACCAAAAGAAAACTTGCATCAGCTAGCCTCATTTTCAAACATGGAGAACTAAAGTTAATAACCGGACCAATTCACATGAAAATGCCAATAATCATTCCCTATGCCTAGGAAAGTTAACTAAAAATTATAAGAGTAAAACAATCATCGATATTCACCAAAGAGATGTTTTTGGATTCAACCACATGAACTTGATACCCTTTTATTATTAAAACTTGGCAAAAGTAGAAATAGAGGCAATAATCCAACATCAAACCTTGGCATGCACTTACGAGCCAATCACTAAAAAGAAAAAAAAAATGAATGAAAGACACTAGCACCATAATTGCTCCCCCCCCCCCACACCTAAATCCTACATTGTCCTCAATGGAGGTAATAAAGTAATGAAAGTGAAGAGGACAACGAAACTTCCCTCTTTGAGTGGCCAAGAGGTAGGCGGGGGCGGTGGAGGAAACCAATGTGGTAGAAGTACGTGGCCAAGGTCTGAGACATCATAACTCAATCCAACCAGTAAATGCACAACTCTGTCCACCCAAAATCTCAACAAAGTCTCCAAGTGGATAATTAATTTTCAACTCAGAAGCGGCAATTCCAGCAATAGCAGTATAGAAATTAGACAATAACCACACAATCACAAGTTTTCCCTTTTTAATCAGGCAGCCAACCCATTAGAAAGAACAAATATTAGTCAAAATACCCCAACCAGTACCACTGGTGCACAACGTAGGCCAAAATCTATGAAATTATTATAGCAGAGTAGAACAGTAGTAAAGTAATAGCCCCAAATGTTAATCCAACCCCAAGAAAGAGAACGTGCCACCCAATGGAGTCAAATTGTAACAAGGGCCCCAATAATATGGCATACCAGTGATAGCATTTTAGAAATTGAAAAAATCACAACCCAATCACAAAACCTCAGCAGATGCAATTCAGTAGGCGCCAGTGATCCCCAACGCACAATTGAGAAGTAAAGTTAGTGCACTAATAATATTCGAAATCCAGCAAAGGTAGTCCAGGGGCAGAACAAATCGAGGAGAAGCTACTAGTGAAGCAATTCCAATGGCTGACCCAAAGTAATAAGAATCTCAACTCACAGTCAAAAGGAAACTTGGCTCAACTAAAATTTCAGCAAATGTCCTCCGAAATTTCACCAATTGCCATAGCAAAGCAAAGTAGCAGTAAAGCAATGGCCTCAAGTACTAACCCAGACACAAGACAGAGGCTAAACCCCTAAAGGAAGGCATCAGAGGACGGAAATTCCAGGGAATAAAGCAAGCAAAGGGGCCTTAGGTGGAAATCTAGTGCACTGAAGTCAATAATCAAAACCAATCCGGCTAGGAGGCAGAGGCTTGCACAAATAATTAGGCCCAGAATTACAGATAAAGTTTGGTCCCAACTCAATGATATAAATCAACAGGCAATTGAAATAAACTCCCGTGAAATCCGAACTGGAATCGAAGGATAGAACACCCCAAACAATGGCAATAAATTTTCCCGATTTTAACAAGCAGCTCAAGTGGCACAAAAGCCACGCAACTCAACCCACAACCACAGAGATAATCCAACTGCGCCACAGAAACTCTGGGTCATCGAAACCCAAACAATCTCTAACAACTATTCGAATTAATGCAATAATTAAAGCAGCAGATGGGAGCCCAATTGATTCCAAACCTGTCGGATGGGTTGGCGGCCAAGGATGAACAGCGGCGCAGGCTGGTCGAGCAGGCGGAGACGCGGAGGAGCTGGAAGTGAGGAGGGCCGCGGCTGTGCGAGGGGAAACCAGACAGCGGCGGCATGGGGAGCTGTATGTCGCGTGCGATTGAGAGTCTGAGTTGCGCGCGAGTTCGTGGCGCGCGGCTGTGGGCATGAGGCCGAGACTCTGGAGGAAATCCGGTGGCAGCACGAGCGGTGGAGAGCAGCGGCGGCGCACCAGCTGGTCGTCTGCTTGACGTGAGGTGCGGCAGTGGAGCGGTGGGGTTGCGTGCGGCAGTGGGCCGAGCCCGCGCCTGTGGCGGCGTGTGGACGGCGGCGGGCTGCTGGTCAAGGTATCCGGACAACAGAGAGGGAGCAGAAAGAAAAGAGAAAGAAAGAAGGAGAAAGAAAGAAAAAGAAAGAAAGAAAAGAAAGAAAAGAAAAGAAGGAAAAATTTTTTTTTTTTTTTTTTTAGTCAAAGAACTAGCTACGGTGAAGGAAAAATTTTTCTTCTTCTTGTTTTTTTCCTTTTTTTTTCTTTTTTTCTTTTGGTTTTTCTATATTTAATTGATTATTATTATAAAATTTTTTTCTTTTTTTAAATTAATTGAATAAATGAAATAATAATAATAGTTTTCCTATATTTTTCTTTTTTTTTTTATTTGAATCCTTACCTTTCCTGCGAACGTGACGCGGGCACGTCATGAGGGCAAGAGAGCTCCCACAAGTTTCAGAAGTTTCTGTTCGTGAGCTTCATGCACGTCACCACGCGGGCGCGTCATGACTGAAGGTCACCTACAAATCAGCAAAAACGAAAATTAACACCCAAAATCAGTCAAATTCAAGGAAAACAAATTTAAACTATGACACGAAACCAACAAACAACTAAAAGAAACAATTGGGTTGCCTCCCAATGAGCGCCTTTCTTTAATGTCTTTGGCTAGACATTATCACGTTTTGCTCATGGCGGATAAAATCTTGTAGCTCGTCTTAATGCTTCATCCTCTATATAGTCCTGATAACCCTCGTAGATGGAGTAATTCTTGGGCACACGAGTTACGGGCTTCCATGGACTAATAAATGGCGCTAAACAAGTCAACAATGATCTGCATTCTCCACTCACTCCTCCATCACACGCATTCATTGGTTCAAGATATTTTGCCATCTCCACTCTTAACTTATTCCTGTCATGAAATTTTAAATTTTCTGGTATAATAAAATCAATTTCAGTAACAGGAGTTGAAGAATGGGAGTCAGGAAAATATTGATTAAGGAGTGGAGAAGATGTCACCGTATTTGGAGATTGTTCACTGGAATCGTTCACTTGAATGAGTTGATCCTGGAGTCTCATTTCTTGCACTTCAGCTTCCTTTTCAACTGCATCTTTAAATCCGTTTTCTTGAAACTCTTGCAGTTCCATGTCATTTGGCCGGACAATTGCACTCTCATCTTCTTCTAGATCAACAATGGTTTCCGAGGGCAATTCTTCCCTTTGAGAAGCCAATCGATTCACTCTGGATGTCAATAGACATAGTTGATCTGCCAGATAATTCATTGCATCCTTCATCATCTCATCCTCCATTTGTGTCTCCTGTTGGAATTGGTATGTGTTAGTAGCTATTGGTTCAACTATTTCTTCAGGATACATACCTGACATAGATGACGATTCTTGAGACTCATACTGCTGAAAATTCATTGGCCCCGTTGAATAATTATAATTGGAGTTATCCCACCATCCTTGATCATACCCGTATGGATTAGGGTCATACCACGTTTGAGACCAGGGTGAAAAATCTCCGTAATTATTGAATGGGATACTCTGATTATCTTGATATTCGGGGCACATACCTGTTGAATGATCCCTGGCATAACAAATTTTACAGGTTGCAGCAGCCATTCTTTTTCTAATAGAGTTTACTGCCTCTGCATATGCAGACTCAGCAATAAAACTAGTCATATCGCATTTCCCGGAAAGAAAATCCAGTATTTCACCAAAATACGAAGTGTTAGAAGCCATAAAAAAAATAAGAAAAAAAATAAATTAAAAATGAAAACAAGGTGAACTCAAAAAGAAACAAATTAATCTAACACCAGTCCCCGGCAACGGCGCCAAAAATTGACAGGTTGTCGAGGCCTGTGCAATAATAAAACCTGCTCAAACTAAAAGTGATTTCTGTAGATAGCGGTGAGCAGGGTCGAATCCACAGGGACTGGGAGTAATTATTTCTTCTCAAGTTCACAGTAACAAGGGGGTGTTTTTGTGCAGAAGGTGACAATCAAAGAAATTCAACTAAAATCTAAGAAACTACTAAAAATTAAATAACAAATTACTAAAATCTAATGAGTGATAATTAAGGATCTAGCCAAAGAATAACTTCAGCAATGGTTCACCTAATTGATCATTGAAGCAAAGGCAATTCCAATTATTTATCAATAAATAGGTTATAACTACCAAACAAGCGATGGCAATCAACCCCTCCTTACTGTGTCGGTGATCAAGGTACGCCCGTTAATCACTGCTCTAATTGAGAAATAACCCTAGGTACGCCCGTAGAATTTAATTCCCCAATTGCCTTACGTATTAGAGGAGCCCTATTCTAACCAAATAACGCACTACCAGGGTTATTTTAGATTAGCCCGCGTATCCCCCTGACACGAATCTAATCGTGCCAGTTGTCACTATTTTGAGGTAATTAAACAATTACGGATTTAATACCCCAATTGACAATAGATTACCCAATCAATTAATTATCCGGATCCAAGACAACCAATTAATTAAATAACCATAAGCTTAGCAATCAAGGAATATGCAAATACCAATAAATAAAAGGAGAAGATTAAATTAAATCGATCTCACAGTTTTTAGATGAATCAAAGCATCCATTGCTCCTTGACTAGAAAGAGGGTTTAGCTCATTATTGATGAGGGAAACCCATGCAAAATTGTAACAACAGCTGCGGCCATTGTTCTTGCTCGCGCGAATTCAACTCGGCCGAAGGAATAAAGAAAAACGAGAAACTACGGAAAGTGATTCAATCTCTCAATTGCCGTTGACATGTCAAAGGAGAAGATACTATAAAGCTAACAAGAAAAGTCAACAAAAGCCACATTGGCTCCTGACATCCGTAAGAAGAAAACCAAAAAAGGTAAGAAAAGACTACAAAGGAAAAATCAAAAGCAAGACTAAACTAAAAGATGAGAAATCAAAAGCTAAGCTATTGCTCCTATTCTAATGGCTACTGTGCGGCTTCCGCCGCCCAGCCGAGAGAGGAAAAAGAAGACTTCGGCCTCCCCCTTTTAATGTTGTCTTCGGGCCAATTACCAAGAAGGGTTGCGGTTTGATATTCCAAAAATGTCCCTAGATGCCTGCTACTTGAACTCTTTCTTGATAATTGTCAAATTGACACTTGTTATGGTATTTTCGTTCTACTCCCTGAAATAAATGCGAAATATAAAAAATGAGTAGAATCTAGCAATTAATCCACATCAAGTCAGGTAATAGGAGGAATTAATAATAAAATAAATGATAAAATTGCAACCTATCAAACCTTCTCTTGTATCTGTGATAGAAAATTCAGGTATCATTTGAATGAATGAAAGAATAGTTATTTTCTTACTTTTCTCTTCTCCTGAGCTCTTTTAAATTTCCCATTTTCTTAGTATAATACCTACCACATAGGGCTACAAACCAATCGAACCACTCGCGAGCAGCTTAAGTCCGAACTCGACTCGAGCTCGATCAACATCAAGTTCAAGTCGAACTTGAGCTAATCAAATCAAACTTGAGATCAAACTCGAGTTCAAAGATATTCAGCTCGTTAACTTGGGAGCTGACTCAATTATATATATTATTTTATTTTAATTATAAAATTACATATATATCCCTAATATTTTATTATTTATTAAAAATAATTATTTTATTCATTTTTAAAAATAAAATAATTATTTTTTAAACTCGAGCTCGAGGTCAAACTTTATATTTTGATCTCATCGATGTCAAACTCAAGTTCGAACTTCATAAAATTAAGTTGAGACTCGAATCAATTCGGCTCGTTTGCACCCCTACTACTACATAAATAATTCAAATCCTATATCACATTAGTATTAGTTGGTCTAAGAATTCGCTCGGTGATATTTTTGAGGTAGCTCAATGCGCAGAGCACGAGGTAGTGGATGCCGAGATGAAATACGACCTGAATCCGACGGATTAGCTACGCTATGAGATGCATCAAGCTCGAGTGTGACTGCGGCGCATGCTGATACTCGAGGAGGGTTTTTGGAGGCAGAAAGCGCGGGTGAAATGGCTTTCAGACAGGGACAGGAATTCCAAGTTCTTTCACTCATTGGTAGCGGAAAGGAGACATCGGGCGATGATTCATCGGGTTAGGAAGACGGATGGAGTGTGGATCGAAGAGGAGTCACAAATTTGTGATACTGTCGTGACCTTCTTCCAAGAGCTTTTCACGGTAGAGGAAGCTCAACATCCAATGAAATTCTGAATATCATCCCAAAATTAATCACTGCTCAGGACAATTCGCTATTAACGGAGATTTCTTCTTTTCAAGAAATCAAGGACGCAGTCTTTGCACTGGATGAGGAGAGCGCTGCAGGGCTGGATAGATTCACAGGAATATTCTTTACCTTCGCATGGGAGGTGGTAGCCACAGATGTGTACAGGGCGGTAGTGAGCTTTTTCTGCGGTGTGGAGCTCCCTAAGAGTATCACGGCTACCTCGATTGTTCTATTGCCAAGGCGGAAAACCCCCAAGACTTCACTCAGTATCGGCCCATAAGTCTGTGTAATTTTGCTAACAAAATCATTTCCAAGCTTCTATCAACATATTGGCCAAGCTATTACCCCGGATCATATATCTACAGCAGAGCGATTTTGTGCAAGGGAGACAGATTGCGGATAATTTTTTACTAGCTCAAGAGTTATTAACAGATATCAAGAAGTCAAATCGGGGTGGTAACGTGGTGATTAATTTAGACATGATGAAGTGTACGATAGAGTCTCATAGTCCTTTCTTCTGCAAGTGCTCCGTCACTTCGGGTTCAGTGAGACCTGGATAGGCATGATATGGCGCCTGGTCTCTAATGTCTGGTTTTCGGTGTTAGTTAATGGGACTCCACAAGGTTTTTCCAAATTTTCATGGGGTTTACGACAAGGGGATCCCATATCGCTGGCCTTATTCGTTATTGGAGCAGAAGTGCTGCCTCGAGCTCTAAGTACTTTAGTACATAGAGGCGATTCACTCCTTTTAAAGTACCTCCTCGTTGCCCTATAGTATCGCACTTGGCATATGCTAATGATGTGATCATATTTTTCAGTGGTATGAAATATTCACTAAAATTGATTAAAGAGGTACTGGAGGAATATAGTGTTGCATCGGGCCAGCGGATCAATCGACAAAAAAGCTATTTCTTGGTCCATCCGTAGTTTCCATCACAAAGGGCAAGCTTGATTAGATAGGTACTTGGATTTTAAAAGCAGGCTTTCCCGATACGATACCTAGAATGCCTGTTGTACGTAGGCAGGCGGAAAAAGGTTTACTTTGCCGATATATATGATGTTGTGGCGGCTCGTATCCTGTAATGGAAGAATCAGGTGTTGTCAGCTGGGGGTAAAGTGGTATTAATTAAGAGTATGTTATCCTCAATGCCGATTCATTTACTTGCAGCTTCTTCTCCTCCAAAGGTGATGTTCATGGCCTTTGAGGAGTTATTCGCAAATTTCTTGTGGGGGTCATCTGATTTTGCTACTAAATTCCACTGGATGCAGTGAGAGGATTTGTGTCGGCCACAGGAAGATGGGGTATTGGTCTGCAAGGTATTAAGGAGGTCTACGACTCATTCTCGATTAAACTCTGGTGGAAATTTAGGCAACAACAATCGTTATGGGCAGAGTTTATGTCAAGAAAATATTGTGCAGGGTTGCATCCTTGTCTAGTTGAGGAAAGCCATTGGAGTTCCCATACCTGGAAGAGGATGGTTTCGGTGCAACAAGTAGGGAAGGACAACATTAGCTGGATTGTACAGCAAGGTTCGATGAATTTTTGGCACGACAACTGGATGGGGTCAGGAGTGTTAAGCAAGAAGGTGGAGATCTTCCATTACCATTTGGTGGCTGATTTTGTTGCTCGGGGGGACAGGAATATTGCCATGCTTAATCAACATTTGGATGTGGGTCTGGTCGGGCGTGTTCTGGAGGTCACGCCCCTGTCTTTTCGGGACAATGATAAAATGATTTGGGCTTTGACAAATTCTGGCACATTCTCCACATCATCGGCCTACTCACTTGTCCAATGGGTTAATAACAAATCATGGTTTTTTGCCTTTGTCTGGCAGCAGGGTCTTCCAATTAAAATTTCATTCTTTATGCTGTGATTGCTACAGGGCAGGCTCCTTCTTATGGACCAATTGAGGAGATTGGGGATAAGCAGCCCTTCCAGGTGGTGGTATTGCTAGGATCCATGGAAGGAGGACCTGAATCATGTTTTTTGTTCAAGAGAAAGGGCAAGATTGGTTTGGCGTTACTTCGAGATTGATGCTGGTGAAATGGGGGAGGTGAATACAGTGCGACACATGGCATTGTTTTGGCAGTTAAGGAAAGGGGATAACATATATTTGAAGTTTTTGAGTAGTATACTTCCATCGATTATTTGCTAGGAATTATGGAGGGTAAGGAATAGGGGGATTTTAGAAGGACAGAGAATGAGGGTCAGGGGAGACTGTGACTCAGATAACCCAACTACTAAGTGACATCTTTCATGTACAGTTCTCGAGGATGCAGTGGTCAAATTTCTCGTGGGAAGGGATGCTTCGAGATTTGGTTAATCGACAAAAGAGGCTGATCATTCAGTCGGTCAGTTGGGTATCCCTGTAGGGGGGGTGTAAGGTAAATTCAGATGGGTGTTCTCGGGAGAACCTAAGATTGAGTAGAGGAGGTGGTCTAGTGCATGATCGACACACTAATTTTGTATTTGGTTATTCGGAGCACTTTGGGATGATGACTAGTCTACATGCGGAGCTTCAAGCATTGCTGCTTGGTGTTAGATACTATATTGCTCGAGGATACTTGGAGTTACACTTAGAGGCTGATTCTCTTATTCTTATTCGGATCATTCAAGGGGTTAGTGCTTGCCCATGGCGGTTGTAAAGGGAATTGGATGAGTTGCTTATGTTTAAACAACATTTTCACACGATTTCACATTGTTACAGGGAAGCGAATGCACCGGCTTATCATCTTGCAAATTTTGGTGTTGATTCCAATGCAGGACAGGTTTTCAGATCTAGAGAGGGATATTAGAATGGATAAGTTGGGGTTTCCATCATTTCGTAGACAGGTAATTGGTTATCTGTGAATGTATCCATCCATTGTAAGCATGATTTTAGCATTAATGGAAAGTTCAATTTAATTAAAAAAAGATTATTTTCTTGTTTTTTCTATTGTACAATTTTTGAAGCATTCCTATGGCGTTCAAAAATATTCAATATTAATTGTTTAAGAAATGATTTCTCACATTGTGTGTTTGATAAAATGTCTAGGAGAAAAACTATGTAACTGTAGACACCAAATTTTGAATAATTTGTATGTGGCATCTACTTCATGATTTTTATTTCAGATCGCTTGCATTTGGTTCATTGTTGTGTGTTTTGCATTTCTAGTTGTTATTTTATTTTAGTTTTATTCATTTTGCCCTTTTAGTTTGTCTATTCATTTTTATTTTGTCATTTTTAGGTTTTTAATCACTTTTAAGTTTTAGATTTTAGTTTTTAGTTTTTAGTTTTTAGTTTTTTTAGTTTTTAAGTTTATAGAGTTTTTAGAAAGAAAAGAAAAATCTTTTTAGTCATTTTGTTTTTATTCGATGCTTTCTTGAAAGAAAAATGAAAATGCAAAATTATAAAAAGGAGAAAAAAAAGAAATTAAAGAAAAAGAGGAAAAGAAAAAAAAAAAAGAGAAAGGAAAAATTGTTCACAAAAATATGTTTATTTCTTTAAATTCAATCTTTGGGCACTTTAGTTATTTTTATTAAGTTATTTTGAGAAAAAGAAAATGATGAAAAGAGAAAAATTGAAAGTTAAAAAATGGCCATTTTTGTTTAGTTTTTTGTTTAAAATTATTTTTTGTTTTGTTATTATTATTGTTACCTGGTTTGTGTAATTTTGTTATTATTATTGTTTATATTTTATTTTATTTTATCATTTCTGTAATTATTATTGTAAAAAAAAAAAAAAAAAAGATATATTTTGTCGCGGCATGCACGCTGCAATTTTTTGCAGCGTGCAAAGGACATTCGTAAGAGACAATTGGAGGGTTGGATTTCACAGGGGTAACAAGCCCTCATCCTCATCGTTGAGATGAGGGTTTTAGGAGATTTGGAAGTGGATATAAAAGGTAAAAGAGCTACAGCCGCAAGGAGGAAAAAGGGAGAGCACGGCTGAAAGAGAAATGCTGAAGGAAACCAGAAAAAGGGAGATTAGGGAGTGACGGATATGCCTGGGGGAAGAAACAGAGAGCTGTACAAAAGGTTCAGGCAGGGAAAAGGGATAAAGATCTGAGAAAAGAAACAAGAGGGAAGAGAGGCTTGGGAGGCTGAGAAGAAAACGGCAAAAGAAAAGCTACGGGAAGGCCATTTGGTGGCTGGAAGAGATAAAACAACCGAGGACTACAGGAGTCTATTGGAAGACAAGAAGCAACGGCCGCGGAGGGGAGGTTTTTTTTTTTTTCAGAAAAAGAGTGAACGGCTGTAGACAGAAAACAAGAGAGAACGGAGAGGTTTTTGGGTGAACGGCTAAGGAAAACTGAGAAGCAGAAAACCAGAAGGCTACAAAGAGATTGGAGAAAACTTCAAGGAGAAAGCTGAGAGAGGGCCGAGAGTAAGAAAGGGCTGGCATATTGGAGAAAGGACTGGAGTAGCGTGGAAGGGCTAGAGAGAAAACGAAAGGAAAGGAACAACCGAGGGAGAGAGAGCTGACGGCTGAGTGGCTCCAGGAAGAATCTGAATAGCAAGAAAGAAAGAAAAAGGTTTCTGGTTCGTTGGAACAAAGAAAAAGAATCCGGAGGTACAGCTACAAGAGAGTCAGAGAGACAAAGATTTCATCTTTTGGAATACATCAAGCTTCGGTCAAGCATTAAAGGTAACATTTTTTACTTTGGACTGGATTATAAGTTGCTCAATCATGTTTGAATACTGAAAGTCTTGGTCTTTACACTTGATTACGTCCTCCATGCGAGTTTCTATCCGTGAATCTGGTTTGAGTTGGAAGGAGAAGGGATTGACGTTTAGCTGTGTTTGTGCTTAATGTTCATGGCTGTTTCTTTTGGTGGTCTTTATGCACAATCTGAGTTTGTGGGCTGGCTAGGCTCTGAATTCCATTGTTAGATTAGAAAAGGGAAATAGTGGCTAAAGAATGTGTTTTTTAGCTTGCCGAATGTGTCTATTGCATGATTTGTTTGGTTGGATTCCTGCAGCAGTAGTGGGTATGATTGCATTTTCATTTGAATTCATGTTTCATGGCGTCTTCCCGCATGGTTGAAAGTCAGAAATTGCAGGAATTTCTGGAGTTTGTTGATAGATTTGATTGCAGAAAGTTTACCTCTTCCATAACTTACATGAAGTTGGCTGCAACAAGCTAAAAGCCTTTGGTTTGTTGCAGCAACATGGGTCAATTTCTGTGGTCTTTGTCTTTCGCTGGTTTAAGCTTGGAGTTCATGATGTCTTTGATCTTTGGCTAAATGCATCCTGGACATGTTAGCTGCAGGTTACATTTTTTCTGTTGAGAATTGTATTTCCTGCCATGATAATGAACCAAACCTGGAAAATTCCAGCAAGCTTTGATTGCAGAATGTTCGTTGCCTTGCATGAATTCCTTGATGAGTTAACATAGTTTCCTTATATGATTTTTGCTTGCTTGGGTTACGGTAGTTGTGCAGTTGTTAGTTAGTTCAAAGCTTAGAAGATTGATTAAGAAGTTTTCTAATCTATTCTTGGGTACCGAGGCTTCTAAGCTTGGGAAGCAAATTGAAAAAGCTTGCTGCACTCTTTCTTCTTTTGCTGTTTTGATCTTCATTCCACCCTTGATGATCAGCTCCCTTTCTTGATTCAATCATGTAATGAAACTGCATGTTTAGTGAATGATGGATAGGTAGGATCTTGGTGCTGAATAAATCTGGTTTGCATGATTGAAATGAATAGAAAAAGCTGCGGCTGAAGTAGTTTTTCTTTGCAGAAAATTTTTAGATTTACATATTCCCATTCTAAGTTTTTCTTTTCTTTCTTGGCTTGTTTGAATGCTGAGTTCCGTGAGTTCATTGTTTGGGATTAAGGCTTTGATGTTGGGATGGGATATGAACTGGGTTGTGATGGAAAATTGCATTGGAATGGACACCACAATTGTAGCCAAGATGTGTTTTTTAAAATTGTGGTAACCGGGCACCTGTGGTGGAAGTTCTTGTTCAATGCACCTGAATTTGTAATTTGATTTTCACCTTGAGATCTTTCTTTTGCATGTTAATATTATGCCTTAGTGATGAGTTGAGTTTGGATTGGCAAACAAATGGGTTTTTGTGCTTTTTTCTGGTATGAATACGCATGGTTTGAAGCTGTCCAAGCTTGCGGCAGAAATTTGCAGAAGTAAAAAAATTTTCTACGTAGCATGCATGAAATGTGTTCTAAAGTTTGCGCTTTAACCCCTCAAGTTTCCCCTTATGCCACTATGACCCAGAAAATTGAGAAAATTAATTAATTTGGTCCCTATGATTTTGCAGCAATGTCACAAGGACCCAATTACATTCCATGTTCTTGCAATTAGGTCCCAAGGTGTTTGCATTTGAATCATTAATTGATCTTTATTATTTTGGGGGCCTTTGAAGCTCTTTGATGATTCATTTTGACGTTGATTGTGATTGATTAGTGGTCATTATTGGGTCCTAGAAATGCAAGTTTAAACCATTCATGGACCTTCATTCACTCTTGGATTCTTGAGATATAATGTTTGCTTGGACTTTATTTTTTTTTACTTGGGGACTTTTGAGTTTTTTAAATGCTTCAATTAGGTTCAAATGATTTGAGTAGTGCTTGCATTTGGGTCTTTAGTGGATGTTATGCTTGGGGATTGGATGATCATGCCTTTTGCCTTGGTCTTTAAGTAGTTTTGACTTCATTGAGTTGCAATTGAGGGGAAGTTTTGATGTTTTGGTGGATTTAAATTGTTTAGTTTATATCTTATCACTAAATTGGTGCATTAATCTTTTGTTTTTGGTGATTTTAGCCTAAGCTAGTCTTTTCTTGGGTGACTCTAGCCAAGTTGAGTTTGTTTACTTCCTTAGTATCACCAACGGGGAGGTATAATCTCTTTTACCCCTTTTGTTTCTCTCCTATGTGGACTAATGTGCTCATTGAAATTTGCATGTCTACTTGCTTTCCTAGCCTCTCCTTATTTCCTTTCATTTATTTCATTTACTTAAGTTATTCTTTTAATGGGGTATGTGTACACCTCTTGGCTTGTAATAGATAGGGCGTAGCAAGTAATTTGGTCCATTTCCCCTTTCCCCTTTGTTTTAGTTAGCAAATGTAATGGTTGCATGCCTACGTGTTAAGTGTTTAATCGCTTTATTAGGCCCTTGCATCTAGTCAAGCATGCTAAGTGTTATGTGCTACGTGTTTATAAGTGATTCGCATGTCTACTCGCTTTTTATAGTGTGGATGAATGGAGTGAATGAATGTACGTCACCACACTAGTCCAACGCTAGTTGTGGCTTCTTTTATCGTTTCCACTAGTCCAACGCTAGTCGGAATTCATAGAATGGGCTAGTCCAATGCTAGACCCAATAGGTTCTTTTTTCCCTTTTTCATTAAGTGCATGATCACCACATATCACGCATTTTTCCTTAGTTTATCATTTGGTATGTTCCTCAAACCTCTTCCCCTTCACTTTAGGACTTGCATCTCATGCTAGTTAGGGTTCATTTGCGTGAAAATCCCCTCTTGATAAGGGAAACGAGCGAGTGTGGCTACTCGATAGCCTTAGCACGCTAGTTTTACCTTCTAATCCGAGGGAAAATAAAAGTCGAAAATTAGGCGTTATCCCCGTACCCAATTTGTTGCATTCCCTTAGGGACATACTTTCATTTTTTCTCACTTCCATGCTCTTTTAATCACCTTTTTTCCCACATTTCTCAATCCATATTTTTCACTATGTTTTACTCATCTTACTCCACAAGTAGAATTCAAATTTCACATATATATTTATAATCCTATCTTCATTCATTTGCACACACTAATACTTTGATTTTTTCCAAATTCACACGTGAACTTTCTTTACACATGCGCACACAAACACTTTGTTTTTACACCATTTCATACATGAAACTTTTTATACACTGGCACACTTGCACTTGAGTCACCATTTGCATCAATCGACCTCTATGAGGTTTCCCTTTATTGGCCGCCACAATTCATGTGGTTTGGGACCAAAAACCTCACAAGAGACATCGTAGAATTTAGGATTACATTTTTTTCGTTTTTGCATTCATATAGGCATAATCCAACATGCAATACATACCTTGGGTAGAAAATTAGGAAAGGTAAGGATAAGTCGCGCAACTAGCCTTGGCTAGGTCAAAGGGGTGCCTTGGATTCTATCCTTGCCTTCCCCTTTGTCAAACGTGACTCTCGAACCTTTTTCTTTGGCTTACGTAGACTAGGAGTCGTTTTTAAAAGGGTTTTACTACTTTGTCTTTTAAAATTTATTTTTTAGGTGACTTGGTACACCTTAATCATTACCAAGTGGCGACTCCAATTTCTCATTCAAAAACCCTTTTAAAAACTATTTTTTTGGGTCAAATCGTCGCTTTTTCAAGTCCCATATTAGACCCATATCTTTTTCAACTCACAAAAATCATTTTCCAATTAAAAATTGAATCAAAAACATCTTTCTCAAACCATTTATTTTTATCAAAAAAATGGGGCGCGACAGTAACAACATAGATTCATGTTTGGGATGCCATTTGCCTTTTTATACTTGTTGATTACTTATATAATAATCTGGTAGTTTTCAATTTGCAATTAAAAACTTGAAAATTTGAACTTGATTACCTTTTGTCAAAATTCTTTTCAAGGAGTAGGAAGGATAACATAGACAAATATGATAGCCTTGAAGTTTTGTAAGTTTTTCTTATTATTGCTTACAATTTTCATTGCAGTTTTTGTTTTTTTTTTAATTTATTTTTTTGAAAAATATATGCAACAGGTTTGATACATTTAAAAAAAATGTAGAGACCAATAATAGCAAGGTCAATAATGATAGAATTTATTTTAAATAATTATAATGAAATTATCGAAGTTATGCACTCTTCTTGTGCTTCTATAATAAAAATTTAAATTTTTAGTTCATGTTGGAAACTATAAACTAGGTTAAAAATTTCCATTCTTATTATCCTACGTGGCAATTAGGATAACTAGGTGGTAATAATAATATCACTATGAAAATAAAATTTGAAAGTAAATCACATTGCAAATATTTTTAGAAAGAGTGTTATTTGGCAAAAAAAAAACTCAAAAAATGACGACCTTATGATCTAAAACATTTGAAGGTTTTAATAGATCAAAAAATCATTTTAATATATGAAAAGGGTTTTTTTACTTGTTAATTCGTCTAAATTATACCTAATTTACCATATTAATAAATACAATTACAATTAAGTTTTTTTGTCTCGAGCTACGCGTAAAGCCCATTACATCAAAACTAGTCTAATTTGACCAACTCCTATTAGATCGTAACTGAGCTGAGGTTTTAAAGATATGGGAGGTTCATCAAGCATCCTTCTTCCTGGGTTTTCATCCAGACTCATTTTTTTCTAGATGATCTACGCAACAATTTATCTTTCCTTCCTCCCATATGTTAATTTTTCTGCATCCCCTACCCTTTTCCTTATCCCTTCTTCCAGCATGATTCTTACACTTAACAAACTTTTCCAGCACCAAGAATCCAAGCTTTTTGCTTTCATTTTCCATATTGAGCACCCCTTCAATTATCTTGCCTTCATCACTTTGCTCATCAGCAAGTTTGGCTTGGTTATTACCCTCCAATGTTGCTTTGATAGCAATGCTTGGTTGAATTCCAGTAAATCTCTAAATCCTAGGCCTCCTTTTGATATATCTTCAAACATTCTTACCCAATTTATCCAGTGAATCTTTCTTTCTCCCTCTTTTTGGCCCCACTAGAAATTGGCCATTCCTGATCCTATCTTCTTGGATAATTCTATTGACAATTTGCAGCATGACATCACATATGCGGGGACTGCTAGTATTACTAATTAGTAGAGACTCTTTTCCCGCATGGCTTTGCAGTTTCTCTTTCCATCCTTTTAGTCTGTTCACTATTTTTTCTTTGACGAAGTCAAAACACTGCTATTTTGATGTGCCAATAACTAGTGGCAATCCCAAATATATGCTTTGTTTCATTTGCTTCATTCCTTTGAGCTCTTTTAGCACTTCCGCTTTCTACTTCTCTTTCACATTCTTGCTGAAAAATACTGATGACTTTCCACATTTATCAGCTGTCTTAAAGCTTTCCCACATATTTCTAGCAATTTCATATCTGCTTCATCACCATTTGCTTTACAAAAAATTCTGCAAAAAAGAGGTGAGAGAGACTAGGAGTACCTACAGTGATTTTCATGTTAGTCATCTTCTTTTACCTATTAGATTTTTTTAACAAGGTAGAAAATCCCTTAGCACAAATTAGAAACAGGTAGGGGGTAAAGGATCCACTTATCTAAGACCTCTAGTGGGTTTGATAAATCCCATTTTTCCCCATTGATGTTGACAGAGTAAGTCACACTAGTAATGCACTCCATGATCCACTGAATCCACCTATCACAAAAACCCATTTTTTCCATGACTCTTGCTAAAAAGACCCGCTCAACCCTGTCATACCCCTTAGACATATCCAATTTAATAGCCATGTTTAATAACCCTATCATATCCAATTTAATAAGCATCTTTTCCAGTTCTTTCGTTCTTAAGAAAATGAATGCTTTCATGTGCAATTAGGATATTGTCTAAAATCTACCTTCTTAACTGATTGGGAAGAACTGATGCAAAAATGAAACACTTTTTTGAATCTGTTTATCAAGACTTTGGATATTATTTTATAGAGTACATTATAAAGGCTTATGGGTCTGAATTCAGTAATCATGATTGGGGACTTAGTTTTGGGATTTAGATTTATCAGATTTCATTAACAGATTTAAGCAAATGACAAGAATGGAAAAAAGTCTGATTAGCTTGAATAACATCTACTTTAATTACTGGTCAAAATTTTTGAAAGAATATAGGTGACATACCATTTGGTCCTGGAGATTTGCTAGGGTGCGTTGAGAAGATTGCTTGATTGACTGTCATTGGTCTAGTTAGTTTGCTATTCATCTCAAAGGTTATAGTTTGTGGGATTGCATCTAGAATCTCATTGAAGTTTTGTGGATCTTCTGTGGTGAAAATTTGTGGGAAATAATCCACAATTTCCTGCTTTGTCTCCTCTTAATAATGACACCATTCCCTTTCTCTCTTTTTTAAGACGCTGAATCTATTGTTCCTTCTTTTGTTAGCCATACTTGCATGAAAGAAATTGGTATTTTTGTCTCCTTTTTTGAGCCATTTGATCCTTGCTTTTTGGCTCCAATAAATCTCCTCTTGTTTATAACCTTTACTCAACCTTTTAGTAAGCCCTGTCATTTGAATTCTTTTCCCTCTCATATTGCTATCCTTGACATTCCTAGTCTCCTTTTTAATCCAGTTTATCATTTTTCTGGCATTGTTGTTCAAGTTTTTGTTCTAGTTGAGGATGGCTACTCTGCAGTTTCTTATTTTCCCTTGAACTCTGAACAATCTAAAACCTCCTTGTTCTCCTTCCCAAGCTTCCTTTACAACTTCACCTGCTCCTTTGCATTGAAGCCATCTTTTGTCAAAACATACACCTTTTTTTCCATTTTCTTCCCATAGGCTTAGTATCAAGGATCATAATGCAATGGTCAGAAGCCTCATTTTCTATGTGTGTATATTTGCTTTATCTACCCTATCTATCCACTCTTTAGTTCCTAAAATTCTACCAATTCTCTCCCTGATATCCCTTTCCTTATCCCAATTGTTGCACTATGTCCAAGGAACTCCTTCAAACCCAACATGAATGAGGCTATTACTATTTATGAAGGAATTAAAGTCATTTAAGCTCGATCAGACCTCCTTCTTCCCCTCCCTCTATTTTTCCCATTAGACCTTATATCATTGAAATCCCCCATGACAGCTTAAGAATTCTCCTAGAGTTGTTTCCTTTTAGTGATGACGTTCCATTGTTCTCTTCTAATTCCATCATCTGTACTAGCATAAATGTAGATGCACCACCAATCCATATTTACTTCCTTATCCTCAATTAAGAGTTCTATTGTGAAACTAATGAAAAGCACTTTTTTAACCTGAGCTCATTTTTCCATAGCACAACCATACTACTAGCCTTACCTATAGGATCTACAATGAATAGATTATCAAACTTAACTTTTTGGTTAATAGAGTTCATGAAGCTTTTCTTATTTTTGGTTTCAGCGAAGAAAATTAACATTGGGGAATGGAGTTTAATCACCTTCTTAAGCTAGTGAACTGTCAAGGAACTTCCTGCACCTCAACGGTTCCACACCAAGACTCTCATTGACAATTGGGAGCGCCATTGAGGGCTCCACCCCCTGAGTAATATCCATCCACTAGTCACTCAATCTTATGCTTCTTACTCTCTTTCTGTTTCCCTCTTCATATTGGTTTTCCTTATTTCTATCTTCTCCTATAATCAGTTTCCTTTTCCCTTTCTCCCTCCCAGGCTCCTTATAAGTTAAGTTGCTTAGGGGTTTTTTTTTCCCAACTTCTTGAACCAATCTTTTCCATGTCTTGTTGGTTTTGTGGTTCTTTTGTTATGCATAGTCTTTTGTTTTTGTTTTCCATTCCTTCCTCTCTACCTTCCCCATCCTTCTGCTCCTTTAGTTTTCCACTATTGTTGGTTTCATTAGTTTCTTTCTTAGTTTTTTGGTTCCCATCAATCCATATTAACTCATTCAATTCTTCTTCTGTTTCAGCCCTCTAGTGTCCTTCCCTAAGCAAACAGCCACCATATCCACCTCCTCCCTCTTAGGACTCACCATTTTCGTATACCTATTCTCCTTATCCTTGTTTTCTTTCTCTACTTCCTTATTGTCTTTTCTGTGACGCCCCTACTTCTCCCAAGGGTATCTGCGGAATGCCTGCCCAACTCTCGTCAGGACTCGGTATGATTCCCGTTCAAATTTAATACAATAATAACTATTAATACCAGACGATGTAAGAAAAGAAGTCACTTCCATACATAGATATTCAATCTTACATTACAAGTTTCAAAATACATCCACTTTTCCAAAATAGACAACTTCCATAAGATGTCTAATCAAGTACATTCCCAAAATTCTAATCAAAAGAGCCATCAAGTAGATTTCTTAAAAAATCCTTCCATTTCAGCTCCTGTTAAGGAAAACAAATCTAACGGGGTGAGCGGATACTCATGAGGCAAAGAAAAAAAAACAAAACATGCACATGCGAACACATAGTTCAAGTAACAAGTAACAATAACATAAGTAACAATAACATATATACAAGAATTAAAGCTAGAAAGTTCAAGTAATTCACAATTTATAATATAACACACTTGTTAAGGATACGGGAGCTCTCAGGAGCTAATTTTCACTTGCTTCGCCAAGACTCGATTCGATACCCCTTCGTAATGACACTTCGTTATCCGGATAGGTATTAAATCCGTAGAAACTTCACTTACTACTTCTTTCATCCACCATTCCATCCTCTCGAATCCGTAACCAAACACGCACGAAAAGGACGATACTGCACGAGTATGCCGAACAAGATCCCAAAAGATCAAGTTTTGTCTTTAAATACACGCACGAAAAAGGCGATACTCCACGAGTATGCCGAACAAGATCTCAAAAGATTAAGTTTTGTCTTTATAATATTCTCATGGTTCATCAAGTTTCTCGACCAAACTCATGCCGGCTCGAGTCGCAAGATTGGCCAGCGAGATTTGGGCGTCCCCCATGAGTACACGTATAATAGTCAATGAGATTCACTCCGATCGACGTACAAGTCATGTTCATGTATAATACACGTATAAGTCAAATAAACGAGAATGAGTGCGATAAATTACACACTCGCCTCATCAAGTTTTGTTCACGTATACAAGTAAGATCAATAAAGTAAACACAATGAATCATGCACTTGACAATCACCGATTCAAAATAAGTGAGCAAACAAAGCTTTAAGTATCCGCACCGAAATTCCCGTCGAAATCTCCTTGAGTGCCTGAACAATTAACAAGTATTTCTCACTCACAATCATGTATTTATCAATAAAGAAGTTACACTCATTTAGACTAGTCAATACCTCAAACAAAGAACCATAGCCACTCAAAATAAAGGTTCAAAAGTGAGGTTTTATTAACACAAGCAAAACTGATTTCTTTCATGAAATCAAATTTAAAACGATTAATCATTATCAAAGGATAGGGAAGAGTTTCCAAAAACTCATTTCCCATCGAGTCAGAAAATTTCAGTTTTTGCACGTCAAAATTAGAAAAATCAGAATTTGCACTCAGTCGATCCAAAATTGGAAAACTTTATACCGTTGGAATCTTGGTTCAAATTGCTAAAAGTTCCTAGAAGATACTTTTCAAAGATTCTAAACGGAAGACAATCATTTTTCAGTTCAAAGTAGCTGATTTAGTAAACAAGACAGTTTCGATCATGTTTTTGGGAAAACTTTGGAAATTTGGCAAAATTCACAGAAAGTGAACTAGCCTCTGAAATTTGTAACACAATAAGAATTTCAAACAAAGTTTCAGAACTAGATTCGGAGTTTTGGCCATCAAGATATAGCAGCTCAAAGTTGGCCAAAATTGAAGACTGTTCTGTGAATTTTCCAGATTTGAAAACAAACTTTGGGACTTCAGTTGGGTATCGAAATGGTCTTAGAATAACACCAAATTTGGTACACACATCTTCCATATAAGGGCTATTTCTCTATCAAATTTCATGTAAAAAATCGTACGGGAAGGTAGTTAACAAAACTACCAATGTTCAAGAAATTTCCAAGACAAATCTGTCTTCTTGCTTTCTTTTCCTTTTTCAAACACTTTGCACCATGAGATCAACTCCAATTTGATTCATTTTTGAAACCAAGGTCCAAGAAACATTTCATAATTATTTTATGAGCAATGGACATCAAGATTTTCGAAACAAAACATCCCAATTTAAACTAAACCAGTCAGCTAGCCAAAAAGTAGGGTTTTCCAGATTTGTCGCAGTTTGGAAATTGAACCATATCTCACTTAATACAACTTGGAATTGAAAATGGTTGGTGGCATTGGAAACTAGAATGATAAGGCTACATTTCATCAGAACAAATCATTTTCAAAATCAATTCATAATTGAGAGAAAATAGAGCCCCAAAATGCAGCTTCTACCTTTCTCTCGGATAGAACATCAGAACAGGGCAGCAACTTTGTTGACTCACAACGACTCACTCATTTCGAACTAGAAAGTGAATTTTATACCGTTGGAAAGCTACAACTGTCTAGTTTCAAATGCCACAAACGGCACTCAATTTTGACATCTGTACAAAAAGATATGTATGATCAAAGAGACACTGTTCAAGCTGTCCGAACACATTTTCCAGGTTTCTTCACATTTCGAAATTTCAAGTTTTACTCAACCAATTCAAATGATTTTTGGTAGAAATTTTCTACACACCATATACAACATATATACATCAGTTTCACAATCATTGAGTATAAAAAATTTGCAATAAAGGCAGGGCAAAAACAGGACAGATTCGGCCATCACCCAAATGCAATCTTCCTTCGATTTTTCCGTCGTTTCTAACCAAAATCTTTTCATCTACACACATAACAATCACATTTAAGCATTTACACCTCAAGCCCGCTACCTAGAGGTCACCACAAGACTGCTAGCCTAACATTTAAAAGTAAGAAAGTAAATTCTTTAAGTCCGCTAGCCTAATCCATGCTTAGGGTAGTAAACCCTTACAATCAAGCTCCATGCTTAGGGTAGTAAACCCTTACAATCAAGCTCCAACTTTGAAGAAAAAATGGAAGGATTCATGGAGATGAAAGCTACCTCTTGAGCTCTTGAAAAATCAGAAATTTTAGTCACCAGAGCTCCAAGAAAAACTGCAAGAAGGAGCCTTTCACCAAGCTTAAGTTGCTCTCCAAGTTATATGGAAGTTGTGTGATGATTTGTGAAGGATTTGGAGTAAGAATTTACAAGATTGAGTGAAGCTTTTTCCCTTCCTCTTCCCTTGAAGGTTGGTAGGCCAAGATGAGAGAGAAAAGAGAGGTTTGTTGTGTGGTAAGGCTTCTTGAAGAAGCTTGAGGGTTTTGTGACCAAATTCCTACAAAAGTCAACTGAGAATAGTGCTCGAGCGCCCGCGTTTCGTGTCCGTTTTCTCTCGGGTTTGTTTCACTTGTGCACTAAACCTCTAATGTGACTCCTTTAACACTATAATTATTCACTCTTAGTAATCTAGTATAAGTTTCTTAAATCTCCAATTACCCGTTCCAGCTCAATTTACGCGAACATCTGATTCGCGAGCGATAAAGCGAAACTTATAAGAAATTTATGTAACGGTGATATAATTAACTAATTCTAAGGTAAATAATTATAAAAATAATTATTTTAAAAATAAATATGAATCCTCAAATCTTCAAGATTATTGCACTCTCGGATCGAATTTTGCCTCGAAAAATGTGTACTTATTATTTCTTACTAAACGAGCCTTCGAAAATTTAAATTTGCTAATGGGACGTTTTAAAAATGTAAGTGAGACATTGTTTCATGTAAATGTGTTTAAAATGGTTGAAATAAATTATTCGAAAGAAACAGGTAAATAAATATTTAAATAAGCCAGTAATATACAATAAAAATAAGAAATTTTTTTTTCGGGTCCTCACATTTTCTATCCCTAATAATCTCTTTATCCCTCCTTGTGTTTTGCTCTAGTTCTCTACTCTGATGAAATTCCTCAGTGTAAGTTAAGAGTAAATTCTCTTTTACCGCTTCATCCCAATAACTTTCTTATTTCTTTGATTCATCCATCATAGTGTTTCTAGCCTCACTCCCATTTTTGTTTCTTTTGTTAGGACTTCTAGAGAAGCTAGCTTTCAGTCAATTACCATATTGATTCTCTTTATTCATATTTGTTCCCTTCTTATTACAGTTCCTTTCATTATGACCAATCAAACCACAACAGAAACAAAAATCTAGACACTTCTCATACTTAAAATCTACCCACCTTATTATACCATTACTTTTAACCATAGTTCCTCTAGATAAAGGTAAAGACAAATCTATTTCTGTATAGCTTTCTTACCTCCTTCTGGGGGGATTATTACTTCACTTACTCAGTAAAGATACTTCCTATCTTCCTACCTACTTCTTTTGTTACCCAGTGGAGTGGGGTGTTCCAGATCTGAACCCATATAAGTGTCTTGTTGAAAGCATTTTCCTCTTCTTCCAACCCTGCCTTCCATTTTTTGAGAACTAGAGGTTGACCATCATAGATCCATGGCCTTCTACTTAGCACATTCTTCCTATCCTTCTCATTTCTAAAATTGAATTGAAACATATTTGCCCTTACTTCTATGACCTTCAGATTTGTTGTCTGAGACCACATGTTGTTGGCAAAGTTTTTCATTCCTGAAATGTTCACCTATTTTTCTTCCCAAACCTTTCCAATGAGGCTCATCTTCCATTATTAACTGCTTTTACCACTTCCTCATCTTCTAAGCAGACTCCTCTCTCATCGATTGATAATGTGAATCTTCTCAGAACATTTTCAATGTTTTCCATCTCTATGAATCCCATAGAGCAGAACCCTTCGAATCTAGCTCCTTGCTAGCACAATGTTAGAGCTCAAAATCATAACAAGATCTACTTCTGCTTTCCTCCTTTTTCCCCTGTTCTAGTCGGATAAGACACTGAGACTAATTGATTTTTTGGTTGAGAGAACACCTATCTAACTACAATTTTACTGAGCTTTTTCCTATGTCAATATAAAGTTGAAGCATTTTCGAAGATCAAAAGCTGGATTGCTGGTTGTTATGGCTATCAAATCAGAAATTTTACTGCTATAGACAAATTGATTATGCTTAGACTAATTAGATCTAAGAGTGAGCGGTAATAAATTCAGCAAAGTGGAGAATCTGGTTTTTGAATTTTGAAATTTTGTGCTGGTACTAACTCCCATGAAAGGGGGGTTTTTCTTCTCTAAAAAAGAGGAAGATACTCTCAAAGTGAGAGACTTCTTACCAAATCCGTAGTCATTCACCCAAAGCTCATATGTTTAGCCTAAATAACATTCTGTAGCACTTACGAAATAAAATAATAAAAAAATTCTATAGCACTTTGCCTTACTGCATCAATTTTCAGGGCCTTGGCAAAATTCTTCTAATGTTTTCTTTAGTTGATCAATTTCAATACCTTTTTGCTTTCATCTAATCCAATGCTGAGATTGCCTATCTACCATCACGATTACTGACTCTTCATAAACAGTTGATGGTTCGACCTCCTCTAAGAATCTCTTTTTTGTGTGTAGTCTGTGAAGGTTTCAAACAATTTGTTTGGCAACATGTTGACATTCACTACGAATGTCATCTTTAGAAACTTAATGTTTGCCTTACCTTTGAGCCTCAACATTGACAGTGTTGATCTCTAATTTCTTCTGAAATGGATTAGTTTCCATCTGGATAATGTTTTCATTTTCGATCTTTGAAAACTGAAAAGTACTTTGCCTAAAGAATCTTGAATATAATTCTCGAAAATAACACAGTTGTTAGTGAAATTTGTCAAAGAACAATGATCTTTGCAATAACCTTTGTTCTCTAATTCTATAGCCGATAGTGATATATCTTACGCATATATAAAAACACAAGATTTCTACTCCTACATTGAACCACATGGCTGCATCTGGGAGAGAGGCTGCTGTGGAAATATTCTTTTGCCAATAATGCCCTCAAAATTTTGACCACTTTTTCCTACAGCTACCGACTATTGAGGGCATCAGCGTCTAGTCACTCAAAATTATTGCTTTGCCCCGTAAGAAAAAATAGACCCTCAATTTTTGACATTCTGCCTATCATTCTTCTCCTCTCTTTTCCACCATTTCCCATCTCTTTTCTCTTCGCCTCAGATGAACAAGAATAGCAGTTCAACTGCTCCTGCACATGGCATAAAATTGCACGACTTTTTCCCCTAAATTATGCCTCACCTTTTGATTCACACATGACACAAAACATGCTCCATCTCATCTTTTCAAGCATGAAAAATATACTTTGCCCATTTGATTGTTTCCATTTTCACCTCTGCTTTTCCTCCTCCATTCCTCTACGATTTTCTTTCGCTTCCTCTATTCCATCACATGGAAACGAAAGGAGTTAACTTGCTCTTGTACACACTACTCTTCCTCTGCATCTTGTGTACTTTGAAAGAGTCAATTATGGGATTCTTTTTGGAGATTAGGTTTATTGCTCTTTCATAGAACCATGATTTTTCCCTAAAATTATGGGTAGCCATTTGATTATGATGTATCTAAGGAAGGGGATGATCTTGAAGAAGAGGATGAGGATGATGACAACGATGATGGTGCTACTGGTGTTGAAAGACTGAAGCCCCTGTAAAGAGGAAGAGGGGCAATGGTGACGTAGACGATGATGATGGAGACGATGATGAGAGACCATCCAAGAGATAGGTCTGGGTCTACCTTGTCTTCATGGTTGAACATTGAAGAGGACGTCAATCTAGTCTTTCTTCAATTAATCCATCCCTTGTTTAGGAAGGAGGACAATGTGTCAGGCAACTATCTTCCTTCGTGTATTATTATCATGGTGTAGTCTTTTTAGGTTGGGTTTTATTCAAGCAATGCACGGTTGTATGGGTCTCTAGAACCTTACAACAGTTTCATATGCTTTGCTGCTAGAAATTTTTAGGATAGTTGCATGTTTGGTAGGTTAACATGTTTTGACATTTTAGTTTTGCTTTGATCTAATTTCTGTTGGATGTTATATAGCTTGATAAAATTGGGGATAATTTCTTTTAATGCCATATGTTGTTGTGGTATGATTGAATTGTTTCTTCTTCACATGTGCTGGAAAGAACTAATGGACTAAAGCAAGGAGAAGCTAGCTACTCTCTGAAGATTAAGATTGGTCGAGAGTACTAGCCCTTCATTCTGGTGCTTTAGATGCCTTTGATGAGCGACTCCCTTAGCTGTGGCATTGTTCCGTCCGGAGAGTGCAACCAGGATTTCTCCCCTATTGTACTTATGATGTCTATAATACAATTGCTAGGAATTTAGGCTTTCCTTTTCCTTTTCCTTTTCCTTGGGCAGTTGGGAAATCATCAAAAGTGAAACAGAAATGTCTACCAACTCATAAAGTATGAGATTTTACGTTGGGAACAAATAGTGCTAACAAGAAGCTGTAAGGTCTTTCTTTCTCTGCAACCTTTCCTGGTAACACTAATTGCTCTTTTTTCTTTGTCTAATTTTTTTTCCATATCAATGCAAAACAAATTGGATAATTTTTATAGCTTTGGCTTAACTAATAATTTTCTACTGCGTTTTATTTTGCTTGACAACTTTGTTTAGGCGTTTGTTTGCAATCGAAACATATGTGCATATTTTTCCTTCATTGATTTTTCATGAAAACCAAAGACATTCCCCACATTTTCAGCCCAACACATTGGGCATTGGATGTGCCTTGCAAAGCTGAAAATGTTTCTAGTATCCTTTAGAAAATTTAACTTTTTCTTTGGCTTTTAGACAATCAAAGATGGCTCATGTCAAAGAAAAATTTCTTACCATTGTTCCCTTTGAAACCTTCAGGTTTGTGAGACATTGTTAGTGGTTCAATCTTCTTTAATACCCTACAGGCCACATAAACACACACAAATTATCTATTACATTGGGAAATTAAATTGCAATCTAAAATGGGGGAACACAAGAAAATAAACACATCTATCCTATCTATTACATTTGAAGACCTAACTTTAATCTAAAATGGAAAAATATAAAAAATAAATCTAACTAACCTATCTATTACATTTTCTACCTAATTACAATTTTTGCAAAAAAAAAAAAACATATCTATTACATCTTGAGTATTCAAAAACCCTCCAAATAATTATAAAACTTAAATAAAATAAACATAAAAATGAATAGAAACGTAAAATAAATAAATAAAATGAAACACATAAAAGCACGTAGGAGCACATATGAGCAGATAATCGAAATAAAGGGGTAATAGGGATACCTTCCTTTTGAAATAGTGACTAAATGAGGGAAGATTGAGATATTTATGCTCAAGAATCAACAAAAAGATCAAAACACCAATTTAATTGAAATATTTTAAAGGAGAACGTAAACATATACTAAATTCACCTTATTATACGAAAAAAATGTTAATAAACTTAAAACACCTAAAATTTACAAATTAAATGTATTTAAGTGTAACATAATTAACAATTAAAGAAAGGAAATATTTGTAATTGAGAAATGAAAGTGCTATTGGGGACTAAATTGTAAAAATTAGAAAGTTTTTGGGATAGAAAATAATTTTTGAAAAGATTTAGGGCTGGCCATTTTAAATATTTGGGTCACACTACTTTGGCCCAAGAGAAAAAAATGCATGTTATCTTGCATAAACAAATAGGCCTAATTAAAATGTATCAAATTGATACTACTAAAACCCAACTCCAAGCCCACGCCAAAACAAAGAATTAGCCCGTCCCATATTTTTCTTCTCTTTTTTGCTTTTTTCTATCTTTTTTTCTCTTTTTCTTCCTCCCTTTCTTCTTTGTCATATCTAGCCAGATGACGCTCCGATCATCAGCATCTATGACGGGAAGTCATTATCGGCCATCAATAATTTTTTCGATCATCCAAAATACACTTCTCCACTCAAATTTTCGTGTATAATCTATTTTCTAGCTTTTTTCACAAAAATGTACAAACAGTGGTGAAAATTCAGATTTACATCAGTTTATTTTTTAAAAAAATCAATTAAACTGTCACTAAAATTCATGAAAAATATAGCAAAATAAACCTCTATGATTCTACAACACAGCTACAAACTCAATTTAACAAAAAAAAATCAAAAGCTATGACAGATTAAAATAAAATAGCATCTAAATTAGGAAACATATTTCATTGTTTTTTGAGGCTCAAAAAATACAAAAATTTGATCAAAAAAATTTTTAGGCCATAAAGTAGCTATAGCCATCTATTTTTGACAAAATATATACATGAAATTGGATTCTTTAATTCGGCTCCTCATTGAGGCATTTTTTCAAACACATCGAATGCATGATATGAATCATTGCTTTTTGCTTGCAAGGCGTACACAAATAAGCCACGAATTCAAGACACAACCCAAAACATTCGTCAAGATTCAAGTTTCAACTAAAAGGCATGGACACCAAACAAAATCAAGTAAGAAGAATATATATCGATGCATATTATTTCACATTTTGCATTAGAAACTTAAAAGGAAGAGGTGGGAACCTTTACAGTGCCTAAACTCAATAATCCAGTAGTGGTGATGGCTTTCAATGGTAATCTGGCAGCAACAGCAGCCCTTGGTCCTTGCTATTTTTCTTTTTTTTTTTTTTTTTGAGAAAGAGAGTGAAATGTGTGTTTTTTGTTTTTGTCAATTAAAGAGAGAGGGAAAGGAGGCCAAGACAGCTAATTGGTAGGAGTCGGAGTCTACAAATGTGTGAGTGTGTAAAGAGTTTTTTTTTAGTAAAATTGAGAGACAGGAAGGGAGAGCTGAGAGATAGAGCTAGGGAAAGGGAAAAAAGTCAACTATTTTAGGTTGGGCGAATAGTAGGTTGGCCGGGAAAAATTGATTGGTAATTAATTTTTTTCTTGATTTTCTTTTTTCTTTTCAAATAAATGTACAAAGTAAGAAAATTCAAATTAAAATGCATGAAAATAAATGACCCATCAAATAGATAAAAATTCAAAAATACATTAAAAATTGATAAAAATTTGATGTCTATAACTTGCCCCTTTTGCTCAAAATAAAAGCATAAATACCAAATTGCTTATTTATTTCTTCTGGTTACATCTAAACTGAAACAAATAAATAATCAGTTAAAAATTAGTTGACAAAAATAATGTTGTAAAATTGCAAAGACGTGACCGAAATCGTGTAGAGCTGTCTACGTATCCTGTTTTGGAAATTAGAGCAAACATAGTTCAAATGCAAATGAGTTATAGTGAAACAAGTGCGTGACCCATGAAGGATCTTAGCATACATAAGAATTCTGAGCCCTTTGAACTTGTGAACATGAAACACAACACTAAACAAACCAATCAAGAAAAGTGAATTGTCATAATAAGAAAAAGGTGCACAGAGGGACACAATTATGCTTCAACAGAAAATAAAAAGGTATGCAGAAAAACATGATTACACTCCAAGAAAAGGGGGAATAGAAGGGTGCGTAGTGGATGCTAAAACTCATCAACAATAAATTAAAATGTAATTGCTAAGAAGGAAGGAAGAAAGAAAGGTATGCGGTGGACACTGAAACTCGCCAATAGTTTATAAAAGGTTGCACGAAGGGACACGATTACACTCCAAAAAGAGAGATAGAAGGGTATGTAGCGGACACTAAGACTCACCAAGAAGGGAGATAAAAGGGTATGCATAAGATGTTGAAATGTGGCAATAGTAAATTAAAGGTTGCGCGAAAGGACGTGATTACGCTCTAACAAAAATATAAAAAGGGTGCATGGAGAGATGTAGTTACACTCCAACAAGGGGGATAGAAAGGTTTGTGGAAAACACTGAGACTTGTAAAAAAGGGAAATAAAAAGGTGTGTGGTTGACGGTAAGATTCACCAACAATAAATTAGAAGTTGCGTGAAAGGATGCAATTATAGTCCAATAGAAATATAAAAGGGGTGTGCATAGGGATACAATTACACTTCAAGAAGAGGGATAAATAGTGTACGATAGATGTTAAGACTCGCCAATAATAAAGTAAAAATGCAATCCTGAATTTAGACAGTTCACTGGGATTGGACCCAAGTCCAAATGACTAGCAAGAAAAATATAAATGTACTCCAACCTCAGATTGCTTGTGGGATTAGATCTGAGTACAGACAGCCAGTAGGAGAAATAAAAATAGACTCCAAGTCTAAATTAATGGTGGGATTAAATCCAAACCCAAATAACTAGCGGAAGAAATGAAAGTGCACTGAGCCTAAATTGCTAATGGATTTAGATTTGAACCCAAGCAACTAGCGAGAGGAATAAAAATGTACCCTATGTTTAAATTCCTAGTGAGAGTAGATTGATCCTAAATAACTAACAGAAAAAAATGAAAATGCGGGAAAAAATACAAGTTCTAAATTGCCAGACTTGAAAAGCAAAGTGCAATGTCCAGACTGTTGAACTAGAAATTAAAATGCATTACCATACTATTTGGGATACATGAAGATGCAAGATCTAGGTTACTAGGCACAAAAAATAAAATACAAGTTGCTCAAATATAATAAAAATAGTGCAAGCAATGGGACATTTGGTGGATTTTTACAATCTTTGAATTTTCCAATCTCGAGAAGAAGAAAAGTGAATGAAACCATTTTTTTTTTTTTTGAAGTCAAAAGTGACAATTTGGAAATTTGAGAAATACAAGTGCAGCGTTCCCTTCAGGGGACATGAGAAAAATATGCATATGTCACTGAGTGTGTTTGGATTACACATTATTTTCACCTTACTTGTATCATCAATACATTTTTCAATCACATTTTTATCTCACATGCATTACATTAAATTTTGAATGCATTGTAAAAATTGTAGATCACTCTCTTTCAAGAATTGTCATAGTGTAAAACATGATTCACTAAACAATTATTGCATTTCTCACCTTTTTGAAAAAAAATGAATAATGATCACATAATCCCGCCTTGAATCTTATCAATTTTCAAGAACCTATCAACCATACTTTATTGTGTATCAGAAGATGTAACAGCCCCACTTTCCCCTAAGGCGAACCAAAGGGGTTAGCGGACTGCCTGCCCAGCTCTCGCCAGGACTACGGATCAGTTAACGTCGATCTAATGCGCTCCGGAGCTTACCAACGCGCGCAAATAGGTCAAAATCACAAAATAAAAAAAACGAAAATCGAAGCCGCGATGAACAGTAGAGGACACGTCAGAATCCGGCCGGATTTGGCCCTTTCCTTTTCCAAATTTTTTTTCTTTTCCGTTTGAAACGCGTATCAGTTCGAAATCCAACCAAGCATCGACCAAACATATATATACATTGGAAACCAACATTTGCAAGCCAAGACGGCATATCAAATATTCAACTAGTTCATACATGTACAAATAACCATTTACAAGCCAACCATTGGTTGCAACAAAACACTTAGGGTTTTCACCCTCAAGGAGCTATTCAAAATATACATTCACATGAGCTCAACTTGAACCAACTAGCACATTCTTTCCAAAAGTGGTCATTTTCCTGTAAGGAAAACAAATGGCACGGTATGAGCTAAAGCCCAGTGAGCAACTATCACACAAAAGCAGTCAAGATCACATAATCATAACCGTTCAGTTCAAATATACAATTAAGAGATAAATCAAACCAGTGAAAGGATACGGTTGGCTCTCAAGAGCCCATTTCCACACTTGCAATCTTGATCCAACCTCATTGACCCTCCGTCAATGTTAAAAGTACCAAAACCGTAGACCTCACTTTACTTCCTTTCCTTCCACCAATCATACCCCAACCGGGCCCGCACTCCATTCAGTCACTTTTGGTAATACTCGAGTATACCGGAACCAAGAGTCTCATTACTACAAGGTTCCTCAGTACAGTCCCCGTGGCAAGACAATTTTCACGACCAAGCCCTCGCCGGCATCGATCCAATTGACTACCAAACGGGGTTGAGCTCAGTGATACAGTAAAGCCGTTGGACATTCATCCAAACGACACCAAATCAGTTTCCATGAGTGGAATTCAGTATTTCATATAACCAGTACAGTATTTCAGTGAACAGTCATTAACCATGAATAAAATCACAAGGGGTGAGGGCGGTCAAGTACACCCTCACCTTAATCACTTCCAATAAGCAAATAAGCCTTCAAGGCATCAATTACACATATAACAAAGCCACATTGTAACATTTAAGTGAGTAGTATACTCACAAATCAAATAAGTGCTATTTCATGCACTTCCGTCAGGGGAATGTCGTGAACCACCGTCACGCCCTAGAACAAGTAAACAAATGCAATGAGACTCGATAACGAGTCATATAGCAATGCCAATCACAACCCCAATAGGGTTTTATAAACATATACAAGCATGATAGCAAACCAGGAATTAAGAAAGGCCTTAAACTTAGGCCTTGGAAAGAAAACCGGATTCGACCTCATAATGCGGTAATGGCACAACTCTCACTACGATTATTGGATGGGGGTGTAAGACCCACCGCTTCGAAGCTATGGAACAGGGCTACAACAATGAAGAAGGTCACTCAATCCAGTTCCTAGCTTAAATAGGTCGAAAATGCCAAATACTATACCAGAATTACCAAAACAGGTTTGCAAATCACACAAAACTGTAATTACTATAACTTAGTCTATACAAGTCCAAATGCCGAAATTCCAAAGGCATATGTTAGCTAAGACATCCAGCTACATTTCATCAGAAGACACCAACAACTAAATCCAAACCAATTCCAGTCAAAATGGCCAATAACCAGTACAGTTTTCGCATTCTGTCCAAAGCAGAACAGCTACAGTAATTTCGTCATAACTCATTCCACATTAATCCAAATGACCTGAAATTTTACAGGCACCTCAAACACATCAATACCTACAACTTTCATGTTTTGAGCAAAGTCAAATTCGGCCTCTAACCCTATGATCCAAAACCGGACAGAATTGGGGATTTAAGAACCCTAACTTTTCAGTTTTCATTCCAAATCCAAAATTGGTTGCATTTATCCACATTTCACACCCACTAGAGTTATTATAGGCCATTGCCAATCATCACAAACAACCACACCATCATAATCCAATTAAACCAGAAAAATCATCAATAAATGGAAAACTTCACCAAATCACTTCAAGTCAAGATAAAAACCAGAAATTTCAGCACTTTAATCACTAATAAGCATAACTTAAGCATCATTAGATGTAGGAGGAAGATACACACACCACTCACCTAGTAACAAGAGAGGTAGAGGTGTTGGACACCTTAGCTCTTCCAAAAACTTCACCAAATCAACCACTAACACCAACTAGAAAGATTTTATGGAGTAGAAACTAGTTTAGTTGGTTGAGTTATGGATTGAAGCAAGAAGAAATCAAGACTTGAAGAGGTTTTCTTCCTTCCTTGAACTTGAGAGAGAGGGCCGGCCAACAAGAGAAGAAAAATTGTGAATTTTATGCAATTTTTGGATATTTAATCCTTTGGTCAAAAAGTCAAAATTGTGAATAGTAAATCTTAAAGGAAAACCAATAACATGGTGACACTTGTCACTCTATTTAATGCATTCTTATCACTTCTTTTCTCTCTCACAACAATCACTTCACACACTCTACTTATCTCTTAACACCCGATAAAATTTACACAGTATCCGGAATTTAACCTAATTGGCCGAATTTTTTCGAACTTTTCGCACTAGTGGGTCCCACGTCCAGTATATATTCTTAATTTTCTAAAAACTCACCAATACTAGAAAAATCATTTAAAAACTATAATTGCTCATAAAATCAACCCAGAAAAAGTTTCTAAGCCAGAAAATGCAAAAATTATGCAATTAAGGGAACTAAAACCCTAGGAAAATTTTTAGGGTATTTACGGGTTCTCACACTCTCCCCTCCTTAAAAGAATGTCGTCCTCGACATTCCACCTGTACTAATCAGATCAAATATCCCTCAAGAGTCACTCGAGCCTTCTAACTAATATAGATCCGGTCAAGATATCGCTCAGAAACCAATCAAGCATTGGGATTCAATCTATTCCAACGTGTATTCACCAGGTCCAATTTGTTTTTCCCCAAAGTCGGCCAAATACTAAAAATCATTCGAATCTCACTTATCGTAATTCATGATCCAGGAAAGCATGGCCTATATAATCCAAGTACTACATATCATGCCAATCCAACCTATCAAATGGTCATGGTTCAATAGGGAGTTAATCACGTACCCAAATAAAACGGGCAAAAGGCTTGAAATCGGACGCAAGGTCCCAGATATTTGGAAGAAATTCAGGGTATAGTGATGCTTTAGATCAAAATTCATCTCTGGTGGTGCTGGACAACATAACAAGCTAGCACAACGGCTATGCTTCACCAAAGAATTTCAGTTCAGTAAGTTGGCCCTGGTGGTGCTGGACAACACAACAAGCTAGCTCAACGGCTAAACTTCACCAAAAGCCTCAGTGCAAAATGTCATCCCTGGTGGTGCTGGACAACACAACAGGCAATGCCCCACCAGAGAGGTTCAGTTCAACCGCTACAAAAGAGTAGTAGCCGGTCTACAGTCACACCAGTACGAATAAGTTCAAGAGTAGGGTCAAAGCAGAGCCAAATACTTCAGGTTCATGGTGCATGAGCACGAATAAAAGTATAAGTTCAAGTTCAAGTTCAACCTCAAGGATCATGAGTACGAGTAAGAACACAATGGTCTAGTCTCTGTCCAGCCAATTCACATTCTTAAGCAGTCACAAATTCAAATCCACATTAGGTATGTAAGGCCACACTAGCCTAAACAGGTTCAAGTCTCAAGTAAGCTCAGTCTAATCGGTTCCAGACAGTTCGAGTTCTCTTACCAACCCAATGCAATACTTTCGGAGTTCAAATTTCCATAAAAGTTGGAATATGGTCACAAAACCAATCATAATATATGTTGCGCACAAGAAAATCTCACCAAGTTTCCGACTAGGTTAATCCATTATACACCAGTAGATCTGATCTTCGGATTTATTTTCGGTTCATATTCAGTACTAGGGACCTAATAAATTACATGAAACTATCCATCAATTTCTCCCATGAATACGGAGTTGGCTAAACCCTCGGTCATAATGCTTTACTCCCAGTCCTGCTACCCTACTTAATAGAAGTCTATAATCACAGGACAAGGCATAATTAAGCATCAAAAGCTTAATACATATACAAGGTATAACAATTTTTGAATCAGGACATGATTCTTTACAGGTATCAAAATTATAGCACGAGCCAAAAGTCACAAAATAAGGCCAATATGTCAGATATTGTATATAGGCAATTAAGTGTCACAACAGATAAAAGCTTATGTAAGCAGGATACCAAAGTCTCAGGACGTGCACCACCCTTCCTAGGTCTATAGTTAAACCAAAGGGTCCAATTATTGCTAATTTCAATCAAATCACATACCCTTACGCAATTAGATCCAATAAAGCCATAACGCCAGCTGAAACCAAGATTATCCATTCGAAGTTAAAAATCTGAAATAAACAAGCGACCAGCAAAAGCACCATCATCTCCAAGAATAACCAATCTTAGGTTCTATAGTAAAGTCGCAAGTTCCATGTTCAAACCCAAGAAATGAATACAACTCGCAAACTAACGTGCCAAATGGAACCCAAGTCAATTCACACTAACTTCGTACTCTTGAATACAGTCACTCTATATCTCAAAGTTGACTCAGTCCGTACATTTAAAATTGGCTCACTCTTCTTGAAAGTCAAGAATTTTAAAACATAAGAAAAGTATTTAAAGTAATCAGAAATCTTATCAAGTTCAAGATTCACAATGTTAACCATAAGCTTGCCATTCTTTCAAAAATTCAGGATATATATATATTTTCTTCGTGTAAAGCATGGACAATTTCAAGTGTGAGACTACACTAATATACAATCAAGGGGAAAACTTAGTTTAGAAATTGTTATCCTGGTATTAACCCATCATATACAAAATTCAACAACTCATCAGTTATTCACTAATTTTCAAATTTGAAATTCAAGTAAAATTCACCTTTTTACCAAAATCAGGAAAATATACATATTTAAAGCATATATATCTTATTTCCACTCATCGCTTACAAATAAAACTAGTACATCCTAGTTTTTCTTCAAAATCCCAAAACAGAATTTCTTTAGAAGGTATGTGGGCGGAAAATGCATTTAAACACATTACACGTACACATAGCCCACATAACCAGGTTAAGCAATCATACGGAACAGTCAGTCAATTACATACGAAGTCATTGCATGAAACAATAGGGTCCTCAAAAGTACTTTGAACAACTAGGTCACAAGTGCAAAAGAACTCACGAAAAGCTTTTCCCCTTCTAGGGCTTCGTCCAAATATTTATATCTTAAGCAAGGTCGATCACGCTTAACCATACCCGAACAAACCACACGAAGTTCCATAGAATCGCCTTTCTAGTTCACCAAATCTTTTCTAACCTAGGCCCTCATATCCTTCGTATCCGGGCGCAAGAATCTTGTCTAAGATAGTTCACATCTCGAGCCGGCCGGTCCCAAGAGTAAACCATCTTTATTAAAGATTCCTACCCGACATACATACCTAACTTCCTCGAGTCCCATGATAATGATTCGTACACTTATCACATGCCCGGTTCATACCTTACGCTCAAACGAGCACTTAGACATATTCGTGAAATTAGGACCACAACACCACTTGGCCCAGTCTCACTCCGCGCAGAGACCACGCGAAGTGGCTCTGATACCACTTGTAACAGCCCCACTTTCCCCTAAGGCGAACCAAAGGGGTTAGCGGACTGCCTGCCCAGCTCTCGCCAGGACTACGGATCAGTTAACGTCGATCTAATGCGCTCCGGAGCTTACCAACGCGCGCAAATAGGTCAAAATCACAAAATAAAAAAAACGAAAATCGAAGCCGCGATGAACAGTAGAGGACACGTCAGAATCCGGCCGGATTTGGCCCTTTCCTTTTCCAAATTTTTTTTCTTTTCCGTTTGAAACGCGTATCAGTTCGAAATCCAACCAAGCATCGACCAAACATATATATACATTGGAAACCAATATTTGCAAGCCAAGACGGCATATCAAATATTCAACTAGTTCATACATGTACAAATAACCATTTACAAGCCAACCATTGGTTGCAACAAAACACTTAGGGTTTTCACCCTCAAGGAGCTATTCAAAATATACATTCACATGAGCTCAACTTGAACCAACTAGCACATTCTTTCCAAAAGTGGTCATTTTCCTGTAAGGAAAACAAATGGCACGGTATGAGCTAAAGCCCAGTGAGCAACTATCACACAAAAGCAGTCAAGATCACATAATCATAACCGTTTAGTTCAAATATACAATTAAGAGATAAATCAAACCAGTGAAAGGATACGGTTGGCTCTCAAGAGCCCATTTCCACACTTGCAATCTTGATCCAACCTCATTGACCCTCCGTCAATGTTAAAAGTACCAAAACCGTAGACCTCACTTTACTTCCTTTCCTTCCACCAATCATACCCCAACCGGGCCCGCACTCCATTCAGTCACTTTTGGTAATACTCGAGTATACCGGAACCAAGAGTCTCATTACTACAAGGTTCCTCAGTACAGTCCCCGTGGCAAGACAATTTTCACGACCAAGCCCTCGCCGGCATCGATCCAATTGACTACCAAACGGGGTTGAGCTCAGTGATACAGTAAAGCCGTTGGACATTCATCCAAACGACACCAAATCAGTTTCCATGAGTGGAATTCAGTATTTCATATAACCAGTACAGTATTTCAGTGAACAGTCATTAACCATGAATAAAATCACAAGGGGTGAGGGCGGTCAAGTACACCCTCACCTTAATCACTTCCAATAAGCAAATAAGCCTTCAAGGCATCAATTACACATATAACAAAGCCACATTGTAACATTTAAGTGAGTAGTATACTCACAAATCAAATAAGTGCTATTTCATGCACTTCCGTCAGGGGAATGTCGTGAACCACCGTCACGCCCTAGAACAAGTAAACAAATGCAATGAGACTCGATAACGAGTCATATAGCAATGCCAATCACAACCCCAATAGGGTTTTATAAACATATACAAGCATGATAGCAAACCAGGAATTAAGAAAGGCCTTAAACTTAGGCCTTGGAAAGAAAACCGGATTCGACCTCATAATGCGGTAATGGCACAACTCTCACTACGATTATTGGATGGGGGTGTAAGACCCACCGCTTCGAAGCTATGGAACAGGGCTACAACAATGAAGAAGGTCACTCAATCCAGTTCCTAGCTTAAATAGGTCGAAAATGCCAAATACTATACCAGAATTACCAAAACAGGTTTGCAAATCACACAAAACTGTAATTACTATAACTTAGTCTATACAAGTCCAAATGCCGAAATTCCAAAGGCATATGTTAGCTAAGACATCCAGCTACATTTCATCAGAAGACACCAACAACTAAATCCAAACCAATTCCAGTCAAAATGGCCAATAACCAGTACAGTTTTCGCATTCTGTCCAAAGCAGAACAGCTACAGTAATTTCGTCATAACTCATTCCACATTAATCCAAATGACCTGAAATTTTACAGGCACCTCAAACACATCAATACCTACAACTTTCATGTTTTGAGCAAAGTCAAATTCGGCCTCTAACCCTATGATCCAAAACCGGACAGAATTGGGGATTTAAGAACCCTAACTTTTCAGTTTTCATTCCAAATCCAAAATTGGTTGCATTTATCCACATTTCACACCCACTAGAGTTATTATAGGCCATTGCCAATCATCACAAACAACCACACCATCATAATCCAATTAAACCAGAAAAATCATCAATAAATGGAAAACTTCACCAAATCACTTCAAGTCAAGATAAAAACCAGAAATTTCAGCACTTTAATCACTAATAAGCATAACTTAAGCATCATTAGATGTAGGAGGAAGATACACACACCACTCACCTAGTAACAAGAGAGGTAGAGGTGTTGGACACCTTAGCTCTTCCAAAAACTTCACCAAATCAACCACTAACACCAACTAGAAAGATTTTATGGAGTAGAAACTAGTTTAGTTGGTTGAGTTATGGATTGAAGCAAGAAGAAATCAAGACTTGAAGAGGTTTTCTTCCTTCCTTGAACTTGAGAGAGAGGGCCGGCCAACAAGAGAAGAAAAATTGTGAATTTTATGCAATTTTTGGATATTTAATCCTTTGGTCAAAAAGTCAAAATTGTGAATAGTAAATCTTAAAGGAAAACCAATAACATGGTGACACTTGTCACTCTATTTAATGCATTCTTATCACTTCTTTTCTCTCTCACATCAATCACTTCACACACTCTACTTATCTCTTAACACCCGATAAAATTTACACAGTATCCGGAATTTAACCTAATTGGCCGAATTTTTTCGAACTTTTCGCACTAGTGGGTCCCACGTCCAGTATATATTCTTAATTTTCTAAAAACTCACCAATACTAGAAAAATCATCTAAAAACTATAATTGCTCATAAAATCAACCCAGAAAAAGTTTCTAAGCCAGAAAATGTAAAAATTATGCAATTAAGGGAACTAAAACCCTAGGAAAATTTTTAGGGTATTTACGGGTTCTCACAGAAGACATCTGTTTCTAATGACTAGATTTGAATAGATGGCCTTTGATGAAGAAAAATGCTGCATCTGACCTCGTTTGATGGTATCTATCTAGAATTTAATGTTGACAAAAGAATAACAACGTGGAGAGAAATCCAAATGAACATTAGTCACTAGCCTTTTCAAGTTTTAACACCTTGCTTGAAGAAAATTTCTCAAACTCACTGCCTGCTGTCGAATGAAAAAAAAAGACTACTAAACGTCTGACACTCCCAACGGCTAGTTGACTCTTCAGCTGCCTTCTATCCGTTGGAAGCATTAATAGAGGAATTTTTTGGTCTCATATAAATAGAACATGGTCAACCACCTTCAACGAACTTTTGCACATTGAGACTACAAAAGATCAAGAGTGATTTTAGTAAGAAAATACTCTACAAAGAAGATTTGTACTCTTAGTTGTGTGAATTTCGTGTAAGTTTTTCTTGTGTGAGAAAAATACTTCAATAGTGTAGCTCTGTGAGGGTTATCTGTGTGATAGTAAAACTTCCTAACTTGACCAAGTGTAACTTGGGGCAAGAAGGAAGTGATCCTTTCTTTGTACATAAAGATTGGTTATATTTGATCGACTTGAAAAAACTTGTTCTATGAAATGACATTCAAGCTCAAGAGGAGTTTGAAAGTAAATTGATTTGCTATTCCTCCCTTACTACTTATTGTCTTGTGATTCTAAATTGATTATCTCTTCTACTCCCGAGCAATCTTGCTTTCTTGATTAATTATTCATTGTGTGGTCATCTAGAAAAGAGGGTAAATTTAATATTTAGCCAAAAAGTGTCTCATAACTTGATTAGTTTTTAAATAACCTAATTCACCCCCCTCTTAGGTTATCTTCGATCCTTACAATTGGTATCAGAGATTGGCTTCCTAGAAATTAGTCTCATAATTTGATTAGTTTTTAAATAACCTAATTTACCCTCTCTTAGGTTGCTTTCGATCCTTACAATTGGTATCAGAGGTTGGCCTCTTAGAAATTAAACTCAAATGGTTTTGGAGTAAAAATGACAACTAACAATGCCATTTTTTTTTAAGGACAATCTGTCATTAGACCTCGAATGTTTAATGGATCGAATTATGTGAATTGGAAAGAAAGAATGATTTTTTTTTTTTGCAATCTATTGATATTGAACTGTGATTTATTGTTAATGAAGGTCCATATGATGCCTCTATAATAGATGAAGTCACTCACAGACCAAAACCAAAAATCAGAAATGAATTGACTGGTGATGATAGAACCCACCTCACTTTGAATGCCAAGGCTATGAATGTGTTGTCTAGTACTTTAAATTCAAATGAATCCATTAGGGTCAAAGGGTGTAGGTCTGCTAAAGAGATTTGGGTCAAACTGAGAGAAATTCATGAAGGGAGTGAAAATGTGAGAGAACAAATAAAATCTATATTAGTTACAAATATGAATCATTTAAAATGGAACCTCATGAAAATATTGACAAAATGTATTATAGATTTAATAATCTCATTAAGGATTTAGAAGTGCTAGAAAACGAATGCTCCTTAGGAGAGAAAAATAGAAAAATCTTAAATGCCTTGTCCAAAGATTGGGAGAGTAAGGTGACTACCATTGAAGAGGCTAAAGACTTGAACCCTATGTCCATTGAATCTCTTATTAATTTTCTAACCTCTTATGAGATGAAGTTTAAGACTAAGGTATAAGAGAAAGAGGATGCAAAAGTGAGAAGGAGCATTGCTCTAAAAGCATTGCAAGATGCAAATGATTCAACTTCCTTGGATGGAAAAGATGCGAAAGTCAACGATAACGATCTTGCTTTCATCACAAGAAGGTTCAAGAGAATTCTCAATAAAAGGAATTTCAGAAAAGAAGGACCTAGCAATACATTTTCAAATCAGTTCAACAATGCAAGAAACAAAGGAAAGCAAGAAGTCAATAAAAAGCAAACTGACAAGTGTTTTGAGTGCGGTCAATTTGGACACTACATGAGCAAGTACCCAATGAAGAAGATGAAGGAAAGGAAAGTTGAATGAAAATCAAGATTCAACAATTTTCAAATCACTTGGAATGATTGCAACTCAGAAGGTGAAGTCGAAGAGGAAGAGAAATCTGTTCAAATGGCTTTCATGACCATTGGTGATGATGAGGTAACTACTTGCAACTCTTAATTTAATAGTGATGATAAATCTGATGATGATGTTAATTCCTTCATTGAGAGACTGCATGATAGTTTGAAATAACCCTATACTAGAAACAAGGAACTAAAACAAAAGATCAATTTTTTTTATTCAACACAATGCAAATCTTTTTCAACAAAACAAGAATCTGAAAGATGAAAATGACAACTTGAAAAGGTTTGAGACTGATTTACATATTGAGCTTGATAGAAAAATAAAATTTTTGTGAGATGCTCAAAAAGGAGCATGGGGATTTGAAAAGAAGAATGGATAATCTTAATGAGTTGCTCCAACACAAGAAACAAAACTATTTTCAAAGGAATGAACCAAAACCTTATCGTGGCATTCATGAGAAGAAGTTAAATTCTAGTTCAAATGAATTTACCATTTACAAAAGAAGACAAGTAAGGTTTGTCAAACCTGTCCATACAAGCAACTCTTTGACTATATGTAATTTTTGCTGTCAAATAGGTTACATGAAAAGTAATTGCTATATGAGGAAAAATATGAGAAATGGCATGAGATACATGTGGATAGTTAGATATAATAGTAACTCTCAAGGACCCAAAAAGTAAAGGGTACCATATGTTATCTTATGAAACTTTGTGTAGGTGAACTTGATGAATATCATTAAAGAATCAAAATGGTTCATAAATAGTGGATGCTCAAAACACATGATCGGTGATCCATCTCAATTCATCAAGATCAAGCCTAAATCAAGTGAAAAAGTGACATTTGGAGATGATAACAAAGTCAAAACAATTAGAATTGGAGACGTTGGTAAGAATAGTCAAACTTTTGTTCACAATGTTCTTCTAGTTGACAATTTGAATTATAACTATTAAGTGTTAGTCAATTATGTAATAGAAATCTGTTTGTATTGTTCAAAAAGCATGAATATCTTGTTCTTAACTTAAAGTTTAATAGTATTTTCAAAGGAAAAAGAATAAATGACATCTATATGGTTATTCTTGAAAATATTGATTTCTCTAACTTCAATTGCTTTAAAGTTTCTAATGAAGACCTTTGGTTGTGGCATAAAAGGTTTTGCCATTTCAACATGGATTTGTTAAAAGAAATTTTCAAAAAGGAACTTGTTAGAGGTTTGTCAAAAATTAAACTTGAAAAGGACAAAATTTGTGATACTTGTCAATTTGAAAAATAAGTCAAAGTTTCTTTTAAACCCAAAAAATGTGTTTCTACTTCAAAACCTTTGGAACTTCTACATCTTGATTTGTTTGGTCCTATACAAATTGCTAGTTTGGGTAGTAAAAGATATTGAGTGTGTTTGGATAGAATATTATTTGAAATAATTACTGTAGTACTTTTTATGATGTGATATATGTAAGATAAAAAGATAATTTGAAAGATAAAAAGGTGCGTTGAAAATTGTATTTGTGATGCAAGCAAATAATTTCTGACCATTATTTGGCTATCCAAACATATTCAATATTGTTTGGTTATTGTTAATGATTATTCTAGATACACTTGGGTGATGTTTCTTGCTCACAAGGATGATACCTTTAAAAATTGTCTCCCTATTTATAAAAATTCAAAATCTGATTGGTTTGAAAATTGTTAAAATTAGAAGTGATAATGACTTGGAATTTAAATTTTGTGATCACAATGGAATTACTCATAAATTTTCAATTGCAAGAACTCCTCAACAAAACGGTGTTGTTGAAAGAAATAATAAAACTTTTCAAGAAACCGCCAAAACCATGTTAAGTGAATGTAACTTGCGAAAATATTTTTGAGCTGAAACTGTGAATACGGCTTGTTATGCAATGAATAGAGTTCTTTTGAAACCAATTTTGAACAAAACCTCTTATGAGTTGATTTTTTATAAAAAGCCAATTGTTGGACATTTCAAAGTGTTAGGTTGCAAATGTTTTATTTTAAACATCAAGGAACATCTTGAAAATTTTGATAAAAAATTCGATGAAGGTATTTTTTTGGATTAGTGTGAAACCAAAAGAGGTTTTAGACTCTACAATAGAAGAATTCTTGTTATAGAAAAAGCAATACATGTTACATTTGATAAATCTAATGACAATATTTCCAAGAGTTGTTGTGAGGATGATGATGTAGGTGTTCAAGATGGACTTAAAAAGCTTACAATTCATGATCAAGACAATGCTCCACTAGAAGAAATTTCAAAGGAAGATGATCATCAAGAGAATGAAGCATTAGAAGAAAATGACAAGAATGTTGGTACACCTAAGGATCTTCCAAGAGTTTGGAAGTTTGTTCAAAATCATCCCAAGGAACTCATTATTGGTGATCCATCCGAAAAGTTAAGAACTCGTTCTTTAAACAATTGATGGATAATTTTGCCTTAGTCTCACATTTTGAACCTACAAATGTTGTTGATACTTTGAAAGATGAAAACTGAATTTTAACCATAGAAGAGGAATTTGAAAGGAACAAGTTTGGACACTAGTTGAAATGCCTCAAAATCATCCTATTATTGGTACAAAATAGGTTTTTAGAAATAAAATGAATGACAAATGTGAAGTTGTGAGAAACAAGACTAGACTTGTAACTAAGGAGTATGCTCAAGAAGAAGGAATAGATTTTGATGAAACATTTGCTCTCGTAGTTAGGTTAGAACCAATTAGAATATTTGGCATTTGCATGTTTCAAGGATTTTAAATTGTTTCAAATAGATGTTAAAAGTGCTTTCTTAAATGGTTTTATTCATCAAGAGATTTATGTTGACCAACCTTCCGGTTTTAAAAACGAGACATTTCCAAATCACGTGTTTAAACTTTCAAAAGTTTTATATGGATTGAAACAAATTCCAAGGGTATGGTATGAACGTTTAAGGGATTTTTTGGTTGAAAATGGTTTTAAAAGAGATATTGTGGATATCACTCTTTTTACTAAAAAAAATTCAAATGATCTTTTGATTGTACAAATACATGTGAATGATATTATGTTCTGTGCTACTAATGAGTGTTTATGTAAGGATTTTTTCACTATTATGTAAAATGAGTTTGAAATGAGTATGATGGGAGAGTTAAACTTCTCCTTGGACTCCAAGTGACTCAAAATCAAGATGGGACATTCATTAATCAAGCTAAATACATAAAGGAACTTCTTAAAAGATTTAGAATGCAGGATTCAAATTAAGTTGGAACACCTATGTGCATATCCACTAAGTTTGATAAGGATGAAGAATGTATAAAAGTTGATGAAAAGAAGTATAGAGGTATGATTAGTAGTTTACTTTATTTAACCGCAAGTAGACCTGATATTATGTTCGTTGTTTGCTTGTGTACTCGTTTCCAATTTTGTCCAAAAGAATCTCACTTAATTGCTGTGAAAAGAATCTTTAGATATTTGAAGGGAATTTTGAACTACATTCTTTGGTATCCAATATGTCATGAATTCCCTTTATGTGATTTTTCGGATACTGATTTTGGTGGATGTAGGATAAATAGAAAAAGTACAAGTGGTACATCTCACTTTCTTAGTAATTGTCTAGTGTCATGGTTTAGTAAGGAATAAAATGCTATAAAAAGTACACCGGTGCATGTTGTGTTCAATTGTTGTGGATGAAAAGTACTTTGAATGATTTTGAATTGGTATATGACTGTGTGCCTATATTTTGTGATAATACAAGTGCAGTAAATTTGACAAAAAATTTCATTCAACATTCTAGGAAAAATCATATAGACATAAAGCATCATTTCATTCGTGATTTTGTCCAAAAGGGTGAAATTTGTGTACAATATATTTGTTCAAAAGGTCAAATTGTTGATATTCTTATAAAAGCTTTACCACTGGACCAATTTGTGTTTTTGAGAACAAAATTGGGCGTTTTAGAAAAGATTTTCTAAAAAAAAAAAATTCTCTGGCCACACTTTATCGGATGTCCGATGCATATGAACGAATGTTCGACAGTGTTCTAAACCATTTTTCGAGAAAATTTTGGTTTGGACGGTAGTGTCGGACGCTTCTCTTCGTTCGGCCGTCCGACATTCAAAAGAGGCGCATTATAAAGCAGTCCTCTCCGTCATTTAGTTCATTTTCAACCGTTGTTTCGGACACACCCTTTCCTCTTCTTCCACTTTCAAATTTCAAATTCATCTTTTCTCTGAACAAGTTTCAAGAAATTGTTTTCTTCAATACCATCACACCCCTTTTGCACATTAATTAGCACTCGTAACTTCCTCTAACTGCCAACCACTCCAGCGATCCCAATTCTAAGTCGAAACCCTAGACTCTCAAAATTCACCCTGTTTGGAAGATTCAAGCATACATTCTAGTCTCAACTGCAATCTTAGTCTATCCCATTTACACATTCATCACTTTTTGCAACAAAATCATCCTGCATTTCATCATGGTGAGAATGAGAGATGGCTCTGCTGGTACCGGACGCACTACCAGGCTAAGAGATGAAGACATTGAAATTGTCCAGCCTTCTACCACGAAATCACCCAGAAAAGGGACTAAGACACGCGGTGGAAAAAGAAAACAACCTGCCAAAGAGAAACATACAGATCAAATTAAGGCACAGCCAACTGAAGTGCCCAATATCAGTGATGATGAACAACCAATTGTTGAGCTTTCCACCAGGACATCACCTAGAGGGACTGAGACTCGAAGTGGAAAAAGGAAACGTTTTACTAAAGAGAAACGTGCTGCTCAAACTGAACAAGTTTATTGATGATGATGCCAGGGAGAGGTTCAAATGGATTTCGCATAAGGGCTTCATCACTCAGGGGACCATTCTCCCTTCTGACTTCCGTAAGTTTGATCTTGAACCAGTTCTTAAGTTCTTTGAATTCCAAAAATGAGCTCACATTCTGACGTTACCCAATACTTATTATCCTAATATGCTTCATCAGTTCTTTGCTAACCTTAGAAAGGGTAATTCTCACACTGACCTGGTCTGTCGTGTCAACTCAATAGATATTGCATTCAATTCTGACATTATTAATGCAGTTTTAAAGACCAAAATTGAAGACTGTTTTAAAGAAAAAATTGCAAACTTTTTCTCTTATAAAGAGTTTCCTTATGCCTATCATCACTTTCATGTTGAAAAACTGATGACCTATTTTCGAACACACTTTCACACGCTTGCTGAGGAAAATTAGAGGATCTCAGTCCTCAAAATTTGATCATCTTTTCAATAATTTCAAACCTGTTAGTTCCTACTGATGGTCATAGGACTGATGCCAACAAAATAGAGCTTTACTTGTTTTATTACTATCTTGAAAAAGTCCGAATTGATTTCGGCTTTGTTATGTGCAAGTTTTTGCTCAAAATCAGCACTGATAGTCGTAGGAAATTATCCTATGAAAAATTTTTAACTCCAATCTTTACTCATTTCAAAATACCTTTCACTAGAGTGTCTCCAAAAGAGACTGCATCCACCATCTTTTCCAAATCTTATTTTGAAAGAAAAAATCTTAGATTCTTTGATGGTAATTGGTGCTACAAGGAGTCTGTTTTGGAATCTAGAACAAAGAATTATCATGAAACTTCTGTCACCCCTAGATCTCCCAGAGATCAGTCTCAGTTTGTGTCACTCTTTACCATCCATCCTAGAAGATCATCTGCTCAGCCTTCTTCATCCAATCATGAAGTCATCTCCTTACTTGAGAAACTCAAACAATACATTCTCTTTCTTGAAGATGGTTTGATGATGATCAGTTCACCTGAGCAACAAGCCACTTTTATAGACAAAAGAAATCTGTTTGTGCCTCCTGTCCCTCAACAAGATGAAAATGTACATCAAAAGGAGACTTGGACTGAGCCAACTGTTCCACAAGATAAAGGTCCATAAACTGAGTCTACTCTTGAAGTTCATGCCTCAAGCTCTCAACCACAAGATAAAGGCAATGCTCCAGCAACTGAAACTAGTGATGATGATAAGGAAACTGAAGAAAAAGTAGATCCTGCTCAGTTTCGCCATACAAGAAGAAGATCTGGATCGTTCAAAATCACCATTTAGACACTTTTACGCACTTGCACTTCATTTTAGGATAGCACTTCATATTAGGTATTTGCATCTTTTGTACTTCCTCTTTTGTTGATTCAAGTACTCTGTACTACTGAATTCTGGTTAACTTTGTTGGTTTCTAGTTTATTTGCTAAATATATGACTTTGATGGTTTCTGGTTAACTTCTTTTGGTATATTCTTTGGCTAATGAGTGCTGAATGATTGATTGCTGATTTCAGGTATCAATTCTCTAAATTCGTAGATTGCATTTCTGATGTATTAGATATTGGTTATTGATACTGATTGATGATGCTGACTAGCTGATATTGATGTTGATTGGTTGTTACACTCATCTTATGATGACAAAAATGGGGAGAAATGGTTATTGGGATATTGAGATGTTGTATAAATGGTTAATGTGTAAGGAAAAATTATTCTGAAGAGGAGTTATTCTATCCTTAAAAATCTTAGCACTTAAAAATTTCATTGATGCATTGAGTGATGGGGAGTTTTGGCTCAATTATTTTTTTCTCCATTCATTGTTTGTCATTATAAAAAAAGGGGAAGATTGTTAATCTTATTCCCTAACTTTTGATGTTTACAAAACAAATTAATGATACTAATATCTCTTTAAGAAATACTTTTAATTATGAAGCAAATCAGGTTCAAAGATCAAGTGTAATTGAAAGAAACAAAGGTTGCTGAAAACTGTCAAACGCTTGTGAAGACAGGATCGGACGTCCGATAATCATTGCGCAAAATTGGACGCATGATGAACTCCGCCACCGAACATTCGAAGGAATTAAAACATTTTCTCTAACTCACTGACTTCAATCGGACGCAAAACATTAAATCACTGGACATCCGATAAACAATGTGGCACTTCGGACGTAAAGCATTAGAGGTATCGGACGTCCGAAAAGATTGAGGAAGATTTCTCAATTTCACTATCTGCTTTCGGACATAAGCATTAAAAGTACCAGACGTCTGAAAGAATTGAAAAAAAATCTCTCAAGCTCACTGCTTGCTATTGGACACAAGAAATAGGACTGCCGGACGTCCGACACTCTCAATGACTAGTTGAGTCTTCAGCTGCCTTCTATTTGTTGGAAGCATTAATAGAATAAATTTTTGGTCTCATATAAATAGAGCATGGTCAACCACCTTCAAAGAACTTTTACACATTGAGACTACAAAAGATCAAGAGTGATTTTAGTAAGAAAATACTCTACAAAGAAAATTTGTTCTCTTAGTTGTGTGAATTTCGTGTAAGCTTTTCTTGTGTGAGAAAAATACTTTAATAGTGTAGCTCTGTGAGGGTTATCCGAGTGATAGTAAAACTTCCTAACTTGACCAATTGTAGTTAGGGGTAAGGAGGAAGTGATCCTTCCTTTGTACACAAAGATTGATTGTATTTGATCGACTTGAAGAAACTTGTTCTATGAAGTGACATTCAAGCTCAAGAGGAGATTGAAAGTAAATTGGTTTACTATTCCTCCCTTACTACTTATTGTATTGTGATTTTAAATTGATTATCTCTTCTACTCCCGAGCAATCTTGCTTTATTGATTAATTGTTTATTGTGTGGTCATCTAGAAAAGAGGGTAAATTTCATATTTAGCCAAAAGTGTCTCATAATTTGATTAGTTTTTAAATAACCTGATTCACCCCCCTCTTAGGTTGTCTTCGATCCTTATATTGCTTTCCATTCATGACCTCTTGTATTTCGAAATCCTATCTTAGCGCCCTTTCATATTTTCAATAAGATTATCCCAACCCATTTTCTCTCTTTTTTTGCTATTTTCCTTTTAAAGCCTTTTTTCTATTCTTTTCTTCTTTTTCTTTCATTTTCTTTCCTTTTCTTTTTTGCTTCTTTTGTCTTTTTTTTTTCATTTTTTGAAGAAGACGCTCTTTTAGGTTTTCACCTTGAAAGAAGGATAAGACCATGAAATGAAATAAACAAGTTTAACCACAACTTTATCAATTTATTCATATTTTGAAAATTGGTGGCATCAATAAGTTAATCCTCTTTGGCAAGTTTCAAAAAACATGTATTTGCATTATTTATCAATTGATTAGGAAACTCCCTCTTAAAAATACTACAAAAGATGGAGGTCGATAATATTTTGGCTTTTGTAATTAAGGTCAGGTAGGGGTGTAAAGGAAAGGTTCAAGTTTGAAGACATATCATATAATGGTTTTGAAATAATCTTGAGATCGCATTGTTTTAAAAATTTGCTCCAATGTAGGGCTATTAAGACTTAAACTTGCCGCAGTTTAATTCTGACTAAACTTTTTCTTTTTTCTTGCTTTTTCTTGTCCTTTTTCTTTTTCATACTTTTTTCTTCTTTTCTTTTTCCTTTTTCTCTTTCTTTTTCTTTTTTTCTTCTTCCCTCTCTCTCTCAAATAAAAGCAAAGAAATAAAAATTTACCCTAGCGTGGGATTTGTCATCTTTAGGGGTTGCCAATGAAAAGAATAAACTATTATAAAAGTTCAAAGAGAAAAACTAGAGGTAAAATGTTTGAATGGAAAAGGATGAAGGCCCACCTTTTCCATCTTTTGCAGTAGTTTTAAAGAATTTTCATAATCAGATGAAAAACTTTTTGCATAGATTTACATTAATTGGTTGAGGAAAAACTTATCCATCCATCTCCATGAGAATGAGTGCTCCTCCAAGTAATACTCTTTTAAAAATGAATGGTCCTTGCCAATTTGGAGCGATATTCTCTTTGGTCTCCTCCCGAATTGGAAGAACCCATTTTAAGATGTTGTCTTCTACCTCAAATAGATGGTGTTTGACTTTCTTGTTATAAGTATGAGCTATTCATTATTGGTAATATTACCCATGAAAAATAGCATTCAACCTCTTTTTCATCAAATGGAGACAGCAACTCATGGTACTCTTTGACCTATTTGACTTCTTCTAGCTAGACTTCCATGAAAATGTGCAAGGGCGGGAGCTCAATTTCAGTAGGCATTATCGCTTACATTCCAAACATAAGAGAATAAGGTGTTGCTCCAACTTAGAAACACAATCCCAAGGTAAAATGCACCAAAAATTCAATAGCAAAATTTGCAGAATTGAAGGAAAAACTTTTATTTTCGACAATTCAAAATTGGTCCCCGAATGAAGTGCTCCTTCTGAATAGATAAGCCAGTTCTCCACTTTGCAATGTAGCATTATTGCTATTTTCATTCATGATTGACCTTTGGATTTGCAATTCTTACTCAATCTCAATCATAAATATCTACACGGAGAGGATCTGCCAAAGATCAATATGCACTTGAATTTAAAAAATTTTTCCTTTATTTTGAAATATGATTCAATAATTACTACTCATGAAAGCTGTTGCCTAATCAAAGTTGAATTTTGAACAACAAATTTGAAAGTGTATTACTTGATCTTTAGACGTACCCCACAAACGTATTACAAAAAATTACCCCAGTTTGGGCCATTTGATTGCAAAAATCTTGTTTAGATAACTTTCCATTTATTTGATAAAAAAAGAAAATTGTGCTCCTTGAAATTTAGAAAATAATTAAATGCTAACATGCAATGTGTGTTCATGTATCACTTATGACATAAAAACAATAGAAATTGCATTATTCTAATGAAAACTCAACCCCAAAAAACTGCCATGTACAAACTCATATAAGAGAACTCATGATGAACCTCTCAAAATCAAACCAAATTGCAATAAATCTCCTACTCACTTAGGATCAGTACCTAGAGAAAAAGTCACTTTCCCTTGTTAGCTCACCTTTCAAGACCAATTAGATGTGTATTATTTCAGATGTTCAAGTGACTAAGTAAAAATAATACTTGAAGGCTATATATCAAAATGTCCCTTGGCTTTATACCCAAAATGCATTTAACTCATTCAATATCCTATCTTATTGAAAGCAAATAGTTTCTCACCTCTATTTCATATAAAAATTCAATCAAAATATAAGCTCTATGGTCTTGTAATATATAGATAAAAAGATAGGTAAATACAATGATATAGGTTATGATCTCGTGATCAGGAATGATTAATAAATTCCATAAAGATTTATCCTTATTTCAAGTTGTCATGAAAGATAAGTCAACAATAGACTTTATGAGCTTATAATATGGTTTGAAAATGATAGATAAAAGAAATAAGACTTTTAAGGATATTTGCACTTATGATCGCATTTCTTTAAAAATTGCCCCAATATTGAGCTTGTGCTAAAAAATCATTGACTCCATTTCGACTTCTATTATCATCACTGGAGAGATTTTAGTATTGAATCTTTTTTCTTCTTTTTCTCTCCTTTTGTTTTCTAACCCTTTTTTTTTTTGGCTTCTTTTTGTGCTTTTGTCCCCCTTTTCACCAATATTGAAATCCAAATATTGATGGTAGAATTAAAACCCTTAATTTTTAATAGATGGATGAATTTTTGTTTGAATACTTCACATCACTTTTAAGAAATTTAACATTTTTTTCTATTATTGAAAAATCTCAAATCTCTTGTCCGAGTGTGGGGCTATGATTCTAAGTGCTTTTGAAGCAAATTACCAATTTAGATTCAAACAAGGATTCAAATGATAAACAGTGTTTAGATTGTAAAAATGATGGCCAAAGTATCATTCCTAAGTCACATGACAATCAAAATAAAGAACAACTCAATAGGAGAATCCATTCATTTTTGACATTTGAAAATTCTCCCAATGTAACACCATGGCTCTTATTTGAAACAAAATTATCCTTCTGATGTTCAAATGGGAGAACAGATGATAAAAACCTATATAGATAGAGAAATGAATGCCTAAAGCATCATTCCAAATTTTCAAAACAAATAAGAACAATGAACACTTTTGCTTTCAACTAAATATGGATTGAATCTAGTTAAACACATTGGAACCCTTCCCCACTTTGAAGTATATCAACCAAAGTGCTTGATTCTAGAGGCTTGATAGAGTTGGGCAGAATATGAATAGCAAAAATGCAAAATACACTACAAGAAAAATTATATTTGGAGGCACAACAAAATGATGCAATAGGGAACTTTTAGAGGCACTTAGGCTATTGAGGCACACACATCAAATGTCTACTAAACTACCCATTTGGAAAAGGTTGAAGGTGTTTTTTAATGCCATGTTTAATGAATTTGATGCATTCACAATTGCCATGATAGAAATTGCAAATAGGCACACACCAATGTCTCTAAAGATGCCTACAAAGGCACTTTACTTGGTATCATTTTTGTCCTTTTTAGGACACTTGTACATGTTGCCAAAAGGTAATTGTCTACGTACAATGAAGTGCATTATATACATTAATGGGGGCAGTTTACAGTGTAGTGTTTACCTGTCTTTCAAGGCATTTTCTACCATTGTAAAAGGAATCTCCAAATACTCAAAAAGTGTCACGATATGTGGTTTTACTAGGTGCATTAGTTTCAATATAGGCATTGGCAAGTGCCTCAATAGATGTCTTTTTTTTGGTACAATTTTCATCCAAATTTTCTACTCTAATCTCCTAATACAATACGCCAAACACATGATATGCAATAGTAAGACAGCCACTATGCCAAAGAATATAAATCTGCTTGAAAGCAAAAAACTGGTGACATCCTAAATAAAGCAAAAAGTTCCACAAATCTGAAGTTAATTCAAAAACTAGCATTAATGCTTCTTTAAACAAAAGGCTGCCATCCAACTCTTGCAATAGAATCCAGCAACATCCTCAAGAACACAAAATATTCCACAAATTTGAAGTTAACTCAAAAACTAGCATTGCTTCTCTAAACAAAAGGCTGCTGTCAATCCTCATGAATCTTCACCTATAAAATTAGTAGATTAAGTAAGAACACCACTTCATTATCCATCCAACTTACAAATATTTGTAAAGGAAAAAACTTGAACAATCTTGTGTCAAAATATACCGATTTCAGTGGCCAAGCAATCGGTGTACCAAGTGCATCTTCAATTGTTTGCAATAGCCCATAAAGCCTAATCAATTGTTCATTGTGTTCCACCACAATTTGTACTAGTATTTCACACCAACATGGTCCTAATGGTTATCCACCAACAACTTTAGAAGGATCAATTCCTTGGAGGCGACCAATAGCTAGACATTTTGTTGGATCAAACAAGCTAAAAATATCCACCTAATCACCTTCCTACAAGATAATTTGAATTAGGTAGATTTATTTTTAAAAAATTTGGTAGAGTTTCCCCTCCATTTTGCGCATTTCTCCAATTTTCAGCAATAAAACTTAATAACCATGACTTTACTAAGTTGAAATTACCATGTTTTACTATTCAACATAACCAAACAAAATAGCAATTTAATGAATCAACAAGTTTCAAACAACAAAAGTGAGTATTCTCATATGGTATAATCACAATAAATTCTTGAAAAAAAAATCATAAACATACCTAAAGAGAATGAGCACCAATAGGTGATTTTGAAACATTATTAGAGGACGTTGAATTTATCGAGCCACCAATTTTTGAGCCACTATTTTGCTGCTAACACACTATTGCTTTGAGCTCTGCAAGTTCTTTGGCTTGGTTTTTCAGCTACTGATCTTGCTCGGCAAATTTATCTTCCATCTTAGAAATTGCTGCCTTTTGCTCCATAACGATACGCTGACAAGTGCTGCGACTAGGTACGCTACCCCATTTGTCTGATGGTGTCACACCTAGACCATACATGTGCACACACCCATTGTTATCTTCCCCAAATACTTGGGCAAATCCATCATTACAACCAACATCATCATTAGAACCAGGGGGAAGTTGGCTAACTTTTTCCTTCAAAGCTAGCTGTATTCAAAATCCAGAAAAAGTTCAGTATTACTAAAATCGATTATCTTACATCAATGAAAATAAAATCAGTCTTAAATTAGTAGACAATTTAAGTCATTTAGAGTACTAATTTCATCAACTAATTAGTCACTTACTAATGTAGCTGTAACGTCATCATTTCCCGGGTTTCCATTTGAGTCAGTATAACAGTGTTCGAACATGTCAACTCATGATGGGAGATAACCTAATTTTTTCATCTATAGAAAATGAAGTCTTCATAAGACCACTAGGTGATACAAGAAAAAACTAAATGAAACTAAAAGGTTAAAAAGATTTATCAATTTCTTTTGAATTTGAGCATATGATTTCTTCCTTGTCTTATGAGCAAACCATCCATTGCATCCGGAAAGGCTTCTTTCAACAAATCAAGTAACATATCAAAAATTTTGTTGCTGAGTTTACCAAGGCATTTGAAGTGAAGCAACCGAATCATAAAGGAAAGTTTTGAGAATCTTTTACATCCAGAGTAAAGCTCTTTGTTAGAATTATCAATTAGATTGTAAAACTTTTCAGCTTCTACACTGGGCAACTGGCTTTTGTATTCAGTTCCATCTATCCTTGTATGATCTTGTTCAGGAATTCCCAATGCATCATGAACCAAACCATGCATGTCATCAAGTTCATCCTGTACCCCATGTGAGATATCATGGGAAGTAGGTTTTGGTGCACTAGAGTAAACAAATTCTCCATGAGCTGCCCAATGGGTGTATCCTTTAACAAAACCATAAACTTTCAAATGAAGTTTTGCATTCTCCCAGGTAATACATACACGACACTTACATTCTTTACATGGACATAATATCATCCCATTTATACTTGAATTCTGGAATGCAAAATCGAAGAATTTTTGCAAACCATCCCAATATTCTTTGCTTCATCTATTCTTTTGCATCCAAGTTTTATCTATATTCTGTAACCATGACAAATTTAACCTCAAAATATACACATACATACATATACATATACATATATAAGCAAAAGAAAGCAATTAAGAATAATATTAACAAAGAGCAGCACTCATACAACAAAAAAATTATTAGGATACCAAGAAGCTATTTGGAAGTCAACAAGAAGGTCACTGTTTGAGATAAAAGCACAAGACATGAGCAAACAAACCAAACCCCAAAGGTTTTCCACCACTAGCCATTTATCACGTGTCACCAAGTAAACAGGTTTTAACACGAATCAATGTTAAGAATAACATATAATATATCCACTGCAATGACACTCCAGTTTAAAAAAGAAATTAAGAATCCAAATGACCAAAAGATGAAAATGAATGTACATTACAGGTTCAAACAAATGAACAAATTTAATATCATATATGTAACTTAATCTAATTTCTAATAAAAAAGAACACAAGAATATAAGTTGGCTTGTACCTCTAGCGAAATCAATGTGCAACGTCTTCAAAATGATTGCTTTTCACGGATAGCTATCTTCAATTCAAACCTGTGGTGAAACATTAATGAACTTAAGTAAAATTTTAATAATTGTATAAGATTTTTAATAGGTGGTATACATAATTCTCTAATTATTCAAGAAGAAAAAAAAATCAGCTTGCAAATTTCTTGAAGAATATTTTAAAAAATGAGAAAGAACCAAAAGTACTGAATGACTTTTCCTAATTATTCTGAAGCAGACAGAACAAACAAACATAAAAGAGTTTTAAACTTATCTTTTTGAGATGCTGATTAATTGTTTATATCTATGATTAGTTCTCTTAAATTTTTTTTGTCTAATTTGAGCATCGATTTTAATTTCCAACTAAATCAATGGCTATCCAAGGAATATACTTTCTCTATGTACATATATAAATGCACCAACATATGCATGAAAATGATCCAAGGCATGCACATTTTCCCCGTTTGAACAGAAAACCACAAATGCAAATTATTCTCATTGAATAACATTTTCATGAAAAGCATTGGGATGGCAGGAATTTTATCTAAACTCAAGAAATAAAAAGATTGTATGTTCATGTTTGAGGGATCAACTTCACTTTACAAGTTAAAATTTAGAAAGCTCTGTATTGGTGCCAATTATTTTTCTGGTAAACTTAATTGCGATATTACCATAATATGAATCAAGTTTGGAAACTCAACTAGAATCAAACAATTGTTAACAGTTAACTTTCTTCCCAATTCACTGGTTTTGACTTTGCCAAATTTTACATGTTTTTTCGAAACCAAATGGCATGAACAGTACACCATGTGACGCCCCCACTTCTCCCTAAGGCGAACCAAAGGGTATCCGCAGAACGCCTACCCAACTCTCGCCAGGACTCAAGCAATTTACGTTCAAACTTATAACGGTACTAGACATCACATCCAGATAATAGAAATGCAATTAGTGCGGAAGCGTTCAAGCTTAACAATATTTAACAAATACCAAAATCATATAACAGGTTTCCAAATACATCCCAAAATATACAATAGCCAAAATGTCTAGTTAATAGAATTGGAACCCTATTACAAAAGTCAACAAAAGTACTCAAAAATAGAAATTTCCTCCGAGTCTCATTCCAAGCCCAAACCTATTAAGGAAAACAAATCTAAAGGGTGAGAAAAACGCTCGTGAGGTCAAGAACACACATGCAAGCACATTGTTCAAGTAACAATCCCAAATTGACAAGTCGAGCAATAATATATCCAATGATTAACAATTTACGAGAAAAGTAACCATAAACAATTCAAGGATACTGGAGCTCTCAGGAGCTATATTCCACTTGCACGATCAATAATCTCCACGAGTTGACACTCCGTCAATCGGGTAGATTTAGTCCGTAGAACTCCACTTAACCTGTCCCCTTTCACCTTACATGCCCCTGTTTCGGGCCCGTCTGTCATTTGTTTAAGGCAATACTACTCGAGTATGCCAAGTAAGATCTCTCACTAGATTAAGCTTTTCAATTGTTCCCATGGTTTACCAAGAAGCCCGACCAAACCCATGCCGACTCGAGTCCAAGGTTCGCCAATGAGATATGGGCGTCCCCCAAGCGTGTTCGAGTATCGAGGAGATTCACTCCAATGACATATGCAACCATAACATACTATTTCAAGTCAAACAAACAAGTAACATGTGCAAGCAATTGAGACATTCGAGTATTTCAAGTGCAAGTCATTTATTTCAAGCGAGAACGGGTGCGATGAAGTACACTCCCGTCTCGAATTTTAAAATCTCAGGTATCAATAACAAGTAAACATGTATCTGGTTCACAGTAGTTCAAGTAACATATACTTGACACTCACCAAGTAAACAAGAAGAAATGGCACTCGAAATTCAAGCATCCATCGTGGGATCCTCTTGAAGTTCTCCTTGTATGCTTGAGCAATTAATAAGGATTTATCACTCAAAACGCCCAATTATTACAAAGATTGTACTTAGTGCACAATTTAAGAAGATCCCATGAAAACGAATCCCAAAATTTAGGGTTTTCAAGAACATGGCAGATTTCGTATTTTGATCACAAATCACTCAAATCAACTCGGAATTAAGCATGGTTGGTGGCATTGGAAAATACATTCATATTTCACAGAAGAAATCATTTTGAAATTCAGCACACAACTAGTTCAAATTCGAGCCTCAAGTTGTAGCTTCTGAACTTCGTTCCGGGAAAATAGAGAAACAGGATAGTCATCTTTAAACGGTTGGTACGGAATACTCGGGTGGAACTAGGGATCGTATTTTATACTGTTGGAAAGCTGGGAATGTCTAGTTTCAAATGCCATTGACAGCACTTGATTTCGACATTGGAGCACAGAGTTATGGATGAAACAAGAAGGTTGTCTGAGTATTACGGGAAAATTTTCCAGGTTTACTAGCTTTGCGAGATTAATCCATTTGACCAACCAAACTTCAATATTTTTCGATGAAACTTTATACACCATCTATACAACATATAAGCATCATATACAATCCATCAAAACCTCAGAATTTCGCAAAAAGAGGCACGATCAAAACAGGAGTAGAATTGAAAACTTTTTAGCCATGCAATCCTTGAAGTTTATACTAGCTACACACCATTAATCTACCAATTTGAACACTAAACCAATATTAAATCCATCATCAAGCATCACATCGGCCATCAATTCAAGAGTGGGAGTTCATAGAGCCCACCTTCAAAACTTTCCAACAATAACAAGTCACCCACATGAATAACTAAACTCATAAGTGTAAATCAACTTCCATAGGCTAAGAATTTGAGAGTTGATCATTACTTACTCGTATTGGCGAACAAGACAGAATTTTCAGCCCTTCCTAGCTTCAAAATGAACCATGAAAAGCTCCCCCTTTTTAGCTAGATACAATCCCCATGTGTTCAACTAGGTGTAGTTCAATTTTGGTTTGATTTGGTTAAGATTTGGTGCAAGAATTTGAAGTAGAAAGTTGAAGAATTTTGGATGGTTTTGCTCCTCCTTGTAGCTGGCCAAATGAGAGAGAAAAGAGAGGGAGTTTTAGTTCAATTGAAGCTTCCAGGAGAAGATACAATATGTGGCCACAATTCACCCAGAAGTCAACTCTCTCTCGCGCGTGTACGCTCGCGTTTCATGCTCAATTTCTCTTGCATTTGTTTCACTAGTGCACTAAATTTTTAATGCACTTATATTCATATAAATATTATTCACTGTTAATTATCCGAAAATAATGGTCTAAAGTCTCTCAATTAATCGCGCGCGTGAAAACACGTATTTCCAATTTAGGCGTGATAGAGTAAAACTTTCGAGAAATTCTTATAACGATCGTATCACTAACTATCACTTGAGTATTTAAACCTAAAATTACCTATGTTAGGACCATTGTACATGTCTCCAATTTTCTGATCTTATTGTACTCCTAATTGGCTAAAATTTTCAAACACATTTTCACTATTGTCATTAATCGAGCTTCCAAAAATTAATTTTTGAAATGACTTACTTTAAAAATATAATGAAGTTATAATTCCATGTATTTAAGTCTAATAAGGTTTGAAAATAATAATCAGAACAAATATTCAGATAAATAATTAAATTAGCAAAAATAGGAGTCGAAAAATAATAATTTTTACGAGTCCTCACATCCTCTCCCCCTTAAGAAAAATTTCGTCCTCGAAATTTATCTTGATTGGTGAACAGGCCTAGATACTTTTCTCGAATTGCTTCTTCGACCTCCCAAGTTGCTTCCTCCAACCCATGGTTCTTCCAGAGGACCTTTACTAATGGTATCTGTTTATTCCTCAATTCATTCACCTTCCTATCCAGAAACTTGACCGGTTTCTCCTCATAGGTTACGGTCTCATCAATCACAATACTCTTAGGTTGTAAGACATATGAAGGGTCAGGATGATACTTCTTAAGCATAGACGCATGGAATATATTATGGATTCGAGATAAATTCGGTGGCAATTCTAATTTGTACGCTACACTCCCCACCCGCTGAATAACCTTATAAGGTCCTACAAATCTTGGTTGTAACTTTTTTCCCTTTCCAGACAGCAAATTTACTTTCAACGGTGTGATCTTGAGAAACACTAGATCTCCAACTGCGAATTCTAAATCCTTTCTTCGATTATCGGCATAGCTCTTTTAACGGCTCTGGGCAGTCTGGATTCTCTGGCGTACCAACTTTACCTTCTCATTAGCTTCCTTAATCCATGACACTATGGTCGGATCTAAAATCTTCCGTTCACCTACTTCCTCCCAACAAATCGAAAATCTACACTTTCGACCATAAAGTGCTTCATACGGAGCCATTTGAATAGAAGAGTGAAAACTGTTATTATAGGCGAATTTCACTAAAGTCAAAAACTTATTCCAACTCTCCCTAAAATCCAGAACACAAGCTCTCAACATATCTTCAAGGGTCTGAATTATCCTTTCAAACTGTCCATCGGTCTGGGGATGATAAGTGGTACTAAAGTTTAATTTAGTCCCTAACACTTCTTGCATCTTTTGCCAGAATCTCGAAACAAATCTTGGATCTTTATCCGACACGATACTGACAGGGGTTCCATGTAACCTAATGATCTCATCCAAATATAACTTCGCCAATTTCTCCAATGGGTACTTCATGTTAATCGGCAGAAAATGAGCCGATTTGGTCAATCTATCCACTATCACCCAAATCGCATCATGGCCTCTCTGTGTTCTTGGTAATCCTGATACAAAATCCATGGTGATATTCTCCCATTTCCACTCAGATATTTCTAGAGGTTGCAAAAGTCCCGATGGTTTCTGATGTTCGGCTTTAACCTGTTGACAAATTAAGCATGTTTGGACAAATTGAGCAATCTCCTTCTTCATGTTCTCCCACTAATACAGATTCTTTAAGTTTTGGTATATTTTATTCCCTCCTGAATGTACTGTAAACTTTGATCGGTGTGCTTCTTTTAAAATATCCTTTTTAAGCCCTTCATCCTTTGGCACAACTACCTGATTCCGAAATCTCAATACACAATTCGATCCCAACTTAAGGTCCAACTTGTCCCCCTTTTTAACTTTTTCCAACCATTTCTGCATTTCAGTGTCCTTTCCTTGAGATTTTTTGATATGTTCCATCAAAGGGGAATTCAATACAATGTTCCCCAAAATTACTTTCCTCGGTTCCAGTCGAGAATTCCAATAACTAACTTCTTTCAACAATTGGAATTCCTTAATTATCAATCCAGCCATCTGTACTTGACGACTCAAAGTATCAACCACTACATTAGCTTTCTCTGGCTGGTACTTAATTGTACAGTCATAGTCTTCCAAAAATTTTATCCATCTATGTTGTCTCAAATTCAGTTCCTTCTGTGAAAATAAGTATTTAAGACTTTTGTGATCAGTAAAGACTTCCAAAGTTACTCCATACAAGTAATGTCTCCATTTTTTCAAAACAAAGACCACAGCCGTTAACTCCAAGTCATGAGTCAAGTAATTCCCTTCATGCGATTTCAATTTTCTAGAGACATATGCTATCACTTTGTCATTTTACATCAAAACACACCCCAAACCTTCCTTAGATGCATCTGTGTAAACCACAAAACTATCCTTCCCATTGGGTAGAGTTAATACTGGAGTTTTGATTAAGTATCTTTTCAATTTCTGGAACCTCTCTTCGCACTTAGAACTCCAAATAAACTTTCCACTTTTCTTAGTTAGCTCAGTTATTGGTCCAGCAATTTTAGAAAAATCTTTGATGAATCTCCGGTAATACCCTGCTAATCCAATAAAACTTCAAATTTCGATAGGGTTTTCCGGTCGTTTTCATTTCGAAATAGTTTCAATTTTAACTGGATCCACTTTAATCTCATCTTTAGAAATTATGTGTCCCAAGAAAGTCATTTCTTTTAATCAGAACTCATACTTGCTAAACTTAGCATATAATTGATGTTCTCTCAAAGTTTGCAAAACGATTCTCAAATGCTTCTCATGATCTTTCACATTTTTAGAATATACTAAAATATCATTAATGAAAACCACCACAAATTGATCTAGATAAGGCTTAAAAACCCTATGCATTAGATCCATGAAAGCTGCAAGAGCATTAGTTAACCCAAATGGCATCACTGCAAATTCAAAGTGCCCGTACCTCGAGTTAAAAGTAGTCTTGGGTATGTCTTTCTCCAAAATTCTCAACTGATAGTAACCCTGTCTCAAATTCGATTTCGAAAATACTACAGCCCCTTGCAATTGGTCAAATAATTTATCAATGTGGGGCAATGGGTACTTATTCTTAATAGTGACCTTATTCAAGCCTCTATAGTCTATACATAGTCTCAAACTCCAGTCTTTTTTCTTAACGAATAAAATTGGGGCTCCCCACAGAGAATCACTCTCTTTTATAAAATCCCTTTCTAGCAAGTCTTGCAGTTGCAATTTCAACTCTTTCAATTCCGCTGGAGCCATCCGATATGGCGTCTTAGAGATAAGTGTCACTCTCGGAGTTACATCAATATTAAAAGTTATTTCCCGTTCTGGAAGTAGAGACTCTAACTCTTCGGAAAAAACGTCTGAAAAGTCTTTCACTACAGGCATGTCCTCCAAATTCACCTTATCACTAGGGGTGTTAATAAGAAAAGCCAAATATCCTTGAGCTCCTTTACTTAATAATTTTCTAGCCCGAATTCCTGAAATAAGTGCAGATGAAACCAATTTACCCCTTACATCCAGTTTCAGGGTTGCCTCCCCTGGAATACACAATTCTACAATTTTCGTCGTACAATTTAACTAGGCATTATAACGGGCTAGCCAATCCATTTCTAAAATCACATCATATCCCTTAATTGCTAAATCTACTAGGTCGGCCAATAGTTTTTATTTCCCGACACAGACTTCACAATCTCTATATACCAGGTTAGGAATTAAACTTTGATCTCTAGTAGGTGTTTTAACTTCCAAGTCATATGGTAATTTAATTGGTTTCAAGTCTATCCCACTCATAAAGTTAGGGTTTACAAAAGAATGTGTTGCACCCGGATCAATTAAAACCCTAGCTAAACGATGAAAGATTGGAATTGTACTTTCAACCACTTCAGTCGCCTCAGGAACCTGCTGATAGTCTAGTGCATAAACTCTAGCCGGCACTTTCGGTCGACTTCCTCCAGCACTGGTCTGCTTAGAGGTTGAATTTTCTGGCCTCTGAGTGTTACTTCCCATTTTTTGTGCCTTCGGACAATTCGCGACTTGATGTTCGGCACTACCACAAAACAAGCACTTCCCCGACTTTCTCCAGCAGTCATTTTCGGAGTGATTGGGTTTCCCACAGTATCCACAAGTAACCTGAGGGGTCATTGCCGAACCAGTAGAAGGTGCTCCCCTAACTTGAGTTGGGCCACCACGACCTCCTCTAGACAGAGTTCCCCTAGAAGCTCCAGCAATCCTTATTCCTCCCGCTCCTCTTCCCATTTTGGAAGGTTGTGCACTCTTACCAGCCTGCCCTGATGCAGAGCCAGAAAAATGTCTCTTTCTATTGTGAAAGTCTCTCACTTGCAATCTTGCATTCTCAATCCTTTGTGCCTTCTCTAAAATTTCAGTAAATGTAGAAATTTGGGCTGCAGCCAAACCCTCCTGAATTTTTACATTGAGCCCTTGTACAAATTGCCTTATCCTCTTCCATTCATTAGTTACCAATTCAGGGACATACTTAGAAAGTTTAGTAAATTTTTCTTCGTATTCCGCTACATTAAGGGTTCCTTGTTTCAATTTGATAAATTCATCCTCCCTCTTCTCTTGGATTAAGGGTGGAAGAAACTTTTCATTAAACACCCTCGTAAAATTCTCCCAAGTCCAAGAGATTTGAACTCTTTCCCATTTTCCTTTCACCATGTCCCATCAAGCATGAGCTACTCCCTCAAATTAGAAGGCTGCAAAATTCACTCGCCTATCCTCTGTGTAGGCTAAAGCAATGAATATGTTGGTCATCCTTTCTAACCAATTTTCCGCCACCTCAGGATCAGGTTCGCCAAGGAACTTATGCGAGTTAAATTTCAAGAATGCCTCTAAGGCTCTATCCTCACCCCTATCCTGTCCCCTAGTTTGGTTAAGCGGTCTAGGACCTTGTCTATCAGCTAAACGTTCTAGGATATCAGTCATCTTGTTAATGGCAGTAGCCACTTGATTACTCTCAATATTTTCCTGGCGCTGGGTCGGTCCAATTGTCGATCCCTGGTCATTCCCTTGAGATTAGGCCTGTTTAGTTTCTCGCCCATGGCCTCGACCACGGTATTGATCCCTTCTTAGCCCTTCCATAACCTAGGCGTATCTAGTGCAAGAAATAAGTCAATTACGCGGTGCAAAGTAGAAAGCAGGAGCAAATCAAGAAAATATTAGAAATAACAATAATTTACATTCATTAACGTGTCAAGTTCATACAATTAGTAAGTCATGGGAGAAATCACAAAAATATAGCACACAGGTGCTACAAGGTACTTTAGTCACAGAAGACTAAAGTAAAACAAGTGCCTCAAAAATAAGCCACACAGTTATGCAAAATACAATGGCCTCAGCATTTAGCGTCACCCCAGCACTTAGGCAGAGGTCAATCTGCCTAGACCTAGTCCGCAGTATGACTATCAGGAGGAACCTCCTCCTCAGAATGCTCCTCCTCCTCAGAGTTCTGAGCTACACCCATCGCCTCATCCACTAGCCTAGTGGCATCGGCTAGGATCCCGGAAGCCCTATCACGAACCTCCTCCCTCAACCTAGTAAGCTGAGCCCTAGTGCTTCGAAGCTCCTCATTAACAACAGCAAATGTAGCTACCTTGCCCTCTATCACCTCCTCAAGCTCGGCGATCCTCTCGCCCTGAGCGCTAACCATCTGTCTAAGTTCGTCCACCTCTGCCTGAAGATCTCTGTTAAGATCTTCTAGCTGATGACGCTCGTCGTCCAGAGCAAGCACGAGGTGATTTGGGTAGGCAAAGATAATCCTACACGAACATCGGGGATATCTGTCAGATGGGAAATAGCGTACTCGAGCTCTCCCACCTAGTGCTCGGTAGTAGATAGGCTTAGGAGGCACTACATGACCATTCGCATGGCCATTCCCGTTAGCTGCCGGAACACCATTTCCGTTTTCCATCCCTGCAAAATAATAGCACCTTTCGGGTTATAAATTAAATCACTATCCAGTCCGAACGTCGTTTATGCATGCCTAATCCAATCACTAGTATGCTCCAAATACCCCTTAAGGTGTAACTTAATTATCCGGTTTCAGGTCTTTAGGGTAGAGTATCTAATATGTCTCCCATATAGATCTCTAACCTAGCACTAACCTAGCGCTCTGATACCAATTGTGACGCCCCCACTTCTCCCTAAGACGAACCAAAGGGTATCCGCAGAACGCCTGCCCAAATCTCGCCAGGACTCAAGCAATTTACGTTCAAACTTATAACTGTACTAGACATCACACCCAGATAATAGAAATGCAATTAGTGCGGAAGCGTTCAAGTTTAACAATATTTAACAAATACCAAAATCATATAACGGGTTTCCAAATACATCTCAAAATATACAATAGCCAAAATATCTAGTCAATAGAATTGGAACCCTATTACAAAAGTCCACACAAGTACTCAAAAATAGAAATTTCCTCCGAGTCTCATTCCAAATCCAAACCTGTTAAGGAAAACAAATCTACAGAGTGAGCAAAACGCTCGTGAGGTCAAGAACACACATGCAAGCACATTATTCAAGTAACAATCCCAAATTGACAAGTCGAGCAATAATATATCCAATGATTAACAATTTACGAGGAAAGTAACCATAAACAATTCAAGGATACTGGAGCTCTCAGGAGCTATGTTCCACTTGCACGATCAATAACCTCCACGAGTTGACACTCCATCAATCGGGTAGATTAGTCCGTAGAACTCCACTTAACCTGTCCCCTTTCACCTTACATACCCTTGTTTCGGGCCCGCGTGTCATTTGTTTAAGGCAATACTACTTGAGTATGCCAAGCAAGATCTCTCATTAGATCAATATTTTTAATTGTTCCCATGGTTTACCAAGAAGCCCGACCAATCCCATGCCGGCTCGAGTCCAAGGTTCGCCAATGAGATGTGGGCGTCCCCCAAGCTTGTTCGAGTATCGAGGAGATTCACTCCAATGACGTATGCAGTCATAGCATACTATTTCAAGTCAAACAAGCAAATAACATGTGCAAGCAATTGAGACATTCGAGTATTTCAAGTGCGAGTCATTTATTTCAAGCGAGAACGGGTGCGATGAAGTACACCCCCGTCTCGAATTTTAAAATCTCAAGTATCAATAACAATTAAACATGTATCTGGTTCACAATAGTTCAAGTAACACATACTTGACACTCACCAAGTAAACAAGAAGAAACGGCACTCGAAGTTCAAGCGTCCACCGTGGGATTCTCTTGAAGTTCCTCTTGTGTGCCTGAGCAATTAATAAGGATTTATCACTCAAAACCACCAATTATTACAAAGATTGTACTTAGTGCACAATCTAAGAAGATCCCATGAAAACGAATCCCAATCACTCGTAAATTGGGGTTCAAAGATGGGAGTTTAAAGCACAACAGCAATCGAGGTTTTATCTTAGAAATCGAGTTTAATACGTTAAAGTAATATCAAAAGAATAAGGAGAATTCAAAAATCTCTATTTCCTTAAAATTCGTAAATTTCAGTTTTGGTACGAGATTTTTGAAAAATCGTATCTCATTTTTTACAAGTCCAAAATTGGAAACCTTGGCACCGTTGGAAACCTCTTCCAAAGTACTAAAAGTTCCTGGAATACACTTCTCTAAGATTCCAAATGAAAAATATTCAAAAATGAGCTCAAAGTCGCTGTTTTGGTTCATAAGGCAGATTTAAGTTGATTTTTGGCCAACTTTGAAAATTTGGCAAAATTCACTTGATTGGAACTAGCCTTTGAAATTTGCAACTCTATTAGTGTTGTAATCCAAGTTTACGACAAAACAAGTGGAACGAGAAACAGAGTTTTGAGTACCAAGATATGGTCGCTCAAAGTTACCCAAATTTCCTTGTTAAACAAGGGTTTTCCAAAAATCAAGTCTTGAACTTTGGTAATTTAGTTGAGCAGTGAAATGGACTCGGATTAGTACCAAATTCAACAGTGTAATACTCCTATATAAAGGATATCCGTCTATCAAATTTCATTGAAAAATACCTTCGGGAAGGTAGTCAACCAAACAACCAAAGTTTCAAAAATCCTAAGGCAGAACTGCCTTGAGCTTTTTGTTTTCCATTCCAAACATTTGGCCAAGGAAAATCCCTCAAACATGGTTCATTTGTGTAGAAAAAGCCTGAGGAACATTCATGATACATTTGGTAAGTGTTTTAACTCCAAAAAATTCAATTGGCAAGTCCACACCAAGTCTAGCATCAATTTTGCCCAAAATTTAGGGTTTTCAAGAACATGGCAGATTTCGTATTTTGATCACAAATCACTCAATTCAACTCGGAATTAAGCATGGTTGGTGGCATTGGAAAATACATTCATATTTCACAGAAGAAATCATTTTGAAATTCAGCACACAACTAGTTCAAATTCGAGCCTCAAGTTGTAGCTTCTGAACTTCGTTCCGGGAAAATAGAGAAACAGGATAGTCATCTTTAAACGGTTGGTACGGAATACTCGGGTGGAACTAGGGATCGTATTTTATACTGTTGGAAAGCTGGGAATGTCTAGTTTCAAATGCCATTGACAGCACTTGATTTCGACATTGGAGCACAGAGTTATGGATGAAACAAGAAGGTTGTCTGAGTATTACGGGAAAATTTTCCAGGTTTACTAGCTTTGCGAGATTAATCCATTTGACCAACCAAACCTCAATATTTTTTGATGAAACTTTATACACCATCTATACAATATATTAACATCATATACAAGCCATCAAAACCTCAAAATTTCGTAAAAAAAGACACGATCAAAACAGGGGCAGAATTGGAAACTTTTTAGCCATGCAATCCTTGAAGTTTATACTAGCTATGCACCATTATCTACCAATTTGAGCACTAAACCAACATTAAATCCATCATCAAGCATCACATCAGCCATCAATCCAAGAGTGGGAGTTCATAGAGCCCATCTTCAAAACTTTCCAACAATAACAAGCCACCCACATGAATAACTAAGCTCATAAGTGTAAATCAACTTCCATAGGTTAAGAATTTGAGAGTTGATCATTACTTACTCGTATTGGTGAACAAGACAGAATTTTCAACCCTTCCTAACTTCAAAATGAACCGTGAAAAGCTCCCCCTTTTTAGGTAGATACAATCCCCAAGTGTTCAGCTAGGTGTAGTTCAATTTTGGTTTGATTTGGTTGAGATTTGGTGCAAGAATTTGAAGTAGAAAGTTGAAGAATTTTGGATGGTTTTGCTCCTCCTTGTAGCCAGCCAAATGAGAGAGAAAAGAGAGGGAGTTTTAGTTCAATTGAAGCTTCCAAGAGAGGAAACAATATGTGGCCACAATTTACCCAAAAGTCAACTCTCTCTCGCGCGTGTACGAGCGCGTTTTGTGCTCAATTCCTCTTATATTTGTTTCACTAGTGCACTAAATCTCTAATGCACTTATATTCATATAAATATTATTCACTCTTAATTATCCTAAAATAATGGTTTAAAGTCCCTCAATTAATCGCGCGCGTGAAAACGCGTATTTCCAATTTAGGCGCAATAGAGTGAAACCTTCGAGAAATTCTTATAACGATCGTACCACTAAATATAAAATTACCTATTTTAGGACCATTGTACATGTCTCCCATTTTTCGAGCTTATTGTACTCCCAATTGGCTAAAATTTTCAAACACGTTTTCACTATTGTCATTAATCGACCTTCCAAAAATTAATTTTTGAAACGAGTCACTTTAAAAATATAATGAAGTTATAATTCCATGTATTTAAGTCTAATAAGGTTAGAAAATAATAATCAGAGCAAATATTCGGATAAATAATTAAATGAGCAAAAATAGGAGTCAAAAAATAATAATTTTTACGAGTCCTCACACACCGTCTTCAACATTCTCAGTAGTTACTAGTCAGTAGAAGTAAAGCATCCGAGGTTCTATATCCTATATTTTGTGCCACCCAGTTGCACTAATATAGGATTAGAAACCAATTCCCAAGATCCAACTCGGTTGAGAGAAGCATTAACTACATAATCATAATGTCCTGATTCGATTCTCAGACATCCATTTTTCCCCTTTTCCCTTCCGTTTTTGTACTTGAATTAAAAAAAAACTCTGCCACTATTTTTATACACTTTATTATTATTATTATTATCATTATTAGGTGAACATACTAATTATCCATTTTTCCATGGACTCGTGATTTTATTAAGAAAGCAAAGGGTTATTTGAGATATTGTTGCATTATATGTATATAAAAAAAATGAAGAGCATGGAACTCTTAAGGTGGCTAGCTGTCTCCTTTTGCCAAACATAAATGTGCTTCTTCATTAACAGACTATATTTGGTAACAGCCCTTCTAGATTTCTATAAATCAAAGCTCCCTTGAACCCAAAAGGGTTGGTTAAATGTGTGCGGCAATGCCTGTAAAGGCTAGGAATAATTACCTTGATGGGGATAGAGTGTAGAACTCCAAACAAGAAATTGGTTTTACATTTTTCAGGAGACGAATTTAACAAAGACCCTCTTACGATTTCATTATTGTTTCAGTGCTCTATATTATTATTATATATATTTATATATTTCAAATTGAATGATTGCAATCCTCCATCGCATGAATAATTATTACCCATACCTCAAACCTTCAATTTTACAAGACAATACCGACAAACAAATTGCAATTATTCACATAGGGTAGGCAAAGCATATGATTTTCAAAAGCCCATAATAAACTTACCTGTTAACCGCTATACCATCATTCTCTTCTTCTAGTAAAATTGGAGTGCATCTAAAAACTCAAGAAAGAAAGAGAGAGGGTAGGGATTAAAGAATGAAAAAGAGGCAGAAAAGGAAGATTGATTTTGACGATGATGGATTTTGTGAATAGGGTGTAAGGGTTTAGATTTGGAGAAGAAACTGGTGGACCTTTTTGGTGTGAATTGTAAGAGGTGGACCTTTCAAAGAGAAATGTATTGGGCAAACTTTTAGTGAAGCGGCAAAATTTTCCTTGCCGCGTTCTTTTTTTTTCCCCCACGCTTTCTCACCATTTCTTTTATACCGGTGACAAAACTACGTCATTTCTATCTCAATTTCCTATTACTTCTGCTGACATTCACAAGTAATGCCCTAATAGCTATTCTAATTTGACATATCGATTTTTTCAATTTAGAAAAAATATAAAACAAAGTGCAATGGTATTTGGTTCATGTTATTTTATTATGACACTCACTTTTTTATGTCTTCATAAAAGATGTAAAATGACACTTACAAAAAAGTGTCCTTATAGGTATGTCATAATAGGACATTTTTCTTGTAGTGAGAAAAGCCAATATGCTTGGTGTCTTAAGGCAAACTAACAAGTTCAAGTGACCTATATTCAAATTTCTATTTTTAGGCAATCTCATCAAATTGTTTAGACCACCGATCTAGCGCATGCAAAGATTTTATAAAGTTAAATGCATACTTGTGACTTTCTTACAACAAATGGCAAATTTGAGAAATTTAACTTAGATTTGTTTCTTAAGATCTATCATGAAGTCTCCTAATGAGTAAAAGAGGACAAAATGCACATAAACATATACAAAACTACAAAATAAGAATAGTCTAAATGAATAATTTTATTTGTGCAAATATCTAAAATATGAATTTTATTTAATTGGAATACAATTGAAGAAAGAAAAAGAAAAATCTCTAAAGAACATATCTCTATTTTTTTTCCTTTTCAACTCTTTTTTTTTCTTTTTTGACAAAACATGTTGAAAACACCAATTTTTATAGATAAGTCATTAAACCCTCATATTACAAGATCTCTTAGATGCTCTTGGATATTTGGTATGATCGATGGCTCCTTGATTCCCCATTGATAGAGGTGGTCCCAACCAATGACCCGCCTCATATGCTCTTAGTAGAGTTCTATGGGGATGGTGGTTGGAAAGTAAGTCAGTTGAAGAGTTGGTTGCCAGACCCTCTAGTCCAACAAATACAAAAGGTCGACTTATACCCCAATCAAGATCATCACATGGTTTGGGCGGTTTCTCCATCCGGATTGTTCACGACCAAATCTGCTTGGGACCTGATTCGCCAGAAACGCATCCCGTCTCTGTTGGACGACCTGCTTTGGAGCAATGTTGTGCCACTCAAGATGTCCTTCCTGGCGTGGAAGGTGGTGCGAAACTTGATTCCGGTGGAGACAAATCTGAAGAAGAGGGGAATACCAATGGCATCAAGATGTTTGTGTTGCCTCTCACACGAAGAAACCTTAGGTCACCTTTTTGTCATGGGTCCAGTAGCGACGGAGGTCTGGGGCATCTTTCAAAGGAGGTTTGGTATTCTGGAGCCCCAACCATTTTTAGTGTCAGGGGTGTTTTCTTTGTGGTTTGGCTCAAGTCCCGCAATAATGCGGGGACACATTAGGACGATCATTCCCATTCTAATCTTTTGGTTCATATGGAAGTCTCGGAACAGAGCGCGGTTTGATGGCATATGTCTTGAAGCTTGCGGGGTAGTCTCCTCGATTGCTAGTTTCGTGGAGCAGCTGGGATTGGCGAACAAGCTCTCGAAGCGTCTTTTTAGGGGCGATTATGAGGATCCATGGGCACAGCTGGGGGTCTGCTTGGCACGTCATATTGAGGTGACGGTGGTCTCCTGGAAGCGGCCGCCACAGTTTTACGTCAAATTGAACACTGACGGCAGTGTCACCCAAAATCGGGCTTATAGGGGTGGGTTGCTCCGGGACTCTGATGGTCGTCTTCTCTTTGCTTTTCACAAGGAATTTGGAGACATAGATGTGTTAGGGACGGAAAGCTTGGCATTGTTGCATGGCCTTCGATTGTGCACAGGGTTGGTAACGGGTTCTTTACTGGTGGAGGTGGAATCTAAGAGTCTAGTTCGCCTATTGCAGGCAGGGGGTGTCGAAGTAGCCGTTGTGCAATATATTAAGGAACATAAGCAGTCTTTTTGTTTCATTGTCGGCGTCCCTTTCGCATGTGGCAAGAGAAGCAAACTCTGCGGCAGATAGTCTAGCGGGCCTGCGCCTTGCGTCAGAGCTATAATGCACTTCACATACTCAACTTCCGAGACAGATAAAGGCATCGATAGGCTTAGATAGTAGGGAATTCCCTTTTCCACGTTGCCGGAGTGTAAGGGGCTAGCTCCCCATCGAGTGCTCTTTAGCAAGACTAGGTTCCCTCTGTAATTCCTCTCATTAATAAACCAGGGGCTAGCATCCCCACCTCGTGGACGGGGCTTTGCCAAAAAAAAAATGTAATCAAATGAATTGGCCAAGTTCTACATTATGGAATTTTCCCAAGAATTGAACAATGCTTGTAATTTCTGTTAAATGTAGAAAAACATTTTCACTTATTCAAACATATTTCATGAAAATGAGGGAGTGGAAAAAAAAAAGAAAAACATCTAGAGTCAGTAAACAGAACTACAAGGGCAGTATGTATGTCCTATGAGGGAGCTCTTTTAAGCCAATAGTTGGTCTAACATGAAAAATGCAATCATTTAGGATATGCACCATACAATACCTAATGGATCCAATCAGTATTTGACTAAAAATTGACCTAAAAATTGGCTAATTGAAAAGGTATGAGATGTTTAGCATAATGAAAAGAGGACAAAGTCTAAATGGATTGATTACTTCAGTTGGCATGTGAAAAAATATTAAGGTCAATCTAGCGTAAAAGGCCAAATTCTTGAATGGATTACAATGTCTTAACTGGTCTATTTAGTAAATCATGGGTTGAACGGTTGAGAGAGAATAAACTATATCAAATAAATAGGTTGGGATTGACAGTTTGCTCAAGAATCAAATGGATTGCTTGTCGATTTATAGTCCCAAATCTCATAATTTTCGTTGCAATGCACTAGTCTATGAACTTTCTAAAATTAAGATTCCTCAATACATTTATTACCTCAAGAAGGAGGACTCATTTATGAGCTTCTTCAACTTAGTATCTTTATGTAAGAAATTTTATCAACTATGACAAAATGGATACAAAGTGATTTTCAAATGCTCATATTCTAATGTATAGAAGCTGCCCAATAATCTTTAGTGCTGACATCATACAAGGGATTGGATCCTACCTTTACCTTATACGTTACCCCTTTGGATGGTATAAAAAATATAATCGTGCCAATCTCATTGGATTATACATTCAAGACAAAAGGATAGTTTAATCCTAATACGAGATTTCCTAATACTTATGAATTTAATCAAGTTTAAGTGATATGAATTGGGGCTACTTTAGAATACGGGAAACCTAGCGCTTCTCTTTAACCTAGCCGCCGAAGTGACCATAGCGACCTTGGCTGTCTCCGGCGACCCTCCAATGGTGGCAGTGGGTGCCCAGCCTCCTAGCGGGGGTAGGCAGCCGTCCGGCTCCCCTGGCTTCCGGGCAAAGTCTTTCTCCGACCTGTTTTCTTCTTCTTCCCAGCACCGAATGCATGTTGAAGCAACACTATCAACCCATCGTGGGGAACCAGCAATCTCTTTCGCCCGCGACGCTATTGAAGCTATAGCCCAACCATTCCAATTTGCTCTCGTGGGCAAATTCTCTCGCACCAGACCTGCCATGACAGACATCAGAAAATTCTTCCTATCGCTGGACTTAAAGGGGTCTTATTCCATTGGCCTGCTGGATGGCCGACATGTTCTGATTAAGCTCCATAATGAGGCTGATTTCATGCATATTTGGACGCGAAATATCTGGTATATCCACGGCAGTGCAATGCGTGTATTCAAATGGACGACTTCCTTTCATGTAGACAAGGAATCCTCGCTTGCTCCTGTATGGTTTAGCCTCCCTAAACTGCCGGTTCATTTATTTGATAAGCAATGCTTATTTCAGATTGTCTCTTGCCTGGGGCATCCTCTGTTCATCGATGCCGCAACCGCCGCTCTGTCCAGACCGAGTGTAGCTCGCATCTGCGTTGAAATTGATTTACTGAAGGAGCTTCCTTCCCATATTTGGATTCAACTTGGAGAGGGACATGGGTTTTGGCAGCTGCTTAATCCCGAAACCGTGCCGAGATATTGCTGCCACTGCTTTCATCAAGGCCACAGCCAGTCCGAGTGCCATGTCAAAAACCCAGAGCTGCGCCCAGTTCGTGGGGAGAAGAAACCTGATGAGGGGAAGGGGCTGCCTTCGCATGATGGTGTGTTGCAGGTGGTGCTCGATCAGGGTGCTACCACTCCTGCAACTGTGGGGGCTATTCTTGTGGGGAATGAGGACCTTGTTGGGTAGCCTGCGATGGACGCTGGTGGGGCAGCGCTGGATGATGAGTGCGAGGGCGAGGAGATTCGACAGGGGCTGGAGGACATTGGTGCGGCTGTCGACCTGGTGGAGGATGCAATTGTTGCAGTAGCTGATACCATTATCATTGACCTTGCTACGCGGGTGGTTTGTGAAGAGGAGACCGCGGGTGCTGCTGGGGAAAACTTGAGTGACGGTTTAGCTACCCTAGGGGAGGAGGAGGGAATGGAGGTGCCTACGGGTGTCTCTACTGGCACTATCACTAGTGCAGGCTGTCTCTCGCCGCGGGGGTTAGGTGGACAGTACAATAGGGAGGTGGAGTCGCGAGAGGTGACTGAGGACTTGCACCTTGACCAAGCCTCCACCCTTGATCCTAGGTTTCAAAAGGTGAAGGGGAGGGGAAGCCGGCCATGATCTCGTCGGATAGAGAACTGAGATCGGTAGCCAAAAAATCCCAAAATTCTTTTCACGTCTTATCTCATGATTAGTGCATGTTTTTGGAATATTCGGGGGATATCTAAGCCTCATAATCTTAGAAGACTCAAAAAAACTGATTCACATACACAAGCTTTCGATAGTTGCGATTTGTGAACCCAAATTATCAAGGGAAGCAGTCGAATCTATTCATCTATGTTTAAACTTTGACTTTGTGGTATGTAACTCGTCAGGGGATCTGTGGGTTTTCTTTAGGGTTCCTTTCGTTGGTCAGCGGGTTGGAGAGTCGGATCAATACCTCTCTATTCGCTGGGCACACCCTCAGTTCCTTACTCCTATTTTAGTAGCTTTTGTTCATGCGAAATGTCTGATGTCTGACCGGCAGCGTATCTGGGAGGGCCTATTGCGGGATAGGCCAGGGCAAGGGCCTTGGTACGTTGTTGGGGATTTCAATCTTATTCTCTCGGCCTGTGAAAAGAAAGGGGGGAGGCACTTCAGGCCCGGGGAGGGAGTTGAACTGTCTCGATTCATGAGTGACGGTGGGTTGTTTGATGCTAGTTTCTCTGGGCCTAGCTTGACTTGGTGCAATAATAGGTTCAGGCGTGCCCGCATTTGGAAACGTCTGGATAGACTTTTAATCAATGAGGAGTGTCTAAACTTCTCCTTGTCTATCTCTGTATCCCACTTGGTGCGGGCTCTATCTGATCATGCGCTACTGTTGCTAACTTTCATTCCTAAACCCTCCCTTCGTTGTTGCTCTTTCCGATTTTTGAACGCGTGGCCTTCGAAGGAGGGGTTTCTAGATGTGGTAAGGACTGCGTGGCAAATTGAGGTGCCCGGTTCCCCTTTTTGTATGGTCTGGAGGAAATTAAAGAATGTTTCCCGTGCCCTTCACATATGGAACAAGCAGGTGTTTGGCGATATTTTTGAGAATGTTAAACAGGGAGAGGCGGTGGTAGCGGCGGCTGAGCTTAGGGTACAGTCTGACCCATCTATTGAGGCCCATTTGGAGCTTCAACGGGCCCAAGCTTCTCTGCATAGGCTACTTGCGGTTGAAGAGCAGTTCTGGAGCCAGAAAACTAGGATTAAGTGGTTGCAACATGGGGATCGTAACTCCAGGTATTTTCATTCGGTAGTCAAGCAACACCGTTTCCGGGTGACAATTCATAGGATAATGGACGCCAGGGGGGAGTGGGTGATGGACACTGATGGGATAGGACAGGAAGCTGTCAACCATTTTAGTTGCCTGTTTTCAGCCGATTCGATATCTGAGTTCCAGCTTCTTCATGTCATCCCTAATCTGAGTGCTGATATTGATAATGTGGGTTTGGAGGCGGCTCCCTCCTTGGAGGAGGTCAAGAAGGTGATTTTCGAGATGGATGGAGACAGTGCCGCAGGTCCAAACGGGTTTTCGGGGAAATTCTTTACGACTGCATGGGAGGTGGTGCTTTTTCTGTGGTGCAGAGCTCCCGCGCTTTATTACGGTGACGTCCATTGTGCTTCTTCCCAAGGTCCAGAACCCGAAGGACTTCTCTCAGTTCCGTCCTATCAGTGTATGTAATTTCTTGAATAAAGTTATATCGCGTATTCTGGTGGGGCGGTTGGCAGACATACTACCTCGGATTATTTCTCCCCAGCAAAGTGGCTTTGTCAAGGGAAGGTCCGTATCGGATAATTATTTGTTGGCACAGGAGTTGATAGCTGATATGGGTAGGAGGTGCAGGGGGGAATCTGGCCCTTAAGCTGGATATGGCTAAGGCGTATGATAGGGTCTCCTAGCGTTTCCTTATCGCAGTTTTGCGCCGATTTGGTTTTGGCGAGGGTTTCATTGACATGGTGTGGAGGCTAATTTCCAATGTCTGGTTTTCTGTGCTTATAAATTGGATACCTTATGGCTTCTTTAAGTCTTCTAGAGGGTTACGCCAAGGGGACCCATTATCGCCGACTCTATTTATTATTGGATCGGAGGTGCTCTCCCGAGACTTAGATTCTCTCGTATTTCAGTCGGAATTTGTGGGGTACAAGGTCCCGCGGCATTGCCTGTCTGTTACTCACTTGGCCTTTGCAGACGACGTTATAATTTTTGCCAATGGAGGGGCGGCGTCCTTAAAAAGAATCATGCAGATCCTGGCGTGGTACCAAAACGACTCTGGCCAATTAGTTAACGTGCAAAAGAGTGGCTACCTGGTCCATCCTCGGACAACAGTGGCTCGAAAGGGTGTGATTGAGAGGGTAACAAATTTTAGAAAACATGAGTTCCCGGTCCGTTATCTGGGTGGCCCGGTGTTTGTTGGCAGAGCTAATGAGGCTTATTTCTCGGACTTGTGTAATAAGATCCTAGATAAGGTGCTTTCATGGAAATCACGGCTTCTATCGTTTGGAGGGAAAATTGTCTTGATTAAACATGTCCTGTCCAGCATCCCGACTCATCTGTTTGCGATGAGTGTCATGCCAAAGGGTACCTTTCGGGTGATAGAAAGAGTATGTACGGACTTCCTGTGGGGCACCAGGGACGAGAAAAAGAAATTTCACTGGATCCAGTGGAGGGACTTGTGTTACCCCACCGAGGAAGATGGGGCGGGGTTTCGCTCACTAAGTAGCACGTATAAGGCTTTCTTTTGTAAATTGTGGTGGAATTTTCGCTGCGGTCACTCTTTGTGGGCGAGATTCCTTCAGTCCAAATATTGCAAGGGGCTTCACCCCTGCCAGGTTTCCGTGTCTCTCTTAGGTTCAGCAACCTGGAAATGTCTCCTCGACATTAGGGGGCTGCCGGAATTGTATATTGGTTGGCACCTGGGAGCTGGTCGGTGCCACTTCTGGTATGATAATTGGACTGGGCATGGGGCCTTCTACCTTAGAGTGGAGGTTAGGAGGGATGTCTCATTTCCTTACGTGCTGGCAGATGGGGACTGGGTCACGTCGAGGCTGGCAGAAATTTTGCCAAGCGACATGGTCCAGCAGGTGCTGGCAGTGGCAGAACCGTGTGGGAATTCTCCTGATCAAATCATTTGGACTGCAACAAATTCGGGTCAGTTCTCGTTGTCCTCCGCTTATAACGAACTCCGGGAGTCAAAGCCGCATTCTCTCTTATTCCGGCAGGTATGGCATGTAAGTGTGCCCTTAAAGGTGTCTTTCTTTATGCTCCGTTATTGCTTAATCGCCTGCCGCTGGATGACGTCTTGGCAATTCGCGGGTTTCAGCTCCCTTCTAAGTGCTCTTGTTGTCAGTTATCTAGTATTGAGTCCCTTCGTCACTTGTTCCTGGAGGGCGACCTAGCGGTTACGGTGTGGCGGTTTTTCGGGCCGACGTGTGGGTTAGCTCCGAATGTGGGACATGTCCGGAGTTGATTGGGTAGTTGGTGGCTTAGACAGATGAAATCGAAGCGGCTTGGGTTTGTGTTTCGACTGTTACCCAGTCTCTGTTGCTGGCACATGTGGAAGGCTAGGAATAAAGCTATATTTAACGGAACGGTGCCGGATCCTGTTGGTGTCTGCCAGGCCATCTTCCAGGACTTAAAGGATGCGTTTTGGCTACAATTCGGGGAGTTGCAACGGGTGTTGGAGTGGCCTACGTTCGTTGAGTGGGTGGAAGGCCGGCCGGACGCTTTCTTTATCCGCCAAATTCGGTGGCGTCCTCCGAGCCCTAGCATGGTCAAACTCAATATTGATGGGTGCTCGAAGGGTAACCCAGAAGTGAGTGGGGGTGGGGGGATTCTACGAACTTCTACGGGGTGCATGGTATTTGCGTTCTCCGGTTTCCTTGGGAGGTGTACCAGCGTGCAAGCAGAGGCCAGGGCGTTGCTGAGAGGGCTTCAGTTATGTGTTCAACGGGGTTTCATGGGCAGTTTGGTGGTTGAAACGAATTCCTTGGTGTTGCAGCAGACTCTATCCCACAGATACCAGTGTCCGTGGGTTATCAAGGGAGAGGTAGAGAAGATTGAACAGATGACTCAGGGCAGGCTTCAGATCCATCACTGCTATAGGGAGGTGAACAAGGTCGCGGATATACTGGCCAGTATAGGCTCCACTCACCCTTGTCAGTCGTTCTGTGTTTATGAGAGTGTAGCCGGGTTGCCTACAATGGCTAGGGGTGAATATCGGTTAGATAAACTAGGTTATCCGTTGTTTCGCAGATTTAGGGTACCAAACTATAGTTCCGTGCTGTAACGCTTTCCCTCTTTTGGTTGAATAATAATAAATAAAGTTTAATAAAAAAAAACCATTCATTACATATAAGAAGGGAAAAGAATGGATATGAGTCTGAGATGTAAAAATGTTCTAAAAGGAAAAATGCAACCTAAAACATCTAAGTGCAATATATAAAAGTATTAGAGAAGAAAAAAGTGAATAAACCAAGTGTTCAGATTCATTACTCTCCTTGGTGGAGTCGCCAAACTGTCGTACCCTATTTTTCAAAATAAAAAAAATTAAACGAAAAAATGTGTTTTTGATTTTTTAAAATGAAGAAAAGGGCCTAAAATGAGACTTTTGAAAATACGATGATTTATACCCAAAAGGATAGTCTAAAAAAGGTTTTTAGAAAAAAGAAAGTTGACACTTGATATTGAATTCAGGTATACCAAATCATCAAAAAATGTTTTAAAAAAATAAAATAAAGGCCTTTTTTGGACAAACCCCAGACCTTTCAAAACAAGAAAAAAGCAATGAGAATCACAGTTTGAAGAAAGAGAAAGTAAAGGTTCAATCGACTCAAATTTAAGGCACCCTTTTAACCTAATCGAAATTTGTTGCGAGGTTTAATCAAAATTTTTCTAATCTAACTCTTAAACTTCTCATTTTTTGATGTTTCTATATGAATACAAAATCTAAACCTAAAGGGAATATTGGGAGGGGCAAAATGAGACTCACGATCATATATACATGATCAAAAAGAGAGGAATGCAATATAATAGATACAAGGGACAAAAAATCATAATACAACTTTCTTTCTTATAGAGGAGTAATAGCCTACTAAGGTTAAAACGCCATATTCATCCATTTTTCTTATTTGAAGGGTGATTCTTCTAATCTGAACAAGCAAATGAACTATCTAATTTTCTAATTCTTATGTGAGACACAATTCTACATTTAATCGATTGAACACATATGGGGTAAGGGAATAAAATAGGAAAAAATAACAAGTAATTGAAAAAAATCTTAAATATAGAAAAATATGTATGAAATAGAATGAGGACACGTAATACATGGATCTAGCATGTGATGGGACCGACAAGTTTAATATTGAACTAACACATTTTTACATGCCCTCACTAGCACGAGACAAGTAAGGAAATAGAAAAAGTTACAACTAGCATTGAACTAATGTGGTCAGGCCATGCATTCATTATTTATAATAATAAAATATCAATCTGTCTAGCGAGTGCCCATAGGGCACTCATTAAGATATATTTTAGATGCTATATTTTTAAAAATATAAAATTAATTAGAAAAAGTAAATAAATATGAGAAAGAGTAGGCAAGATTAAATAGGAAAAGTATATAAATGTAAGGTAGGATAATAATTATTAATATGTGTATATATATGTAAGTTAGGTGAACATTATGCGTATTAATGGATGCCCCATTAGAAAAATCCATAAATTATATAAAATATAATTAAAACAAATAAAGACATACGAGCACATAGCATGTAAGTATAATATCTAAATGTCAGTCCTAAGGAAAGCAAGTAAAACACATAAACACATAAGTCACATAAACATACAAAACCTATCAATTACATTAGAAAACCTAATTACAATCTAAAACGGGGGAACACAGAAAAATAAATATAGCTATCTATATATTACATTTAGGGAATTAACTTTAATCTAAAATGAAAAAATATAAGAAAATAAACATATCTAACCTATCTAATTACATTTGTCTATCCAATCACAATTTCTACAAAAAAATATAACTTATCAATTACATCTAGGGTATTCAAATATGTGAGGACCCATAAAATTTTCTTATTTTACATTATTTTATTTTATTTTGTCATATGTAATTTTCCTTTTATTTTACCTTATTATACTCTTTTACCAGGTATTTTTATAAGAGAATATAGTTTTTGAATTATTTTTCCAAAATAAGTTAGGTTATGTGAGATTAGAAGTGTATAAGGTATGTGGGACCCACTAGAGCGTTACGTGCGTTAGATTTCGATAAAAAGTGGAATTTGTATAAGGGGATATTATTATACATGGTGCTAAGAGATAATTAGAGATTGTCTAGGTCAATTACTATTGGAGGTTAAGAGGATGAGATTAAACATAAAAAGGTGCTAAGTGTCATGACTTCATTGGAAGTTGGACTTTGACCCATTTTTCTTCACTTTACTAAAACTAATTTTGTCCTCAATTTTCTTCACTTTTCCTCTTCTTGGTCGGCAGCTCTTGAGAGAAAAACAAGAGTGAAACATTTTATTTTCATCTTTCTTTCTTGCTCTAATTTTGAGTTTCAACCATAGGTCTTGCAAATTAATCCATAAAAGTGAATCTCTAAGGAAGCTTAAGGGGTTTTGTGGAGTTATTTTTGAGGGGAAAGTGTGGAGCTACCATCTTTCTAGTATTTATAAGGTAATTTTCCAAGAAAATCTCTTTTACTTCTAATAATTGTATCCTGGTGGTTTAAAGTTGTTAAATAGGTAGTTTTATCGAAAAATGATGGCTTGAGGTGGTATTATGGAAATTTTCAGTTTTATTAGCAAATTTTCTGCCCTATTATGAAGCTTGATGCTTGACGATGGATTGATAGCTTTGTGATGTGTATCATTGAGCTTTTATATGCTAGTTTTAGTTGCATAAAGGAATTTCCAGCTTGTGATTGAAATTTCAGATTTAAGGTTTCTAAATTGGCCTTGTTTGTGGTTGGTTTTGGAGCTCTCACTTGGTGATATATGAAGGGGTATTTAATGGTTTATGATTTGTATGTGAATTTGTGGCTGAATTAGGATGAGATTGGGTGGATGTTAGATAAGTAAAGGAAAACAAAAGAAAGTGTTGCTGAAATTTTCGCAGGGCCCCTTGAGCAGTTTTGGGAAATTTACTATATCTTGTTGTAGGAATATTGGAATTGAGTTCCATTTGTTGTGTTTTAAACTAGATTCATAGAGATATTAATCGTGTAAATTTCAAACTCTGGTTCGGTCTGGGAGATTTATGGTGATTTTTCAAAGTTAACTGAAATTGTATACCTGTTCTGTCTTTTACTGGATAAAACAACAATTTGAGGCTTGAATTTGACTGGCTTGTGATCTGAATCTTATAAATGTGTCTTCTGAGAAATTGTACCTCTTTGTGTCTAATTTCTGATGGTATAAATTTTATCAATTTTGGACTTAGGAATCATGAGATATGATTTTTCAAATGGAGGTGCGCAAACCTGGAAAATCCTGTTTTTCTTAGGACCACCCATTACTTTTTTCTCTAAAAAGGCGCTTTATCTCCATGTACTAGTAGTTAACTCGGAGAGGCATACGACTTGTAGTCGAGTCTCATTTATGCATTCCATTTACTGGATTCGTGACTGTGGGAACTATAATTGCTTTCCCTTGGTTTTTCTAGAGTTTCTCGGTGATTAAAGTCCTACTTTGGGTGAAAACTTTTGAAGTATCTGTACTTAAACAGGTGAGTGTACTACTCCCCTGAATTATTGTTAAACTGATTATCTGTACTTGTACCTTGTTAGTTGAATGCCTGCTTATCTTGTACGAGACGAGGGTGTACTTTATCACATTCGTTCTCTGGCTTGTGTGACTTGTTACCTCTGTATATTTGAACCTGTTACTTGTGCCTACTGTGATGTCGTTTGGAAGCATATCCAACAACCTTCTTGTTAAATTTGAGCTCAACCTCATGGGGAGTCAAATAAATTGAGCCAGCAAGGGCTTGGTCAAGGAAAATTGACAATCCATGGGTGCTGGTTCCTGGGAAATTTTAGGGTATTGGAAACTCTAAATTTCCGGTATACTCGAGTATTACCATTCATGTTCTTGTTTGGCGTTCGGGCCCGGTGAGGGCGTATGATTGGTGGACGGGATTTGGCGTTAAAGTGGTGTTCTACTGGACTGGTTCCTTTATTTGAAAGTTGACGGAGGGTCAATATAGTTGGATCAAGTACTACAATGGGAATTCGGCTCTTGAGAGCCGCCTGTATCCTTTGATTTGTGGTGTTCATTCATTTCCATTATTTGACGTATATATGTGCCTTAAAAGAGAAATCTTATGATTTATGACTGTTTATACTTTTGGTACCTCACTGAGTTTTTACCTCACCCCGTTTCCATTATTTGTTTTCCTTACAGGAACAACTTTTGGAACCATGTTTTGAGAAGCGAGTAGAGCTAGTTAGACATTCATTTGTTCTTTTATATAGCTCCTCGGAAGTTGAAAACCCTAAATGTATTTTGATTCCAAGTTTTCCTCTTTTGATTTGTAAAGTTTATGAACGTGGAGCTATAAAAATATTTTATCTTGTATACGTGAACTATTTTCTTTAGTAATGTATTTTCATGAATGTTGGATAAAGTGTACATGTATCGATTGTGGTCTGGTTGTGTACGAAAGTTGGACATGGAGAAAAAAAAAAGAAATTTTAGAGGTTACTGTTAACTGAATCCAGCTAGATTCCGGCCGGATAGTGATGTGGCAGTTACTGTTCATTAGCTGCTTGTTTTCATTTTTTTTTTGTTTTCGCGACTGTTGAAGCATTCGAGCGCTGAAATTTCATTCGGAATGGGTATCTTGAGTGTGATTAGCTTCGTAGTTCTGGCGAGAGTTGGGCAGGCAGTCCGCTAAATCCTTTGGTTCGCCCTCGGAGAAAGTGGGGCTATCACAAAATACCATCCAAACAATTATAAAATTTAAATTAAATAAACATAAAAAATGAATAAAAATTAAAATAAATAAATAAAAGAAAACACATAGAAACATATAAATACATAGGAAAACGTCAAAACACATAAGAGCATATAATCGAAATTTAAAGGGCAATAAGGATACCTCCCTTTTGAAGTAATGACTAAATGAGGGAAGATTGGCCAATTTATATTCAGAAATCAACAAAAAGATCAGAGCACCAATTTAATTGAAAATACTTCAAAAGAGAACATATATATATACTAAATGCTCCTTGTTATGCCAAAATATGTAAATAAACTTAAAACACCTAAAATTTACAATTTAGATGCATTTCAATGAAGTATAATTAACAATTAAAGAAAAGAAATGATTATAATTGTGAAATCAAAAAGCTGTTAAGGACTAAATTGCAAATAGAAAGATTTTGGGGTTAAAACATAATTTTTAAAAAGATTGGGTCAAAATTAAATAAGGATAAAGTTTATAGGCCAAAATGAAATTAAAATAAGGACCTAAATTAAAGAGATCTAAAGTTCTTGGGCCGTACTGAAATTATTCAAAAGTTCAAGAACCATATTGCAAATTTTGATTTCTGATTAAGGAATACCAAAAAGAAAACGACATTCTAGCCATTTTAAGTGTTTAGGCTACACTAATTTGGCCCAAAAGCAAAAGCAAATGTAGATTGTCTTGTATAAAACAAACAGGCCTAATTAAATATTCAAATAGGTTAAAAAATAACAAATGTATCAAATTTATACTACTAAACCCTAACTACAAGCCCACACAAAAATAAAGAATTAGCACATCCCTTATTTTTCTTCTTTTTTCTTCTTCTCTTTTTTTTTTTGTTTTTTCTCTCTTTTTTCTTTTCTTCTCCCACCCGTTTCTTTCTTCACCTCTAGCCAATTGAAGCTCTGTTATCGGTATCCATTGCGGACACTGGCAGCGGCCGGCTCTAAAAATTTTTTTTGGTCACCCAAAATTCATTAAAATACACCTCTCTACTCAATTTTTTGTGTAGAATCCATTTCCAAACTTATTTTGTCACAAAAATGTACAAAAGTTGGTGAAAATCTAAATTTACAGTTGGTTTTTTTTAAAAAAAAAATCAACTAAATCATCAACAAAATTCTTGAAAAATATAGCAAAATGAACCTCTCCAATTCTATAACATAGCTACAAACTCAATTTAACAAGAAACATCAAAAGATATGACGGATTAAGATAAAAAAATAGCCTCTAATTTAGGAAACCTATTTTGTTGCTTTTTGAGACTTAAAAAATTCAAAAATCTGATCAAAAAAATTTATAGGCCATGAACTATAGCTATAGCCATCTATTTTTAACAAAATGTATACATGAAATTTTTTTTTAATTCGGTTGCTCATTGAGACATTTTTTCAAACTCATGAAATGCATGATATGAATCATTGCTTTTTGCTTGAAAAGCTTAGACAAATAAACCACAAATTCAAGAGACAATCCAAAACATTCATCAAGATTCAAGTTTCAACTAAAAGGCAAGGACACCAAATGGAATCAAGTAAGAAGAAATATATTGATGCATACATTTTTCACATTTTGCATTAGAAACTTAAAAGGGAAGAGGTGTGAAACTTTACAATGTCTAAATTCAATAACCTAGTAGTAATGATGGCTTTCAACGGCAATCCAAACAGTAGCAGCTGCCCTTGCTCCTTAGTTTTCTTCTTCTTTTTTTTGTGAAAGTGAGAGTGAAATGTGTGTTTTTATTTATGTAAATGAAAGAGAGCGGGAGAAGGGGTCAAGAGAGCTAATTGGGGGGAGTCGGAGTGTATAAGTGTGCGAGTGTGTAAAGAGTTTTTTTGGTTGGTGATGTTGAGAGAAAGAGAGAGAGAGAGAGAGAGTGTGTGTGTGTGTGCGCGCGCGCAGAGAGAGAGAGCCAAGGGAAGGGGAAACAATCAACTTTTTTAGGTTGAGTGAATAATGGGTTTGCTGGGGAAAAATGATTGGTAATCAATTTTTCTTTTTAAGGTTGAGTGAATAATGGGTTTGTTGGGGAAAATATGATTAGTAATCAATTTTTCATTTTTTTGATTTTCTTCTTTTTTCTTTTTATTTTCAAATAAACCTACAAAATAAGAAAATTCACATTAAAATGCATGAAAATAAATGACCCGTTAAATAGATAAAAATTCAAGAAAATATTAAAGATTGACAAAATTTTGGTGTCTATAATTTATATCTTTATTTCTTGAGTCAATCTATATATTATTCCATAGTCTCTCCATACCTTTAGGTAATTTGAGCTAATTCTCTGAGATTGATTTTTATTTGTGTTTAATAGAATTGTGTGGAAATGCATCTTCCATCAACATTCAATTCTTTATAGAGTTATAAAGCAAGGTAAGGTACCACTCGAATGCTGCTGAAATCAATGATGAATTAGAGAATAACCTTCAAAAATTCATCATTACCAGCCTTTCACATAGTAAAGTAAACCTTCCAACATGTTTTTTTTTTATTAAATGATCATCTTCTACTAAAAATTAGTAAAATTAGACAAACAAAATTTCTTGAAAAAATGATGTTCTTTATCAATATATGTAGGATATAGAATGAATATAGATAGAATAGACTCTTCTTTTTCTCTTCTTAACAATTTGCACCTCAATATCTTCGTCTTGTTTCTTTGTCACATTCTGATTTATCTTCTTTTCTTGAATTGACAATAGTGTAGGAGTTTCTATCTCTTGTCATTTTTGCTTCAAACTCGACTGTGGTTGATAGCCAATACCAACTTTGGCCTCTAATTAGATTCTAGATGGTATATATGGTACTTATTTCCATTGGTTGGTAGGTTATTTATGTCCAATTTCCAGTATGATTTTGCATTCTAGTAGATACTTATGGAGTTTGCTCATATGCTATTGGGTTTATATTGGAATTTGTTCACTATGTTCCATAATGTACAATATTGAGAATCGGGTGCTAATACCTTCTAAGTGTTATTGTTGTCTGTTACACTATACCTTAATATTATCCTATCAAGATGGTGATTTTTTGTAGATTAAACCCTCCACCTAGGTCTTAAAAAAGAACATTCAATCATTGTACTGAAGTGAATTAAGCCTATGATATTGTCTACTAGGATTTGATCACATTTGGAATCGGTTTAGATTCATTTATCACCATGCTCTTGGGATTAGTCTTGTTCCTTGGAAACAATACGTTTGGCGGTCCAAATGATGGATTTGTATAAGTATTCATCTTTGATTTATATCTCTTCAAATTTTAAAGTCTGCTTCACTTTGTTTTGACCCAATCCTCTGTCCCAAACTCTAGCAATAGTTGATACCTTTTGTTTTAGGTTTTTCATATTTGATAATAATTTGAAATTGTCAAGCTTTCATGAACCAAGAGTAGTGCAGGAGGTTTCTATATCATTTGTCATTTTTGCTTCAAACTCGACTATAGTCAATGGCCGATACCAAATTTGTCCTTTGATTGGATTCTATATATTATGATTGATACTTGCTTCATTTGTCGGCAGGTTAGTCTATGACCAATTTTTAATGTGATTTTGTATTCTAGTAGATATGCATGGAGTTTGTTGTTTTGCTGGTAGATTTATACTAAGATTTGTCCAATGTATTTCACAATTTATAAAGCTAGGATTTGGATGCCACTCCTTTCAAGTGTTAAGTGTCATTTATGGCACTGTGCCTTGCCACTACCCTGTCAAGGTGATGACTTTTTTGTAAATTAAACACACCACTTGGGTTTTGAAAAGGAATATCCGAGCACTGTAATAAAGTCAAATTAATCCCATGATACTATTCAATATGATTCATGACCAGATTTGGAACTATTTTAGATTCATTTATTGCTTGCTCTTGGGATAAATCTGCTTTCTTCGAAACAATACTTCTGGTGATTCAAATATTGAATTGTGTAAGTATTCATCTCTGATTTGTATATCTTCAGACTTTCAAGTCTACTTCCCTTTATTTGAACTCTATGCCCACCTAAGACTCCATCAACAATTAACATCTTTTATTGTAGGTCTTTTATATTCGATAACAATTCAGTATCATCAAGCTTTTCTTGGTCATGGTCAGGTATCTCTTTCGAACAGCCAATCTAAGAGCATCTACAAGCCAAGCCTGATCTATTTCCTTTTCAATTTATTTTTGATGTTTTCAATTGCTAGATACGACCTCTAGCTATTCAACTTGCCTTTTCCTGTATTCAGCCATCTCTTGATATAATGATTAGATAGCTGATCTGCGTGCTTTCGCCAACCATACATGTTCTCCAATTCTATCCCTATTGAATGGCCCTTGAATCTTAATATTGCCTAGCATGAATTCTAGATAACTATATTTAATTCTTGTATGATTATCCATTTCTTGACACAGAATCTGAACCTTTGTATATTTTTATCCACGTCTTCTTATACGCGCCCCCTTTATGTGATCTTTGAATTTTGAATTTTCGAGCAACTTCTCAATCAATCTTTTCTTCGAGCAATGCCATTTCATCTTTCACATCTTTCTTTATGATTTTTTGAGAGTATTTTGCTATCTACATTATGGTCTCATTAGGAAGATGTTTCTATTCACTTACTTTGGCATCAATCAAGGACACTGTGTTACCATTTTTATTTAAATACTCAATTAAATAGACTCATCCAATGACATGTTTGTATTTGGGTATATTTAAAGTTTCAAAATTCAACCATTTTCTTGTTATTTGTTGATTTTCCAAACCTAACAAAAATAATTTATTGATACAGATCAATAAATTATGCTATTTAATAATAGACCATGACTATTGTCTGAGCATAGAAGTGCAACATCAATTTCTTGGCAATTAAATTCAATTTTCAAGTAATGATACTTTCTCTCACCATTCATGCTCACAAAGATATAAAGGAGATAAGGAGTAAATGAAGAATTTGGACATAGGTCCAACCTATGAGCATGATTTTAGTCAAAATCGAAGCACGAATCAATTAGGATATGGCTGAGTAATCATATATAAGTAATACTAGCTATTATACTAGATATGGACCATTTGATGGATTTGGATAGGTTGAAAGGTCTACTAACAATCACACTAGTACATACCATGAACAAGCAATTGATAGATATCATAACAATTCTTCTTTGACTCTAATAGCATTGGGTTCCATGGACATGGTTCTACTGCATCATATAGTACTAGTGACAGTGTTAACTGTCAAGGGTTTGGAATTTATCATTTCCTATGCATTATGATTATGGGATACCTATTCAATCATCACAGCCAATAAATGCAACAAATAGTTCTTATATGTTACCTAATCAAAGTGTTGTGTCACTTCTACATCTTTTTATATCATCCATTAGGAAATGAAAATGACTTTAAATCGGATTGTCATTTTTCTGGTATTGATAAGTATAAAAAGACAAAGTAATATTCAGTCTTTTAAAATACTTGTATTTTGTTAATATAATTCTCTTTTCTCTTTGACAGGAGATTGATTGAGAAACAATTTAAACTACTTCTACTTTTATAAAAAAAAAACACAAACCCTTATTTTGTGTTGTTAAAGATTAATATTAGTTCTACAATTACTATTTTAAAATTTGTGTTTTGTGCTATTTTGATTTGTTTGTTATGTTATTATGTGGAATGATTACATATATTTACTACTTTTAATATTGGTAAAGATAGTACAATCTAGTAGTTTATTTTACCTTTTTTTATTTTTGTTCAGCATAGTTTTTCCTTATTATTTCTAGTCATGATTTGTATCTTAAATTCAACCATTTGCTTGGTATTTCTCGACCACCGTCCTCTGTGGTTGCCAATTTATTGATGCTCAAAATTTAACAAATAAGTCAAGTTAGAAAAAGGATTAAAAGATTAGTGGAGTCCTACACCTTAATTAAAAGGACTTAAAATCATGGTGTAAGATGATAAAAGTGTGGAAAATAAAGTAACAATTAAATGACAAGAAGTCAGTTAAATCTATAGTTAAATGTGCTGGAATAAAAAGTATGAATTGAAGTGATCGAAAATGAAATACTTCAATAAATGACATATGTAAATTTGATAGGGAAATTAGTACCCAACAAGAAGTACGGGTCTAAATAAGCCAAATCTCAACATGGTAAGAAACTTAAGGTCGCTATAATAGTCTAAAAGCCAATCGAAGTTCGATATTTATTGCATAAAATGAAAACTAATCTAATGATATAAATGCAAAGATTGAAAGAAATTCAGAACAACTATTGATTTGTTGATATGTGTTTATGGTATCCTTCCTTTTAGCAACTAGTCTTTTATTTATAGTCATCCTTCATAGAGCTCCTCTATAGCTTGAAATTCTATCACTTTCTTCCACTAAGGTAGGATTCTCATCATGCCATTCTTTAAAGTGATGCCAAGAACTGTTTATTAGATAGTCCTCGGTTCTTTGTGAATAATTAGTTTGCATTATCCTCATCTTAGGAATCTAATCTCTTTTTACTCAAATAGTCAACTAAGCCTACATCAACTATTCTAGACCCCATGTCCTTTAGGCCTTTTTTTGAACTTACTAATGGTCCAACACAGATAGAGGGAATCTTAGTGAATAAATGTTTCACTTAATCTATTCCTTTTTTTTCCACATTGTGAGCTACATGTTTTATCTTATCTCTTATAATCTTTATGGTTTAATTTAGCTCATTTCTTAATTTGTATTTAGTTGAGTTTCATACTGTATTAATTTTAAAAAGTGTTTCAATTTGTTGCCAAGAAAAAGAGAGAAAATCTACACTAGTGCATGACCTTGCAAAGCATTGAACCCCAAGTCTGGGACTCTGGGTTACAAAGCCAACATACAGGTCTTGGTCACTAGTGTTAAACATCTAGAATCTGAAAGACCCTAGCATACCTCTATCTTTCCATCATTTTTGCTCAAACACACTTCACTTCTCTATTTAGAATTTTATACTTTATTTAAGATATAAGTATGATATAATTGATAAAGTGAAAAATGGATGATGAAATTTTACTTTGCACTCTAACTTATTATTCATTTTTATTTTGCACTCTGAAAATCTAATATATGGACATATTACATCCATTAATTTTGTAGTAATCATACTCACAAACTTTTAGGTTGAGTAATCGGTATAGATAATTATTATCCATCATATGACATACCTTATTGCTCTCAAATTTACATATTCAAGTTTTTAGAGCTTTTGTTCTATACCAGTATAATGCTCGATAAGTTCTTTACCAATTAAAATTGTATGGATTCAACATATAATAACAAATGATTGAAAGCATAATTGGTAAAAGAAAAACTTATATAGTACAAGGATAACTATCTCAACATTTCAGTTGTATAAGCACAAGGAACTATTTAGACTCACCAACCATACTTCATCTCTAGGTTACAACCATGTTCAGAATCAAATTCCAATTAATCAACATATGAATCCTTCTGTAGAAATCTATTCAAAGAATTTCCTAGATTACAACCAAACATTTGATGCGTGTTCTATTGGAATAGCTTGAAAATGAAGTGAAATTCAGAATTGGAAAAAGGAAAGTCAATAAGCTAAATTTGCAAAGGATCTAGCTTGGGTCATTGTAAGATGAAGCATGGAATTTGATTCAAGGTTCAAAGACTCATATGATTAAGAGACAACTCGGACAAGTCATCACCAGAATTGAGAACTCAAATTTGTGATCGTTTCACTTCACATTGGAGATGGAAGACTGGCTGATGACTCTGACACCCTCGGCCGACTTGGGTAGAGTCAACTTCGAAATGAAGAGAAATAGGCAATTCTTCAATTTCATCTCAGATCAACTTGGGTCTAAAGCAAAAAAAAATAATGTAAAAAGGAAAAATGACTAAATCTAAAAATTAAACATAAACAATGTAAGAGACCAAAATAACAAGAAGGACTAGTTTCAACAATGAAAACCCATTAAATAAAATTCAATTTAGGACAATAATTTCAGAAGCAAGAATCAAATCAGAAAAATTTATCACTTTACTTTCCTTTTTTCCTGTTCATCCCAAAACTTCAATCATCCATTGAGGAGAGAATAAAACTTCAATTGTCCATTGAGCGATGAGAGAAGTTACAACTGAGAGATAGTTTTTATATTAAAAGATAGAAGTGCACTGAAGTGAAAAACTTCATCATTGTCTGAAACGGAGCCACACTAAAGAGCAAAGATATAGAACCTAAGCCGAAAGAGGGGAGGTACCAAAAGAGTGAACATATAAAGCCTCCAATTGGGTGTTCTTTAAGTTTTATGCATATTTATTTTAGCTTATAAATTAGAAATCCATTATGGATTGATTATGGCCCTTATGTATTGGGCCCAAGCCAAATTAGTTGTGGTTCTATTCAAATTAAAATTTAGGGATTTGGATTAGTTTTACTTATTTCTTTTGTTGGATCAATTCGAGCTAGAATGAATTGTAAGACTTATCTCATTTGATATTTAGTAAAATATAATAAAATTCTTGCTATACCTCTCATATAAATTTTCTCATTTAATAATTAGTTTTTACTAAATATCTAGTGAGATGTCCCATTTTTATTGAATTTTATAGTGATTAGAACTCCTCTATAATTCTTGCTATATCTTCTATGTATAGCAAATGGATTTTAATGGTAATTACTTTTAAATATTTAGTTGTAACCATGATGTATGAGCTACTGGGGTAATTTTGTAGTATACACTAATTATTTCAATAAATTTTTAAGTTTTAATAAAAAATTCTTCAAAAAATGAACAAATGATCAAGCAAACAAGTTAATATTGTAGATAAGATTTTAACTTGCTAATATAATCCAAACAAGTTAGTACATTTGCAAAACATCTTAATTATTTGTAATACTTTTTGACACATCTTTAATTATTTCATGGAGACTTATTAAAATATATGTTATATAGATATAGTGCTTTTCCTTTTTTCCGTCTTCTTCGCTAGGGTCTGGTAGGGGTGAAGCCATGGCGGCTCCTCCACTGCTGGCTGAGGGGCAAGCGTCCTTCCCTTCCTTCCATTCCAAGTCATTTTCGTCATTATTCTCAGCAGGGGCGCAGGTTGGGAGCACTGTCCAGGCAGACAAAACGACCAAGAGAGGTGAGCCTGCTGTTGTGTTTTCCTTGTCAGACTTGGCAAGGGCCGCAGCGCCGTTTCATCTTGCATTGGTTGGTAAGTTCGCCAGGGAGCGCCCGGCTATGGAGGAGGTCCGAAACTTTTTCACCACTTTGGATTTGAAGGCTGCTTTCTTGGTGGGTTTGTTGGATCACCGACACGTGATAATACGCCTGAATTCTGAGCATGATTTCCACAGAATTTGGGGCCGACAGTCTTGGTATGTTAAGGGGCGGCCAATACGGGTCTTCAAGTGGACGCCATCCTTCCATGTTGACAAAGAACCATCGATAGCTCCTGTCTAGTTCTCTCTCCCAAAGCTACCTATCCATCTCTTCAACAAAGAGTGTCTCTTTCACATTGTTTCCCCACTGGCGAGACCGTTATTCATGGATGCGGCTACGAGTACGCTATCTCGTCCAAGTGTCGCACGAGTGTGTGTTGAAGTGGAGCTGATGAGGACACTGCCTAAAAGGGTTTGGGTGGGTTTTGGATCTGGGGAGGAAGAAGGGTTCTGGCAGATGCTGGAGCCAGAATCGTTGCCGCAATATTGCACCGGATGCTTTCGACAGGGTCATGTTGAGGCAAATTGTCGAGTTAGACATCCAGACTTGTGTGTGGTGGCGGGTGCTGGGCAGGCTCCAGGGGACAAGGGGCTACGGGAGGAAGGTTCTGAGGCTCGGCTGAAAGGTAAGGTGGTGCGGGGCGCTGCACGGGGAAACCCAGCAGCTGAGGATGGGGTTGCTCCATCTGCTTCGCTAGGGTCTGGAAGCGGGGCGGCCGAGTAGCAGAGGAGGGGGGTGATCTGTCGTGGGGTTGCCCAGCAGGAGGAGCAGCGAGCAAAGGTGGGGCAGCATGACGGGATGCTGTTGCAGATGGGTGACGGCCATGGGGTGGCCGCGGGTAACGCATAGGCAGTGCGGACGCGCCAGCCCCAGCAGGAGTCACTCACCACAGGTGGCCTTCCCAGGCAGATTGTGGAGCATGAGGAGCAGCGCGCAAAGGAGGTTCAGCAGGGTGGGGCATTGACAGCGTTGGGGGTGGCTGTGGAGGTTGGCGCCGAGAAGGTGCGCGCTCAGCAGACCCAACAGGACACTCTTCTCCTGGAAGGGCTTCCCATGCAGGCTGTGGAGACGATGGTGGAGGAAGCTATTGCCCAGGCTGCGGAGGGTATTCTTGAAGAGATAGCGGATAGGGCTTTGATGGAGGAAGGGCGACAAGGGGAGGATGGTGAGGGGCAGCAAGAAAAGGAGCAGCTGGTGGACTGTGCGCTAGGCGTGGGTGGTGGGCAGGTGCATGCCGAGGTGCAGGAGATGGAGAAGGGTGGGGGTGTAGATGAGGGGCAAGACAAGGAGAGGCAGCAGAGCGTGGGTATGGAGGTGGACAGGGAGTTTAAGGAGGATCTTCCGGAGTTACAGGGGAGGTTTGGAGATGTTTCTCCACGGGGTAATGAAGCGGAACAGCCACTAAGAAGCAAGGCATCGATATCAGATATGCTGCACCTTGATTCGATTTCGGTTGCAAGGAACTCCCTATGTCATGTGAATCCGGAAACAAGCCCCTCAGGAGCCGAGCAACCCAAGCAACGTGGTGTAAGGGCTCGGTTCCCCTCGGACCGTACTTTATGCTCAAGTAAGTCAGGGTCACAAAATTCCTTTTCCATCTTATCTGATGTTTAGAGCGCTCTTTTGGAATATACGGGGTGTTACCCGGGTCCCAAACCTAAGACGACTTAAAAAACTAGTTAAAATCCATTCTCTCCAGTTGGTGGCAATTTGTGAACCCAAGGTGGACTTAGGTAATATGGATAGTGTTCGGCTAAAGTTGGGTATGGACCTTAGTATCTTTAACCAATGGGGGACTATTTGGGTTTTCTATATATTGCCACTTTCCTGTGTCAAAGTGGGCGAGTCGTGTCAGCATGTCTCGTTGAATTTTCATTGTCCTTTGTTTCCGTCTGTCGTTTGCTTCTCTTTCGTTCATGCCAGATGCACTGTTAAAGAACGTGAGGGGTTATGGGTGAGCTTGGCGGCGGACAAGCCGGCCGCAGTCCCTTGGTTCTTAGTTGAGAATTTTAATGTAATAGTCAATGAGGGTGAGAAGCGAGGGGGTCGGCCATTCCGCTTGTCAGAAAGGATGGATTTTTTGCATTTCATGATGGAGTCTGAAGTCCTCGACGCAGGGTTCTCTGGGTCAAACTTTTCCTGGTGCAACAATAGGCAGGGGCGGGCCCGGATATGGAAACGCCTAGATCGGATGCTCCTCAATTTGGAAGCGCTCCGTATGGGTTCTGATATTCAGGTGCAGCACTTGGCGAGAGATCCGTTTGATCATGCCCCTCTACTACTGACTGCTTCTACAAGATTAGACAACAAGCCTAAGCCATTCCGATTCTTAAATGTGTAGACTACCAGAGAGGGGTTGCTCGATGTCATCCGGAAGGGGTGGCCAAGCGAGTCGTCTGGGCCTTCCCTAGGGGTGCTGGCGTCTAAGTTACGTTCGATCAAACAGGTTCTGAAGGGCTAGTCCAGGGAGTCCTTTGGTGATATATTTTAGGCAGTAAAAGAAGTGGAGAGGGCGGTGATGGAGGCAAAAGTGGTTCACGAGCAGGATCTGTCAGAGCATGCCCTAGTTCGTTTACATGAAGCCCGCACGCGATTGAGGAACAAGCTTGCCGTTGAGGAAGGTTTTTAAAGACAGAAGGCGAGGATTAAGTGGCTGAGGGACGGGGATCGTAATTCCAAGTTTTTCCACACGGTGGTGGCGGAGTGCAGGTGCAAATCGATTATTCATCGGATCCGAGCCTCCAATGGAGAGTGGGTGGAGTCTGAAGAGCTTATTGGTAAGGAGGCGATTTCCTTCTTCCAACAGCTCTTCACGGCAGAGTCAGATCCTTCTTGTTCGTATGGCTTCTTGGACGCTATTCCCAAGCTAGTGACGGACCTCGATAACTCCAAACTGATGGAACCCCCTACCATGGATGAGGTTAAAAAGGCGGTATTCTCCATGGACGGGGAGAGCTTGGCGGGGTCAGATGGGTTTACAGGCAGGTTCTTCACCTTTGCGTGGGAAGTAGTGGCAGAGGATGTTCATAGGGCCGTTTTGAGCTTTTTCGCTGGGGCAGAGTTGCCCCGTAGTATTACTGCAACGTCCATAGTCCTGATTCCTAAGGTGCCCGCGCCTCAGGATTTCACACAGTTCTGACCGATTAGCCTGTGTATCTTTATCAATAAAGTGATTTCTCGGATTCTTTCGGGTCGACTAGCTCATCTCCTACCTCGAATCATCTCTCCCCAACAGAGTGGGTTCGTTAAAGGGCGTCAGATATATGAGAATTTCCTACTTGAGCAGGAACTGGTGACGGACATCGGGAAAGCATCCCGTGGGGGGAATGTGGTCCTTAAGCTGGACATGATAAAGGCCTATGACAGGGTGTCCTGGTGTTTCCTCTTGCTGGTGTTGAGGCGTTTTAGATTTTCTGAGACCTGGATTGATGCTATATGGCGGTTGGTCTCGAACGTTTGGTTCTCTGTCTTGGTCAACGGAGCACCTTAGGGCTTCTTCCACTCCACGCGGGGATTGCGGCAGGGGGATCCTTTTGCTCTGGCCTTATTCGTAATCGATGCTGTGCTCTCTCTAGGACCTTGAATGCCTTAGTTGGTCAGGGCCAGTTCCAACCTTTCAAGGTTCCTCTTGGGTGCCCGGCCATTACTCATCTGTCTTTTGCGGATGATGTGGTCATATTTACGAATGGGTTGAAGTCTTCTTTGTGATCTATTATGGGGGCTCTAGAGGGATACTGTGCAGTATCAGACAGAAGATTAACCAACAGAAAAGTTGTTTCTTAGTGCACCCACGACTGGGGTCACACCGCTGTAGGATTATCGAGCAGGTGACAGGGTTTCGGAAGCGGGAGTTCCCAGTCAGGTGCCTCGAGTGTCCATTAGTGTTGGGCAGACGGAAGAAGGAGCATTTTGTGGAGCTGTGTAAGAGTGTGGTTCACAGGATCCTATCTTGGAAGCACCGTATCCTATCGCCAGGGGGGAGGGTGGTCCTTCTCAAGCACGTTCTATCCTCCATGCCAATACATATATTGGCAGCAGCGGCGCCCCCCAAGGGGGTCCTGTGGGAGCTGGAGAGATCTATGACGGCTTTCTTGCAAGCTCAATGGCCGGCTGTCTTAGGAGAAAAAAGAAGGAGTTGCACGGCTGTTTGAGGTGATAAAGTGGAGAGTTTTGATATGGTGTGATGCTCCCATGAGAAGCCTAAGAATGTGTGGCCCAAAATGCTCCAAAGGTCAACTCTCCTTTGCACGCGCACGCGCGCATTTTGTGCTCGATCTCTCTTGCGTTTGTTTCACTATTCCACTAAACCTCTAATGTACTTGTATTCATATTAATATTATTCACTCTTAATTGTCCCAACATAAGGGTCTAATGTCCCACAATTAAATCGCGCGTGTGGAATGCGTATTTCCGATTTAAGCGAGATAGAGTGAAACCTCCAAAAAATTCTTATAACGATAATACTAATAACTATCACTTGAGTACTTAAGCATAAAATTACCTATTGTACGACCATCGTATAAGTCTCTAATTTTCCCGACTTATGGTATTTCTAAATCAGCTAAAATCCCCAATCGTGTAATCACTGTTTTCACTTAACGAGTTTTTCAAAATTAAATTTTGACACAAGTCACTTTAAAAATATAACGGAGCTATAGACCCATGTAATTAGGTCTAAAGAGCTTAGAAAATAATATTTGGAATAAATGGGTAATCAAATATTCAAATAAGCTCGAAATAGGAATTTAAAATAATAAATTTTGTGAGTCCTCACAGGAGTCTAGTATTAATTCCTCGATTAACCTTTCTTAATCTACTATTGATCATTTTTAATTCTCCAATATTAATACACTCCTGATTCAAGTATAGCCTCAAAAAAAATGTGTACTCGTTATTCTGAACTACACGAATTTTCCAACAAAACGCTTTAAAATATAAAAGATGCGTTGTTCCATATAAATGGATTTTTTTAAAGGGTCGAAATAAATAATTCGGAGAAAATGAGTAAATAAATGTTTAAGTAAACTTGTAATAATCGATAAATAAGAAAATTTTCGGGTTCTCACATCCTCCCCTCCTTAAAAGGAATTTCGTCCTCGAAATTCACACCTAGGACAATATCATTCTCTTAATGGTTAAGTCTACCAGATTAATCACTAACTTACGTTTTCTAACTTATACTTCACAATTTCTATTCATTCAACTAGTAATTAAAATTTAATTTAATTTTTTTTCCAAGAAGCATTTTAACTTTCGAGTCATAGGGCAAATTAATCGGTCTCATGTCTACCTCACATAGGTAATGTCTTCACTTCTTTAATGCCATTATTACAGCCACTAACTCCAAATCATGAATTGATTACTTTCTCTCGTGATATCTTAACTTTCTAGAGGCATATTCAATCACCTCATCATGTATCAGTAGTATACAGTCTAAACCATCATTTGAAACATCTATATAAATCACAAAACTGCCTCCTCAGCTTGGTAGGGCTAACACAAGTGCATCGATTAAACATTTTTCACTTTCAAAATCTTTCTCACATCTAGAATCCCAAATAACTTGTCAAGTCTTATACTCTTATAAATTCTTGATAAACCAAAGGTAGTATTCGGCTAACTCTAAGAATTCCAAATTTCTGTAGGATTCTTTGGTCGTTTCCTCTTAAACGGCTTCCACTTTAGCTGAGTCAATAGCAATTCCTTCCTTAGATATTGTATACTTAGAAATGTTATTTCTTCCAATCGAACTCACATCTATTGAACTTAACGAAAGTTGATGCTCTCTAGAGATTTGTAAACTATTATCAGGTATTTTTCATGATCTTCTCAAACCCTAGAGTATACCGATATATCATCAACAAATGCCACCACCGATCCATCCAAATACGATTTAACTCCGATGCATTAGGCCCATAAATGCTACTAGTGCTTCAGCCAACTCGAAGGGTGTACCGAAAATTCAAAGTGTCCATGTCTTAAATTGAAAGCAGTGATAACCACATTAGTTTCTAGGATCCTCAACTAGTAATAACTCTTCTTTAAATTCAACTTGAATAATATCACGGCTTCTGGGCATTGGTCAAAATTTCCACTTATGTGAGGCTACGGAGTATTTGTGCTTCGTAGTCATATCGTTCAAGTCTCGATAATCTATATATAGAGCCTCCAGCTTCCATTCCACATATGATATCCGGTCCTTTAATCGTTAGACTCATTAAATCTATCAAATATTTCTTTTCACTAACCCAATTTCCATAATCTTAATATATCAATTTGGCACCCAAATATTGGGTCCCAACTTCAACCCTAAATTCTCCACTTTTTTTTTCCATTACCGATCCCTAGTCATCTCCAAGATCTCGGGGTTGCCTACGCTCTCAAGTACCGTTTCGATCACGTCTACTACCGTCCATGTCTTATTACCAATCTAAAGGTGTGGCAAAGTGTAAATATACATATAAGCCATGAAATCGGTTAAAAGCAAAGTAACTTTTCACATTTTATACAAGATCACAGTAATTACATCAAGTTGGAATAGGTTTATCAAATCATCCCAAGAGGAAAAAAGGAAACAACAAGATTATAACAAAACGTGCCAAATTGCCAAGATACAAACAACAAAAGATTTTCCCCATTTTTTTAAAAAGATTAAGTTTCCAAAAGTGCTAGTCTAGTCTAGGGTAAACTACAACCCCTATCCCTCGAGTGTAGTCAAAACATCCTCACTCGTAAAACTTCCACTACTAGAACCCCCTGCATAACCATTAGTACTAATTACTTTCATCTGGCATTCGATTGCTTTGGGCGAACCTAATTGGCTGCTGAGTATTTCTTCCTTTTGTTAGGGGTACCAGGGCAATTCGAAAGCTTATGCTTGGCATTACCGCACTTCAAACATTTTCCTTGCTTTCTCCAGCACCCAGTTTCAGTGTGGTTAATCTTGCCACAGTATCCACAAGTTACATGAGAAGTGACGGCCTGACTAGCTTGAGAATTTCCCTTGTGTTTCTTCTCCAGCTCTACGTTCTGACGTAGCAACTCAGTTTTCTCTGCATATTCTTGTTTCTACCGTCCTTCCCAATAGTCAGCCAATTTTCTTTGAAATTCTATCTCATTTCGAAGAATATCCATTTCCTTACGCATTTCTTCCAAGGTTGTTATCTTACCAGTTGACTTAAGTCAAATGCTAGCCTGCCAGGTAGATCAAAAGATCAAAATAAGTAACTATTCATAATGGAAGCTCGAATCATAATACTCTTTCATTCTTTTGCTTATAGGTTACCCCGGAATACAAATCTTAACTATTCTCTGCTTAATACGGCGAGTTCTTAAGTCTCCAAGAGATTACTATCATTACTTACAAACACAACCAGATGCAGGGACCCTATTCCTTATTGACACGAATCTCCATCCACTGTTTTAGGCCCGCACGTCCACAAGGATTTTAGTGATACTCGAGTATACCCATGCAAGAACAAGTATGGTCGATGAGATAACTCTCCAATCGATTTAATCAAGATAAAAATATAGAGACAAGATGAGAGGCACCTCTCACTTGAATTGAGTGTGGTACATGCTGCCGCTCAGCATTTACAAGTCAAGTACAAGTACAAGTACCGGTCATTCAAATTCAAGCAAGTACAAGATTATTCAAGAAAGGGAGAACGAGTGTGATAAAGTATACTCTCGTCTCATCAAGTTCAATATTCAACACATAACACATGGTATCATTTAAATCAAGATATTAAAAAACATGCACTTGACACTCACCACAACCAAAAGCGAATGAGCAAGCAAATCCTTTACGGTTCCGCGCTGGGATTCCCTTCGAAATTCTCTTGGACACCTGAATCAATTTCAACTAACAATCACTAAATGCTAACCGTCTTTAGCCAAATCCCCCCTTTAAACTAGCACTTACGTACACCTTAAATTACTTAACACACAAGGAGGAAAAATTCATTCACTTAATCAACTAAGGCAATACATCGAGAGGGGTCTAAATCCTTCGAAAACCACCATTCACAATGAGGGGTTAAAGTCACAAGAGACCTTATATCCATCCATGAAGTCAAACTTAAAACGAACTAACAATTTCAAAGGAAAATTAGAAGTTCTTAAAAGAACATTTTTGTTTTAAACCAGAAAATTCAGCTTTGCGCAACGCTACTTGAAAAATCATATTTTGAATTCAGTAAGTCTAAAAATCGCAAACTTTAGACTTTTGTAAGCTAGATTCAAAATACTACAATTGTTTTGAGACACTTTTGTAAGATTCAATCCACAAGTAGGTAAAGTTTTGGCCTCAAGTTACAGGTTTACCAAGTTTAAGAGTAAATCAGGTTTGAATTTCAGTCATTTTTGTGAAATTTCTAGCGCTTGCAGAAATTGAGTAAAAATTTGAAACTTACAAGGCTGAAATAATTCTATGTATAGCTTCAAACACCACAAACAGAATTCAATTTAGATTTTCTACACCAAGATATCGAGATTTTTTTAAAGGTGGTCAGCAAGACCTATGAAAATTTTTCAGAAAAACAGGGCAGAAAGAACTCCTCTCTTTTGACTTCTTAAGTCTAAAATTTTTACTTAAACCACTCACACATTCATAGATTGACATCTAACAAAGATTATTGAGTTAGATTTCACCCCAAAAATTCAAAAATCAGGGTTGGAAACCAACTGATTAGATTGGCCAACACGCAGAAAAATTTTTCAGAACTTTGTCCTCCAACAAATCAGATCGAATATTCGTTCAATGTATGAGATTTCCACAATAACACAAACTAACATATATCAAGTCTTATAGTATAAAAATCTACCATAACTTCCATTTAACTATGCTCTTCAAGCATTTCATGTCGAATAATTCAAGTAGTCATGTAAATGTGCTCTTCAAGCATTTCATGTCGAGTAATTCAAGTATACCCTATTTAAATATGCATGAGTGTGGTAAATGCTTAACATGTAGCACTTAACACTTGACGATCATGGAATAAGCATGTCATAGATTTATTCAAATTACGTACTCCTATATGGAATACTCACCTATTGTAACAAAAGAGTAAGTGCGTATACAATCCTTCAGGTGTTTCCCTCGAGGTCCTCTTGAAGGTCTCTTTGAGCGCCTGAGCAAACAATAGTTGTATATTACACACCATCGCTTAAAATCCCTTACTTATCGAGAAGGTTGTACTAGTGTTCACTCTAAGGAGAATTCATGAATTGAGCCTTAGTTATTCATAACCGAGGCTCGGAAGTGGTGTTAAAAAACGGAAGAAAAAAGTTGAGTTTCATCCTTAAATCATTGGATGGAAGCTAGTAGGTACGAAATCATGAAAATCATTTTCTAAACGAACGACCAAAGTCGGACGGAGATGTGACACGTCCCAATCCGACCAAGAACTGGCCGGATATCCGGCCGGATTTCTGGCCGGATTCAAGGCAGAGAGCAAACCAATTTTTTTTCAACTTTCACCACCAATCCGGTTGGCCGGATACGCGGCCGGATTCTATGAAATTATTCCCGCGTGGATTCTTTTCAAAAAGGCCAAAAAAATTTTTTTTGGGGTATTCTTTGAAAAATCATAACTTACTCCCTGGTTGTCCAAAATTGGAAAATTTGATACCGTTGGAAACATCTTTCAAAGTACTAAAAGTTCATAGAAGACACCTTTCCACGAATCTAAGTGGAAGGCATTCATATTTTGGCTTGAAGTTGATAACTTGTGTTATCAAGACAGATTTGGGTTGATTTTCGGCAAAGTTTGGAAATTCAGCAAAATTCACACAATGTGAACCGGCCTCTGAAATTTGGAATTCAATTAGAGTCGTAAACAAAGTTTAAAACACAACAAGTGGATCAAGAATCCGAGTTTTGACCACCATGATATAGTAGCTCAAAGTTGGAGAAAATGTGAAGCCGTTAAGAAATTTCCAGGTTTAATTCAGAAACTTTGGGACTTTGATTGAACATCTAAACGGACTCGGAATGGCACCAAATTTAGTATGATCATACTACCATATAAGGGCTATTCTTCTGCCAATTTTCATAGAAAACTACGTACAGGAAGTTGGTTAACCAAATCACTAAAATTTCAAGGATTCCAAGGCAAATCTGCCTTGTACTTCAATTTTCCTTTTCTAAAACATTTGGCCAATGAAAGCATCTCAAATATGGTTCATTTGTGTAGAAAAAGTCTAGGAAACATCTAAAATACATTTGGTAGATGATTAACACCAAGAATTCCAAAACAACAAGTCGCAATCAGGATTTAGGCATTTACTACTATTTTCTACCAATGGTTTGGCTCACACAAGTGGAATCAGAATGTGTATTTTATACTAATAGAAAGCTGGGAATGTCTAGTTTCCAGTGCCGCAAACGGCACTCAATTTCGACATCGGAGTAAAAAGTTAAAGTCGAAACAACAGGACTGCCTGGGCAATCCGCGAAAATTTTCCAGTTCTGCCATACTTTGGAAATCAACATATTTGACCAACCAAATCATGTTATTTTTCAAAGAAACCTTCTACACAATCTATATAACATGTATACATCATAATCAAATCAATTGAACCACTGAAAAGTGCTTAAAAGCACACGAAAATGACAGGGGCAGTTTCGGAATATTTTTGCTCATCACCTCCTTTCAGTTTCCTTTCACCAATACAACTTATTTCCACTAATTTAAGCACTAAACCAACATTAATAACATCAAAACTCATGAAATCAGTTCTCAAGTCATTGTGGGAGTTCATAGAGCCCACATACCAAAATCCAACATAAATAAAGCTACGCACATGGAAATACAAGCTTAAAAGTGCAATACTACTTCTATAAACTAAGATTTAAGAGGTTGATCGTTTGTTACCTCTTTAGATGATAAAACCAGAAATTTTGGTCACCAAAAACTTCAAGAAAACCCGTGAGATGATGTCCTTCTTCTAGCTTAAGTTGCTCTCCAAGTGAAGTGGAATTTGTGTGATGATTTGTGAAGGTTTTGGAGCAAAGATTGAGGTGAAATGGAGAAGAGAGCTTTCTTCCTTCTCCCCTTGGAGGTTCCAGCCGAAAGTAATAGAGTGAGGAGAGAGAAATAAGGTTTTGTTTGTGTGCTAAAACTTGGGGAGAAAGAATGGTATAGTAGCTTTAGGTAGTGTGGAAAAGTCAACTCTTACTAGGCACGCGTGTGGGTTTCGTGCTCGTTTCCTCTTGAATTTGTTGCACTAGTACACTAAACCTCTAATGCACGTACATTCATATCATTATTATTCACTCTTAGTAGTCCCAAAATTAATGGCCTTAAGTCCCTCAATTAATCGCGCGCGTAAAAACGAGTACTTCCGATTTAAGCGCGATAAAGCGAAATCTCTAAGAAATTCTTATAACGATAGTACTAATAACTATCACTTGAGTACTTAAACATAAAAATACCTATTTTAAAACTAATATATAAGTCGCCAATTTTTTTCGAGAGTTTATTGTATTCTTAAATCGATCACTGTCTCTAAATGCGCATTCACTATTCTCACTAAATGAGCTTCCAAAAATTAATTTCCATAACAAATCATTTTAAAAATACATGTAAGTCATAGTTCCATATAATTGGGTCTAAAAAGGTTAGAAAATAATATTCGGGACAAACAGACAATTAAATATTTAAATAAACTCGTAACAGGAGTTTAAAATAAATACATTTTTACGAGTCCTCACGACTTTTTTTAATCTACTATTGATTATTCTTATTTTTTCAAAATTAATACACTTTCAATTCAAATATAGTCTCGAAAAACGTGTGCTTATTGTTCCGAACTAAACGAGTTTTCGAAAAGTAACTTTTTCTAACAAAACGTTTTAAAAACATAAAAGAAGCGTTTTTCCATATAAATGGATTTTAAATAGTCGAATTAAATAATTAATTAAGCCAGTAAAATAAAATAAAATAAGAAAATTTTAAGGCCCTCACAAATTAACTCTTTCAAGCTTTTTCAACCCCAGCTAAGTATAAGTTTTGCACCACCAAATCCATCAAAAACCACCACAAGATAAGGCCTTTCTTCAAAGTTGAAAACTTCCAAAGGTGAGTGAAGATTTTGGAGCAAGATTTTGTAGTTGGAGAAGGAGTTTTTTTCTTCCTCTCTTTTGCAGCCTCAAGATTCAGCCAAGAAGAGAGAGAAGAAGGGAAGATGAAGACTTTGATGATGATTTAAAATGAAATGAAAGTTGGCACTTTAATTGTTTAAGAAGTCAACAAGGAATAGTTGCAAATAGTGTCATGCACTCACTAGTTTTTCTTTTGTTTCTTACTCTTAAATACTAATCTCCCAAGATAGTTTCTCTTACTCTGCTAATACTCACTCTTACTAGTCTGAGTTTAACTCCTCAATTCACCAATTAATTGCGCCGGTGCGACTTTTGAAAAAAAAAAATTTTGACGCGTAAGCGATAAAAATCTGAGTTCAGAAAAGTTCACGCTAAAATGATAAAATCTAAATGACATGCCAATGCAAATGATTTAAAATAGATGAAATTAAAAATAAAAGTGCTAGTTCTGACAGGATTCACTATTGAATTCATTTTGATGAAAAGTCTTCTTCGGCATTATATAAAATTGAAAAGAATGTGCACCTTAGTTGAGTGGTAAAGTTCAATAACACTACCAAGTGAAGGGCAAAGGATATTAAAGTAGTTGATTGATATTATCAGAAAAGTTCGAAAAAAATGTTAGATATGTATGTGTAATAATAGAGTCTCTAGTTAAACCTTTAAAAACTGTTGATCACGATAATATATTAACTTTACCAATTATTTATGAGGCAATAGATATAGTAAAAATGGCTATCAACAAACCAATGAAACATTCCAAAAAGATTTGGAGAATGATTGATAATAGTGGTACAATAAACTACATTGTGATTTACAAATAACAAGTAATTTAAAATGTTACATGTGACTTAAATATGTAATATATGTGCATTTGCTTATTTTTCTAATCTTATGGTTTTATTTTATTTAACATATTTTTTTTGAACTCAATCCTTCAATACTTTGGAACATGTGAATTTAATTTTGATGAAGTTCGAAAAGGATTGAAAAGAGTAATTAAAATTGGAGCCAAATTGAAACACGCAAAAAATTGATGCAATAAAGAAGGCATTCTTTTGACAACTTTATTTGTATATACTAATGATCATACATATAAACAAAATTTAGAATTTTAATATGTATGCATCTAATTATTTTTGTAGATCGAAATTTCATAGAAAAAAGAAAGGATTTCGAAATACTATTGCAACAAGAGCATTATCGAAGTTCCTCCCAAGTTTGAGCTCAATCTATACATATATAAACATTTAAATGATATTAAATTGCAATAGTTCTTTATAGTTTTATAATAATTATCATTTGTTTGTTTAGTTGAATGATGGTTTAACTATAATGATGAAACTTCAAATCTAAGTAAGATTGCAATAAAAATTTTTGAGTTAAACCTATAAATCTTTTGCTTTGAAAAGAATTGGATTATATAGTGATTAATTTATACAAAATTTCACAATCATTCAGCAGTTAAAAAATTGTACAAATTAGTTTTTGTGCATTACAATATGCAATTAAATATGAGAATTTTGATATATCAAAGAAATACTAATGATTTCTTTGACCCAATTGATTTGAATAATTTTTCTTATCACGATAATATATTAGATAATTGAATAAGAGAAATTGAGTAACCAATATTGTCTTAAGATAATTTGGATTGTTTAGATGAGGACATTCGTCAAAGTGATACATTATGTTCAAGATGACACTGAAAATGACAATGATGATTTTTAAAAAAAAAAACACTTTATTTGATATAATATAAAGAGATCATACACGAGAAGCCAAATCAGAAAAACCTTAATGGTAACTTATCTTTCTACACCTTAACCCTGCGATTTAGAGCAACGTCCCCTCTGACCAGGTGGGGCAAGTCACGAAATGATTCATACGTCAAAGTTACTCTTGAGTCCACTCCAATGTTTGCAAGGCGGTCAGCTGGTTTATTCCTTTCACAGAAGCAATGCGTGACCGCTCTAAAGGACTGTCTATCTTTTCGCAGCTCCCGTAAATCCCCTCGCAGTCTCCATGGGCACCGTAGTTTCCCGTGAATGATCTGCACCAATACCAAGGAGCCAGATTCTAAATACAAGTTCAAATATCCACGGCCAATAGCCAGCCTAACACCATAAATAAGTGCTTTCAATTCCGCCTGTAAACTAGTCATCTCTCCAAAGAAGCATGAGAACCCTACAAGAAACCTTCCCTCCAACCCCACCCCCACTCTCCCCCGGATTACCTCTAGAGCAACCATCTGAGTTCAACTTGACCATCTATTGTATAGGACATCGCCACCGAACCACTAAGGTTTTTTACTCCCGTTGCATGCTAGCCACCACAGTAAAAATCCAGCCAATCTTGTCCAGCGGTACTGTTGCCTTTAAATTTGAGATACAAAAGGTCCCTGAGATCACTAAAGATTTCCGCACAAACATGAACCACCAACACCAGATGACATTCAAACATAAACTTGTTCCGCATCTTCCACAAGTTCCAACATATTAGGGATGGCAGTAGCCGAAAAAAATACTGGAGATACGAGTTCCGAGTGGGCTTCAACCACCAACTAACCATCTTATGTCTTATAGTAGCGGTAGCTCTAAACCCTCCAATCACCCCTTCAAAATACTCCCAAATTTGCCGCGCCACTTCCCCAGTGCAGAAGATGTGATCAACAGACTCCTGGCAAGGATGCTGACAACAAAAGCAACGAGAAGGGCCTAAGATTCCAAGTTTGTGCAACCTATCCATCACTGGCAGTCAGGAGCCTACCAATCTTAACATGAAGAACGAGATCTTTATTGGCAATCCCTGAGGCCAAAGTAGCAAGTAGATCTAGGAACTATTCCTCTCTTAGCTAACAATTTGATACGCAGAAGCTAATGAGAAGCCATCTGAAGTACTTGGTGTCCAAACCATGCTATCCTCTTGGTCCAGAGACGGAGGCACCGTATCCAAAATCTGCCCCATCCATCGACCAGGCACCACAGTGTGCAGCCATTGAATATTCCAGCAAAACTCACGTCAAAGTGGAATCCACTTGAATCAGACATAGCACATTCCTGAAAGGAATCCACTTGATGACAAAGTGGACCCGTACCTAGCCAATTATCATGCCAAAAACTCACGTCACCCCTAACCAACACCTAACCTACCTGCTGCTCCGCAATCCCCTGAATAGCCACCATTCTCTTCCAAGTCCAAGAATCCCTGGGGGAAGTGTCAACAAAAAAAGGGTGAAAATTGGAACAATATTTGCAGTGTATGAACTCAGCCCACAAAGATTGCTTCAACCGGAAGTGCCACCATAATCTCATCGAGAAGGCATCAAAATCATGCTCCAATGATCTGAAGCCCACACCCCCCCTTTCATGCGACTTACATAGTTGATCCAACTTTAACCAGTGAAACCGCAGCCCCACCTCAGAAGAGCTCCATAGAAACGTCGCAAAAATTTTGTTCAACGTGCTAAAGATCGACTTGGGGGGGGGGGTAGACGTAGCAAATGTGTGAAGAGGCATAGACGATAGCACACTCTTGATTAGAGTCAATTTGCCACTGTGCGATAGTAGTCTCCCTTTCCATGACAATACCTTCCTCGTGACCGAGTCATAAACTCCTGAAAAATAGCATCTCTTCCGCCGCCCTACATGTAACGGGCATCCCAAATATGTAACTAGAAACTCCTTCGTCTGGAACTCAGTGATTTCCGCAATAGAACGTTTCCGAATCCTGGGGAAGTTTTCATAAGTCACAACACAACTCTTTTGTTGATTGACCTTTTGCCCCGACACTGAAACATAATCCTCTAAAGCCTTTATAACTAACCGCACCGACCGCTTCATCCCACTTGTAAAGATTATACTATCATCTGCATAAGCTAAATGAGTGACAGGCGAGCAACCCGGCAGAACTCTAAAAGGCGTGAAGCCCAGAATACTGCCCAAAGAGTTAAGAAGGTGTGAGAGAACTTCTGCACTGATCACAAAAAGCGCCGGTGAAATCAGATCTCCCTGTCTCAATCCACGACTAGATTTAAAGAAACCCTGAGGCGCACCATTAATTACCACTGATAACCACACATTCGAGATAATCCTCCATATCATATCAATCCACGCCTCGCCAAAGCCGAACCTTCTCAACACCTGTAACAGAAACGGCCAGGAGACTCTATCATAGGCTGTGGCCATATCAAGATTTAACACCACATTTCCTCCATGTTCTTCCGATGAATATCAGACATCAACTCCTAAACCAACAAGAAGTTGTCATAAATGTGCCTACCCTTAACAAAACCACTATGCTGAGGGGATATAATACTCGGCAGAACCTTTGACAAGCGTGTAGCCAGGGTTTTCGAGATAACTTTGTTGACGAAGTTCCAAAGGCTTATGGGTCTAAATTGACTGAAATCCTAGGGAGAGTTTACCTTCGGAATCAGTATAATCAAAGTCGAAACCATACTCCGGGGCAGCTCGTGCCCACAAAAGAAGCTAGCCACAGCTTCATACAAATCTTGGCCCACTACCTCCCAAGCAAAGGTAAAGAACCTCCTTGTGAATCCATCAGGGCCCGCCGCACTCTTCTCGTCCATGGCAAACACCGCCTCTTTGATCTCCGCCATCGACGGTAGGTGCTCCAACTCAGCATTCTGCTCGCTGGAAATGATCTTGGGAATCACGTCCAAATTGCTTCCTGACCCCATGCAAGGTTCACCCGAGAATAAAGACTTAAAAAACTCCACTGGAGCCATTTGATCTTCTCTCCGCAACTACAGCATAGAAGAACTTTGTATTTTTATCCCCATCCTGGAGCCATTTGATTCTTGCCTTTTGTTTCCAAAATGCTTCCTCCGTGCTCAGTAAGTTTCGCATGACAGTTCCAGCTTCCTGCAGGGCTAACCAATGTTATTGTGATGGGTTAAAATCAAAAACTGACTCTGCTTCCATTACTGCCCTCTCTGCCTGCTTCACTGCATCGAAAATATTCCCAAAGTGCTCACGCGACCAATGCCGGATTCTCCACTTAGTATGCCTTAATTTGGCAGCCAACCGCTGCAACGGTCACCCCGAAAAGCAAGTTACCCAGCTTTCCTTGATGACATCCAATAAACCTACTTTCAATGTCCAGACATTTAAAAATCGAAACGGCTTAGGCTTATTATCAAGCCTAGTCGAAGTTGAGAGAATGAGAGGAGAGTGATCCGATGGCTCTCTGCCTAGATGCTGAACCAAAAGACTTATCTCCAATAAAGCCACCATTGGGTTACAAAGTACTCTGTCCAGCCGCTTCCAAATTCGAGCGCGCCTTCCCTTATTATTACACCATGTATACCGCGGCCCTGAGAATCCTATATCACCGACTCCCGCCATCGCCATAAAGGTTCGCAGTTCTACTCCTTCATCAATCCGAACAAGTAGACCTCCCCGCTTCTCCTCTGCACTAATGATGGCATTAAAATCCCCTGCCAATAGTCATGGGTCATTCGTCGGATTATCATCTAACAAGGCTAACCAGAGCAGAGTCCTCTCCTGCTCTGTGCACTTTGCATGGACGAAGGAGAAATAAATCGGACCTGAGAGCAACTGGGAAGTGAGTTTAAGGATAAGATACTGGGGAGATTGCCCAACACGCTCACAATGAAAATAGTTCTGATACAGCACCCATATAGACCCCTCCCTATTAACCAACCAACTGTTCATTTTGAGTCTTGCACATATCAAACGGATGTCATATGGCGATACCTTCGGCTCACAAATTGCCACTAATTGAACCGAATACTCATCAATGATCCTTTTTAATCTACGAAAATTTGGAGTATGCGAGATACCCCGAATATTCCAGAATAAGAAATTAATCATGGGATAATGCAGTAAAGGAGTTAGAAGACAATTTTGACTTAGACCTCAGAGAGCGATCAGTTGGGGCCTGGTAACAAGTATCTTTACGCCTAACTTTATTACCCAATTTAATACCTTCCCCAATGGCAGTGTTTTCCTGTACTTGATGAATTATTTGGTCAAGATTAAAGATATCAACACCAAGGAGTTAGACTCACATTGCTGTTCAAGCAACTGCCCCCGTGGAGATAAACTGTTCTGCCGCGGACACATCCTCCCCCTCAATATGCCCCTCTGATACCACCTCCTCCTCCCTCGACTCTACTGCCATGCTTGGTGCGTCTTCAACCGGCAACGCTGCCATAGGGCCTTCAGCAGTTCCAACCGTTGGTCACACCCAAACCTGCTGGCGTGACATGTACAACAGGCTAGTTAGAGAGGCCTGACCAAACTCCAAGTGATCTGCTACAGCCCTCTCCTCCTTCGATAAGCAGACCACAGCAGCCTCTCGCTACTGCTCCTTCGCACGCGCCTCTGGTTGCACTACTCCCTGACCTGCTGCATTCGTGTCTAGCCTGACCAAACCCTCCTGTTGCTATCGCACTTGCTCTGCAGACGCGACCAGTTCCTCTGTCCCTGCCTTCCCCCCAGCGGCACCACCACTCATGGGCTGCAAGAGAGCTGTCTCCTTACCGGCTCAGTGGGCACCAGCGACGCCCCCTCTGCAATGTCCAGCGCTTTACATGCTTCTGTTGGAGCTTTCTTCTCGACCCTCTCTGTCTTCAAAACTGGATGGAGCACATTACACCTATCCCTATCATGGCCTTGCCTGAAACAATGGTTGTAGTACTTAGGCAGCTGCTCGGGAACAAGTTGCTGCTAGAATCCTTCATGTTCCCCATTGCCAATCCAAATCCTCAACGGTAGAGTTTGTAGCAAGTCAATCTCCACACACGCCCCAGCAACACTAGGGCGAACTCCAGAAGCTGCAGCAGAGTCCACGAACAAGAGCTTACCTAGGCAACTCACAATCTGAAATAGGCACCCCTTGTGAAAGAAGTGGATAGGCAATTTCGGCAGCTGAAACCAAACCGAAACCACTGATGCCTCACGATCAACATGGAATGCAGCAAACCATTTCAACACTCTCACTAGTACTCCATGGATGTACCAGATGCCGCGAGACCAAATTCTAAGGAAGTTCTCCTCGTTCTCCAAGCGAAGGAGAATATGTCTGGAATCAAGTAAACCCACCAACGCTGTTTCCTTGAGATCCAACGGTAGAAAAAACTTGCGTACCACTTCCATGCTAGGCCTTCCTCTTGAGAACTTGCCAACCAAAGTAAACGTAAAGGGGGCGGACAACACCTCCAGGTCTGCTTGCCCAAAGGAGATCGCAGGTTCTCCACGATGAGACGAACAGGAGGCCTTTACCTCGAGCACAAGCTGGTCCGATGTAGGCTTAGAGAATAGCTTTGAGAATGACTTCTTCGAGAAGGTGGGAGAGAGTGAAGAGGGTTGCCCTCCAGACGGCAGCCATGGCTGCCATGCAACGGTCTAAGCCTGATAGCATCATGGTACGTGGGCAGGCCAACAATGGCTTGGGTAATCGAGGAGCTGAGGATCACGTGCTCGCCCCAAGTGGACCCATTACTCGGGCTCGCGCAAAGAAACTTCGTGAGCAACTCAATGTACTTATTCAGGCCATACACAAGTCCTTTGAAGGATTCATGCATTCAAGTGAAGGTGGTCGCGGTCCGATAATGGGCATTGAAGCTACACCCGAGGATTAGGGTTTTGTCAAACCCTAATTTCCGTTTTAGCATCATAATTAGTTATTTCCACATTAGTTGATTAGATTGAATAATTGGCTAAGTGCATATCGCACGTAGAATCGCCAAGGGTAGGATTGCTAATTTACTCATTATTATTTGCTAGAGTGGGCTGCCTAGGAAGGAAAGCCCACGTGAGGCCCAACCCGTCGGGGGTTAAGCCTCCTTTATTAGGGCCCATATCCACTGCGCCCTTAGTCCGTTTTCTACTAGATTAGGGTTTTCACTTGTAGCCTATATAAGGCACCATATTACATCAATAAAGGGTAGACACTTTTATGATAAAAATATTGAGAGAGTTTTCTCCATAGCTTTCGAGCAAACCTTGAACAACTTAGAGTTATACTCTAGTGTTCTTGTTCGGCTTATCAATTCAAGAATCGCACTTGAATTGTGGCGCCTTCTACACTTGCCTGAGGTTCACTAATTCGTTTGGTTACGGGTTGAGATAAAATCAACAAGTTCGTAGTCACGGGGATTAGAGGGGTCGTAGGGTTTCCGCTGCTACCGTTCTTGCGTTCGAAGTCAAATCCAACAAGTGATCTTGGGTCGCGAATCTTCTCTCCAACGAGATTCGTATCAGCTGGCATCAGAGCTAGCTTGTTGGTAACATCGTTTATCCCTCTTTTGTGTCTTAATTCGTACCTTCCGTATCTGTCTCGTTAGTTAAAAACGGTTGCACGTTGCGTCTGTCCGCGAGTTTCTGCCCGCGAGTTCCCTTTGTGTTCAATTCTGGTCATCGTGTTCTGGAGTCTGTCTTGGTGTCGTCTTCGATTCCTAGAAATTTTGGAAGTCAAGTGTCTTGTGTTTGGTTTGGTGGTGTGTGATTCCAGCAATCGTTAAAAAAACAAAAAAAAAAATTTTTTTGCTCGCGGCTCTCTCCCAAGTCGCGAAGTGCAGCTCTTGAAGTTGTCAAATTCTGTTCGTATCTAATTGTTGTGTATGGGTTGTTTCTAAATCTGTCTTGAGTCTTTGCCGAGTTGTTTGTTTTCTAGGAAAGTATTGGTGCCTTGTTCTGGAATTTCGTAAGCAAACTTCACGAATTCTTGGAGTTCTTGGAGAGATCCTTGACACTTGAAATCTGGAAATTTGCAGCGAATGCCCTGAACTTATTTGCTGGAAATCTTGCATTGAGTTTAGAACCCTTGAACTCTCTTGACTATTATACCATACCTGGGGCTGGGCTTGTTACGTTTGGGCACCAAGAACCCCACCTACCCGTTGCCAAAAGCCACCCAACAAAACGCAAACAGAACCCAAAAAAAAAAGAAAAGAAGAAAACAAAAAACTGACCTGGGAAACCTTTGATAACCGACAGCTCCTTTCACTCGAAGTTGCTGTTGTACAAAAAACAAAAAAAACACAGCAAGCAGATTTTGAAAGCAAAGGGGTCCTGAGTACTTTTAGTGATCTGAACATCTCGAGAAGAAAAAAAAAAGGAGGGAATAGCCGCTACAAACCTCCAAACCTGATTGGCTCCTAAAACCGAAAGGACTTCCAACTTCCTCTTGTCTCCTAATTCAAAGCCACCGCTTGCCCAAACTTATCACCAAACTTGGTATCCTTCCCAAGCACTTAGGAAAGGATCCAGTCGGCTGAACATCAAAAAACAATAAAAAAAAATAAAGGAGAGGAGACAGCCGCTGGCAGGACTCCTAACATAACTGGTTTCCAAACCCAATGAGTTCCAAATTCTTATTGCCTTCTGAATTGTAGCCCCACTTGTCCATATTGAGACCCAGGCTTTTCTGCACCTCTGCAAAACAAACACACTCCAGACAGCAGTACCACACCTTGCTACCTAGACAGCCACACTACAAACCAATCTCCTAAGCAAAACCACCGCCCACTAGCATTTGCTTCCACTTTCGGTTACAACACCTTGTGAGCAGATATCAACTACTATCAAGGGCTAACTGACCCATTCTTGCACATTCCCCACAGAACCAATTCCCCATAAAATCATCAGCCAAGCCCAAGGCAGCCGTAACACAAAAAAACAAAACAAAATTCCAGCAAGCCAAAGTCCATTGAGTCATTTCAGCCTTGAGTCGTTTCTGGATTTGCCCATTGAGTTGTTCATTGAGTCCTGGTCAGTCTTGAGTCATTTATTGTGTCTTTCATTCTCTCCCATTCGAATGCCAAGCATTTGTTGACCTTGGTTGGTAAACGATCCAAAAAATCCAGCAACGCAAAAAGGAACCAACTTCCTTGTCGGCTAGGTGTTTGAGCATCATTCTTAATTTTTTGTAGCTTTTGTGTCAAGTCTTTTCTCGATTTTTGTTCTTGAATATATTCTATCACTTCATTCTTAGTGTCCTAATTTTGTTTTTTCAGAAAATTTCCACTCTTACGAACCTCAAATTCTAGCGTGAACTTGATTTTTAAGCTAAATTTGAGCACTTGAGGAGCTCTACTTTCTTCAAGGTTTCGCAAGGGGCTGTGAGAGAATATTTTGGTGAGCTTATTAGAGTGATTTGAGTTACCATATACGAGTGTGAGAGTAAACACTTAGGGAGTGAAGTGACAAAAAAAAACATTACTTTTTTTTCCCTTTCTTTGCTACTAACCCTTGCAGGTACACTTGAGACTTCATGTCTAGTGGCAACGAAAGAGTATCCCGTCCCATGAACTTTGAACAGATGATGGAGCAAATGGAGAGGCGTTTCCAACGCATGCTAGAACCCATTCAAGATGAGTTGCTGCAACTCCGAGCGTCTGGAACACCAAAAACCTCTAAGTCCATGCGAAAGCTAAGGGACGTGGAGGAGTCGTCCGATGGTTCCAATAATGATGATGATGATGAGGAACCTCGAATTCGACCAAGGCAAAGGAACCAGACTGGACCTACCGATGTATTCAAGGGAATCAAGATGCAAATCCCTGAATTTAAAGGACGGTCCGATCCCGAGACCTTTCTCGAATGGTTATCCAAGATCGAAATGGTCTTTTCTTGCCAAAACTACACCGAGGTGCAAAAGGTGCAATTGGCCACCATGGAATTCACTGAGTACGCTGTGATTTGGTGAGACCAAATCAAGAAGTCTAGAAGGAGAAATGGGCTACCAGAGCTCATTCCATGGCCCGAGCTTCGAGCCATGATGTGCACCCGCTTTGTAACTGGACATTACACTAGGGATTTATACCACCGGTTACAAACCTTAGTCCAGGGCAACAGGAGTGTGGATGAGTACCACAAGGAGATGGAGATCCTGATGCTTAGAGCGGATGTACAGGAGGATCTTGAAGCCACCATGGTGAGATTCTTGAGCGGGTTACGACCCGATATTGCTGAACGAGTGGAATTTCAACATTATATGGAGTTACATGAGCTTGTAGACAAGGCTATTAAGGTCGAGCAAAGGCTCAAGAGGACGGGTACCACTCGATCGAATTTTGGCAATACCACCTATTCTACCAACCGTCCATTCCAACCAAGGAATGATTCTCGGCTTTCGTCAAATGTTCCTACACCAAAGCCGAGACTCGAGGGAGGTAAGGTGGGCCACCCTAGTATTAGTAAGCCGCCCTCTTCTACTCCAAAATTTGAGGAGCCTAGGGTACACACTAGAGCTCGTGATACTCGATGCTTCAACTGCCAAGGTAGAGGCCATATTACTAGTCAATGTCCCAGTCAAAGGACTATGATTATGATGCAAAATGGTGAGATCGTGAGTGAGGACGAAACCGAGTACGAAGGTATACCACCTCTTGACGGAGGTAGTGATGGGGAATCGCCAAATGAAGAGGAGTTTAGTGCACCCGAGGGTCATTTTGAAACTGCATTGGTTGCAAGGAGAGCATTAACTGCACGTGTTAAGGAGGACGAGCTTCAACGGGAGAACATTTTCTACACCAAGGGCTTTGTCAACCAAGCACTTTGTAGTGTGATTATTGATAGTGGGAGCTGCACAAATGTTGCTAGTTCACTCATGGTGGACAACTTGAAGTTGCCTACAAGGGATCACCCGCGACCCTACAAACTCCAATGGCTCAACAATTTTGGGGAGGTTCGAGTAACCAAACAGGTTCTTATTTCCTTCCAAATTCATAAATATTCTGATGAAGTATTATGTGATGTAGTACCTATGCAAGCTAGTCACATTATACTAGGCAGGCCTTGGCAGTTTGACAGACAGGTGACTTTTGATGGTGTGACTAATAAGTATAGTTTCTTGTACAACAGTAAGAAAGTCACACTAGCTCCCATTTCCCCCAAACAAGTGCATGAGGACCAAGTGAAATTGCAACAAGAGTTTGAGAAATATAGTGCAAAAAGGAAAGAAAATGAGAGAGCCGAGGCAAAAAAAGAAAGGAAAAAGGCTATAGATAGCTCGGCAAGTGAGGTAAAAATTGAGGGAAAACAAATGCTCCTGATAAAAGCCAAGAAAGTGAGGAAGTTAATGAGAGATGAGTAGCCACTTCTTATGCTTGTTAGCAAAGAAGTAGCTCTGAATGTGCATGAACTTGATACTAACATACCTTTTGAGGTTAAGTCTCTGTTACAAGAATATGCTGATATCTTCCCCGAGGACGTGCCAAGTGGATTACCACCGCTTAGAGGCATTGAGCACCAAATAGACTTCGTCCCTGGAGCTTCGTTGCCAAATCGGCCAGCTTACAAGAGCAACCCGGAGGAAACTAAGGAGTTACAAAGGCAAGTGGACGACTTGCTTGGCAAAGGATGGGCACGTGAGAGCTTAAACCCGTGCGCTGTCCCAGTCATTTTGGTGCCCAAGAAAGATGGTACGTGGAGAATGTGCACTGATTGTAGGGCCGTAAATGCCATCACGGTAAAGTATCGCCATCCTATACCTCGCTTAGATGACATGCTTGATGAGTTACATGGGGCTGTGTTCTTTACCAAAATTGATCTCAAAAGTGGGTACTATCAAATTAGGATTAAGGAGGGGGATGAATGGAAAACTGCCTTCAAAACTATGGATTGTATGAGTGGTTAGTAATGCCTTTTGGGCTCACTAATGCACCTAGCACCTTCATGAGGTTAATGAACCATGTTCTGCGTCCCTTCTTAGGAAAATTCGTGGTAGTTTACTTTGATGATATCTTAATTTATAGCAAATCTTATGATGAACACCTCGAGCATATTAGGGCTGTTATGGATGTACTTCGACGAGAGCAGCTCTATGCCAATCTCAAGAAGTGTAATTTTTGCACTAATGAGCTTGTGTTTCTAGGGTTTGTTATAAGTGCGCAGGGAATGAAGGTGGATGATCAAAAGGTGAAAGCTATTCAAGAGTGGCCAACACCAAGGTCTGTGGGTGATGTTCGAAGCTTCCATAGCCTTGCGGGTTTCTATAGGAGATTCGTGAGGGACTTTAGCACTATTGCTGCACCCTTGACCGAGTTGATTAAGAAGAATGAGAACTTCCATTGGGGAGATTCTCAAGAACAAGCCTTTCGCGCTTTAAAGCACAAACTCACACATGCACCTGTACTTGCTTTACCTGACTTTTCTAAGACATTTGAGATTGATTGTGATGCTTCAGGTATTGGAGTTGGAACTGTGTTGAATCAAGGAGGAAGACCTATTGCCTACTTTAGTGAGAAACTCAATGGGGCTGCACTGAACTACTCAACTTATGATAAAGAGTTGTACGCCCTCATTCGAGCACTACAAGTTTGGCAGCACTACTTAAGGTCTAAGGAATTCGTGATACACACTGATCATGAGTCCCTTAAATACCTTAAGGCCCAGCACACCTTGAGCAAAAAGCATGCAAGGTGGATCGCATTCGTGGAGTCCTTTCCGTACGTAATTAAATATAAGGCTGGTAAGTCTAATGTGGTTGCGGATGCACTCTCACGAAGGTACTCTCTACTCACTTCCTTAGATGCTAAGTTGTTAGGGTTTGAGCTGATTAAAGACATCTATGCCCAAGATAGTGATTTCGGTGAACTTTACATTTCTTGCAAACACACTGGACAAGGTAAATTCTTCATTTCCGATGGTTACTTGTTTTATGCCAATCGGCTTTGCATCCCACATGGATCCATCCGCGAATTTTTGGTACGAGAATTCCATTCGGGTGGCCTTATGGGACATTTTGGGGTTGATAAGACTCTTGCCATGCTGCAGGAGCACTTCTATTAGCCGCACATGAGGAGAGATGTTGCACGGGTGGTGGAGCGATGCTTAGCTTGTAAGAAAGCTAAATCCAAGGTACACCCGTATGGCCTTTATACCCCGTTACCTATTTCTAGTGCACCATGAGTCGATATTTCTATGGATTTTATACTTGGTTTGCCTAGATCCAAGTATGGCCATGACTCCATTTATGTGGTAGTTGATAGATTCTCTAAAATGGCACACTTCATTGCATGTCATAAAACTGATGATGCATCTCATATTGCTAACTTATTCTTTAAAGAGATTGTGAGATTGCATGGCATTCCTAGGACCATTGTCTCAGACAGAGATGCCAAATTTCTGAGCTATTTTTGGAAGACACTCTGGTCTAAGTTAGGCACCAAATTGCTATTCTCTACTGCCAGCCACCCCCAAACTGATGGTCAAACTGAGGTGGTAAATCGTACATTAGGTACCTTGTTGCGTGCCATCATCAAAAAGAACTTGAAATCATGGGAAGAATGTTTACCTCATGTTGAGTTTGCTTATAATAGGGCTATCCATTCTACTATTGGTTTCTCTCCATTTGAATGTGCTTATGGTTTTAATCCACTAACACCATTTGATCTAGTGCCATTACCTAGTAATGAGCACGCACATTTGGATGGTAAGAAACGTGCAGAGTTTGTTACGCAACTGCATGGGAAAGTCAGGGCTAACATTGAGAGGAGAACTGCTCAATATGTCAAGCAAGCTAACAAAGGTCGCCAAAAGTTGATTTTTTAGCCTGGCGATTGGGTGTGGTTGCACATGCGCAAAGAACGCTTTCCTGTTCAAAGGAGGAGCAAATTACAACCACGGGGTGATGGACCTTTTCAAGTGTTGGAGCGCATCAATGACAACGCCTACAAACTTGACCTTCCTGGTGAGTATGGAGTTAGTGCTACATTTAATGTCTCTGACTTAGCTCCTTTTGATGCAGATGATGCGTTTGATTTGAGGGCAAATCCTTCTCAAGAGGAGGGGAATGATAGCATCATGGTACGTGGGCAGGCCAACAATGGCTCGGGTAATCGAGGAGCTGAGGATCACGTGCTCGCCCCAAGTGGACCCATTACTCGGGCTCGCGCAAAGAAACTTCGTGAGCAACTCAATGTACTTATTCAGGCCATACACAAGTCCTTTGAAGGATTCATGCATTCAAGTGAAGGTGGTCGCGGTCCGATAATGAGCATTGAAGCTACACCCGAGGATTAGGGTTTTGTCAAACCCTAATTTCCGTTTTAGCATCATAATTAGTTATTTCCACATTAGTTGATTAGATTGAATAATTGGCTAAGTGCATATCGCACGTAGAATCGCCAAGGGTAGGATTGCTAATTTACTCATTATTATTTGCTAGAGTGGGCTGCCTAGGAAGGAAAGCCCACGTGAGGCCCAACCCGTCGGGGGTTAAGCCTCCTTTATTAGGGCCCATATCCACTGCGCCCTTAGTCCGTTTTCTACTAGATTAGGGTTTTCACTTGTAGCCTATATAAGGCACCATATTACATCAATAAAGGGTAGACACTTTTATGATAAAAATATTGAGAGAGTTTTCTCCATAGCTTTCGAGCAAACCTTGAACAACTTAGAGTTATACTCTAGTGTTCTTGTTCGGCTTATCAATTCAAGAATCGCACTTGAATTGTGGCGCCTTCTACACTTGCCTGAGGTTCACTAATTCGTTTGGTTACGGGTTGAGATAAAATCAACAAGTTCGTAGTCACGGGGATTAGAGGGGTCGTAGGGTTTCCGCTGCTACCGTTCTTGCGTTCGAAGTCAAATCCAACAAGTGATCTTGGGTCGCGAATCTTCTCTCCAACGAGATTCGTATCAAAGCCCTAGACAGTAGGGAACCCTAGGCGGTGACGGCAACTCTAGAGAGTATACTTAGTCTACTATTTATTTCTACAACCATGTCTGACCACTTGTAGAAGTATAATTCAGAATACAATGATGATTTTAATGATACATTATCCCAATATATTACTAAGAAGAATTGTAAAAAAAAAGAGAAAGCGTCACACAATCATTGATGCGAAATATAGGCTGCTTATGGGCCATGTTTTAAGTTTCAAGTAGTTCAAGTTTTTATTAGTAGCTTAATAGTTTATTTTTCCAGATCTTTTATTTAATTTGGTATATGAGGACCCGAAGGTCATTTTCACATTTTATTTATTTATTTATTTTTATTTTTATTTTTATATATTACTTGCCTTAAATTCTTGGTTGCTTTAATGGCTAAGTCATGATTTTTATCTTTTTGTCTTATTTAATTTGGTGCATGTTAAGTTTCATAGTGTATTATTTAAGTATGATCAATTAGTGAAGTATGCACAGTAAATTTGATAGACAAGAAGGAGTTTGGTAAAAAGGAATTATGTGACAAGAGGTGTTAAGAGTTCATTGGAGGAGCACTAGATATGTTGGTGATTAGAGACAAATAGAGAGACAAAGAGATAGGCATTAACCTTGTGATGTCAAGTGTCGATCATCCAAGGAACCTTTTGACCAAGATAAGTCTTGTATTTATCCAAATTAGCTTTCATTTCACAACCAAAAATCTTTCTTTTCTTCTTCTTGTTGGCCGAATTTGATAAGAGAGAAAGGGAGAGAAAAAAAACCTCAAGTTCTAGTCTTGATCTCTTGATTGATTCATGAGAAATCCAAAGAAAAATTCCAATCTACTCCGTAGATCTTTAAAGTAAGTACGCAAGGAAGCTTTTGGTGAAATTCTTGGTGGAAGAAAGATCTTGAATTGCTTTCCATCTTAGGGTTTTGAGGTAATTATTAGGAAACTTCTCTTGCTTCTCTTAACTTTAAGTTTATTCGATATATGAAGTGATAAAAGTTAAAGGGAGGATGTTTATGAAAGATTTCATGTTTTTGCCAAGCTATATTGCAATTTCCAGTTTTGGTACAAGATATATGTAGTTTAGTTTAGGACTTTATTATGTGGAATTTTGATAGATTTCTTTGCCTGGAACACGTACCATACACCCTATAAAATGTTATCTTGATTGCTAGTGGTTTTGCCATGAAAATAGGGTTGAAAGTTCGAGGTTTCTCTAGAGGAACTTAAGGTCATATTGCTGCGAATTCTTCCTTGGTAGGTCGAGTAAGAGAGGGAGAATTTGCATTTTAAGGTTGGGCTAATCTTGATATATCTTTCCTTGAGTTACTTGAGAAACCCTTGTTCTTCACATATAGACTAGATTTGAACCAAAGCAAAGCAATTTAAAAGGAGGAAAGTAATGTTTGCCCAAAAATGTTTTATAATTGGAAATGTTCAGCTTTAAACTCAAGATTTTTGTCACTTTTCTTCAAAAGTCGAGTCTACACTTACCATATGTTACTCTATATTAGGCTTGAGGTATTGAGCTATATCTATATGGGTTTTCCTTTGATTTTCACATGTAAAAAGTGTGATTTTTGAAAAATTATGTTGGAAGTTTGATGATTTCTTGTTCTATTATATATAATCGTAGATTTCGAGAGTGGTCAGGAAGCAGAGTCTAAGCTTGATATTGATAGATCTTGATTAGCTAGTGAGTGTATCAATTGCATGGTAGAACTTGTTGTTTGATTGAAATGGTCTTTTGATGTGATTGATCAATACGTCACATGAGATAGTTGATTGAGTGAATGTTATTGCAATGCTCTTGACTTGTTTTGATTGGGTGAGTATGTACTTTATCGCACTTGCTTTAACTGGACTAAAGTATTGTGCACTGTTTGTAAGTGAATTGATGTTCATGTGTATGACTTGAAAGTAACTGCCAAGGATTTCAAACTCCAACGGCTAGCTAATCAAATCGAGTCAGCAAGGGTTTGGCCGAGGAGATTGACAAATCATAGGTAGTGTTTCTTGTTTAATACATTCGATTTGGTCCACCAGATTCGATAAACTCGAGTATTACCCCTACTATTATATTTGGAGTTTGAGACCAATAAGGGGGGATGATCAGTGGATGGAGACTGGAGTTAAGCAGTGATCTACGGACATTGTTTATTACTGTATTTCCAAGATTGACGGAGTGTCAACGGATTTGAGACAAGTTGCTAGTGAATTGGTTCACATGAGCAAAATTGTATCCTTTTACTTGAAAATGTTACTTGTTATTTCTTGTCTTGTTAATGACGTGCCTTATTGGTGTTTACTTTCTTTATGTTAAGAATCTCTTGTCACTTTGTTTGCTTGTTTTCTTGAAAACTCACTAGGCGAAAACTCACCCCATGAGTTTGTTTTCCTTACAGGAGGCGAGAACGTGGGCGAATGAGTTGGAGAAGATTGGAGTGTCTGTTTAGGTTCTTTGTTAGTTGTCCTAGTGACTTTTTTAGTTTTATTAGTTTAGATTTGATCATGAATCATTCGTTATCTTATCGGCTTGTATGGATATTCGATGTCAATGAAGGTATATATGATTAAGTTTGAATATTGCTACTGCTCTTGTTATTGAGGTTGCTGCTCTTACTTCTAGGGTTTGTAAGTAAGTTATGGTGAGAGTTAGGCAGGCGCGCCCTAGGGGGAAGTGGGGTTGTCACATTGTAGAAATAAATTTGGTCCAAGATCTCATGTTGAGTTAGATCTGAATTAGTTATTAAATCCATTGGGTAATTGAGTCGTTTTGTTAGTTATTCCCTTGTGCAATAATCGGCCAACAATAAGCTCCTTAATTGAGCCGTGAGTTAGTTGATTTAGCTAAGTTAAGTGAGTCCATTAATTTAGGGATAGTAGGGTTATAAATATTTGTATCCTTCTATTCAAAAAAAAAGTTGAATAAACATTTTCAAAGAGTTTCCTCTTGGCTCATTGCCAACTCCTTTGAATACTTTACATGGGTTCTTGAGTGTTCATTTATGACTTATCAATCAAAGAACATATTTGATTGTGGCACCTTTCTACCAACCTTAATTTGTCTTGAGCAGTCCCTGATTGAATTAGGTTCCATCATTTATATGGAATCTTCGTTAATCACATAATTAACAGGTTGAGGTTCTTTTGTATCCATAACCTGGTCAAAACAGATCTTTCCGCTGTCTGATCGATTCGATTTCTTCTCAAGCGGTCCTTGGATATTAGAGTTTCGACTCTTGATCTAGGCTAATATCCTTTTTTTTCCTATTTGTTTTTCTACCAAAACCCTAGCCATCTTTTGATTTAAGAAAAACCAAAAAAAATTTTGTCTTGTTTTCTTGATTTTATTACTCCCTTGATTGAGCGAGGTTTGAATTTCTTGGTGTGATTAAGTTCTTGGAAATAGGTTTTCTAAGGATTTAACTCCCATTAAATTTCTTCCAAGTGAAGTCATAACCCTGTGTTAAGTAGTCAAAAAATTGTACTGTTCATATTACTATAGCATATTGTTCATCGTTCATGTTACGTATTGTAGCATCACTGTTAATCTGAATAAGAAAAATTCTTTTTCGGATTATAATTCCCTATTTTTATTCAAGTTTGTTTGTCCTTTCGTTTGAAGTTAATCCTTGGTTAAATTTAGTGAGTCACTAGGGATTTTGTCTTATCGTGTCTTAGGTTTTTGCCGTTCATAGGTTGTTCCTTGTTAAATCTATTTGTACCTTTTAGACCATCGTGGATTTAAGGTGGGGGCACCCATAGTACTCATAGAATTTTGATATAATCTCAAGTGTGCCCCCGAAATTTTCTTATGAAGGAAGTGAAAGAAATACGTGGTCCTTTAAATTGGTTCATGAACTAATATTCTAAAAGAATATGTGGGCCACAAAGTTTCATTTGAAATAAGCTAAAAAAGAACTTTTCATTTCAACTTGTTGGTGAATATTTTTTTTGTTAAAAAACTAGAAAGAGAGTAGGTAAAAAATTTTAGTGTTACTTTTGTCCCCACTGAGAATTTTTTCTAGCTCCACCACTGTTTTAGACCATTGTTAATTCATGTTTTGGTCTAGAATTTCTTGTTTAGTTATGTTGTTTTTCAGTGTTTTTGTTCTAGAAAATTCAAAAAAAAAGGAGAAGAAAACAATTCCAGCCGCTTGGGGTTTCCATAGTCACAACACCTTAGGATTTCTGTTTCTCGTTTCTGCCAGCACTTGTTCTTGCTATTTTCATTCATTTTAAGTCCTAGAAATTTGTGTTATCATTGGTTCTTATTGGTTCTTAGAGTTTTGGGTTGTTAAAGAGGAAATCAATCGTTATTCTTGAAAAAGACACTTGCTAGTCTGACCTTCTTGAAGGAAACCAAAACTGGTTGTTGGAATTCTTGGTTCTTACGTGTTGAATTGGAAGACTTGGACTGATTGTGTATAAATTTCTCGGAACTTGAATCCAAACTATGGATTTCTGAAATTTCTTGATTGTTCAAGTGACAACCTAGTAATTCTTGGAACTCTAGTTTCATATCTTGACAATTGATCCACCCTTCATCACTCTCATTGCAAAACCGAAACTATCTTGTGTAAACCTGAGAAGCAGTGAACCATTTTTTTTTTTTGTGTTGGGGAGGGGGATTCACCTTCAACCTCACTTTGTTTTGGGTTGAAGTTGAATTTTAGAATTTTTTTGGGTTTTTGGGGGCTAAAAGTTGGTCAAATCAAACCTGCAAAAATTTCCAGCCGCTAAGCCTTGCTTCATCAAGTTTGTCCTTGGCTGAAATTTTGATCAGAATTTTGACCAATTATCATGAAACAGAGTTAAGCTAACTAAAAGCTGAAGGCGTGAGATCAAGAATCACATCTTTACCAAGAGATGAAGGCGTGCACTCAGCAAAAAAGACGTGGAAGATAATGAATGATGCTTTGAAGGCGTGGAACCAAAACCACGCCTTTACTGGGAAATTGCTCAGGAAACGTGAGCTCAGCAAGCAAGTGGACCTGCAACAGATTCTGTTAACAGAAGCCACGTGGCCAAGTTGGATTGATAGAGCCGAGGGAATTAGTTATTAGTTAGCTATATATAGTCAGGATCAGAGATGGAAAAGTAGGATTTTGTTAGGGATCATTCCCTGAGCATTGTCCTTTTCTGATTTCCTTCATTCTTGTTCATCTCCTTTTCTTTTTCCCGCCAATTCTGTAATCTCCTTATTCTGATCAATATAACACCATTAAGTTGAATTCTTATCAGCTTTTATTATTATTATTATTGCTTATTGTTAAATTCTGAAGGAAGTTATCCTATTAATTCAACTATAAACGATCCATTGTTCTGGTTCCTATTTGATACCATCACAGTGGTATCAGAACACAACTACGAGCCAGAGGGATGACTAAGACACAGGAGGAGATACTGATGAGGGATCTGACTAAGCTAGGGAGTGTAGTAAGAACATTTGCCAATAGAAATGATGGGATAGAGCAAGCTATGAGGACAATGGAGCATAGGCAGGAGAGCACAGAGAAGGCCATTAAAAATTTAGATTAAAAATATGAGGGAATGATGAATCTGATGGCCCAGATTATGTCCAAATTGAATGATAAAGGGGAGGAAGTAGGGGGCAGCAGCTCTGGAGAGGACCAAATGGCGGAGGTGGTTGAGGGAAAATAAGAGAAAGCTGAAGGAAGAGGGGGAGCAAAATTGCCTAGGATGGATTTTCCCCTGTTTGATGGGACAAATCCCAGGGAATGGGTCAACAGAGCTAATAAGTATTTCTAGATCCATGGAGTAGAGGAAGAATTGAAGTCTGATATTGCACAGCTCTACCTTAAGGACAGAGCAGATATCTGGTCCCATGGAATGTATTCTAAAAGAGGGGCAGTCCCATGGAATGAGCTGGCAATGGCAGCTTGTGAACGATTTGGAGAGAGGAATCCACAAGAGGCCATAAAGGAGTTCAACAAACTGGTCCAGACAGGTGGTGTAGCAGACTACCTGGATAAATTTGAGATGCTGAAATCCCTGGTAATGTCCTTCCTCCCTGGACAACCTGATTCCTATTACAGATCTTGTTTCCTTAGTGGCTTGAAGGATGAAATTGTCAACATGGTTAGAATGACCAAACCCCTCACCTTAGCAGATGCTGTTGAGACTGCTAAACTGCAGGAGGAAAATTTAGAAGCCATTAGAAAGGCACAAGGAAAGAATATACAGAAATATCCCACCTCACCTTTTTTTCAAACTCCTACCCTACCAAACAAGATAAAATGACGTAATAACTAGAAACCAGAACTCAATACCAATAAAAACACCAAGACAGGGGGTCCATCAACCAACCAATATAAGGGAATCACCCCCTCTGAATTTAGCCATAGAAAGGAGAAGGGATTGTGTTTCAAGTGTGTTGAACCCTATACTCTGGGACATACCTGCAAACAGGCTCATATACACTACATAGTGGTAGATAAGCCTGTTGGATCTGATAACCTACTTGAAGGGCAAGGGGGGAAGGTTGAAGAGTTTAGTGACTGTCCTGAAGGAGAGCTTAGCATTGAGAACATAGAGGTCTCCATTCATGCCTTAGCAGGGGAAATGAGCACAAAACCCTCAAAATGAGAGGTAGGCTTGCAGGAAGGGAACTACTAATACTTATTGATAGTGGAAGTACTCACTGTTTCATGGATGATAAGCTGGCACAAGATTTAATAATCCAGACTATTGGAACACCCTTGACAGTTAATGTGGCTAATGGAGGAAGCTAGGATCCAGGCAGCTCCAACAGGAGGTGGGATGGGAAATGCAGGGGCATAACTTCCATCACAAATTCAACACACTTAGGTTGGGCAGCTGTGACATGGTGCTGGGAGTTTATTGGTTGGCCAAATATAGTCCCATTGAGTTTGACTTCAAACAGTTAACTATGAAGTTCTTGAAAAGGAAGGAGCCAATGATATTGAAGGGAGAAGTAGAGAAACTGAATTTGAAGGCCATCAAGGGAAGCAAACTAGCTAAATGGAGGAGGAAACAGGCTTATGGAGTCACTACCCAACTCTATGTAGTAGAGGAGGATGGGTTGGGTTATGAGCAGATGCCAGCAGAAATGAGAGAACTACTGGAACAGTTTGAGAAGGTATTTTCTAAACCACAAGGCATGCCTCCAGTCAGGAGTCATGACCATGCCATTCCCTTAAAAGAAGGAAAAGCTCTATTTCAGAACAGGCCATATAGGTGTCCCTATATACAAAAGGGTGAGATAAGAAGTTGGTCGAGGAAATGAGTCAGATAGGGATCATCCAGCCGAGCAACAGCTATTTTGCATCTCCAATTTTGCTAGTAAAGAAGAAGGATGAGAGCTGAAGGTTCTGTGTTGACTATAGGCAACTCAATGAGCTGACAATAAAAGACAAGTTTCCAATGCCTCTTATAGATGAGTTGCTTGATGAGCTGCAAGGTTCTAAGTTCTTCACCAAGATAGACTTAAGATCTGGTTACAATCAGATAAGAGTCAAAGTGGAAGACAGGCACAAAATCGCATTCAGAACCCACCAAGGATTGTATGAATTCAATGTTATGCCATTTGGATTGACCAATGCCCCAACTACCTTTCAGAGCCTCATGAACCATATTTTCAAAGAGCAACTAAGGAACTATGTTCTAGTGTTCTTTAATGATATCCTAATATACAGTCCCACCTGGGACAGCCACCTGAAACATGTTACCACAATTCTTAACATCTTGAAAGAACACCAACTATATGCTAAAAAAAGCAAATGCTCATTTGCTTAGATAGAAGTGGAGTACTTAGGCCATATTATCTCTGATAAGGGGGTAATGACTAACCCTAAAAAGGTGGAAGGCATGATGGGATGGCCAAAACCAACTACAGTAAAGCAGCTAAAGGGATTCCTGGGGTTGACAGGATACTACAGGAAGTTTGTGAAGGGATATGGAGCCATAGCAAAACCTCTCACCCTGATGTTGAAGAAGGATGATTTTCTCTGGAATGCAGAAGCTGATAAGGAATTTCAAAGATTGAAATTGGCAATGTGCAACACTCTTGTACTGGCACTACCTGATTTTACTAAACCATTTATCATTAAAACTGATGCTTGCTATGGGGGTGTGGGAGCTGTGCTGATGCAGGACAAGAGACCTTTGGCATACCTGAGCCAGAATCTAGGTCCTAGGAACCTGGGGCTCTCCATCTATGAAAAGGAACTACTAGCCCTGGTAATGGCAGTAACTAAATGGAGGCACTACTTGGAAGAACATCACTTCATAATAAGGACTGACCATCAGAACCTTAAATACTTACTAGATCAGAAAGTCACCACTACACTTCAACAAAAATGGCTAACCAAACTATTGGGACTAAGTTATGTGATCCAGTACAAGAAGGAAAGAGAGAATGTAGTTGCAGATGCACTATCCAGGAGAGCCAGCAGTGAAGAAGGAGACTGTGCTGCACTGGTTTGTGTCATTCTAGAATGGATGAAGGAAGTGATTGGAAGCTATGAAAGGGATGGAAAAGCTTAGGATCTCATCAGGCAACTGTTGCTTACCCCTGACAGCCAACCAGATTTCACTTACCAAGATGGTATACTCAGATGCAATGGTAAGATAGTGGTGGGCACAAAAGGGGGAGTAAGGAAGAAAATCGTTACTGCAATACATGACTCACAGCTGGGAGCACACTCTGGAATACAGGCTACTGAAAGGCCAAACAGTTATTCCATTGCCCAGAAATGCACAAGGACATCAAAGAAACTATATTGCAGTATGATACATGTTGAAGGTGTAAAGATGAACACACTGCTTATCCAGATCTTCTGCAACCACTCCCTATACCCCAGTATTCATGGAGCCATATGATTATGGATTTCATTGAAGGAGTACCAGTATCTGAGAAAAATGATACTATTATGGTAGTGGTGGATAGATTCACTAAATCAGCACATTTTATCAGTCTCTCCCACTCTTTTGATGCACCAACAGTGGCTAGAATCATCTTGGACCAATCTGTAAGCTACATGGAGTACTCCTAAGCATGCTTTCTGATAGGGACAAGGTGTTCACCAACCACTTCTGGACTAAACTATTCACCTTGTTGGGAACTGAACTGAAGCTGAGCACTGCTTACCACCCCCAAATAGATGACCAATCTAAGAAGGTAAACTAGGTGTTGGAAATGTATTTGAGGTATGTGACACACCTTAGAACCTAAAAGATGGAATGTCTGGCTCTTCCTTGCTGAGTGGTGGTACAACACTACATACCACACAGCTATACAGATGAGCCTATTTGATGCCTTATATGGAATGGCCCCTCCTCAGCTAGCATTGGGACCTTACTCTCACTCCAAAGTGGCTACAGTGGAGAATCCCCTGAGGGATAGATAGAGGATGGATGGATTACTCAAGAAGAACTTATAGGAAACTCAGGATAGGATGACGTTTTATGCTGATCAGAACAAAAGTGAGAGGACATTTGGTGTAGGACACTGGGTCTACTTGAGGCTACAACCATACAGGCAAATGTCTGTGGAATTAAGGGGCAACACCAAGCTGTCTGCTAGGTACTTTGGTCCATATCAAGTGGTTCAAAAGGTAGGACAGGTTGCATATAAGTTGAAGCTACCTAAGGGATCCAAAATTCATCTTGTGTTTCATGTATCATTATTGAAGAGGAAGGTAAGGGAAAATGCAACTCCTGTGCTCCAATTACCAAACCTGGATAGGAAAGGTCACTTGAGGATGAAGCCAACAGCTATTCTAGATCGCAGAATCATCAAGAGGAGGAATGCAGCAGCAGTACAATGGCTCATCCACTGGTGGGGGACCACATCAGCTGAGGCCACCCAGGAGGATGCAGAAAAGATTGAGAGGGAGTTCCCTGAATTTCAATCTTGAGGACAAGATTGATTGAAGGGGGAGCAATTGTCATGAAGCAGTGTTAAGCTAAATAAAAGCTGAAGGCGTGAGATCAAGAATCATGCCTTTACCAAGAGATGAAGGCGTGCACACAGCAAAGAAGGTGTGGAAGATAATGAATGATGCAACTGAAGGTGTGGAACCAAAACCATGCCTTACTAGAAAATTGCTCAGGAAACGTGAGCTCAGCAAGCAAGTAGACCTGTAACAGATTCTGTTAATAGAAGCCACGTGACCGAGCTAGATTGATAGGGCCGAGGGAATTAGTTATTAGTTAGCTATATATAGTCAGGATCAGAGATGGAAAAGTAGGAATTTGTTAGCCATTGTTAGGGATCATTCCCTGAGCATTGTCCTTTTCTGATTTCCTTCATTCTTGTTCACCTCCTTTTCTTTTTCACGCCAATTCTATAATCTCCTTATTCTGATCAATATAACACCATTAAGTTGAATTCTTGTTAGCTTTCATCATTATTATTATTGCTTATTGTTAAATTCTAAAGCAAGCTATCCGGTTAATTCAACCATAAACGATCCATTGTGTTTGGTTCCTGTTCGATACCATCACACCAATAAATCTATTGTTACAGCTACATTATTTGATCCACTAAAACACCAGAATCACCCCAAAATGGTGTTTTGAAAGCTCACAAGTTGGCTGAATAGGAAACAACAAAAATAGCAGCAACTAGAAATCCAAATCCAATTCGGATTACAAGCTATCTTGAATCCGAAATCTGTTTGAACCAATTCTTGTTATATCAACCATGAAACCAGCTTTAGCAATCCTTATACCAGTGGGAAACAGGGTTCATTCTAGATTTGCTTCAAGAAAACCGCCTAATCAATTCCAGATTTGCACAAATTCTTGAACTAGTGTCCCACGGCAGATCATGAGTATTTTCACGTTGTCTGTGACGGCCCCACCTCCCCCTAGGGCGAACCAGAGGGTTCGGCGGGTCGCCTGCCCAGCTCTTGCCGGGACTCAGTCGCTCACTATAGTCCTCAACCCAATTACAATATAAATCTCAAAATTACATCAAATTCTCCAATGATTACACATTACAAATGCAGCGGAAACTGATTCCAATCGTGGAACGTATACTTACATCCATATCAATTTCAAATATTTATACAAGACCAACTCGTACATAAAATAGATCCAAGCTTAAACTGTACACGATATAAGCCATCCAGTCACGTGAATAAGCACTCCAAGCTTTTCTTCGCCTTGAGCCCTGTGGGGGGGGAAAATAAAACATTTTTGGGGTGAGCTAGAAGCTCAGCGAGTAACCATTAAAATCAGTAATCAATTCAGTTTCACAGTCGTTCATTTCAGTGATGTCATGATTTTAAGATCAACTGTACATTTATTGCTCTCGTGAGCCAGCGAAATCGTTGTACTGAAACACCCAACGCTCCAAACAAACATTAAACAGTAAACAGTCAGTGGGGAACCATTTGCTCCAGATGAACAGTACACAGAGGTGGCGACGTTGGTGTTTAGCACACGAATTCCAAGCACTCATTTAAGCCAAAACATGTCATGGGCCGCATCCAAGCACTCATGATATGCAATCAAGTAAATAGTGCAAGAAACGGTTCATAAGAAGCTTTAACAATAGTTTGGGGTCACTCACCTCCATGGCTCAGAAACCATCCATCATGTATCATTGCCTTGCTCAAATCTAAGTTTTAGATCACAAACTCAATGCAAACAAGTCCTTTAAAAGTTCGGACAGCACTTCCCCTGAATTTGCTAACTTTTCCAGCCATCATGGCTTCATTATTTCCTCAGCCAGTACCAAAGGTACACACAACAACAAGTTCATCCAATAGCCATTCAGCAAGCTCCAAGTAGTACTAGTGCATGTCAAGCTAGGGAAAAAAAATCCGGAAACGAAATTTAAGCTCAAAACCAGGAAAACAGTTTTGACGTCATTTTGCGGTAATGGTACCAAAGGCGCTACGATTGTCGGATGAAGGTGCAAGACCCACCGTTTCGAAGCTAAGAACCAGGACTATAACAATGTAGAAGGCCACTCAGTCCAAATCCTAACACAACTAGGTCAAAAATGCAGAATACCAAACCAGAATCACCAAAACAGGTGTACAAATCCCACTATGCTGTAATTGGTATAACTCGGTCTGTACAGGTCCAAATGCATTGATTCCAAAGGCATATGGTAGCTAAGACATCTAGCTACATTTCATCAGAAGACACCAACATCCAAATCCAAAGCCATTCCAGTCAAAACAGACGATTACAAACTCAGTTCGTACATTCTGATCAACCCAGAACAGCAACAGTAAAACTGACATATCTCACTCTACACTAATCCAAATGACCTGAAATTTTACAGGCACCTCAAACACATCATTACCTACAACTTTCATGTTTTAAGCAAAGACCAATTCGGCCTCTAACCACCTGATCCAAAACCGGACAGAAAAGGGGGTTTATGAACCCTAACTTTTCATGTTTCAATCCAAACCCAAAATTGGTTGCAAATATCAATCATTTCCATCCACTAGAGTCATAACCCCTCATTATCAAACATCATAAACAACCACAACACCATGATTACATTAAACCAGAAAATTCATCAATAAAAGGAAAACTTCACCAAATCACTTCAAACCAAGAAATAAACCATATATATCATCACTTTAACCACTACTAAGCATAACCTAAGCTTTATTAAGTGAAGGAGGAAGATACACACACCACTCACCTAGTAACAAGAGAGGTAGAGATGTTGGACACCTTAGCTCTTCCAAAAACTTCACCAAACCAACCACTAACACCAACTAGAAAGATTTTTATGGAGTAGAAACTAATTTATGCACTTGATTTGGAAGATAGAGCTAGTTGGGAGCTTGACAATTGAAGAAGTTTTCTTTCCTTTTCTTAGTGAGAGGGCCGGCCAAGAGGTTGAAGACAATGGTGATTTTTTTTGGTTAATTTTTTAGATATTTAACCCAAGTAGTCAAAAGGTCAAAAAGGGTGAATAGTTGTCTACAAGGACAACCAACCAAAAAGTGACATGTGGCACTTCATAAATGCATGTCAATCCTTTTGTTTCCTCTCACATCAATCACTTCACACGCTCTACTTATCTCTTAACACCCGATAAATCTTACACAGTATCCGAAACTTAACCTTATTGGCCGAATTTTTCTGAACTTTTCGCACTAGTGGGTCCCACGTCCGTTATTTATCCTTAATTTTTCAAAAACTCTCCAATACTAGAAAAATTATCTAAAAACTATAATTGCTCATAAAATTCACCAAGAAAATATTTCTAAGCCAGAAAACGTAGAAAACATGCTATTCAAGGGGATAAAACCCTAGGAAAAATTAACAGGGGATTTACGGGTCCTCACACTCATACTTTTCGGGGCGTCACATTGTCCAAGAACCATGTGCACGTGATTGTGTTCTTCATGATATGTGCAAGTCTTCTACAATCCAAGAGGGCCATCATCAGATGAATTGGATTTCAAAACTGCTAACACTTGCTAATCTCATTCATGGCATCCAAGATTTGAGGACAAATCTTTTTTTTTTCAAGAGGGGAATGATGCGAAATATGGCTGCTTATGGGCCATGTTTCAAGTTTCAAGTAGTTCGAGTTTTTATTAGTAGCTTAACAGTTTATTTTTCTAGATTTTTAATTAATTTGGTAGGAATAAACTCAGTCCAAGATCTTATATTGAGTTGTATCCAAATTAGTTGTTAAGTCCGTTGGGTAATTGAGTCGTTTTGTTAGTTATTCCCTTGTGTAATAATCGGCCAGTAATAAGTTCCTTAATTGGTCTGTGAGTTAGTTGATTTAGCTAAGTTAAGTGATCCATTAGTTTAGGGATAGTAGGATTATAAATATTTGTATCCTTCCATTCAAAAAAAAAGGTGAATAAACATTTTCAGAGAGCTTCCTCTTGGCTTGTTGCCAACCCCTTTGAATACTTTAGATGGGTTCTTGAGTGTTCTTCTATGGCTTATCAATCAAAGAACGCATTTGATTGTGGTGCCTTTCTACCAACCTTAATTCATTTTGAGTGGTCCCTGATCAAATTAGGTTCCATCCCTTATGCCAAGATTCGTTAACCACGTAATTAACAGATTAAGGTTCTTTTATATCCATAACCTGGACAAGACAGATCCTTCCGCTACCTAATCGATTCGATTTCTTCTCGAGCGATCCTTGGACAATTGTGTTTGTATCAATCATGGATTGAGAAGCATAAAAGTAAGGCTAAAATGATCACTAAATATATTGTTATTCCATCCTCACCTGATAAAAGTGATAGTAACAATGATGATGGTGATAATGGTGGCAATGGAAATAGAGGGGATAATTCTTTAATACATAGTAGCAATTACAATCAAGATGGCCAACAAACTAGAGGCATGTTATATTTTTAATAAATTTTCACAATTTTTAGAATATTAGATGGTTCAAAATATGTATTTCACCAAGATCGCGACCGATATTCCGAGCTTGATATGGAATGGTGATAATCACGATTGCAACTTTAAACCATGACCTGGGTATAATGTTTAAGTTTTGAGCATTAGTGTCGTCCTGGGTAGGGTTCAGAATTTATATCAATGGGTAAGATTTAATTAACACACACTTGATCTAGATTTTAACATACTAAATATATATATTATTGTCCATTCGAGACGCTTACAGATTTGAAAAAGAAAATCTATACCCTAACCCTCACAGATTTCGCTATTCATGGGTATTTATTAGTGTATAACTAAAAATTAAATTCAAAAACAGTAAAATATTCAAAGAAACAAAATGTACAATCGAATGAACATTGTCAAATAACAAAATCAATGTTCAATGTTGGGTACAGGATTGGGTTAGAAAATTTATACTTCAATCCACAAAAAATATGACGAAAATGATTTGGATTTGGGTAATTCTTGACTTATTGGGATGCCTAGATCTAGATAGCAAGTGGATCTAATGCCTGACCCTTCATTCTTGCAAATTCTTTTGTGCGTGTATGTATCTATGCACTAGAGGTACCTTGCACAACCTATGTTCGTAGCATCTTAGTTGAATATATAGCAACATATTTTTTTGATACATAATAAACAGAAATATATGAGGAAAATTGAGTATCAAAACAATTAAAAGTTGCTATGAAGAAAAAATTCCATCTATGAAGTTAGCCAACCCACCTATCCCTTCCCCCCTCCCCTAAGATTTTGTAAGAAATGAAGTTGCCCCCCTAATTATTGTGATTTGGACAAAGAATTTTGAACCAATATTACATGAAATGATGATACCTAAAAAGGAGAGAAAGCAAATACACTACAAATGCATTACCAATTTAATACTAGCTTAGCTTTAGTTGTAATTAAACCAAAAGTAGTCAAATGAGTTTGCAGTTTCTCTTAAGCAAAAGTGATGAACCAAATTATGATGATGGGAAACAGGTAAAAAAGGATATATCAAATTCATCACTAATCTTGAGATTAATGAAGGAAGGCAATGTAGCAAGTGCAAAGTTGTGTACAATTAAGAAAGAAGAAAGCTGATTTTCATGTACAACTCTGAAAAACAACTTATAGGGGAGCAGGAAAAGAGATTCTAATTGATTACATAAAAAAGCCATTTAAATGTAAGGGTTGGGTTAACTACTGATCAAACATAATTAATCAGATATCCAAGGGCTAAAAGTATTTCATTAAATTGTAAAATTTGATCCTAAGGACATAAATTAGACAACACATAAAAGTAGTAGAAATTTATGCAGTTAAGCAAAATGACCTGCAGTGGAGATCTTTTGTCTTAGCCCATATAGTATACCTTTTGTCTTGACCCATCAAGATAGAAGTTGGGAAATTAAGAAAATGGGAAAAAACCACAACTTCTTCAAAGAGAGCTATGCTACATGTTAGAAAATGAGGGTAATACAGTAAATGCTCATGTCTTCTTATATAATTGAAGATGAAGTAAGGTAATGAAGCAAGTGTACGGTTGAGTATAATTGGAAAGGAAGAAAGCTAATTTTCCTATACAACTTTGAGAAAACGATTTATAGAGGAACGGGAAAAGAGGCTTTAATCGATCACATAAAAGAGCCATTTAAATGTAACAAATGGGCTAGCTACTAATGAAATATAATTAATCAATATCTAATGGTTAAAAGTTTTTTATTAATTTGTAAAACGTGATCCTATGGTCATAAATTAGACAACATATAAAAACAGTAGAAGTTCATGTAGTTAAGCAAAATGACCTGTGGTGGAAATTTTTTGTCTTAAACTATATAGTTTATCTCCTGATTTGGTCCATCAAGGTAGAAGTGGGAATAAAATGGGGAAAAAACTTTCTCAAAGGAAAGTTATGCCATGTGGCAAAAAATGGTAATGTTACAATAAACTCTCATGTCTTCTTGTCTAATAGGTAGATGTATAGGTAGATGTACGTGGACTATGCGAAGAGAACCTATGTACGGTACAAGATCAAATAGAATACTTTGAATTCTAGGTCAGATGTCCAAGATTAAAGGATCTACCACAAATCTGTATGATAAAAATCACGAATTCAACACCTCTAACGAGAGCTCTCGTGATGACCCAGAAAATTATTTTCTCACCTGCCAACTATTTGCATTTTTATTTAAATTATATTTTTATAAAGTTTGCATTCATTTAGTGATTTACTTGTTAATTGTTAAACGAGTTTCTCTTACTTGTATATTTTAACTTTCAAGCGTTTAATTTCTTAAAAATTGTTGATTTTGTGACTTATTAGTGAATTTGGCCAAAAACTCTAGAAAAATATAAGTTGAGATATTAGTGAAATTAAGAAAGATTTGGGGAGTTAAAAGAAAGTTAGAAAAACTAAAGGGTGTTAGTAAGAAAGTTTAAGTGAAGGACACTATTTGGGGCACTATTCAAAGTTGACTTAGAGAAACCTTCTTGTGGCTTGTATATTTGTTCCAAAAGCAACCCAAAGCCTTCATTTCTTCTCCTTGGCTGGCCTAAAATAGAGAGAGGAAGAGAGAGTGAGAGACTTCAAATTTTCTTGAGATTCTTGAAGATCCAAGCTATCTTTTCATCAATCTACTTGAAACCTTAGAAGATCTTGAGAGAAGAAGACTCCTAGGAGTGGATCTTGCTATCTTCTTGGTTTAATCTTGCTAGAGTTTGAAGTTTTGAAGATATAAGTGGCTAATCTACTTCATTCTTTTATTTTTCAAGCAACTTTGGACTAGATCTTGGTGGATTTTTGCTATATATGGAAAACCTATGGTGGATTTGAAAGTTTTGTGGAAGTTTTGGTACTAGAAGCTTGAGAGTCTCTTGTATGTTTGAATCTTGAAATTTATGGCCAAGAAATTGTGGATTGTTGTTTCTTGATATCCAAGGGTTAATGATTGATGAAACCCTTGAGGATTTGACTTATATTTCTAGTGATTTGTTGGTGAAAATGGAAGAAATCTCTATGTCCACTAAGTGTTTGATCTTTTGTTAAGGGTAGTTTATGTGCAAATTTTCATGATTTTTCTTGCTAACAATCTTGGCTATATATTGTTTGATATGTTCATGGATTTGTCAACATAACATACAACGCACCGAAGGGTTTCGTCGTCGTCATGTGCCGCGCATGTGAGATTCTGCAGGTGCTCCGTTCGAATGGATTGGGTAATTGGGTCGCCCATGGGTTTTCTGCTTTGGAATAGATGGCCGTACCAGTTCCCTTCCATTTCCGGCTCTCACACCTGCATTGTCCGGAGCTGACAGCAGACCTTTCTCAACAATAGTAATTGGCGTGATTCTCTGCTTCCAATTTCGTCCGAATTCCAAGACAGGCTGGTTGTGCCCTTTTTTCCTAGGATTTTCTCATCTGCTTTTTTCATTTCCATTTTCTGAAATTGGTTGTGCCCTTGAACCCGTTCCCCTTTTTGAGCTCCTTCCTTTCACCGCCTTCTCTGACCAGCTTGATTGCGAGCTTGGTTACATCTTTTTCGTGTGTTTTAAGCTCGGTCTCCTCGAGCTTCTTTTACTGGTGCGTTTTTCTCTGCGTATTTGCTTTGTATCCTTTTTTCCTTGGATTTTACTTTTCTCGTTGGCTTGTGAAGGCCAACGAATTTCTCATTTTCTCTTAAATGTGGTTTCAAACAACCTTTTCCATTCCAAACCTGGCGGCTCCGCAGAACCCTAATCCACAGTACGCTCTCAAACCTTCAGCCGCCGCAACTTTTTTCTTCTTCTTCTCCTTCTTCCCCGTGCTGCGCTATTCTTTACAGACGCTTGTAGATGGATAGATGATTGTGATTTGTGTATGAAATGTGCAGGTTAAGGAGGGAAAACGTAAGAAGAATCAGCAGCGATGGCAGTGCCTTTGCTTTCGAAGAAGACAGTGAAAAAAAGGGTCAAGAAGTTCAAACAACCCCAGAGCGACCGAAAAATCTCCGTCAAGGTATATCGCCGTGATTCACTTGAAAAAAATTGTCCTTTTAAATTTTTTAAATATTTTAGGAAATGCACTATATAAGGCATTTGCAGATTGATATTTATTTTCGTGTTCTCTTTTGCGAAATGGGAAAATTATTGTAGAAGCTTTAAAGAAAATGATAAGAAATGTAAAGGAACTAACTTAGAATCTTTGATTAGGTTTAGATTTTGTTTTGTGTTTTGTAATTTTCTCATGGCTATTACAGATCTTGGAATCGTCTTGCAAAAAGTAGAATTTGCTATTCATGGGATTGACTACGAAGGCCATGAAAAGTCATTGGTTTTGTTAAAGCTTCAAAACTTGTGGTATTGTTGCTCCTTTGAATTTTGAGTAGTTATGGTCTTGAATTCAAATGTTTAGTCCTAATTGCAGAAGGTATCAATAGGAACACCATTTTTCGATTTTACGTTTTAATTGCTAGAGTACCTTATTAACTTATTCTCCAGGATTGAATCAAATTCCACTGAAAAACCTAATCTGTCTTCCATTGTTGAGAAGCTAGCAGCTAATGGGGCTTCTGAGCATAATTCGGAAAATCAAGCGTAAAGAAAAGGAAATGCGGATTCTTATGGTGTATGTATCGAGAGCCCAGTTGCCCCTTTCCTTTGTTTTGTCCATTTTCAAGTTCAGTCTTTAGATCTAACCTTCCGCTTTGATTTTATTCTTGAGACAGAGGCCTGGATAACTCTGGTAAGACGACAATTGTGATGAAAATTAATGGGGAAGACACCAGTGTTATTAGTCCCACGCTGGCTTCAATATCAAGACTATTATCTATGAAAAGTATTCTTCTTGCTTCTCCAAATTTTTGCTACTTTTTTGAAGTTTCGGCTTGTTCATATCTATTTTTAATATTTCTGGAGAAAAAGAAAAAAAAAAGAAAGGATATTTGAGACATCTTTAAGAAGGGGTTTTTTTTTATGGCTTGACTGTAGTCTCACTTGCAGACCTTCTTTTTCATTGTAATATCTGGATGGGCTTTCTGGGGTTTTCATTCTGAAGAGGCAATCTAGCAAAATGAGCTTGTTCTGTTATTATATTGCTTGAGAACCAGTGGATCTTATATGAAATTGGTGTGGATCGTGAAGAAGGAATTTTTGTGGATATAGTTGAAAATAGAACATTGAGTCCTATCAGTTGTATTAAGTCTAATTAAATTTTGATTTCTCTGTTGGTTGTGGTTTTGAAGGATGAGCTGCTAGATTAACTGTGTACTTGGCAGGTATACTCTGAATATTTGGGATGTTGGGGGACAGAAAACAATTAGATCTTACTGGAGGAACTATTTCGAGCAGACTGATGGATTGGTTTGGGTTGTGGATAGTTCAGATCTTAGAAGGCTAGATGACTGCAAATATGAATTGCATAATCTTTTGAAAGAAGAGGTATATCTTATGTTCGTAATTGTTTTGCTCAGTTTGAGACTTGTTTTCCTATTTAAAAGGAGAAACTTGTAGTCTTTAGTTAGGCTATATGGCATATGCTGATTACAATTACCTGATGGAGCTGACTGAAAAAATGCTCAGTGGTATCTAGCATTTCATTACTTTCATTCTTCTTTTTGAAATTTGCTCACTTTTTGAAATTTTTCTGGATCAAAATTCTTTTTCTTGCTAAACAATAATGTGTTGCTTAGGAATGGTGAAGGAGCTCACTGGGGGGCACAAAATTAAGTATCACGCAAATGGACAGGAGAACGATCCAATTGAGATTGATTTTACCCCTCCTTTCAGGTCTCTTGACTTGTTTGTTCTTTTTCTGTTAAGGCTAGGCCTGTCCATCCATACATTATTATTTAACTCTACCCTTTTTTAACTTCTTCAGAAGGATCGACATGATAGATGAGTTGGAGAAGATGGCAAATCTGAATATACCCAAGGATCTCTCAAGTGTTGAAGCTAACAAATATCTGTTAGATGTATGTGCAAAGTTTGACATCAAATGTCCCCCTCCCCAAACAACTGCTAGATTATTGGATAAGGTAAATACTGTTTCTTTGCATGGACATTATGCTGCAACCGATTTTCAGTTGTCTTGTCAAAAAACAAGTGGCATGTGCACATTTCATCTTTTAATCCATTTAACTTATCTTTTACATGCTCTCAATGTTTATAGTGAATAATGGATTCTTTGTATTTTTGCATGGGAAACTGAGATGGTAATTGATTGTTTGAAAGTGGAAATGAATGTTAACATTAAGCACCCCTGACATTGGAAAGGTGGGGGGTTTCTGTTTGTTGACAACTTGTATTACAGTTAAATACTGCTTTTTTTCTTTTACTGTCGATTGTTTCTCTTGTAGATGGTTGTGTTTCAACATTCTCTTTATATCAAACTCATCATGTTCCTTGAGGGCATGTGAATGACTGTTTTCAAATACGTAACATCCTTCCAAAATTTGCCACTGGAAGCAATGTTAATTTGGAACTATAGAGTGATTTAAATCCTGCATGTGTTATGTCTCAGGTAGAAGAGAAAGTTTTAAAATGTTTATCATCCTCCCCAAATTGTCACTGGAACCAATTTTTATTTTGAAGTCAAGAATGATTTAGATTTTGCATGTGTTACATTTTAGGCAGATCTCTCCCTCCCCCCTCTCTCTAGACACACTACACACAGACATGCACACCACCCACCCATATTCATTTCTAACTTCTTGGATTGCAGCTTGGCGGACACTTTCTGGAAGAGACTTGTGTAGACCCTGCTTTCATAATCAACCATCCGGAGATAATGAGTCTGTTGGCTAAGTGGCATAGGTCAGGCCCAGGCCTGACGGAACGGTTCGAGTTGTTCATTAACAAGCGTGAAGTATGTAATTAGTTTGATCTTCCAATTTGAGATTGTTCTGTAGTAGTAAAGGTAGTGACTATTTATTGATTAAATTAATGCAGGCACATTGATTGCCATGATTCTGTATGTGTAATGAACTGATCTATCAATTTGCTGCACAATTTGACAGCTGGAATACTGTCAAACAGACACATTTTGTTTGAAACGTACTCTTTTTACTCTTTTTAATCTACTACACCAGTCAATTTCAGAATTACAACTAATTAGACCACATTTACATTTAATACTCATCTTTGTATCTTTACACACAACATCCTTTTCCTTCTGCAACATATCAAACTTTCCTTTTTTCCTCATACTTTCTTACAATAATCGCCTTCAATATATGTTCTACTCTTCATATTTAATCCAACCACAACATCACCATCTATATAAACTCTTCTTAAACCCGTCTAAATGGGCATGCATGCTGGTTACTCCACCGCGCAACGCCGCGGTTATACCTCCTAGTTATGGGAAAATTGGGAAGATTTGATGGAGAAATGCTTGGAAAATTCTTGTGGGAAAATTCTGCCTTTGCTGTCCAAAATAGGGGAAGATATTCCAGCTTTGATTTCCACTTTTTCTTAATAATTTTGGGCAAGTTCTTGCTCAAGAAACTTGTTAACAGATCACTCTTTACTTGTATGTTAAATTTGAACAAAAACTGTGACTTTCTTCCTTGTTTTCTTGTTGGAAAATTTGCAAAATGGACTGAAACTCAAAGAGCATTTTCAGTCAACTTGTCAGATTTTTTGGTATTAATTGAAAATGAATTGGAGTCTAAATTTTATACTGTTGGAAATCCCTTTGAGTCTAGTTTCAAATGCAACCAATGGCATTCGATTTCAATTTTTCTACATTGAGTTATAGCCATTTTCTCGAGACTGCTCAAATGCCCTAATGTGACGCGACAGCTTTCTTGTGCCTCTGTGATTGTTATTTTTTACCATGAAAATGCATTAACTGAATTTCAATGTCTACATTAGAAATGTAGATCTATGTCTTAACTTCGAAACGCCATAAAATTCATCTCAATCCGATAAGTGTATCTCTAGTTATGATCAAAATGGCGAGAGGTGTCAAAGCTGTCACTTTGATTCTTCTCCTTTGCACTCTTTCCTTCACTTTTCTTGGTTCAATTTAACATTTTTCACTCCATATTATACCTGAACCATTGACCTAACATGTACATGGATTTTTCCTTTGAATTAAGCTTGAAAACATGTGTTTTGGAAAACTTTTAGGGACGTAAAATTATGAAAATCTTGAGGAACATCTTGGGACTTCTAAGTTGGGACTTGGGAGTAGTTTTGATTAAATGATGGTTTGGAGTAATGAATCTCATTGTACTCTAATTGTTTGGTTCTAAAACTTGGAAGTGAACACAAGATTTGCACCCGAGGCAGACGTTTGAGCTTTGCTATACATGATGAGTGTCAAGTGCATGTCTCTTGATATCTTGATTTGAATGGATACCACGTGTTATGTGTTGAATTCTAAACCGGATGAGGCGAGGGTATACTTTATCACACCCGTCCTCCCCTTCTTGAATGATCTTGTATTCGCTTGAACTTGATTGACCTGTACTTGCGTTTGTGCTTGTGCTTGACTTGTAAGTGTTGAGCGGCAGCATGTACCACACTCAATCCGAGTAGGAGGTGTCTCTCATCCCGTCTCAATACTTTTATCCTGATTAAGTCGATTGGAGAGTTATCTCATCGACCCTAGTGTTGAGCGGTAGTATGTACCACACTCAAGTCGAGTGGGAGGTGTTTCTTATCCCGTCTCAGTATCATTATCTTGATTAAATCGATTGGAGAGTTATCTCATCGACCCTAGTGCTAAGCGGTAGCATGTAAAATACTCAATTCAAGTAGGATGTGCCTCTCATCCTGTCTCAATACTTTTATTCGGATTAAGTCGATTGGAGAGTTATCTTATCGACCTTAGTGCTAGTGCTGAACAGCAGCATGTACCACACTCAATTCAAGTGGGAGGTGCCTCTCATCCCGTCTCAGTATCTCTATCTTGATTAAGTCGATTGGAGTGTTATCTCATCGACCATACTTGTTCTTGTTTGAGTATATTCGAGTATTACCACCACTGTTTCTATTAGGCGTTCGGGCCCGGTAAGGGATACGTTTGGTGGACGAAAAATTGGTGTAAAATGGAGGTCTACGGTCATTGTTTTTACTTCTTTAAATGTTGGCGGAGTGTCAATGGGTTTGGATCAAGCTACTGCAACGGGGAAATTGGCTCCTGAGAGCTTCCGTATCCTCTTAATGAACGTGTTTTAGTCTTTTTGTGACTTTACGTGAAACCATTATTATTATTCTGTACATGTGCTACTTGAGTTGAATTATGGTACTTGCTTTACTTGCTTGCTTGATTTCTTAGCCTCATTGAGCGCCCGCTTATCCCTTTAAATTGTTTTTCCTTAACAAAAATTTGAAGTGAAGAATTGGAGGCGCTAGACTAGCCAACTTTTGTTTAGAGTTAGTGTGATTCCCTGAGCAACTTTTGGATATTTGGAAGTGTAGATTTCATTTGTATTTGAAATATTATGGTTGTAATAGTTAATGCTGTTGCCTAAGGATTGTGGCTGTTGTTATTTAAGTACTTTCTTGGTTTTAAGAAATTGTTTGACTTGAAAATCATGATTTGGTTCGAGTGAGTGTATGAGTCCTGGCGAGAGTTGAGCAGGTGATCTGCCAAACCCTTGGGTTCGCCCTAGAAGGAGGTGGGATTGTTACAGCTCTTAAATCCAAATGTTTGTGTGTGTATGTCTATATGTCTAAAGTTTCTTTTTGAACTTTAGCCATCAGTAAATGGCTCATAGAGCGAAACTTTAATTTTGCAGGGGACAACATTTTGCATCTTGAAAGTGCAACACTCTTTAAGTTAAACCATAGGAGGTCTAATTTGTGCCACAAATGTTTATTATTTCTATTTTTCACAAACAATTAGGTAACCAACTTGCTTAAATTGTGCTACAATGCTATACACAAAATAGCAAACTACCCAGGTAATCACAAAGCCTTTTAAATAATCAAGATTTTGCCATTCAACTATTAATAGTATGTTTTTACCCATTCAACTATCAAAAGTATAAATTTTAAGTCATTCTGTTTGATTGCACCGTTAACCCTACTTGATTTAAGGGTTTACATAATTCATAAGACATATTATTAATAGTTAAATATGGCAAAATTAATAGTGAAATTAGATAGAGTGGTCCAAAATTTACACTTTTAATAGTTTAGTGGTCAAAACTCAATTATTTAAAAAGTTCAATGGCTACTAGAATAATTTGCATTACATAAAACTTAAAAAAATTTCACCTGTGTATCTAGCATGATATTTATGCTTATCATAACTTATCCATGGTTTTCGTTTTCTCTTTTTTTTGGTCAAAGGTTAAGACTTGAGATAGTGGTAAATTGTAACACTATAAACATGTTAGTAAATAACCCCCCAAAAAAAATAAAATTGTTAGGACTCCACAGAAAATTGAATTTGGTCACGGGGGTAATGTGGTGCGCCCCACACCAACAAATACGCAAACCATAGGGACCATTGACCGACCCACCCTTCAATTTCCCGTGACTGTCGGATGGTCACTGCATTGTATTTTGTGAACAATGTTAAATTCTATACCTATTTTTTCAACTTTTCCTTCTTAACATTGACTCATTGGCAAGCAATCTATTCTATGGTTTTACTACAGCTATAAGGAGGAGTGCTTTCCCTTTCATGATGTTGCAAAAAGCAAACCACAAAATTCACGTCACAAGCTATTAGAATTTTCTTTTAGCAGCCACTAAGAAACTAAAAAGAGTCCACTTTGATCAAATTCTTTTTTCAGTGGCCATAAGTCACTTTGAAAATTAATCTACAACTCATCAAAGCCCTAGAAAATCTCCACCATTCATCATGATGAGGACTGCTTTGATTTATGGTTGCTGTATCAATTGAGTTTGGCATTTGAAGTTGACCCCTTTTATACCAAATATTAAAGAATTGCCACCTACAAAAGTCCTATCCTTCTTTTACGTTTATACTACAAAAAAAAAAAAAAAGAGTAACTTCGACCAATTACAACATCTCGTGGTCTGTGCTTATATTTGATGGCCTCTCAGATTGGTCAAAATCAAAATATGAGAGTCCAAACTTGTTATAGGTATTTTTCAAACTGAAATTTGTCAAAAATTTTGAGAAAGAGTTAATAATTGTTTCTATAAAGAAACATACGAAGGATGCAATCCAAATAAAATAGATCTTTTATATTGAAGCGCTCAAAACCGTAAGATAAAGATCAAGTGAAAGCTTCGCAAGATGATTTTTGGCTATAAACTTTTAAATCATATTGCTCTAAGAAAAATGACAACACACCTTAAGTGGCACATTGACAATAGAACAATGACCCAAAAAATTGAGACAGATTAACTATATTTTCCTATTGTAAATTAGTTGGGAGTAGAATTTTACTTGTGCAGATGCTCAAGTACATGTGGGCCTTGCTGGTTATTTTTCTAATTACTATGGTTTAGACTTGAGGACGCACTAAACAGTTATTCAGGAATGTTGTTTCAATTGGACAACAAAAATTATTAATATACTAACATTCTGACCTCTGCTGACCTCTGCTAGACACACGTTTACATTTTGTAAAAAAAAAAAAAAGAGTAGATTATTTGAAAAAAATTAAAAAGAAAGCTCAATAAAATATCACTTGTGAATAATGTTCAATTGCATGCGGGCCACGCTAGGTAATTTTCTAATCACTAAGATTAAGACTTGGGGAGATTATTTTCTAACTACTTCCTAAATAGTTTTGTTTAAATGAACAACCAAAATTATTAATATATTATAGAGGGTAATACTTTTGTTAATTCTTAGTTATTGGTTTACCAACAAGATCGTTAGGCTAACATTCTTCATCAAAAAAACAAAGGAGTCTCTACTTTCTAGGTTAGTTGAACATCCTCCTCAAAACAAACTTAAATAAATGTGAAAAGTTCTCTAAGGTGAACGTTAAACCATAACCTGCTAGAGAATTGACTTGTTCTATATAAATTGCAAAGGAAGTAATAGGGAGCAATTGCCATCCATTTTGCTTGTGAAGATGGTCATGTGATAGTATTTTATTTTGCTTCCTCTTCGAGGCTGTAAAAGGACAAAAAATTCATCCTCAGAAGTTAAAGCTAGCTACTCCAATTGGGTAATAGCAGTGATGGACGCATCTTTTCGAACTTTTCAAATTAAGTGTTTTTACATATACCACAAGTTTCTTCGGAAAAAAAAAATTGAAAAGCCCATACTTATAAATCAATCAAAATAAATATAGTTTGCTTGACAAGTTAAATGAAACTTTTTATAAGATTCTTGCAATTATATGTTCTAAGAGCAAAGTATAACCAAAAGAAAAAATGGTCTGCTGTAAAACTCTGAGCCTTATTTGGAAAGGGATTTTCTATCAAAAAAATTTTTACGTTTTCCGTGAATATATTTTTTAATCATCTTTTTATTTTATATATATCAAATTACTATAGTATATTTTCTATAAAAATTCAAGAAAATTGCAATCTAATTTCACCAAATATCTAAATTGCATATATTCTGACATAAATAATCAATTTTTTTAAGGATAAACAACGCGGAAGTCGAATTTGCCCAAAATTGAGAAACCCTTTAATTTTTACCATTGCATCTTCTATTTTGTTGTGGAGACACATTGAGTGACCATTTGGCAGCATTATTAGTACGGAATAGAGTAGGCAGGGCGGTGAAAAAAAATTAAATTTTGATTCTTTAAGAGGACCGTTTCTTTGATTTATTGCATGTAACTAATAGTTAGTTTAGGAAGACTGTCTCAATTTATGAAAATCTTCTTAAATTTGTTGGAAATTTGATGCAGAGAAAGAGAGAGACAAAGAAATCTATGTCACAGGATATGTACTAATTGCAAGATTAACTTGTCGGTATGAATGTGGTGCTTGTTACGGTTGAAAGGCCTCTTCTGCCCTTCTTATGCCAAATTCCCACATAAAAAAGGGGCATTTTGTTGCTTTTTGTTCTTTTGCCACTTTTCCTTTTAAAAGATTACAAGTTGAACTCAATGAGGAAGAGGAATGATAATAGGTCAAAAGTTTGGCAGACAAATGTTATCCAGATCCCAGTCTCATGTGATGCACATAAAAGAAAGTAAAAGAAAAGAAAAGGAAAAAAAATTTATTACGCCACATAGAACTATGAATATGACATCTTTTAGCTGGAATCTGTTTTTTTTTTTAAAAAAATTATTAGTATCTCTTTTAGTTTTGAAAAATATTTCTAAAGTCTGAATGAATTGAACTTTAGTCACTTCATTTTGTTTTAGTAGAAACACCACAGATTTTATCTGTATTTATAGTTAGTGATGTCACTCTACACAATTTGTTCCGGGAGGGGGAGGGAGGAATGGTTTGGATAGGAAGAGGAAGTTTAGGTGAGAGATTCGAAATTCGAGACCTTCTACTTACATTAAAAAAAAATTTACATAATTTTATAATTTTTGATTGATTTTGTTCTTATACCAAATTCATCCATCCATTTCCATTTTTCTTGGACTTTGTGGCCGCAATTTATTTTTGACAAATAATAATTGAAAGCCCAATTTTAATTCCTTTGTTTCAAGACATCTCAATTCTTCAACTTTTTCCGTCTTTTTAAGTCAATTTAAACTATTTTAAAACCCTATTTAAAAGTCTGGGGTAGTTTTTTTTTTCCCCCTAGGGCATATGGCGCAGCAATTGAGGGGTCAGCCTTGAATTGTTGGTTCTCCACTGACCGGGGTTCGATCTGTGCTCGCTGCGCTGTACATCCTAACTCGTCCGAGAAAGTTGAATGGGGCTATCGGCTTCCCTCCGGTTTGGTGTGCCAGCTCGGGTCCAAAGGGCTCGGGTCGGAGGCATGTTTCGGATTACCAAAAAAAACAAGTCTAGTGTAGTTGCATTAGCAGATGTGTAGTCATAAATGAGTATTAAAATAAACAATTGTACATATATTGTTTAAGGTCTATTTGACGTGTGTCGAAAGATGTACTTGAGTTATTAGATTTTCGGAAAGTTAAACTGATTAAAGAAAGTGTTTAAATGTAAGGAAATGTAATAATAGGTCAAATTTAAGTGTGTAATCCAGTGTACAATGGCATCCATTAGAAAAAGCTACTGTTTAATATTGGAATCATTTCAGAAGAGTTAAAAAAATGCTAAAAGGTTTTAATCCCATTATCCTCCATTAGTCACTCATAACTTAGATCTTGGATTTGATTAATCCATTAATCTAATTAATTAATGAAACCTATTTTGGTGTGAAATGATAAGGGATAAAGATATAAATCATACAAATTTTGGCGTTTACAGTTCCCATTCATACACTGATGACTTTCTTTTCTTTTTCGTCCTCGTCTTCTTCTTCTTCTTTTTTTTTTTTTTTAAAAAGCAAGAAAAGAGTGAGTTTTAAGAATTGAAGATGAGGAAAGAGGATTTGAACTACAACCTCCAATTTCTAATGAAGGAATATGAAACATGTGACTGAATTAAAGAGCAAAAGACAGGGTTTATTAAATGAATGTCGATTCTAAAAGTTAATTTTTTAAAAAGTTACATTTTATTGGTGAAGTGTTTAAATACATGAAAACGCAATTAATCTAATAGGGAGCCTTTGGTCTATACATTGTTTGTGTAAGCGTTAGACACCTATAAGAATCTAAAAGATTTATAATGTTATTTCTTTTTCTAAATGATGAACAAAATACGTATTAATCTTTGTCATAAGTACACTATATATGATGAAGACTACAAAAAATATAGAATTTTATTTACACATCTTTCGTCGGAGTAAAAGTTGTATATAAATGTGCTCCAGTGTTTGAGATGTACTGTTACATTAAGAGATTCAATATGATAATAATACAAACAATATGTCCAGTATAATATATTTTGCGACCAACATTTTTATGGAAATCCTTTAGCAATTAGTCTTGTTTGGATTTTAGTTTATCAAAGAAAATTTTTTATGATTGCTGTGATTATATTTCTCAATCATCTTTTTATCTAATATATATCAAATCAAATTATTACAATATATTTTTCTATAACAACTCCGGAAATAACAATCTAAACGAGATAGTTTTTAATTCGTACATTGTGATATTGTGCGTAAGATGGGCATGAAATCTAGTTACTTTTGTAAGTAGTTGATTTTACACAAAAGAAAGAGAACTGACAAATTTCTTAAAATTTCAATTATCATATGTTCTCTTTTCTTTTAACCTTCATTAATTTCCTTTTCCATTTTGGATAATCATCATTTTCCACATTGAGATTTGAGAGAGTTGACTCTCAAAGATTAATACTAATTTTAGTATTAAAACGTTTGCATATTTCGGGTAATACATATTTCGGATACTCATCATTTTCCACTTTGAGAGAGTTGACCCTCTGAGATTAATATAGTACTAGTTTTAGTATTAAAACGTTTGATATGAGAGTCAGAGGACTTACCCACCCAATAACAACGCTGTTATTGTGCGAGTTGGCTTCTTAATCGCATGTTTCCTTTGTACCCTCCAATGTAATTACCCCAAAACCACCCAAATTTTTTTTTAAAAAATAGCTTTTTCGTTAATAATCTTTTCTTCTATGTTACTGCATTTAAAATTGTGATTTGGGATAAAAAAAAATTTAGACTATTTACATTTATGTGCAGTTATCTATTCCAGTCTTCTCCTTCTTCTCTCTAGAATTGTTTTCCTTCCCTTCTCTCTAGAATTTTTGGAGTCAAAATCTCCTTCATCTCTCTCATTGGTCTTTTCTCATGGGAGGGACACTCTCTCTAATTTTTAATTTCTCTTATTCGAATAAATTTTCTCTTAGGGTTTTCTAATGAGAGATTTTTCTCTCCTAAGATCTCTTAGTGAGAGTTTCTTAATGTTCTAGTAAGAGTCTCGTGAACCTTTTTTATGAGAGTTTTTTTTTTTAGTTTTCAATTTTTTTGTGAAATTTGAAAATTGAGATTTTGTAAATTTAGAATCTAATTTTTCAGATCTGCAATTTCTCCATTATTGTCAAATATAAAATTCTCTTTAGGCTTGAACTAGTTTAAATCAAGTCTAACTGTCAAAAGACATGCAAACATTGTTTGACCAAAAAAAAAAAAAAATGCACACGCATATTGGTTACAATGCTTCATTCGGACGAAAAATATATGAGTATCAATGTTATTTTTATTTAAATTGATTTATTAGATTTGTTGTATTTATTCAAATCTACATGTATCTATATCATGTTTGTTTGATGTATTTTATGCCATTGGTGCAAATTTATTGAATGAAATTATTTTCTATCTATTCCTTCTATTATTCTCACAAAAAGGTCTACTCATAAACCAATATACTTCAATCACATAAAAGGATAAATTTTGTTTATATTGACAATATATACACAACAAGATTAAATATATGTCGCATGTGTAAAACATAAAATTTAAATTCAAATAGTAGTTAGTTATGTATAATTCTTTTATACATTGTCAGCATATAAATTTTTTTTATACTAGTAGTTTTAGATTATACCACGTAAATGAATTCAAATTTGAAATTCAAATCAAGCACATGTGACATACATTCAAAACTACTAGTGTAAAATAACTATTGTACTATTATTGCATAAAAAGTTAATCCATTAGTTATTATAAATTTAGCTCTACTTGTGTATACACAAACTTTATCCAACATAAAAAACTATTAATGGCCTTTTTCCAAACAACATTTTTAGCATTCATGAATTTGAAAAAAAAGGGAAATTTTTGGAACAAGTTACTTTCATTAATTTTGTAAAACATTAATAATAGGGTAAAATACAAAAAAAAAAAAAACTCTCAGTGGTTTGCAAAATATTCAATTTAACTATCTTTGGTTTGGAAACCTACACTATAATTCCATATGGTTTCGACTAAACTAAAAATTGGATGGAAAGCATTTAATCTAATAGTTGTACATGAAATATCAATATTGCCCTTACTATACGTAAAGTGTTTTCCATTCAATTTTCAATTTAATCAAAATCACAGAAAATTATAGCCCAGTTTTTCAAACTAGAGGAAGTTAAATTGAACATTCGATAAATCACATAGAGTTAATTTATATAAGAACAATATTGACATTTCATGTATAACCATTAGATTGTATGCTTTCCGTTAAATTTTTAATTTAGTTGAAATTACGTAAAGTTATAGTATATATTTTTCAATCAGAGAGAGTTAAATTATATATTTGACAAATCACAACTCGGTTTTTTAGTATTTTACTCATAATAATACAATTATGCAACGTCATTATAATTTATGTTGCATTCATCTGACTAGCTACTAGTACAAGCACCACTAGTGTTCTTTGGCTATGTGAGCAATAACTTGTTGACTAGAGTGGAGACTACTAAGAGCTGCCTTATCTCTACGAATTTAAAGCAAAATCCAAAAGCAAATCTTTAAACTAATCAGCATTCACCACTTAAAAAACCTTCATTCCAATTTGAAATCACAAGACAACAAAAACACTTTCCCTTTTGCAAGCAAAAAAGAAAGAAAGAAAGAAAGAAATCCACTACAAGTAGTTGATTTTGCAGACAGCAGAAGTTACTCCTCCCCTTCCATCCCATCCCATCATCCGCTCAACCCAACCCAACCCAACCCTAAAGAATACTTAAATTATTTCTCCATCATCACCAGAAAAAAGGAAAATAGGAAAAAAAAAAAGGAGACCCTTTTTCTCTCTTGAAACGGAAGAGAAGAGAAGAGACCAAGAACAAGAAGGTGAAAGAAAGGAAGAGAGGAGAGAATAATGGAGGGTTCTGAGCTCTTACCAAACCACAACAGCAATGGAGACTAAGAAAAAAAGAGAAAAAATAGGAAACCACATTGCTATTACTGTTCCCAATGGGGAAGGCAGAGGATGAGCAGCCTTTACCAGGCTCAATTGTGGATGAAGCTCAAAGAAGAATTGATGAGCAGAATAATGTAGGAAATAGTGATAGGAGAGCGTGCTGCTTCTGCTGCTGGAACAGGAGCAGGAGGTTGAAGAGGGTTGTGAGTTTTAGATGTGTGTTTGCTTTGGTGCTTGGATTAGGAGTCTTGCTCTCTGCTTTCTTTTTGTTGCCATTTTTCCATTATGGAGATCAGAAGGATCTGGATCTGGATTCTGAGTTTGGAGGTGACAAAATTCTGCCTTTTCTTGATTTTTGAACACCCTTTTCTTGGTTTTTTAAGTTGAGCTCTTCAACATTGTGGATTGCAAGTAGATCTGCTTTTGGATTTTTGGCTATTCTTCCTCCTTTGGGGTTTTTTTGTGGGCGGACCGGGGAAGGGGGTGGGATTTGAGTTCTCCATTATCTAATGCTAGAAATTTGTTTGCACTTTCTATAAGGTGCATTTTGGATTGGGGCTTGTATCGCTGTGAAAATGATTTCTTCTCTTTTTAGAAATTAAGTTTATGCTAAATTTCAGAGAATTTTTTTTTTCTTCTTTTATTCTGCATTTGTTAAGGGAATTTCTAACTTGATAAATGTCAGTTCTCTCTTTTAATCTGCTTCGTTTTTCTTTCTACTTATTTTGGGTATACTCTCAGGAAAGGGCTAGTTAATTTGGGACCCAGTGAAAATTGAGATTTAGTGATACTATTGTCGGACGACGATGTTTGGATGTGGTTTCAAATGGGCTTTCAGAGAAACATGCAGTTATTGCTGTAAATTTTAGGAACTTTAGTGTTTAAAGTTGAGGGAAGTATCTGATTTCTGCCATTTGGATTAACTTGTTAAATGTCTTGTTCTGATTATATGCATCTTAAATAAGTCTGATGAAAATTTGATATGTGAGATTCGGCAGATTTGGGGGACCATTTTATCATATTGTAGCTGCCGTTAATGGCATTGTTCTGCTGTATTAAACTGCCCTTTTTGCGCGCCTTATTGATGTCTATATGAGGACATGCCATGGACAAGTATTCTGAATGGTCAAATTGAGTCAGAATGTCAATTGCTCAAGACTTTTAGCATGCATTGTGTGTTAGTGAAATAGAATGATTTGGCAAAATGTTGCATTCTGTCGCATTTGGTTGGAGTGAAGACGAATTCTGCAATTATATTGCTTAAATGCACAAGGAAATCAAGTTAAGAAGGAAGAACAGGAGGTTTTGTTAACTTTATGACCCTGTAAAGGCTAGTGTGGTTGGTCAAACTACATGGATCAGAATGACAACCAGGGGCGTAAGGTATGCTTTCAAGAAACGGAAGGAAGCAATAGCTTGAAAATGAGGAGGCAAAATTTTGGGTTTGACATTTATGGTTACCTTTGGTTTATATGTTCTTATCTCATCTATATAGCAAGAGTCACTGTGTTGGCTGCCAGACTAGCAGTATCCACAAGTTTGCATCTTTGTCATGTGCTAGTATGATTGAACAAAAATTGAAGAAAGCAACGAAAAAGATACATGAAAGTGGAGAATGAACTGGCTATAGCTGGTTTGGCATACTTCGGGTCTAGTTTTGATTTGAGCTGTTAAAATTTGTTGTCTTCTGTATCGCTCATTAAGTTTTGTATTCTTGATGCTGTATGCATATAAATCATGATTTTTCATCTTAGGAATATGCTTTCCTGTGTACTGTGTTATATATGTATTTCATCTCATGCTGCATGTTTACCAGGTCATGCAATAGTAGCAAGCTTTATGGTCGATAAACCGGCTTCATTTTTGGAAGACTATGTCTTGCAACTTGAGGATGATATTTTTGAGGAAATTAGCTTTCTCACCACTAAAGTATGCCTTGCTACTCTTCTTCTTACTGCTGTCTTATTTCGCTTGATATGTTTTTCCTTCCTTACCATTTGTTTGAATCTGTTCTTATTCATTCTTATTGTTTACTTATGCTAGGTGGAAGTACTAAAATTAGAACCTTCTGCTGGACCAAATACAACAAAAGTTGTCTTTGCAGTTGATTCTGATGTGACAACTCAAAGTTTAATCAGGGCTACTTTTGTATCTATCTTAATACATCAATCTCCTCTTGGTCTGACTGCATCCTTGTTCGGGCACCCTTATTCTTTTGAGGTTCTGAAATTCTTTGGAGGGATTACAGTTAGTCCTCAACAGAGTGCATTCCTCATGCAAAAAGTGCAGATCCTCTTCAATTTTACCTTGAACTTCTCTATTGAACAACTTCAAAATAATTTCGACGAACTGAGAAGGCAATTGAAGTTAGGATTGCATCTTGCTCCATATGAGGTTGGTGATGATTCTCAAATTTTGTTGTTTCCTCTTTAATCTTTTTCTTATGCCTTAATCTGGTTGTTGCTATTGTTCCTTTATCTGTTGATGGATCTCTTTTCTATGTTTAATATTTTTTGAAAGAATTTTGTCACCTTGGTTAAAAAAGCCATTGCTATTACCGAATGATATGAAAAGATATAGGGTCTTAGAGCTGCGCATGCGAACAAACTAAATTGCAGTATAGTTGATATAATCTATGGAAAAGAAAATAATTGGAGGTAAAATGTACCAAATCGGACTGAGCTAAATTGATCAAAATTTGAATTTGTTGACAATTTGTTCTGAAAATTGGAAAAGTGAATTGTAGCTCAAAATACTTTAGCACCAGGACATGTTCACAAATGTAGATTTATATTTATTAGGCAAGTAAAGTCCTGAGGAAGTTCTCATATGTCCACACGTTCGATGTTGACAAATGAGAGTGACAGGGCAGACAAAATGATAAGCTAAAATCTCACATAATTTCATGCTTTTTGTTACCATACATACTCTATTAAGTAGTTTTCATATATTAGGAGGGTATTTGTAGTAACAATAGCATTCCTTAAGTTTGCTTTTTTAAGTATATTTCATACATTAGGAGGGTAGGAGTAAGGGTATTTGTGAGGTGAACTGTAATTCTCTAATCCTCAGCCATTTGAGGGGCTAAATCCACACCCATATTTTCCCCAGGTGTGGACTTAACCCCACTTTTATCCTTCCTTCTGTTATTTGTTTATTGTGAAGACTTCCTTGTGAACCATGTGGCAAGCTTTATCATGATTAATGAGCAACTTAGTGGAAATCCTATAAGTTGCTCAATTACCAATGGCAACTTGCCAATTAGATAATTAATGATTCCAACTGTCAAATTTTAAGTCAACCCAAGGTTAATGATCATAAGGAACATAAAAATGGGATCAAGACAGACTGAGTTGTTTGATGTTTTAGCATACTGAAGCTATTCTTTTTTATGCAATTTATTGAACAGGCAATGGGCCCAATATTTAGTTATCTTGGCAATTTGTCCTGGATATTTACCAACAAACAGCACTATGAATAACTCAATGTAGAGCAAATAACTCATTAACTTGGAACAAATAAGTATTAGAACCACAACTTCACCAGAAAATCAATAGATAAGCCTATGCCACAGAACTTGGCAAAAAGCCCAAGGGTCTGTGAATACCTTCTGAAAAAATTACATAAAACAATCCAACAAGAAAGGATATCTCATGTTCAAACTAAAAACCCTTTCACAGACTAAAAGTTTCTAGAGAGTTTGATTGTTGCAATCCTGTTCCAACATATCTTTTCAGTGATTAGTTCTTCCAGTCTGCAGATTTGTGTATGAGAAATGGGAGTGGTGGAGTTAGTTGCTTTTGGAGAATTGAGAGGATAGGAAATAGGGATTTGGAGATTTATTTTTTCCTTCTTATTTTTAATATTGCTATATGTAATAACTGAAGGAAATGATAACAAGAAAACTAAAACCCTGTGGCAGTTGGAGATCTTGTAGTCAAATGATGTTGGTAGAATGGATGTTAGCTTTCTGTTTAAAATCATTGGTGAAATCAGGAGTAATGAAAATTGATTAAATATATGATGTGGAAAATGGTGGTCCTTTAATCTTATTTGCAGTTTTCTGATTGGTCAATGACCAACTATTAGGCTTGCTCAATAGTTGGTCATTGACAAGCCCAATAGTTGGTCATTGACCAAGGTAAAACTTGCCAGAGAGCTTAAGCAACTAAATTGAATGGATATAAATGAAACTTATTATGGTCAGGTGACTCCCTTCAATGCTTCTGTCATGGACTACAAAAGCATTTTTATAATAGAAATGGATAAGGAATGGCAAGGTAACCTAAAATATATAGTTTGCTCCTTTGAAATCTCAAACTTTGTGGTGTAATTGACCCTTTTGATACTGATGGCCTCATGAAAGTATGAAAAGAAAGAAAAGATTTCTTACTCTAGTAAAGGGTTAGTGAAAGTACTTAATCAAGTTACACTAGAAATGTGTTGGCAAACCTGATGCACTGCAGAGATTTACAGGTCCAAAATGGCAGTGCAGAGAGAACTAATATAAGGAACAGGAGTATCAAAGAAAACAATGTCCTTTGTGTTGAATCAGAATAGAAAATGTTTTCACCATTTCAATCTGTACCATGAAGGAAAGCCTGATAGACCAATTGGCTTTACACTTGAAACATCTACTATGATTGCTTCATTGGTATCTTGTTGGGCATTTCAAGTATTGTCAGCATTGTTGAAATTCAAACTGTAAATGCAGTGTTAGTAATACTTCTATTCACATTGACAATTGCTTTTATTGCTACCAATGGAATGGTTCAGTGGTTGGTTGTATTCTGATTTTTCTCATGGCTTTCTTTGCTGGAATTTTACGTCTTCTGCTTGTAATCTGTCTTTATACAGGCATGAAGATATCTAATTTTGCACTTTTGGCGCTAAAGACGTTTAATATAATTCCTATGAGGTGCCTTTTTGAGTGTGGTTGATTGAACTTATTTACCAACTTTATATGTAAATCAATTTAGTCTCCATGAAAATGGGAGAAAAAGTAAACAAAGAAGGGGGGGGGGTAGATAAAGTTTTATATACATATTTTATATATTAGATGTGCTAGCAATGGGTATGTAGCTATTTACTGATGAGAAGTTTGCCCTGCATCTTTTTGTTGGTGCAGAATTTGTATATAAGCTTGACTAATCTGAGGGGTTCAACTGTGGTCCCCCCAACTATAGTCCAGTGCCGAGTTTTGCTGGCTGTGGGCATTAACCCCTCAAAGTCAAGGTTCAAGCAGTTGACTCAAACAATAACTGGATCTCATGAAGAAAATCTAGGTCTGAACAACACTGTGTTTGGAAGGGTTAAACAAGTTCGTCTTTCATCTGTACTCCCTCCTGGTGGCACTGGGTCACCGTCTCCAGCTCCTGTTCCTCAACCCCATCATCACCATCACCATCACCACCACCACCACCATCATCCTGGTACCAATTATTCTCCGACTGTTGCGCCTGCACCAAGAAATGAGAATAGTGGATCCATCAACCGTAAAGGTGCACCACAATCCACACCACTGGCTGCTCCTACTCCCACACAAGGATTGCATCATAAAGTGGAGCCTCCTGGTTGCCGCTTTGGGCATAAGAATAGACACCCGAGGAATGGGAATCGGCAAACCCCCATTTCACCACCAATTTTGGCACCAGTTAGCGCTCCCTCACCCCAGCAGCAAATAGATCCTCCTACACCAACCGTGCCTCAAGTCCCTTCATCAAGCCCACTGCCAAATGTAGTTTTTGCTCATGCTAGGCCTCCGTCAGGGAGAGAATTTGATGCTGAACCTCCTGATATTACACCTTCAGTTTCACCCTCACCATCTTCATGTGAGTACACTTTCATAACAATAGTTTGCTTTACACCAAAGCTAATAGTTACTTTGCACTTCATCTGTGGTGACTGCTGTTCTATAGTGACAGATAAAAGAACAGTCTGTAGTTGCATGACCTGAAAGGGTTTTTAAAACTTGAATGCAATTATCTGACTTTGTTTTTTTCCTTCTATATTTCATAAGTGGTTATTAGACATTTTGCCATTTTCTGGGTGCTTAGATCCCCTTTGATCTTGCATCTTTCTTCCATTACCTGCATCAACTTCTTCCTCTCTTTCCTACTGACACTGACATTTTGCATTTTGCTTTGTACTTCTTCTGTCATTGTCTGACTTAAATATGACCAAGCATATTCCACTTTTTGTCTCATACAGTATTTTTACTTGTAATTTATGATGCATCAGAATATTTATTACTCTTCTTTTGCAGCATCTGCCAGCATCACATTCTGCAATTTGTGGGCTGCCCTGCTGTTTCTACCTCTTGTGTTGTATGCGTAGACACAAACTGGAGGGTTTTAATATACCAAGAAGTCACCTCCAGGGATGAAATTTTGAACGACAAAATCTGTGTATGACTATTGCAAATAGGCACCACAAGATGGAGGAGCTTTGCTAGTGGGAGCAATGCCAAAAAAGGCATGCTTCACAATTAAGTGGATATATGTTGTTATCTGCATGTAAATAGTTGATGAAAATTTCAGCAGCAACATGCATTTCCAGGTCAAAGTCACAGAGGTGACAGGCCCATGAGAATATGTATCAATGCTGTATCGTGTATGATCTCTCTTCCACATAAATTGTACCTTTGTAATACCAAGTGTATAACATTGCCTTTTTGCTCCTAATCTCTTTCTACTCGTTGATTTAGCTACCATTCTGTAGCTGTTAAGAAGTTTTCTCGTTTCACTTTCTGTTTATATGCAGACGTTAAGTGTCATATTCGACCTAGAATGTTGTCCTTTTGAGTCATGGAAATATGTAGTCAGAGGTAGGTGGTGGGAATCAAGGTATTTAAGGGTGCATTTGATAAATTGAAGTCTGAAATTAGAAATTGTTAAGTTACCAAATCGTTAAAGTACTGAAATGTTAATATTTGAACGTATTCTACATTAAATGATAAATCAACAATTTATCACGTGTTGCTTTGAGTAAATTTTTTCTAAACAATATAAAGTCAATTAATTAATTGAAACGTTTTATTATTTTTATTATTAATTATATTTGAACATATTAAGGTTCGAATATATTAAATTAAAGTTTTAAATTGAATAATGAAATAGGATCTAAGTCAACTATTGTGCATCATCTTGAGCTTATATGTGTTTTCCCTACAATTTTTTTGCCTTTTCGGCATTTTTTGTGTAACTTCAATCTGGGAGTAGGCTTCTTCTGGCAGTATAGAGTAAAATGATACGGATAACCTAAGCCTAAAGGTATCATGATGAGGCTTTCTTATAGGCATTTTGATGAGTTTGAGGTTTATTTACCGAAATAATAATGGACAAAATACCAAGGACAATGTTGTTCTGATGTTGATAGTCAAATAAAGACAAGCATTTATTAAGATTTGCGCTCTTAATCTTGACAGTTCTGAAAAAACACACTGGTTTAACCCCTAGATATGGTGTTTTGAATATAGAAGTGGCTAGTTAGAGAGAGCATGGTTCTGAATCCTGTCCAAGGTTTTTGATGTGACAATTAACTTCCAAGAGGAAAAGGTATAAATTTGTAGGGCACGCTCATCTGGAGAATGGAAAAGAAAAAGGGGAAAAACATTAGCCCATTGAATGACAAAGAAATAAATAAAATTGGTTGTTGGGTATGTCCACCTAATAGGCTAACATCACGTAATTATAACCATCAGTAATTGTCGTTATCTTTTCAAAGATATCATGCATATTGAACTTGGTTTCTTCAATTCTTGGTTTCTTAAGTGGGTAGAAGGTGTAGATGGATGGATAGATCGATCTCTCCCTTATTTATGCAATCTTATTCATTCAATGAATTACAAGAAGTACGGAAGGTGGTTAAGAAATAAAAGGAAACTTGGTAGAATAATTTTTCTCATTAAAGCAAAAGGGTCCATAGGTTGATTCTTCACATCGTTGGATAAAGATGTAGATGCAGAATAGTTGTTAATACATGCCGTATGCGACGCAGAAATATAAACTTAGGAGCAAATTTTAAAAAAATTCAGACTTGTCGTATTATATTTGCGACTTGATTTTTTTTTTTTTTTAATTTTTCGGTCTTGGCCTTTGTCTTGTTAATGATATAAAGTCCTTCAAAACATGTTAGGATTGCTATTTTATGGAATTTTTATAAAAAAAATATACTATAACGATTTGATGTATGTAACGTAAAAAGTTGATTGAGAAACATGTTCACCGAACAAGTAAAAATGTTTTGAAAAAAATTACAATTCAAACAAGGTCAATAGGTTTTTTTGATCAATGGAAATTGTCACGAAGATCCATGAGAAAGATGGCCTCTAGAAAATGCTTAGGCTTTTCAGAGAAGGGAAAAATACTCGTCCAAATATTATTTAGGAAGATCAAGCTATTATGAGATTATAAATTTAACCCATATTTGACTTTAAAAAATTAATAATAGTAAAATATGATAAATTTTAGGGTGAGCTACCTCATATTCTATTTGGTAAATGCAGGCTAAGATAAAGTTATAATATAACTCTTACACGAGAAAAAGTTGGGATAAAGATTTGTGATCAATATAATCATAGTTAAGTACATTTTTTTTTTTGGTATCATATCAGAGAAATTAATGTTTAAACTTATGCTCCAAACTGAACCATTCAAAATTATTGCTGGCTAATACATCCTATTATTGTACTTGTTAAGATATATTTCAGGTATTAGATTTTTGGAAAAGTAAGGTTAATTAGGAAAATGTATAAATGCAAGAGAGGGTAAATAAACTAATAATTGTTAGTGCGTATATATACAGAGTAGATTAGATGAAATTTACATGTGTTACAAAGTTCCTATTTGATACCGTCAGAAGAACCCTACATCATATAATAAATCCTTGACTGTTGGACGAATTTGGCTATCTTTCTACATTTCCATTTGCTACTTTTAAATAACTGCTTATTAATAGGAAAAATAATTTGTATTAATTAATCACCTCAGGAATGACTCTTCCATATCTATATAAACTATAAACTAGTGGTATCTCAGTTATGCAAAGTACAACCTATGCCCCTTAGAAACTTAGTTGAACACATAGAATCAAATTATTTTGGTACATAATGAATAGAAATGTGGGAGAAAAATTGAGCATCAAAATAATTAAAATTGACAAATTTTATTTACACTCTCATTTTATTAATCACACTTCCACTATCATTTTTACCATATAGTTTTTATTTATTTGACTATATAATAGAACAAATTGTGGGAATACAATTAACAAAATATGGAGTATAAATAACATTTCTCTCAAAATTTGTTGTGAAGAGAAATTCCATCTATGAAATGAGAGAGAGAGAATGTCCTAGGAGTGCATTGCCGGATTAAGGAAAAATCACGAAAACTCCCCCTAAGTTTTGTGGTGTTTTTCACTTTACCCCATAACGTTATCTTTTTGGCACTTTATTCCCTTGACTGGTAGTCAAAACATTGAAGTAGTAACAACATTGATGGTTAAAAGCTAAATGATAATAGTATCCTTAGTAAAAGAAATGGATAGACAAAATTGCCTACGAATTTGGGTTGGGTTATATTTTTTTTCAAAAATAACCTTCCTACAGGGAAAAAGCCAGCTCTTGTTGGTGTATTTTGCAAAGAAAAACAAGACAATTGCAAAGGAAAAAAAAACCCTTGCGACCTTCCCTTTTCTCCTTCCAAATCGTCTTTAACCAAACCCTAATTGAGATCTCACCGTCAGAAGAAAAGGATGTTTGCTAACTTAGATTTTGCTACTGAAAAGCGTCGATTTTGCTAACTTAGATGTTTGCTACTGAAAGATCATAGGTTTTGGAAGGAAATCATTCAATCAATTTGGAGGTTAGTACAGATATTAGTGGAACGTGTATTGTATCAAAAAGGCAATTTTTTCTTGTTTTTTTTTGTGGTTTCATATTATGGCATAGTCAATTTGGCCGACAATCTTTCTTCTTTGAGGATGTGGTCCATAGCTGTCATGCTTTATGCTGGCAAACTATTTGTGAACTTTTTTTACTAAAAACAATGGATGGTAACTGAAAAATTGTCCATTTATTTAATTTTGGAATTAATTTTTCATTCTATATGTCACTTTCTAGGTTTTTTTTCGTATTAAGTTGTGAACTAGTGCTACTATTTCTTAACCTATAGCATTTAGCTAAAAATTGTTTTTTTTGGGCTTGTCTTCATGTTGATAGTGGAGTAAATTTTTTTGACTTGGAATTATAATTCTTGGGACTAGAATTGAATATCTCTATGCATTTTTTTAATAGAATAATGGCTTTCCAAACACATGTATTAGAGGTGCATCATGGAGGCCATTTTGTTAGGGACCCAGTGTTGGAGTATGTGGGTAGGAAAGTAGTTAAGTTGAGGATGTTGACCCTGATGTATATTTACTATTTGAGTTAAAGGATGGTTTGAGAAGTTTGGGTATTGCCGAATAGCTCCCTATGTTTTATAGGGTAGGTGGTATTGATTTAAAGGTCGGGCTAGTACTGGTGAATAGTGACCAGATTGTGCTACAAATGTTTGAAGTGAGCAAAAATTATAGTACCATAGATCGTCATGTAGGTGAACTGCTTGTAGTAGTTAATGATGCTAATGAGCTCCTTGTTGCTGATAATTTTGGGCAACAAAATGATAATTTTGTTGTGGAAAATTTAGTTAATGAGGTGGATGATAGTGATGGTTCAAATGCTGCATATAGGGATGAAGATGGTGAGAATGAGCCAAGTGATTCTAAACTAGATTTGATTTTGAATTATTTTTAGATGGAGATGTGTTAAGTGATGCATGTGATCCTATAGATGATGAAGAGGTAAATGCAGGGGTGGTCAGTTTTAGGAATTAGATTATATTAAATATGGACAATTGATTGGTGATGAATATGATCAATATATTCAGTCAAAAGGGAAAGGGAAAATGATTGAGGATGAGAATGTCAAAGATGATGTGTTGAAAACGGCTTATGACTCATCCGAGGAGGAGCAAATGGACGAGGAATTTTCATAATTTAATATTAAAAAAATGTGGAGAATCCTAAATTGGTGGTTGGGCAAGTTTTCACCAACATATATGACTTTGGAGGTGCAATTAGCGTGTTCTCTATAAAAATATGGAGAATTTTCAGAATTTAATATCAAAAAAATATGGAGAGTCCTAAATTGGTGGTTGGACAGGTGTTCGCCAACGTATATGACTTTAGAGTTGCAATTAGGGCAGTCTCTATAAAGCATGGCTTTCAGGTTAAATTTTTTTAAAAAAATTGACAAAGATAAGGCCATAGTAACATGTAATAAAGAGTGTGAATGGAGGGTATATGCTGGTTTGTGAAGTGGTAGCACTACTACACTTCAAATTAAGTCAATTAAAGGTGAGCCACATGAATACCCTTGGTCACCAAGATAGAAGTGCAAATTCAAGGTGGTTGTCAAAGGCTTTCCAGGCTTTCCTAGGTGACATAGCTAATCATCCCAAGATTGATGTGATAGGGTTCAAGAAATTTGTTAATAAAAAATAATTAAAGTTAATTGTTCAACATGGGCCATTGCACGAAAAACTTTTCGCACCCTATTTTTGAAATAAAAAAAGAAAAGCATTAAAAAAATGAATTTTTGATTTTGAAAAATAAAGAAGAAGGGCATCAAATGGGACTTAGAAAATACGACAGTTTGAATCCAAAACGATAGTGTAAAAACAGGTTTTTTTAAGAAAAAGAGAGTCGCCATTTGATATTGAGTTTAGGTGTACGAAACCACCCAAAAAATTTTAAAAAATGAAAATGGATAAAACTTTGTTAGATGATTCTAGATCTTTGAAAATGAGAGCAAAAAATTCGGGAGTTACGGTTGAAGAAAGGGAAGACAAAGATTCGATTAACTCAAATCTAAAACACCTTTTCAACCTAACAAAGGCTAGTTGTGAAATTTAGTCAAAATTTTCCTAATTTAACCTTTAAACTTATCACATTCGAAGGCTTATATATGGATGCGAACCTAATCCTAGAGACATCAGGAGGGATAAATGTCTCTTCAAGATTTAATTGATAGCAATCGCATTAATTGCGAAATCCAAGAATGACCCTTTAAAGAGATCATGAACATGTAAAAGATAAGACTCAAAGAGAAGAAAGTTATGATATATATAAATAGGGTTAAATACCAAAAACCCCCCTGTGGTTTGACTAATGTTCACTTTACCTCCCTATAGTTTGGAAACCTACAATTTGACTCCCCGTCGTTTCAACTAAAGTAAAAGTCTGACGGAAAACATCTAAACTAACGTCTGAAAGTAAAATATCAAAATTGCCCCTCTATAAGGGTTTTGGGTTAAGTACGAAAAACCCCCCTGTGGTTTGTCAAATGTACACTTTACCTCCCTATGGTTTGAAAACATACAATTTAACTCCCTGTCTTTTCACCTAAAGTGAAAATCTAACAGAAATTCCGTTAAATACACTTTAGTTGAAACGACAGGGAGTCAAATTGTAGGTTTTCAAATCATAGGGAGTTAAAGGGAACGTTAGGCAAACCATAGGGGGATTTTTGGTATTTAACCCATATAAATATACATGACCTACAAGAGAGGAATGCAATATAACGGCTATGATAAGTTGAAATTCATGACACAGTTTTCCTTCTCATAGAGGGATAATAGCGTGTTAAGATTAAAAATCCATACTCGCCTATTTCCCATATTTGAAGGATGACTCTTCTAACCAAGACAAGCAAATGAACTAACCTATTTTCTAATTAGCTAAATGAAATACAAGTTTAAATGATATGATTTCCGGTTGTTTGTGTGCACAGTGTAAGGGAGTAAGTACTCCTTATTTCCTTTTCGCCTGCTGTGTATTTGTCTTTTTCGAATGAAATAACAGAGGCATCTTTCCTCAAAAAAAAGAATAAGACATCATATCATGCAAATGAAAATAATCTAAAATAGAAAAAAATGCATGAAAATGCAATAAATATCACGCAAAATATGAATCTACAAATGGATAGTCTAAGGGTCTAGCATTAGATTAACCTATTTCTACACGTCCTCACTAGCATTGGACTAGTGAAGAATTAGAGAGAAAGGCACAACTAGCGTTGGGCTATTGTGGTGACGTCATATACTCATTATATATAAATAAAATACATAGAGTATAATCAAAATAAATAAACACATAAAGCACATAATACATAAGTATAATATCTAGATGCAAAATCCTAAAGTAAGCAAATAAACACATAAGCACATAAATACACAAACACATCAGCACATAAGACCTAATTATTACATTGGGAGTCCTAACTACAATTTAAAAGGGGAGATATAAGATAAATAAACCCATCTAACCCATCTATTATATTTATCTATCCAATTACATTTTTTTGCAAAAATAAATCCTATCTATTATATTGTCTATCTAATTACATTTCTTGCAGAAAAAGATATAACCTATCTATTACATATTGGGCATTTAAATACCCCCCAAATAATTGTAAGACTTAAATTAAACAAACACAAAAGTGAATAAAAGGTTAAAATTAATAAATAAAAGAAAAAATACATAAAAACATATAAACACATAGGAACACATAGGAGCACATAAAAGGAAGTTAAAAAATAATAGGGGTACCTCCCTTTTGAAATAGCGGTTAAATGTACGAAAAAAGTTATCTACTACTCAAGATTAACAAACACGTCAAGATACCAATTTAATTGATAATTAATTGTTAAAGATAAAAAAACTTAATCTGATAAATTAACACTCCAAGCATGCATGAAGAATTTTAAGAGCCAAGGGGAATCTTACTAATAAAAATAACAAAGATTCTTAGGGACTAAAATGAGAAATTCAAAAGTTTTGGGGGCAAAAGTATGAATTAACAAACTTGGGGCTAAAATGCCAATTCCACAAAAATAAATTTTATTTCCCTATTATTCATAATAGGGAAAAAAGTCCCAATGGCCCTCCAACTCTTTTCCAAATAAAATTTTAGTCCTCCAATAATTAATAGTAAAGTTTTGGCTCTCGATCTAGTAAACGAGCATATTCGTGACCCTTCTGTCAAACTCAGTTGTCAAGATTGACGGGAAGCATAATCACGTGAGATGCATAGCCAAATATCAAGGGCATTATAGTCTATGCAGGAGCATTTTTTGAGTAAAAAGTCAGCTTCTTCCCTTACCTAAAATCCCTAGATATATTAGAGTAAGAAAAATTCTCCATTGCTATCAAAGCCGGAGCTGAAAATTTAAAGAATGAACAGTTCCCCTCTACCCATGTGCAGATGTGACAAAGAGACTAGGGTGATAACTTCATGGACTTCAAGGAATCTTGGCTGAAGGTTTGCTGTGTTTGGGGAAGGTTGCTGCGGATATTGGGAATGGATTGATGAGGAGATATGCCGATAGTCGACGAGATTATACCTAGCCTTCTTTGAAGGATTAATGCAACTGAAAAGGACAGAAATGAATATGAAGAAATAGCAAGAAGAAATGAAAAGAAGGTAGCAAAATTGAAGGAAAAAGTTAAAGAATTGGAGAAAGAAATCCACTGCAAGAAATGGGTGAATAAGTTGTTTGTGAGATTGCTTTTCTTAACATGGATGTTGATTTTTTTAATTTTGATGAGTTGGGGCCAAAAAAATGGATGCCGTGTCAGTTTTCGGCAAATAGAAGGCACTTACAAATAAGATGAACCAAGTTGAAATTTTCATGGGAAGAAGATGATCCAAATGATGCTTCCCGTCAATCTTAACTACTACACTTGATAGAAGGGCCACGAATATGCTCTTTTATTAGATCGAGGGTCAAAACTTTACTATAAATTGTTGGAGGGCTAAAACTTTACTTGAGAAAGAGTTTGAAGGCCATTGGGACATTTTTCCCTTCATAATATAATCAGATTTGAACTAATCAACCACCAAAAAATAATTTTGAGCCATCGAACCAAAAACTATTTGCATTAATTTTCTAAAGTTGCCAAATTGAAACGCTAAACTTAACAATTTTATTCAAACCCTAATTACACATCAAAAATCATAATTAATTAACCAAAATATGCATAAACATCATAAAGGGGCACCAAGACTCCAAATGTGAAGACTTGAAAATTTGCTTATATTTTCTTATAATTCTCTTTTATTTTGAATAAGTTAATTTATAATTCTTTTTACTACTAATTTACTCCCTCAATAGTTGTGATAAATAATAGAATCGAAAGTTTTACTTTTACTTTTATAGTTAGAGTAAACTAGGGTTTTTGTGCATTTTGGTAGTGTGATCAGTTGGTGAGGTGTGTGTACTAAAATTGGTGGATAAGAGCGAGTTTTAAGTAAGAGAAAGTGTGTGGTTAGAAGTGCTAAGAATATGTTAGTGGATCATAAGTTAAAACAAAAGTACAAGAGAGTTAAGAAAGTAGGTTTGAACCGATGTGCGCCGTTTGTTACCGGTTGAGTACATCACTTGACCAATACTTTCTTATCTTAATCTCCTAGATTTTATTTCATTTAATCCTCTCTAAATTAACCCTAAAGCCAGCCGAAATTATTGACCAAGAAATGGAAAGAAAAAAAAAAGAGAGGAAAAACTTAGCCTTGCCAAGTGTCAATGATCCAAGGCAAGTTTGACCAAGACAACTTTCTTCCTTCTTATCTTTCTTTTGGACCAATTTTGCTTCATTTCTTTCTTGTCTTGGCCGAACCTTAGGAAAAGAGAGGAGAAAAACTGCCATTTCTACCTTGATTCTTGCCTTGTTTAAGTTTGAATCACAAAACTAAATCGAACAAACTAGCACTAAGGAAGCAAGGAAGCTTGTAGCGGAGAATTTTTGGAGAAGAAGCCTTGCTTCTTCACTTTCTTCAAGGGGTTGAAGGTATAAGATGAACAACTTCCTTTCTCTTTCGTATTCTTGCAAGTTATGGTGAAGATGACTTGAAACTTGGAATTTTATGGATGATAATCTAGACTTGGCAAAGATTGGTGAAATTTCAGCCCAGAGTTATGATTTTTCAGTCTTGATTTATGTTATTTATCCATAATATGTTGGTATTGAGCTTGGCTATGGACTTGTGAGGTAATTGGTAATTTTATTGTGACTTTTTAGCTTTAAAATAGGAAATTCCAGCTTTATTAGAGATTTTTCAGCTTTGCTATTGTGATGTATGTATGCTAGAAGTGAGCTTTAATTGGATGGTTTTATGGCTAGTATGATAACCGAATTTATCTTATAACTTGTAGTGTTGAATTGGGCTGATTTAAGATGGAAATGTGGCCTTGAAAATGGCTAGAAAATTAGGGGAAACACAAAGGAAGTGCTGTCCGTTTTATTTCTTGAAGTTCAAGCGAGTGAAATCAGAACTTGAGCGGTGATTTTTGGTTGAATTGAACTTAGGATTGTTTAGAGTATTTGAGTTTCCCTTAGTAGGGATGTATAAGTTGAAATTCTTGCCAAAACCTAAATATTTTATAAGGAGAAAGTAGCGACCACTTTAAACACGATTTCCTAGTTTCTTATACCAATTTGCGAACTTGAAAGTTTTAAACGCTTCTTTATCGAAACCAAAAGGGCGAGCATGAATTTTTTAGGGTTTGATAAGTAAAATGAGTTCTATTTACTTGATTTTCTTTAAGCAAAACTCTTATATTTTGAAACCCTAATTAATTGCAAACTGTTAAACGGTATTTTATCGCAGATTTGGATTCCAGCGAGGGAGTTGAACCTGAGCTTGGTTTTGGAAAGCAATAAATCATTGGTGAGTGTTTTCAAGTGCATGTTTGAACTTATTACTTGAATGAATTGTTTTGTTAATGTGATTGGACGGTACTTAACTTGTTTGATAGGGCAAGAGTGTACTTTATCGCACTTGCCCTAATGTAACTTATTATTATGCACTGGTTGCAATCGGCTTGATATATATATATATATATATATGTGTGTGTGTGTGTGTGTGTGTATGACTTGGATACTACCTGGAATTCCAAAAATCTCGTGGCTAGTTAATCGAGTCGAGCCGGCAAGGGCCTGATAGATAAGTCAACGAACCTTGGGTTTACTGTTTTGTCGAGTGGAGTGTTATCTCCTCGACTAATTGGTATGCTCGAGTATTACCACCACTGTTATATTGGAGTTCGGGCCTGGTAGGAGGTTTGAATGATGGATGGAGATTGGAGTTAACTGGTGCACTACTGGACTGGTTACTCTACTTGAAAGTTGACAGAGTGTCAACTACTACTTGGTAAAGCTATGGCGGAGTTAACTCGCAAGAGCTACTGTATCCTTTTATCTGAAAATGTTGAATATCTAATGGTTTGCTATTTGAATTGTTATTGCTCATTTTTATGAATTCTTATGCTTGCTACTTTGATATTTCAAGTTTTATACAATGATCAATTCGCTCCTTGGGTTTGCATGAAGTTTTGGAATCTCGCAGAGTTTTGGCTAACTCTATTAGTTTTGTTTCCTTACAGGGGGTACGAACGTGAATGCGAGTCTGGTACAGGCTGGCGTCATCTAGTTTTTGACTTTTGTGATTGTATTCGCGTTAGTGTTCGATTAGAGTTGAAAGTTATCTGGAATTTAAATCTTTTGTTGTATTTGGGAATGTATGAACATTTGAGATAGACTTGAGTATAAATGTACATTCTAAGTTTGGAACTATTGTTTCATTTCCTTTTGAAGTTATAACTTGTTTTCTTGAAATGAGCGAGTGAGTCCTGACGAGAGTTGGGTAGGCGGTCCGCTAAACCCTGAGATACGCCTTAGGGAGAGGTGGGGTCATCACAGGTGGTATCAGAGTTTAGATTTGAATTTGTCTGGACGAATTGAGTGACTTGTGCTTGATATGGCTTATGTATAAATGTCTAAGTGTGAAACCCTAGATAATAGGTGGTTAATTTAGCTTTACTTGTTTAAATTACTTATTCTTGTGATGTTACTTGTACTGTAGGCAATGGAAGGAAATGGCAAGAACGAGAGTGCTGAACAACCTTGGTGAGTGCTTAGCTATCAGGAGCATCTCGGAGGGCTGATATTTCGGTGGGCTCCAGGGTGTAGGGTTCGACACTGTGATTTTTTATGGACCTATTCCTACCTCGATAAGGTGGTTCTTACCATAGCAGACGAGAGAGGGAGGTTGGCTAGTACCAATCGTCGAGGTCAGAATGAGATTGAGCGTCTGCAAGCTGTGCTAAAAATGTAAGAGGATAGGATCCGAGAGGTTGGGGCTTCTATTCTCGAGGAGCAGGAGCGAACCAATGCTTTTTGAGAGTAAGTTCAGGAGGCTAATGGTTGCCTTGTTCGAATAGTGAGGGAAGTAAGGGGTCGAACCGATAATATCTTAATCGAGTGTGGGACACTTGTGGAGGAAGTAGTACAGGTGAACTTGGTCGGGGAAGGTCAAGGGAATGTAGCTCCTAGTGATTCTAAGGAGGAGCCAATTACACCCGAGGAGGAGGCGGAATCGATTGGGTCGGTGACTAACTAAGCTAGGGATCTAGAGTTTTGAGGATTGAGCGAGATAGTTAGGACATAGTAGGGAATAGTTGGGATGACACGTCATCTTTTATTTTGTTTTTGATATTGACGTGTTAAGGTTGATATACATATAGCGCATGCTTTTGTTCTATGTCTTTTGATTGTTATAAGTTCTTGACTTTACTAGGTTGGCATGTACAGTACTTTATGACTTGGTATGTGACTTATTATGATATGTATATGAAGAGAGTGTTTTTATTTTAAATGTGTTCTATTGTTTTCATTTTATTGATTTTGAACTGCTTTTATTGAGTTTTATAGCTATTTTATTTTACTTATATCTATATAGTCTATTTTTCAAAAGAAGCCTGAAAGGTAGACGAAGTCAGAGGCATGGGACTAGTCGAGGATGCAACTCTAGCCGTGGATGTGGGGCTAGACAGGTACAAGAACCGAGATAAGAGAGAGATACGATGGCTGAGCAACAATCTGAACCTCGGGCCAAAGGAAGGGATCAGGTAGCGACAGCAATCCAACAAATGACTAACATTTTAGCTCGGTTGGCAGTGCAGCAGGGTCAAACCCTTGTTAATCAGCCTAGGGACCCTGAAATAGGGGAAGATAGGCCCTAGAGCGATTTCAAAAGTTGTCTCCTCCTAAGTTTCTTGGAGGACCAGACCCTGAAGTAGCAGAGAGATGGCTGGAAACGATGATCAATATTTTCGCTGTCTTGAATCATACGAAGGAAAGGCAGGTAAATTTTACCATATTCCAATTTGAGGGACTAGTCAGAGGTTGGTCAAATGTAATTAGGGTTAAGTGGGAGAGAGAACGGATAGTATGGACCTAGTTGAATTTCGTGCGAGAATTTAACCAGAAATATCTTCCACCAATAGTTCAGGAGAAAATGGAAGATAATTTCATTAAACTACATCAGGGAGCCTTAATCGTATCTGAGTATAAGACTCAGTTCACCAAGTTATCCAAGTTTGCTCCTGAATTAATAGCTGCAGAGCAAAGGAGGGTGAGAAGGTTTGTACAGAGATTAAATATAAAAATACAGGAGGTCTTGGCGGCGGCACAAATTAATACATTCATGGAGGTTATTGAGAAAGTCCAAAGGATAGAAATTGCAAGGGTACAAGTGAAGATTTTTCATGTAAGGAAGAGGGGTGCACCTAGTGGAAGCCAGGGGCAGGAACAAGGTGATCGGAGTATGCTGTGAGAACCGGGAAAACTAGGTTGTAGTTTATTTATTTCTTTGAATGCATTTTCTTTACTTTAAATTATTGCCTTAATTTTCTCGACATTTTTATAAGTGAGTCAAGCTTTTAAATCATTTTCTTGGTATAAGTTCGTACATTTTAAGTTTGAAGTGCATTATGGACGTGGGACCCGCTAGTGCGGTAAGTGCGATAACATTTTGACGACTAAGTAAAGTTTTGCATAAATTGATATTATTTTATAAGGTATTAAGGGATAATTAGAGGTTGGCAAGACAATTTAGTGATTGGAAGACAATTTAGTGATTGGAAGACAACAAGATGAGGATTAATATTGGCTAAACATTTGTCACCAAACTCTTGGATCTTTGACCTTGACTAAAGACTTTCTTACCTCTTGAATGAAAACAAATTTTGACCAAAACCTCTTCCATTTTCTTCCCTCCATGGCTGAACCTCCTTGAGAGAAAAGAGAGAAAGAAAGCTTCCACTTCAACCTCCATTCCTTGCTCGACTCTTGAGATTTCACTGTAATCTTGCAAATCATTTCACAGAAGTTGATACTTAGGGAGGATTAAGGGCTTTGGTGGAAAGATTTTGGAGAAGGAACCACTTGGTTGCCATATCTTCATAGGGTTTCAAGGTAACTACATCAAGAAATCATCTTCTCTCTTATCACTTGCATATGAGTAGATTTAGAGCTTGATTTTGATAGTTTGCTTGGAAAATTTCATTGTTTAAGTTGTGGTTGGTGTTTGAGCTATACATGTGCTGTATTTGGATGGTTTTGTCGCCTTAAATAAGTGTATAGATGGCCTATGAATTGTGGTTGTGATTGAGGTTACATTGAGATGAAATTTGGTGTTGAATTTGGATGGAAAAGTAAAGAAAACAAAGGGAAGTGCTGCTGAAAATTTTCTGCAGGAACTCTTGGGCAGTCTTAGGAAATCTGTTATATCTTGGTGTAGAAAAGTCAGAATTAAGTTCCATTTGTTGTGTTTGAAAATAGATTCAAAGTACTGTCAACCGTGCAAATTCATAAATTTTCTCAATTCCTATGAATATCTATGATTTTTCAAAGTTGATTGAATTTACATACCTGTTCTGTCATTTGACTAGATGAAACATCAGCTTCAGGTTGAAATTTGATTGACTTGTGGTCTGAATTGTATAAAGGTGTCTTCCAAAGATTATTAGTATTTGAAGTCTAGTTTTTAACAGGCCAAGTTATATGAATTTTTGATAATTATAACTCAATTTATGAGTTTTCTAAAGGAATGGTGCATACTAGGGTTTTTGGTGTATTTTTACGTATTTTGGTAGTGTGATTAATTGGTGAGATGTGTGTACTAAATTTGGTGGTTAAGAGTGAGTTTCTAATAAGAGGAAGTATGTGATTAGAAGTGCTATTAATAAGTTAGTGAATTATAAGTTAAAATACAAGTACGCAAGAGTTAAGGCAAATCGGTTTGAACCGACGTGCACTGTTTGCTACCGGTTGAGTACACCACTTGACCGATACTTTCTTACTCTAATCCTCCCTAAATTACCCCTTAATCCAGCCATCTTTGTTGACTAAGGAAAAGGAAAGAAAAGAAAAAAAAGAGAGAAAACTTGGCCTTACCAAGTATAAAAAATCTAAGGGTTGTTTGACTAAAACACCTTTCTTTCTCCTTATCTTTCCCTTGGATCAAATTTGCTTCATTTCTTGCTCACGATGGCCGAAAATCTTGAGAGAAAACCTTCAACTCCAACATTGAATCTTACCTTGTTTGAGTTGAAACCACAAAACTAAACCAATTAAACTAGCACCAAGGAGCTAAGGAAGCTTGTTGTGGAGTTGTTTGGAGAGAAATAGCTTGGTTCTTCACTTTCTTCAAGTGTTTTGGAAGGTATAAGTTTGAAACTTCCTTTTTCTTTCTTGGTTTGGCAAAATATGGGATAGATGCCTTGAATCTTGAATTATGTTGGATGATACTTTAGTTTTGGTGAAGATTAGAGAATTTCAGCTAGGTTTTGTGATTTTTCAACTTTGATTTATGATGTTTATCTCTAATGTGTTGGTATTGAGCTTGGAAATGGAATTTGTGAGATGATTAGTGGCTTGATTATGATATTTAGCCTTAAAAGATGAAATTTCGGCATTGTCAAGTAATTTCCAGCTTTGATGAGTAGTTTTAGGGTTGATATGCAAAATTCCAGCATTTGGTGGTTAATGTCACTTCTTCCCGGTTTTTGGAATCAACTTGGACTACGAATTTCTCCATGTTTTAGACTGAATGAACTTTTGGATAAAACATGAAAATTATAGGGATTTGAGTTAACTTTTTACCTGCAAAATTTCATACAATTGGATTATTTTATCTTATGATTTGGGCAGAGCACTCCTGACTGCGAATAACTCTCATTTTCCTGACCTGTTTTTCATGTGTTTTTGACCGTCCATTTTTGACCCTGAAAATGCGAGAATTGGGTGTCGATGTCTTCATAGGAAATATAGATCTATATCTTAGTTTTGAAACGCCATAAAATTTATCTCGATCCGATTTACCTAAGTACAGTTATGATCAAAACACAGAAAGATGACAAATTTGCTACTTATAATTTCTTCTCTAAACTGGTTTCCCACTTTGATATCCATGGTGCTAAGTTATTATTTGGTATGTTTGGTTGGTTATGAGGCCTTGAATAGATATATGTTGTTGGTTATCACTTGTGATTGGATTGGAGGCTTGTTGGTTTGTGAATCCAAGTTGTACTTGGGTGGGAAAAGTAAGAAAATAGGGGAAATGCTGCCCAAATTTTCGCTTGAAGGATAAACGAGTGAACTCAAGACTTGAGCGACGACTCGAGGTTGAAGTGAATTTCGATTGTTTATGGTATTTGATTTTTCTTTAGTAGAGGTATATAGATGAAATTTTACCGGAACTCGTTCCCCTAAAAAGTGAAAGTAGTGACCCTTAAGAATACAATTTTCTCGATCTTTTATACCAAGTGTGACTTCAAAAGTGTAAATCACTTCTTTATCGAAACTAAACGAGTGAATATGAATTTTCTAGAGTTTGATAAATAACTTGAATATTACTTAAACGAGTTTCATTTACATGATTTTCTTGAAGCGAAACTCCTATGTTTCAAACTCTAATTGATTTTAAACTCTTGCACAATATTTTACCGCAGATTTGGACTCCATCCAAGGAGTTGCACCTGAGCGTGACATTGAAAAGCACTAGATCTTTGATGAGTGCTTTCAAGTGCAAGATTGTACTTGATACTTGCTTTTACATATTTTGCTAATGTGCTTGGACAATATTTGACTTGTTTGGATGGACAATGGTGTACTTTATTGCACTTGTCCGAAACGTGACTTGTTACTATGCTTTGATTTCACTTGACTTGATATACTTGTGTATATGTGAGCATTCTCTGGAATTCCAGAAATCTTATGGCTAGTTAATCGAGTCGAGCTGCCAAGGGTCTGATTGATTAGATAATGAATCCTTGGTCTCTTGTTTTATCAAGTGGAGTGATACCTCCTCGACTAATCGGTATGCTTGAGTATTACCACATGTGTATATCTTGGCATTCGAGCCTGGCAAGGGGGTTGAATGGTGGACGGCGATTGGTGTTAAGTGGGGCACTACTGGACTAGTTACCTCACTTGGAAGGTGACGGAGTGTCAACTATTATTTGATCAAGTTATGGCGGAGCTATTTTGAAATAACGGCTGTATCCTTTTACTTGACATGTTTAATATCCATTGATTAGCTTTGCGAAGTGTTATCGCTCATTTTCTTGATTTCAGATACTCGCTATTTGATACTTATGAATTTAAATTATGGTCAATTTGCTATTTGGGTCTGCATGATGTTTTGGAATCTCACTGAGTTTTAGCTCACTCAATTTGTGACGCCCCCACTTCTCCATAAGGCGAACCAAAGGGTATCTGTGAGACGGCTGCCCAACTCTCGCTAGGACTCAGTACAATCCACAATTCAAGACTAGGAATACTTCAAATAACTTCAATACATAACTAAAGTACTCCAAATATCTCATAATTACAATTATGCAGCTTTCAAACTTAAATACAATCCAACGGAAAAGGGTACAATAGCCATCCGTTATAATATAACTTAAAGTTTTCAAAAGAAAACAATCTAGTACTACTCATGAGCACCCTTGGTCTCGAACCCTGTAAAAGAAAACCACAACGTGGGATGAGTTACACAACCTAATGAGATTCCAAGACACTCTAACAGTTCAAATAAATCAAGTAGGTTGGGCATATCATATGTATGGTTCAAGGTTACACAATGGCATGTTATCATGAGGTGATAATCATTATACGGGTAATTTGAGACATGTATCATGGTATGAGACATTCATCATGAGACAATTATCATGGTTCAAGACATTGGCATGTATAGTTCACGAGTGATTGGAGCTTATTACAGGTGTGAGTAATTAAGCATGTTACAGGTATGGAGCATTAACATGAAACAGGTATCATGATATGAGTACATTGGACAAGTAACAGGTATGGAGTATATCACAGGCATGGCTCAAGATTTCATGTTGGCATTTTAGCATGAAACAATTATCATGATACAAGGTAAACATATACTGTAGGATACAGTATTCCAGTGGAACTCTGTCGGTCATCTGCACCTTATGACTTCCGGATCCCCTCGGTTTGACTGGCCATCACCTTATCCCTCCAGTGGTAATACTCAAATATATCGAAACGGTGGCCCAGAGTTCCAACCTACCCGATCGAGCCCAGTTCTGGCTCGAGTGGGTCAGTAATCAAGGGTAGGGCCCAAGTTCAGTTTAGAACTTACAACATGCACAGGTAACCAAGTAATTCGACAGAAGGTAAAATTCATCATTTGAGTAGATCGAGTGAGGTAAAATACACACTCGCCTAACAATGATGGACAGCTTCATATAACATGTGATTCATGATAATCAAGTAATCAAGTGGATACTTAGCACGTAAGCAATACAAGTTGATTTCATGGGAGCATGTAATTCACGGATATCGAATAGTTATATAGATTGGAAATCATGTGAGCAAATAGTCAAGTAATCAGGTAGTCATGTGGGTTAGTAAACGGTTCACGGTTAACGGTTGAGTAGTGACAGTTAATTGACAGGCATTTGTCATATTAATAGGCCATCATTGGCCGTTATCCCATTTTTACCATGTGAGAGTCGAGGAGATTCACTCCAACGACGTATGCAACCATAGCATACCAAGTCATGTTATTCCAGCATTTCCAAGCATGAGTTATTCATCTCAAAAGAGAACGAGTGCGATAAAGTACATACTTGACTCCATTTTTCAAAATCGAGTAGGCTAAGCTAGCAATCTAGCAAGTTAAGCATGTATCGAGTTCATATGGTCATTTGATATGGTTAATCATTTAACCAATTCATGTCGATATGCAATGCAAGTATACATTATTTATATAGGCATGAGTATGATAAATACTTAACACATAGTACTTAACACTTAATAATCATAAAATGAGCATGTCCTAAACTTATTCAATTACGTATTCCTATATGGAACACTCACCTAGTCAAAACAAGCGAGTAATTCTCAAACAAGCGTTTTAGGTGTCCGCTCCGAGATCCTCTTGAAGGTCCCCTCGAGTGCCTGAGCAAACAATAATCAACTACCACTCAAAATCACTACAAATCTCTAATTATCGAGGAAGATTGTACGCTAGAGCAATCTAAGGAAATCTTATGAAAATGAACCTCAATTACTCGTAAATCGATATTCAAGAGGAGTTTCTTAAAGTACATGAGCAATCGAGTTTTCATTTTGGAAATCAAGTATAAAATGTTCGAGTAATATCGAAGGAATAAGGAGTATTTGAAAACTCCCTTCCCTTGGAAATTTGAAAAATTTTCAGGTTTGATACGATACTTTGAAAAATTGTATCTCACATTCTACATGTCAAAAATTGGAAAACTTGATACCATTGAAAACCTCTTTGAAAGTAATAAAAGTTCTTACAAGGTACTTTTCCACGAATGTAAGTGAAAGGCACTCAAATTTTGGCTCAAAGTTGGTAACTTGAATTACCAAGACAGATTTAAGTTGGTTTTTGGCCGACTTTGAAAATTCGGCAAAATTCACTTGTTCTGAACTAACCTTTGAAATTTGGAAATCAATTAGTGTTGCAATCCAAGAGTATAACAAAACAAGAAGAATGAGAAATGGAGTTTCGAGCACCAAGATATGGTGACCCAAAGTTATCAAAATTTCTTTGTTAAACAAGAGTTTTCAAACTTAAATCATGAACTTTGGAAGTTTGATTGAACATCAAAACGACCTCGGAATAGCACCAAATTTGGTATGTACATACGACCATATAAGGTTATTCCTCTACCATTGAAAAATATGCACGGGAAGTCGGTTAATGGAACCATAAGAAATTCTAAGGCTAAGTTGCCTTTGAACTTCCGTTTTGCCGTTTTTCAAATGTTTGGCCAGGGCACATTTCAAACATGGTCCATTCCAGTAAAAAATATCTAAAATATGTTCAAGGTGCTTTTGATAGGTGATTTATACCAAGAAGCTTTGGAAAACAAGTCCCAAATCATTGTTAGTTACAAATCTGTCCAAGTGAAAAATTCTATCACTGTAGCAGTTTCAAACTTTGGCCACAACTCACTCAATTCAACTTGGAATTGGGCGTGGTTGATGGTGTTAGAAAGCACTCTCATAAAGCTGAATTTTTTTAGAAGAAACCATTTTCAAATTCCATTCACAAACAGCTCATTTTTTAGCATCAAGATACAAGTCCTGTCCTGTCTCCTGGAGAGCAACGAAACAGGGCAGTGATTTTCAAACGAATGGTGTGGCTCACTCAAGTGGAACCAGAACATGCATTTGGTACCAATGGAAATCTGGGAATGTCTAGTTTCAAATCCCACTGACGGCACTCAATTTTCACATCGGAGTACAGAGTTATGAACGAAACAAGCAAGCTGCCTGCGCATTACGGGAACAGTTCTCAGGTTCACTAGCTTCACGAAAATAATTCATTTGACCAACCAAATCTCAATATTTTTCAATGAAATTTTATACACCATCTATACAACATATAAACATCATATAAAAGCCATTAAACCCTCAAAATTCTGCAGAAAAGGGTACGATCAAAGCAGGGGCAAAATCGGAATTTTTTACTCCATGCACTTCTTGAAGTTTCTATTAGTTATACACCATTAATCTACCATTTTGTGCACTAAACCAATATTAAATCCATTATCAAGCATGAGATCAGTCCCCAAGACAAAGGTGGGAGTTCATAGAGGCCACACATTTCATTTTACACCATAAACAAGACTACCCACATGCATGCAAGAGTTTATACGCGCAATTGAACCTCCATAAAACAAGATTTCGGTAGTTGATCGTTACCTACTTGTGTGGTGAACAAAGTCAGAATTTTTGGCCTTCCTTAGCACAAGAAAAACCGTGAATAGCAGCTCCTTTTCTTAGCTCAATGGGATCTCTAAATGTTTAGTTAAGTGTAGTTCGAATTTGGAGTGAATTGGAAGAGGTTTGATGAAGATTTGATGAAGTAAACTTGGTCCTTTTCTATCTTGATGGCCGGCTGAAATGGTGAGAGGAGATAGAAGAGAGTGATCAGATTTTAGCTTCCAAGAGAAGCTTCAAGTGTGTGGCCCATTTGTGCAAAAGTCAACTCTACTACCACGCGCACTCGCGCGCGTTTCGTGATCAATTCCTCTCGCATTTGTTTCACTAGTGCACTAAACCTCTAATGCACTTATATTTATATAAATATTATTCACTCTCAATTGTCCCAAAATAAGGGTCTAAAGTTCCTAAATTTAAATTGTGCGTGTGAAAACGCGTATCTCCAATTTAAGCGCAATAACGCGAAACTTCCGAGAAATTCTTATAACGACAGTACTAATAACTATCATTTGAGTATTTAAACATTAAAATACCTAATTTAGGTCTATTGTACATGTCTCCAATATTCCAAACTTATTGTACTCTCAATCGCTTAAGATTTCCAAAGTCGTGTTCACTATTTTCACTAAACGAGCTTCCGGAAATTAATTTTTGAAACAAGTCACTTTAAAAATATAATGAAACTACATTTCCATGTAATTAGGTCTCAAGAGTTTAGAAAATAATAGTCGGAGTAAAAGGCTAAATAAATAATTAAATATGTTAGAAATAGGAGATTAAATAAGTAAATTTTGCGAGTCCTCACACAATTAGTTTTTATTTTCCTTACAAGGAGTATGAGCAAGGGTGTGAGACTGGTACAAGTTAGCATAGTCTAGTTTTTGAAATTTTATGATTGTACTCGCACTAGTTGCTCGATTAGGGTTGAATGTATCTAGAACATAAACCTTTTGATGTATTGAGGATTGTATGAATGTTTGGAATAGAAATGAATACACATGTACGTTCCAAACTTAGGAACTATTATTCCATTTGCACTTGAGGTTGTGAACTATTTTATTTGATGTAAGTGAGCGAGTCCTTGCGAGAGCTGAATAGGCGGTCCACTAAACCCTGGGGTATGCCCTAGGAGGAGGTGGGGTCATCACATATGCCACCCTCTAAAGTGAGTCGAGAAACTGGCGGTGGAAGAATTTTGGGGACATCTCGAGGAGTTACACCGAGAGGAGCCCCAGGTGGAAGGGGACAGGCGACAGGTGCCTCACAAGGAGGTCAGACATCAGCCCCTCAATTGTCTTATGGGTACTGCAAAAAATTCAATCATACTGAGAATAATTGTTGACAGAAGGCACGAAAGTGTTTACGATGTGGAAGCACTGAGTACCAAATCGCCACCTGTTCACTTGCCAGTGATACCCAGCAAGCTGATAGGTCAAACTCTAAACCGACCACCGTAGGAGGGACTAGAACAAGAGTGCCAGTTAGAGTGTACGCCTTAGAGAAATGGTCAGTACCTGAGCCGTCGGGGGTAGTGGAAGGTACAATCCCTATTTTTCATCATTTGGCCAAGATTTTGATCGACTCTTGTGCAACACATTCTTTTGTCAATCCTATTTTTATGTGTGAAATTGATGTGAAAACCGAGAGGCTACCACATGATTTAAAAGTGAGAACACCTACGGGTAACTAATCTTTACTAGCTAACGAGATGTATAGAAACTGTGATGTTTGGGTTGGTGAGCGAAAATTGGTAGTCAACCTTATAAGTCTGGCCTTTAAGGGGTATGATGTCATAATAGGAATGGATTGGTTAGCTCGTTATCATTCTCGGATAGATTGCCAAACAAAAATTATCGAGTTTTGTATACCCGGTGAGGCAATCCTAAAACTAGATGTAAAGGGGTATTTTAGCCTCATCTGCCCTTATTTCTGGAATTAGGGTTAGAAAATTATTAAATAATAGGGTACGAGGATATCTAGGCTTTCTAGTTAAATGAGACGCCCGAACGAAGAAAAAAAAAATGTTGGTGAACAGTGGTAGCAAATCCGGCCAAGAACTGGCCGGATTGAGTTGGCCATTTGAAAAAAAAATTGGTTTTCTTCTGCCTTGAATCCGGCCGACTATCCGGCCGGATATCCGGCCAGATTCTAGCCGGATTCTATTGTGGCCAACTTTTCTTAGCGATTATGTCTTCACTTTTGGCTATATTTGGGGGTTCAAAACCCACTTTTCTTCCTCCTTCAGTTGACCGAACCTCTTGGGGAGCAAAAACAAGAGAGAAAACTCTTTTCTCTTCCTTTGATTTCCTTCATCAATCTTGAGAGGTTTCTTTAAATTTCTGAAGTCTGCTCCGATTAACTTCATATCTAAGGTGATTGATAGCTATTGGTGGAGTTGTTTGGAGGGTCAAGCACTAAGCTACCTTGTTTCTTGTGGTTGTAAGGTAAGTGGCCAAGAAATTGTCTCCTTGTTCCTTATAATCGGAAAGCAGTGGCTTGTAGAGGTTAAAGATGCTATTTTGTGGATGATTTCATGATTTTAAATAGAGTTGGACCAATTTCTGATTTATGGGGGATTTTTCTGATTTTATATGATAATCATGGGTTAGCCTTGGAATAATGGATTGATATGGTATAAAATGAGGCTTGTGTATATTAGTTGTGATGGTTTGCGGAAAATTTCCATTTGAAGGGTAAATTTCAGTTCCAGGGTTTTGAATTGGGGCTTTCTTGTGATTAGAATTGGAGCTGTTAATTGGCTCAAGTGGAAGGGTATTGTGGGCCTAATGGGATGTGTTTTATTGCTTATGAACCGTATATGTAATTGTGGTTGGTAAGATGCAATTTGGTGTTTTTATTGTAGGGTGGAAATAAAAAAAAATTAAGGGGAAGTGCTGTCCAATCTTTAAGAGCATTTGATCGCTTTGAGTTGAGTTGCCTTTTGGTAGAAATGAAGGTCTTTGCTTTGCTTGTTTTCAAGGTGTTGGAAGGCATAATCATTAGAAGCTTCTTTTGTTCTTTAATCTTGTGATTAAGTATGTGATAAGTTGATCTTGATTAATTTTATAGAGATTCATTTGATTTGGAAGTTGGGATGATGAAGTTCCATGTTAGTGAGATTTCCAGACTTTATCTAAGTGATTTCATCTTTCATTTGCCATGTATCTGATTGGTAGAAACTATTCTAGTGTTATGATGGAATTACTAGCCTTAATTGTAATTAGTGATGGTTATATACAAAGATTAGTTGAGAAGTGTAATTTTAGTTTTTATGGTATTATTTCTGCCCTCCTGTGATAAGTAGTAATCTATCCTCTTTTACACTGTATGTTTGACCTTGAGAGAGACTGAATCGGCCCTTGCTCAAAACATGAAACTTATAGATACATGAATTAGCTAGTTACCTACAAAATTTCAGATCGATTGGATTACTATAACCTATAAAATGATCGAAATACCCTTGACTGCCCATAAGCCCTGTTCCATGATAGTTTCCATTTTTCTCTAAGATTTCGGTTTTTGACCCTGAAAATATATGATCTGGTTTTGGAGGTCTTCATAAGAAATGTTCGTATATGTCTTAGCTTCGTAACGCCATAAGATTTGTTTCAATCAAATGAGTGAAGCTTTACATGTGATTAAAATGCTAAAAGGTGATAGGAACTTGCTGATTTTAGACTTCCTTTTGCTTGACATGATATTTGTGATATAGGGATTGGACTTGAGCAAGGCAATGATATATAATGGATGGTTCCTAAGCTGTGGTTGGTGAGTGATTCCCAAACCATTTGCAAAGTTACTCTTCAAACTAATTGCATTGGTTGCTTTTCGAACTCTTTCTTGTATTGCATACTCGATTGCATATCATGCATGCTTGTGTGTATGCCATGACATGATTTTGCTCCAATGAGTTCTTAGGAAACCTTGTGCTTAGAACCAACATCTCCACCACTGTTTACCTGGAGCGCAATGGCTCTCTATTACTGTTAGATTGTTAACTGATCTATTTTAGCATTGAATATTTAAGTACAATGATTTCACTGGCTTACAAGAGCAAACTCCATACATTTGATCACTGATTCATGACATCATTTACATGCACTATTGTGAAGCTTATTTGATTTTTGATTTTACTGGTTACTCGCTGCGATTCTAACTCACACCCAAAATATTTTATTTCCCCTCCACAGCGCTCGAGGCGAAGGAAGGGCTTGTAGTACTTATTCATGTGATCGGATGGGTTACCTTATGTATAGTTTGATTCGAACTCCGCTTGTGTAATAGTTAGGATTGTTTGAATGTTTAGACTCGAACGAATGTATGTATATGTTCCACTCCTGAAAATTTGTTTTGCTTCGTTTTTGAGAACTGGTTTTCGCTTCGCTTATGATATGTAATTCTTGGAGAATTGATGTATATTTGAGATTTATATTGTAATTTGTTTGAGAACTGTAGTGAGTGAGTGAGTCCCGGCGAGAGTTGGGCAGGCAGTCCGCCGAACCCTTTGGTTTGCCTTAGGGGGATGTGGGGCTGTCACAGTTGGTATCAGAGTTTAGACTTCAGATCTCTGTAGTGTATCCTAAACTTAAAGTTTAGGATGTCTGATTGTGGGATTAATTTGAATATTATGTGAACGAAAATCTATTGTATTCTAGGGGTTAAAGAAATTGATTATTTGAGAGTTTCTTACTTGGGACTTGTAGAAAAAAAAATTGAGGAATTAGGTGATGTTATATTGAAGGAAAATATGGGATGAGAGATTAGTAGTGAAAGATTGGACGAATGTGAATTATCATTATACTTGTAAGTATGGAAAGAATTGAGGTAATTATTAGTACTGTCTATGGAGGATAAGAGACCGAGATTTGATGGTCAAACTCCATGTATGATGATTTTGAACCAAGATAAAAGAGTATCAAAGGAATAAAATGCATTTTTCTGCCCATTTAGCTCCTAGAGAATTTTTGCTTTGAAATTCTAAAGAAAAACTAGGATGTACTAGTGTTATTTTCAAATAATGATTGGAAATAATATATATATATATGCTTTAAGTATGTGTAATTTTCCAAAATTTTGGTAAATATGTGAATTTTACTTGAATTTCAAAATTTAAAATTTGTGAATAACTGATGAGGTTGTTGAATTTTGTATATGCTGAGCTGATACAAGGTTAAAATTTTCTAAACTAAGTTTTTCCCCCTTGATTGTATACTGGTGTATTCTCACACTTGAATTGTCTATGCTTTACACGAAAAAAAAAATCTTGAGTTTTCAGAAGGATGGCGAACTTATGTTTTATAATGTAAATGTTGAACTTGATAAGATTTGTTTTTTTGGTTACTTTAAATACTCTTCTTATGTTTTAAAATTCTTGGTTTCAAGAAGAGTGAGCCTATCTTTAGGTACACGGACTGAATGAACTTTGAGATATAGAGTAACTGCATTCAAGAGCACGAAGTTAGTGTGAATTGATTTGGTTTCCATTTGACATGTAAGTTAGCAGGTTGTACTTATTTCTTGGGTTTGAACTTGGAGCTTGAAACTTTAACTATAAAACCCTAAGACTGGTTATTCTTGGAGATGATGGTGCTCTGGTTGGGGGCTTGCTTATTAAAGCTTTTGAACTTCGAATGGATAACCTTTGGTTTCAGCTTGTGTTATGATTTGATTGGATCAAATTTCGTAAAGGCATGTGATCTGATTGAAATTAGTGATATTTGGATCCTTTGGTTTAACTCTGGACTTAGGAAGGGTGTGAGAACCCTGAAAATAGAAATATAAGCCAGTGCATATTTTGTTGGCATTTCTTTTATTCCCTTATAATTCCGAACATTACTTTCACTTGTTTGCAATTAAGTACGTAAAAATAGGATCATGTGAAGCATAATATAATTTTCCCTAAGTCATGAAATTTCTTAGTCTTGCTAGATTAAATTTGCATCTTTAGAATTAGAGTAATTTAAAAACCTTGATTCAAAAATTTAGGATACTTGAACCGATAACCCTACTACCTTAAAATAAATTTAGATTCCAATGATAAATTCTGTTTAGTGCTAACGATAAATGTTAGGTTTTTATTACAAGGTCAAACTTGATTTTAATAAGGAATTAATAAAGTAAGAATGTAGGAACCTTAATACTAAATAGTAAATGATAAAGATTCGATAAAACGGTTTAAGTATACTAACGTATAATAGGCCACTAAATCATACTTGAGGAAAATCGTTGATACTAAGTTCGAATCTAAATTCAAGGAGAGGTTAGAGGCAAAGTGAAAGGACCAAAATGCCCTTCGCAACTCACCAAATCCCCACTGCACCACAACCATCACCACTCACGGCCAAACGACTCCTTGGACACCATGATTGTCCGCCACTCCAGCTAACCAATCGGCAACTTCTCCACTGCAATACACAAGCCGCCCCATACCACCAATCCAAATCCATCACCAACTCCACAAGTAAACCAACTCTTACACTCAATCAGCTCCAAAACCACGGCACTCCTTCATTTCATCTCCACTCCACATATCAGACTACACTCCACCTTCACTTCGCTATTCTCGACTGAGTTAGAGAGGGAGAGACCGAGCTTCACTTTGCCATTCGAGAGAGGAGAAAAGAAAGGAAGCCGCACGAACTGCAACTCTTCCAAGGTTCTGTCTGCAAGCCAGAGTGGAACTAGGAAGAAGCCGTGAGCAAGCCCCATCCCTTTCCGCATCAACAACTAGCTGCAAACCAGCTTCACCTTCACCAGTCGCAACCAGAAAACCAGAACCATCAAACCTGTGCGTGAGCCGAGAGAAAATTTCGTAGCTTTCTTATTCGTGAGCTGAGCTATTCTGAGGTAATTTTCTGGACTATTTTGGGTTGATCAGAGGTAGATAGAGTCACGTATGAGCCTGCATGCTTTGGTTGTGTAGTCGGATGAGGAAATCAAAGTTTCAGAAAAATCTGTTTTGATTAAATGACTCTGCCAAGAAACTGAACTGGAAAATGCATCCTTAATCTCGGCCATTTGTGGTAATGTGAGCTCAGAAATATGATTACTTATCTCAGGACTAGAGGATTAAGCTTTGCATGATGAATATTAAACCATCGGATGAGTCATTGGCAAAAGAAAAGCTGATTTACGTAAGAATCTGTTTCTGCCGAGTAGCTGAGATGGAAATGCAGCTTTAATGTGTTTTCCTGAAGTGATTTGAGCATGCAATGGTGATTAATTAACTGAATCTTGGATGATTGTTATGATTAGGGCCATGCATGATAATTTTGTGTGATTGGATGATGAAATCAGGAACCTGGGAAAAATTCTGATGTAGTGAACTGGAATTGATGTGAACCAGAAATCTGAAATGCAGTTGTAATCTATTTAAATCTAATAATCTGAGCATAAATGCAATTAGCTACATGAAAATATGATGTTTAAGCTAATTACTGGTAGATAAAGATATACCAGTGCTTGCATGCACTGATTGTGTATACGGATGATGAACTAAGGAGCTTAGAAAATTCTGTTTTGTTGAGAATGATTCTGCCGAAAGAATGGTTTGGAAATGCAACTGAAATTCTGTTTTCTTGTGATAACCTGAGCACTCAAGTGTAATTAGCCGAGTAGAACTTAATGTTTATGGTGTCTAGGACCCTGCATGTTAATTCGATGAAGTTGATTGATGAATTAAGGAACCTAAGAAATTCTGGTTTGATGAAAACCTTCTGCCGAGACTAACTAAGAAATGACTTGCTTAATTTGCTTAAGTATGACAAGCTGTGGTTACAATCTTAACTATCCAAGTGAAGACGAAATGCTTAAGGGCCTGCATGTTGAGTTACATGATTGGACAATGAAACTAGGAACTTGGAAAATAAAATGAAAGCCGAAAAATTGGTTCATGAATGATCATTCGAGAATAGTTGGTAAAATTTCTGGATTTGTGTTAGTTGAGTATAATCGTAGCTTGAACCTGGATTTGATTTGAAAACCTCTACTAGCTAGCTACGTGTTTACATGTCCTAATAGAGTACCAAAAATTCTGTTTTAACCAAAGAAAATTCTGTTTTAGAACCATTGTTATTTCTGGAAATCTTGAGAGAAGCCGTGAGGTTTAAACCTGGAAATTTTGGGGTTTGTAACCATGGTTTAAATTCAACTCTTAAACTGGAAATGTTCATTATCTTGCTATGTGTTTAAATGCTGAATTTGAGTAACTAACACCATGATTAAACCAAGGGAAAAATTCGAACTAAAGTAGATTGGTTGCTGGAAATTTTGGGTGATAGCCGAAGGGGTATGAACCAGAATTTCAATATCGTTGGAAAAATTTGCTTGGTTCTTGGAAATTTTTCTTGAAAAATGATGCTTGGAATATGTTGTTTTGGAGCCCTATAAGAAATGTACGATGGTTTGAGTAAAAACTTTTGGTGTGAAAAGAAAAGAAAAAGGAGTTTTTCATAAGTGAAAAATGAAACTCCAGACTTTCGGAAGTCCCTGACCAGTCTCGATAAAACGGTTATATCTTGGTGTAGGAAAATCCGTTTAAGGCGCCGTCAGCGGCATTTGAAACTAGAATCATAGATCTTCGCCCTGTAGAAATTTCGTATTTTTACTCCATGTGTACTACTGTCGGTGAATTTTCAAAGTAAACTGTTTGGCATGAATGACCTGTTTCATTTTAAATCTCAACTTGAATTCGGATTGAGACTTTATATTACTAGTGGTTCAAACTCTTGACTGAATTGTGGTTTGACCCTAGGGTGTTCCTGAAATTTTCAAAGGATTAGAGGGTAAGAAGGTACTTGCTAAACGTATGCTTAAGCCTGGCTAGTGAAACAATTTCTACTCGTATTCCAATGTCCGCAAAGCTAATGGTCGGCATTATTTTTCATCGAAGCATAATGTGTCGAAATTGTTGACGGTGGGCTCTACGAATTCCCACTTTTGAATTGATGGTTGATTTATTGGAAATTGGTTGATGGTGGGCTCTATGAATTCCCACCCTGCATGGATAACTGAATTGCTGAAATTGTTTAGAAATCTGTGCTACTATTTTGTGAAACTGTGAGTTGATATAAGTATTGATTACCAAGTGCTAAGTATTGACGAAGCCTTGGTAAATTTTCCTGCTTATGCTTAGATATAAATTTGTTGGAACACAGGGCTAAGAATTGACGAGCCCTAGTGTTATTACTGTTTAAATTCTAATTGTGCAATATTGAGGAAATGTGATTTTGGATTGGAATCGAAAATGTGAGAAGTTGTACCGACCTTGTGACTCCAAGTAAACGCTTGACTAAGTAAATGAAAAATATTTTGCTTTAAGTCTCTAACGGTACAGATTTAGCATCGTATTGCTAAACATAGTGTCTACTATTTTTGCCTTAGAAACTTGGGCAACATGACTTTTATTCCTTAAGTTAGACTAGCCTTATCAATTTGGGAAAATGATTCTCCCAGACTCAAAACCTTAGTTTTGTTCCAAATTCCTTCCTTCTTTATAAATCGTTTAAGACTAGTCGGAACTAAGGAAAATTTAAAAGGTGAAACTCGATCACTTTAGTTTTAAACGTAGAAACCTGCTTGGCAAGAAGAAAAAAACCTTATTTTAGCAACATTTTTCAATAGACCTTACCCTAAAGCCTTAGCAAAGATTTTTGTAGGCACAACCACTCCAATGAATTTTTTTTCCAAGGTATACTTTTAGCCTTGATATGAATTATCTTGCCGACTTATTTTAAGAAAATAATAATAGTATTTTCTTCGAGAAAAAGTATTCCAGGAATATTATAAGAAACTATTGTACGGTTCTCCCAAGCTCGATTCCAAGTAAAATATTTTGAGAAAAAGTAAACTAGCAACATGCTAGAAAACTCTACATGTGCAAGCCAAAAGTTCCAATAGAAAACTTATGGCTTAAATTCTGATATTCTAGGATTTTACGAGGACGCGGAACTCGATCCTCAATCCAATATCTGAACTTCACTCTTGGTGAGTGTCCCTGCTTGTTCTATGTTATGTGGTTAAGCGCTTTATCAATTCGCTATGTGATAATTGTCAGAATGCAATAAATGATTTTGATCCATCGAAGTGAGCAGTGTGTACTTTATCGCACTAGCCGTTCGAGTGGTGACATGTGTGAAACATTTCCTACTGAATCTGTGAATCTAAATGTAGTTACGTCGCTGGGTGAATCCCTCGACATCTGAATCCAACTACCATAACATCTGAATCTGTAGTTGCGTCGTTGGGTGAATCCCTCGACATCTGAATCCAACTACCATAACATCTGAATCTGTAGTTGCGTCGTTGGGTGAATCCCTCGACATCTGAATCCAACTACCAAAACGTCGTTGGGTGAATCCCTCGACAAATTTATTACGGGTATATCTCGAGTATACTGCGTCGGTAGATGAAGTTTGGGCCCAAAGCAGAGGTATGAACGGTGACGGGTTAGGATTAAAATAAGTGTATCTACATGGAAATTAAGTAGGGAAAGTTGACGGAGGGTCAACTACGATGGTATCTGATCAAGCGTGGAAAATGGCTCCTGAGAGCCCCTGTATCCTACCTTGTGCTGTTACACGCTTTCCTAACTGTTTCAATTTGATTTAAATTATTAACCGCTGTTTGATTTATGCGATTGCATGTTTTGGGGCACCACTGAGCTTTAGCTCACCCCACGTTTATTGTTTTCCTTAACAGGTTCTGGAAATTGAAAGCTGGATGCTTACTCATGTTTTCCTGTTGGATTGTATTTGAATATTATAACTTATTATGTGGACTGTAATGTGTTATTTGAGATAATGCACTTTTCCTTTGGATTGCCACTTGAAGCTGGAAAATGTGTAACCTTAATTCGATTACTTAGCTTGTAAGCTGTATTATGGATTTATGCATTGTATCTATACGGTTTGCGATGACTTTGTACTTTGGTAAGTAGCACGGAGGACGTTTAAGGGCCTCGACGGGCGATTTTATCATCGCTATCTTTGAAGATACTGTGGCTTTAAGGATGACTCCATTCGAGAAAACTTGTTTTTGTAATAAATTAAGTTATCCTTGAAAGGATTTGGGCTAGAATGCTTGCGTGAGTCCTGGCGAGAGCTGGGCAGACGGCCCGCCAACCCTTTGGTTCGCCTCAGGGGGAAGTGGGGTCGCCACAAAGGGTGGTGCAGGCCGTGAGGCCTTTTGTATTCTGCTTGCATATATTTCTATATTTTGTGGCACTTAATTGTCTATATGCAGTATTTGACATATTGGGCTTGTTTTGTGACTTCTAACTCGTGCTATAACCTTTGATACATGTAAAGAATCATGTCCTGATTCTAAATATTTTTGCAACTTGTATATGCATTAAACTCTTTTATGCTTAATTATTCCTTTTTTTGTGCTTATAGACTTCTATTAAGTATGGCAGCAGGAATGGGGAAAAGGGGTCATGGCCGAGGGTTTAGACAACCCGGTACTCGTGAGGAAAATTGAGGGATAGTCTTATATAATGTAATGAGTCCCTAGTACTGAATATGAATCGAGAATAAACCAGAAGATTAGATCTACCAGTGTATAATGGATTAACCTAGTTGGGAACTTAGCGAGATTTTCCTGTGCGAAATTGTAATAGTTGCTTTATACATATATTATGATTGGTTCTGTGACTATATTTCAACTTTCATGAAAGTTTGAACTCTGAAAGTATTTCGTTGGTTTGGTGAGAGAACTTGAACTGCCTGAAACCGATTAGGCTGAGCTTATTTGAGACTTGACCTTGTTTAGGCGAGTGTGCTCTTGCGTACACTTAATGACCTGACTTGCCTGAATATAGGGTATCTCTTTTACGCATGAGCAAGTAGCGTGAGGCGTATGTGACATGTAAGTGGACTCAAACCCTGTAACTGCTTGAGAATGTGAATCCCTGGACATAGGCTAGGCGAGAGAGTTTTTATTCGTACTCGTGCTCCTTAAACCTGAAGTATTTGGCTCTGCTTTTGAATCTATTTGTTTGAACCTTGTTTTGACCCTACTTTTGAACTTATTCGTACCTATGTGGTTGTAGACCGGCTACTACTCTTCTGTAGCGGTTGAACTGAACTTCTTTGGTGGGGCATTGCCTGCTGTGTTTTCCAGCACCGCCTCTCTTCTGGCAAGGCATGCCTGTTGTGTTGTCCAGCACCACCAGGCATGAAATTTTGAACTAAGATCCTTTGGTGAGGTATAGCCGTTGTGCTAACCTGTTGTGTTGTCCAGCACCAGCAAGGACATTCATGCACTGAGGCTTTTGGTGAAATATAGCACTATAGTCGTTGTGCTAGTTTGTTGTGTTGTCCAGCACCACTAGGGCCAACTTCTTAAACTGAGACTCTTTGGTGAAGCATAGCCGTTATGCTAGCTTGTTGTGTTGTCTAGCACCGCCAGGGGTAAAACCTCCAACTTGAGACTAAGCCATGTCCTGAATTTTTTTTTTAATATCTGGAACTTTAGTTCCAACTTAAGGCTAGTTGGTTGAACCGAGTCTTTTGCATGTTCTATTTGGTTACTTGTTTAGTTACCTGTTAGCTCGTTGCTAAGTGATAAATAGGTTTGGAATAATTCTTAGTACTTGACTGTTTTCGAGGATTGTTTTGATCTGGTTAGTACAAGTTGGAATGTCGAGAACGACATTCTTTTAAGGAGGGGAGTTTGTGACGCCTGAACGAAGGAAAAAAAAATGTTGGTGAACAGTGGTAGCAAATCCGGCCAAGAACTGGCCGGATTGAGTTGCCCATTTGAAAAAAAAAATTGGTTTTCTTCTGCCTTGAATCCGGCCGACTATCTGGCCGGATTTTGTCGTGGCTAGTTTTTCGTAGCGATTAAGTCTTCACTTTTGGCTATATTTGGGGGTTCAAAACCCACTTTTCTTCCTCCTTCAGTTGACCGAACCTCTTGGGGAGCAAAAACAAGAGAGAAAACTCTTTTCTCTTCCTTTGATTTCCTTCATCAATCTTGAGAGGTTTCTTTAAATTTCCGAAGTCTGCTCCGATTAACTTCATATCTAAGGTGATTGCTAGCTATTGGTGGAGTTGTTTGGAGGGTCAAGCACTAAGCTACCTTGTTTCTTGTGGTTGTAAGGTAAGTGGCCAAGAAATCCTCTCCTTGTTCCTTATAATCGGAAAGTAGTGGCTTGTAGATGATTTTAAGTAGAGTTGGACCAATTTCTGATTTATGGGGGATTTTTCTGATTTTATATGATAATCATGGGTTAGCCTTGGAATAATGGATTGATATGGTATAAAATGAGGCTTGTGTATATTAGTTGTGATGGTTTACGAAAAATTTCCGCTGAAGGGTAAATTTCAGTTCTAGGGTTTTGAATTGGGGCTTTCTTGTGATTAGTATTGGAGCTATTAATTGGCTCAAGTGGTAGGGTATTGTGGGCCTAATGGGATGTGTTTTATTGCTTATGAACCGTATGTGTAATTGTGGTTAGTAAGATGCAATTTGGTGTTTTTATTATAGGATGGAAATAAAGAAAAATTAAGGGGAAGTACTGTCCAATCTTTAAGAGTATTTGATCGCTTTAAGTTGAGTTCTCTTTTGGTAGAAATGAAGGGATTTGCTTTGCTTGTTTTCAAGGTGTTGGAAGGCATAATCATTAGAAGCTTCTTTTATTCTTTAATCTTGTGATTAAGTATGTGATTAGTTGATCTTGATTAATTTTATAGAGATTCATGTGATTTGAAAGTTAGGATGATAAAGTTCCATGTTAGTGAGATTTCCAGACTTTATCTAAGTGATTTCATCTTTCATTTGCCATGTATCTGATTAGTAGAAGCTATTCTAGTGTTAAGATGGAATTACTAGCCTTAATTGTAATTAGTGATGGTTATATGTAAAGATTAGGTGAGAAGTGTAATTTCAGTTTTTATGGTATTATTTCTGCCCTCCTGTGATAAGTAGTAATCTGTCCTCTTTTACACTGTATGTTTGACCTTGAGAGAGACTGAATCGGCCCTTGCTCAAAACATGAAACTTGTAGATACATGAATTAGCTAGCTACCTGCAAAATCTCAGATCGATTGGACTACTGTAGCCTATAAAATGACCGAAGTACTCTTGACTGCCCATAAGCCCTGTTCCATGACAGTTTCCATTTTTTTTCTAAGATTTTGGTTTTTGACCCTGAAAATGTATGATCTGATTTTGGAGGTCTTCATAAGAAATGTTGGTATATGTCTTAGCTTCGTAACGCTATAAGATTCATTTCAATCGGATGAGTGTAGCTTTACATGTGATTAAAATGCTAAAAGGTGATAGGAACTTGCTGATTTTAGACTTCCTTTTGCTTGACATGATATTTGTGATCTAGGGATTGGACTTGAGTAAGGCAATAATATATGATGGATGGTTCCTGAGCTGTGGTTGGTGAGTGATCCCCAAACCATTTGCAAAGTTACTCTTCGAACTAATTGCATTGGTTGCTTTTCGAACTCTTTCTTGTATTGCATACTCGATTGCATATCATGTGTGCTTGTGTGTGTGCCATGACATCATTTGGCTCCAATGAGTTCTTGGGAAGCCTTGTGCTTAGGACCAATGTCTCCACCACTGTTTGCTTGGAGCGCAATGGCTCTCTATTATTGTTGGATTGTTAATTGATCTATTTGAGCGTTGGATATTTAAGTACAATGATTTTACTGGCTCACAAGAGCAAACTTCATACATTTGATCACTGATTCATGACATCATTTACATGCACTATTGTGAAGCTTATTTAGCTTTTGATTTTACTGGTTACTCGCTAAATTTCTAACTCACCCTAAAAATATTTTATTTCCCTTCCACAGAGCTCGAGGCGAAGGAAGGGCTTGTATTACTTATTCATGTGATCGGATGGGTTACCTTATGTATAGTTTGATTCGAACTCCGCTTGTGTAATAGTTGGGATTGTTTGAATGTTTAGACTCGAATGGATGTATGTATATGTTCCATTCTTGGAAATTAGTTTTGCTTCGTTTTTGGGAACTGGTTTCCGCTTCGCTTATGATATGTAATTCTTGGAGAATTGACGTATATTTGAGATTTATATTGTAATTTGTTTGAGGGCTGTTGTGAGTGAGTGAGTCCCAGCGAGAGTTGGGCAGGCGGTCCGCCGAACCCTTTGGCTCGCCTTAGGGGGAGGTGAGGCTATCACATTAACACACCAAGAGAAAAAGTTAAACTCGAAAATATGCCGGTGATAAGTGAATATCCAGATGTATTTCCAGAGGAATTGATATCATTGCCTTCCGAGAGAAAAATCAAGTTCAAAATTGATTTAGTACCTAGAACCACTCCTATTTCAAAAACCTTTTATCGGATGGTACCCGCTGAGTTTAAGGAATTGAAATTACAATTGCAAGACTTATTAAAACGGAGATTTATACATGAGAGTGAGTCAGTCACCTTGAAGCGCTCCAGTACTATTTGTTAAGAAGAAGGACGAAAGTTTGAAATTATGTATTGATTACCGAGGGTTGAATGCCGTAACCATTAAGAATAAATATCCTTTACCCCACATTGACGAGTTATTTGACCGGCTATAAGGGGCTGTGGTGTTTTCTTAGTTAGATCTCAGACAAGGATATTATAATTAAGAATTAGGAAGGAGGATGTGTCAAAAACTATCTTTAATATTTGATATGGGCATTACGAGTTTGCAGTGATGCCTTTTGGATTAACCAATGCCTCAGCAGCATTTACGAATTTAATGCATCGGATGTTTAAACCCTATTTGAATCGATTTGTGGTGGTGTTTATTGATAATGTTCAGGTGTATTCTAAGACAAAGGAAGAGCACGAGCAACACTTGAGAATAATATTACAAACCTTAAGAGAGCATAAGAGAGCACCAGTTATTTGCCAAGTTTAGCAAGTGCAAGTTCTAGCTAGAGAAGGTGTTATTTTTAGGCCATATAATCTCAAAAGATGAAATCATTGTGGATTCGGATAAAATAGAAGCTGTTGCCAAGTGGAAACGGTCGGGGAATCCTACTGAAATTCGTAGTTTCTTGGGTCTAGCGGGGTATTACCGTCGGTTTATAAAGATTTTTTCAAGAATTACGGGACCCCTAACGAATTTGACAAAGAAACAAGAAAAACATATTTGGGATACTAAGTGTGAAACAAGTTTTCAAGAGCTTAAGAAGCAATTGATCATGGCACCAGTGCTGGTTTTGCCAAATGGGAAGGATAGCTATACGGTATATACAGATGTTTCGAAAGAAAGATTAGGATGTGTTTTAATGCAAAATAAGAATATAATTGCCTATGCTTCTTGGAAGTTAAAATCTCATGAGTAGAATTATCAAACCCATGATTCAAAACTCACAGTCGTTGTATTTGCTTTGAAAAAATGGCAGCATTATTTATATGTGGTGACTTTTAAAGTATATACTGACCATAAGAGGTCTAAGTATTTATTCTCCCAGAAGGAACTAAATCTGAGACAATGCCTATGGATGGAGTTCTTAGAAGATTACGATTGTATCATTAATTACTATCCGGTAAAGGCCAATGTTGTGATAGATATTTTAAGTTGGAAGACTCAACTAGCGGGTTTAATGGTGAGAGAGTGGAATCTGTTAGAAAATGTTAGTGAATGAAACTCTTGTCTTGAGTCATAGAAAGTTATCTTCGAGAATATTGTGGTGAAGTCGACATTGTCGGATCGAATTAAAAAGGGTCAAAAGAAAGAACCAATAGTACAAAAGTGGATGAAGAGAGTGAAGAAAGGAGAATTACTCGATTTTAACCTAAGTCCCGATGAAATTCTAAAATTTCAAAATCGCGTTGTTGTATCAAAGGATGAGAAATTGAAACGGGACATTTTGAAAGAATCTCACTGATCTAGATACACTGTACATTCAGGTAGTGGTAAGATGTATCAGGATCTCAAAAGTTTGTATTGGTAAGACAATATGAAATCGGAGATTGCTCAATTTGTTCAAAAGTGCCTTACGTGTCAACAAATAAAGACAGAACATAAAAAACCGTCGGGTTTGTTACAACTTTAGAGATACCTGAATGGAAGTGAAAACACATAACGATGAATTTTGTGTCTGGGTTACCACGAACTCAAAAGGGTCATGATGCGATTTGGGTGATAGTGAATTGATTGACTAAGACTGCATATTTTTTATCCGTTAACATGAAATATTCTTTGAAGAAACTTGCCAAACTTTATATGGATGAAATTATGAGATTACACGGGGTACCAGTGAACATAGTATTGGATAAAAACTCTAGATTTGTGTCTCGATTTTGGTAGAAGTTGCAAGAGACTCTAGAAACTAAGTTGAATTATAGCACGACCTATCATCCTCAAATAGATGGGCAGTCAGAGAGAACCATTCAAACTCTTGAGGATATGTTAAGAGCCTGTATTGTGGATTTTGGAGGGAGTTGGAGCCAGTACCTGGCGTTAGTCGAGTTTGCATATAATAACAGTTATCGCTCTTCTATTCAAATGGCTCCATATGAAGCACTTTATGGACAAAAATGCCAATCACCGATCCATTGGGATAAAATAGGAGAGAGAAAGGATATAGACCCGGCAACAATATCATGGGTTGAGAAGGCCTATTAAAAGGTAAAAATGATACGTCAAAGGTTTCAAACGGCCCAAAGCCGACAAAAGAGTTATGCCGACCATCGGAGAAAGGATTTGGAGTTTGAGGTAAGAGATAAGGTGTTTCTTAAAGTTACCCCACTGAAAGGAAAGATCAAGGTGGGAAAAGGAAAGAAGCTACAATCAAGATACATAGGACCTTTTAATATACTTCAATGGGTAGGAAAGGTGGCTTACCGACTAGAGTTACCAATTAGTTTATCTCAAATCCATGATATTTTTCATGTTTCTTTGCTCAAAAAATATCATCTGGACCCGACTCACATTTTGTCGCCAGAGGATATTGAACTTGACGAGTCTTTGACTTATAAAAAATGATCTATTCGAGTACTAGATAGGAAGGTGAAGGACTTGAGGAATAAGCAAATTCCACTGGTAAAGGTCTTGTGGAAACACCATGAGGTAGAGGAAGCAACCTGGGAGCTAGAAATAGACATGCAAGAAAAATACCCCAAATTGTTTTCGAATAAAAGTATGAATTTCGAAATCGAAATTCTTTTAAGGGGGAGAGAGTGTGAGAACTTGAAAATTTGCTTATATTTTCTTATAATCCTCTTTTATTTTGAATAAATTAATTTATAATTTCTTTTACTACTAATTTACTCTCTCAATAGTTGTAATAAATAATAGAATAGAAAGTTTTATTTTTACTTTTATAGTTAGAGTAAACTAGGATTTTTGTGCATTTTGGTAGTGTGATCAGTTGGTGAGATGTGTGTACTAAAATTGGTGGATAAGGGTGAGTTTTAAATAAGAGAAAGTGTGTGCTTAGAAGTGCTAAGAATAAGTTAGTGGATTATATGTTAAAACAAAAGTACAAGAGAGTTAAGAAAGTAGACTTGAACCGACGTGCGCCGTTTATTACCAGTTGAGTATACCACTTGACCAATACTTTATTATCCTAATTTCCTTGATTTTATTTCATTTAATCCTCCCTAAATTAACCCTAAAGCCAGCCAAAATTATTGACCAAGAAAAGGAAAGAAAAAAAAAGAGAGGAAAAACTTGGCCTTGCCAAGTATCAATGATCCAAGACAAGTTTGACCAAGACAACTTTCTTCCTTCTTATCTTTCTTTTGGACCAATTTTGCTTCATTTCTTTCTTGTCTTGGCTGAACCTTAGGAGAGGAAAAGAGAGGAGAAAAACTTTCATTTCCACCTTGATTCTTGCCTTGTTTAAGTTAGAATCACAAAACTAAACCGAACAAACTAGCACTAAGGAAGCAAAGAAGCTTGTAGCGGAGAGTTTTTGAAGAGAAAGCCTTGGTTCTTCACTTTCTTCAAGGGGTTGAAGGTATAAGATGAACAACTTCCTTTCTCTTTCTTATTCTTGCAAGTTATGGTGAAAATGACTTGAAACTTGAAATTTTATGGATGATAATCTAGATTTGGCAAAGATTGGTGAAATTTCAGTCTAGGGTTATGATTTTTCAGCCTTGATTTATGTTATTTATCCATAATATGTTGGTATTGAGTTTTGCTATGGGCTTGTGAGGTGATTGGTAGCTTTATTGTGACTTTTTAGGTTTAAAATAGGAAATTCCAGCTTTATTAGAGATTTTCCAACTTTGCTATTGTGATGTATATATGCTAGAAGTGAGCTTTAATTGGATGGTTTTATGGCTAGTATGAGAACCGAATTTATCTTATAACTTGTGGTGTTGAATTGGGCTGATTTGAGATGGAAATAGGGCCTTGAAAATGGTTGGAAAATTAGGGAAAATACAAAGGAAGTGCTGTCCATTTTATTTCTTGAAGTTCAAGCGAGTGAAATCGGAACTTGAGTAGTGATTCTTGGTTGAATTGAACTTAGGATTGTTTAAGGTATTTGAGTTTCCCTTAGTAGGGATGTATAAGCTGAAATTTTGTCAAAACCTAAATATTTTATAAGGAGAAAGTAGTGACCACTTAAACACGATTTTCTAGTTTCTTATACCAAGTTGCGAACTTGATAGTTTTAAACGCTTCTTTATCGAAACCAAAAGATTGAGCATGAATATTTTAGGATTTGATAAGTAAAATGAGTTCTATTTATTTGGTTTTCTTTAAACAAAACTCTTATATTTTGAAATTCTAATTGATTGCAAACTGTTAAACGGTATTTTATCACAGATTTAGACTCCAGCGAGGGAGTTGAACCTGAGCTTGGTTTCAGAAAGCATAAATCATTGGTGAGTGTTTCCAAGTGTATGTTTGAACTTATTACTTGAATGAATTACTTTGTTAATGTGATTGGACAGCACTTAACTTGTTTGATAGGATAAGGGTGTATTTTATTACACTTGCACTAATGTGACTTATTGTTGTGCACTGGTTACAATTGGCTTGATATATATATATATATATATATATATATATATATATATATATATATATATATATGTGTATGACTTGGATACTGTCTGAAATTCCAAAAACCCTGTGGCTAGTTAATCGAGTCGAGCCAGCAAGGGCCTGGTCAATAAGATAACGAACCCCGGGTCTACTACTTTGTCGAGTGGAGTGTTATCTTCTCGACTAATTGGTATGCTCGAGTATTATCACCACTGTTATATTGTAGTTCAGGCCCGGTACGGAGTTTGAATGATGGATGGAGATTGGAGTTAAGTGGTGCACTACTGGATTGGTTACTCTACTTGAAAGTTGACGGAGTGTCAACTATTACTTGGTGAAACTATGGCGGAGTTAACTCATAAGAGCTACTGTATCCTTTTCCCTGGAAATGTTTTGCTATTTGAATTCTTATTGCTCATTTTTATGAACTGTTACACTCGCTACTTTGATATTTCAAGTTTTATACAATGGTCAATTTGCTACTTGGGTTTGCATGAAGTTTTGGAACCTCGCGGAGTTTTGGCATATCCTATTAGTTTCGTTTTCCTTACAGGGGGTACGAGCGTGGGCGTGAGGCTGGTACAGGCTGGCGTAGTCTAGCTTTTGACTTTTGTGATTGTACTCGCGCTAGTGCTTGATTGGGGTTAAAAGTTATCTGGAATGAGACTTTTGTTGGCGTGAGACTTTTGTTGTATTTGGGAATGTATGAACATTTGAGATAGACTTAAATGTACATTCTATGCTTGGAATTGTTGTTTTATTTCCTTTTGAAATTATAACTTGTTTTCTTGAAATGAGTGAGTGAGTTCTGGTGAGAGTTGGGCAAGCAGTCCGCTAAACCTTGGGGTACGCCCTAAGGAGAGGTGTGGTCGTCACACCAAAAGAGAGAAATTCTAGCCATTTTTCTCAATTTTTTAGCCTTAGCATAATTATGCAAAATTAGATGGCCAAATTATAAATATTTTATGACCTATTCAAAATCAATAGCAACTAAAATCTTACAACAACATAATGACTAGGATCCTTTTCCTTTGCTTTTTCCTTCCTTGTATTTTTTAAAAGAAAATTTTAGAAAATTGTTTAATGAGAAAAGGCCAACAAAATAATGACAAAAATAAGCCAACTTCCAAGCCCATCACATTTTAACTAGACCAGATGTTTGGGCTTCAGTGCTTTGGCTTGGACGAAACTTCAGTGGACAGCTAAGTTCAAACATGAAAGTACACCTAAGCTAAAGGACCAGGATTTGACTCACTAGAAAAGAAATAAAATCCAATGATATGTTACTTACAAGCCCAACTTAAATGGTATAAAGCTTGGCCTTTTTATTTTTTTAAACATTGGCCCATTTCTTGACTTCATACAAGATCCATAAGTAACTAAGTAATTTTAGAGAATCAAAATAAGAAAGACATAATGGGAAGAATTAAATGGACAAGCAACTAACCAACAATGTTCATCGGAAACTGGAAATTTTCAGCCACTTGGTTGGAATTCTTGCCGGGAAATTTTTCAAAGACTTCTAAGGTTAAATTTTGACATGAACACAATCTTTACAACATCATGATGGCATCTAAAACATCAAACAAGATCTAGAAACGACATAAAACAAACAAAGTAGCATCTAAAGTTCAAAACTACAACTTTAACTCCAACCTCATATTGTCTCTTAGAACTAAACAAATGTCAATGATAACTGCATGATTGAATTACTGAGATGTCGAGGAGTAAAATTTATTAACATTCATGGATTCAAAACATTCGTATCAAGATCAACCATTTGCAACCCAAAAAGGAGACACAAGAAAGCTTCTCTAGACAAACATGAATTTATTTTTCATTAAACGAAAGAACAAGGGTAGATGAAGTTACCTGGATGTTTCTTGAAGGTTGTAGAAGCAAGTAATCGAACGTGGAGGGTGAATGAAGAAACTCCTTTTTTCCTTGAAGAACCTAGAAGCTTCAAGAGTTGAAAAAAGGACAAGTTTGAGCGTGATTTTGAGGGGATTTTAATGATAATCCTAAAGACTTCAACGAAGAAGTTGTTCCTCTATATCCCTAGAAAATCTAGAAAAAAAAGAATCATTCCAAATGGACCTATAATGAAGGAGAAAAATGAATTCAAATAGGGTTGGTCGATCAACCTTGTTTTTCTGGTTTGTTGGAATCTCTCTCTCTCTCTCTTCATTTGCTTTGAATCTCTCTCTAATGGTTGTAACTAGTTAGTATCTCCCTTCTTTGACCTAAAACCTCCCTTATTAACATATTCATATGAAACAAAACCCCTAAAACCTAGAAATGATGGTTATTATGAAATGGGATGATGTGTTCCTTTTTCCTCCTTTTGATGAATTTTTGTTAGATGTTAAAAGATAAGATTTGAAAATGGTGAGCTTTCTTTGTACCAACAAGCTTGGAAAAAAAAAGAAAGAACAAAAAAAAAAGAGAAAAAGGAAAGAAAAATCAAGAAAATACCTTAAGGTTTCCAGTACATCCTTCGTACTAGGTTTCGTTTGCGAAATGGAAGATGAATGGAGCGCGTGAAGGCTCCATTTTTTTTGTGGCCGGGGGGGGGGGAAGGAAAGAAATGGGCCAATGGGCCTCTTTACTTTCAGGCTTTTATTTTCTTTTGCATGGGTTTCACTTGGGCTTTTATCTAGGTTTTTGTTTAGGTTTAGGAATTGGGTTTGTGCTTTAAAGAAAAATGGGTCTTTGATTTTTCTCTTTTCTTTTTGAATTTCTAGTTTTTCATCTACTTTTCTATTTTTCTTTCTTTTTTTTATTGCACACACCTAACAAAACCAAAACAAAATTAAAATGATTATTTAAACAATTTTTATTGAAAATAAGTAAAATAAGAATAAAAATAATATTAGACTTAAGATTAAAGAAAAATTTGGTGTCTACAGCTTGTACATTTTTGTCTGAATTTTAAAAAATTAAAATGATTATTTAAGCAATTTTTATTGAAAATAAGTAAAATAAGAATAAAAATCATATTAGACTTAAGATTAAAGAAAATTTTGGTATCTACAACTTGTACCTCTTTGTCTGAGTTTTGAAGAAATTCGTGATAAAAATGTAGATACTAAATTACCTATCTGTCTCCTTCGGTTGCAACTGAACCGAGACAAACAACATAAAACGTTACGCATTATTCAATAAAGTAACAATAAGACATGACTGAAATTGCATGGATCTACTTACTTTTCCCATCATATTAGATGTAATCTAAATACGATGTAGAATGCAACATGTGCTAAAATAAAATGAAGTAAAATGAAGGAAATCACAAAAGTTATTACATAAGGCAACTAACAAGATGATAGGTATATCAAATTACAAGTCTATGCTTGTAGGCGAGATTAAACCCATGCCCAAATAACTAATAGAGGAACAAAAATATGCCTCCAAATATTGATTGTTGGTTGGATTAAACCCGAACCTGAATAATTAATGAAAAATCGAAAATGCATCTCAAACCAAGCTTGATCGGCGGGATTCAACCCAAGTCCAAACAACTAGTGAAGAAAATGAAAATGTGCCCCAAACCTAGAATACTTCGTGGGATTATATCCAAACCCGAATAACTAGCAGAAGAAATGAAAATATACCCTAAGTCTAGAATATTTGGTGGGATTAAACCCAAGTCTGAAAAACTAGTGGGAGAAAATGAAAATGCACCCCATTTTTAGAATATTTGGTGGGCTTTTTCTCGAACCTAAATAACTAGTAGGAGAAATGAAAATATAAATTTAGGTTGCTAATCTTGAGAAAGCAAACTTTCAAGATCTATGCCACTAGACAAAAGGAATAAAAAGAATCAAAATACTTTCAAAAGTGTTCGAATGAAATAAAAATGCAAAGCTTTGGCTACCAGAAGGAAATGAAATGCAAATTCCAGAGTGTTTTTGCGAAAAAAAAAATTCTCTCTAAGCAAACATTGCACATATTGATAGAATAAGATATCACCTTTTAAAAAATTTGAAACAATGATTGCATAATCCCACCTGTAAAAGAATGTGAGAACCCGAAATTTCTTCATAATTTTCCTAGGGTTTTCCCCGTTAATGGCATGTTTTCTGCATTTTCTTGATTAGGAAAATTTTCCTGGTAAATTTTATGAGTAAATATAGTTTTTAGATGAATTTTCTAGTATTGGATAGTTTTTGCAAAATTAAGAGTATATATCGGATGTGGGACCCGCTAGTGCGGAAAGTTCGGAAAAATTCTGCCAATTAGGTTAAGTTTCGGATACTGGGTTTAATTTATCGGGTGTTAAGAGATAATTAGAGGATACCTTATGGATTAGAGTGAGAGGGAACAAAAGGATATTGATGCATTAAATAGGGTGACAAGTGTCACCCTATGATTAAGTCTTGGTTATGACAACTATTCATTTTTTTGACCATTTGACCAAATAACCAAATAAACCAAAAATCACCAAAAATTAGCTTCATTTCAAGCTCTTGAAGCCGGCTCTCTCTCAAGCAAAAAGAAGAAAAACTACTCCATTTTCTTACCTTCAATCTTGCTCAAATCTACCAAATCAACCACTTAAACTTGCAATTACTCCATAAAACCTCTTCACTTAGTGTTTGTGGGGTGTTTGGTAAAGTTGTTTGGGAAGCTAAGGTGACAAGTTGCTCTCCCTCTTGTTTTACTAAGGTGAGTAGTGGATGAACCCCTCTCCTCCCTCTAATGATGTTTAATTCATGCTTGGTGATAGTATGAGATGCAAGTTTATGGATTAATCTTGATATTTGGTTGAATTGGTGAAGTTTTATAATTATTGGGGATTTTTTGTGTTTTCATATGAATATGATTATGTGGGCATGTATGATGATTGGAATTGGTAAGTAATGAAACTAGGAGGTGGGAAAAGTGGTTATTTGCAAGCAATTTCTGTTTTGGAAGAAAATTGAAAAACTAGGGTTTCAAAGTTATACATTCTGCCCGGTTTTGTAGCTCATGGTTAGAGGCTGAATTGGCTTTGGGTTAAAACATAAAAGTTTTAGGGAATGACATTTTAGGGGTGCCTACAAAATTTCAGGTCAATCGGAGTAGCGTACCTTGAGAAAAGTCGAAATTACCCTTGCTGTCCTGGTTTTACCCGAATTTGAGAATTGCGTCTGTAATTGGTTATTTTGGTTAGGAATGCTTCAAAATTGGTTGTTTAGGCCTTCTGATGAAATGTATCCCTATTTCTAAGCTTTTGGGTGGCTTTGGAATTACTGGATTTGGACTTAGGTAGCTTGTTTTATGATGTTTACACCAGAATGCGTTTTGTGAATCTGTTTTTCCGGTTCTGGTGTAGTATCTTGCATTTTTAACCTTGTTACACTCGAAACTGGACAGAGTTACCTTCTGGAACATTGTAACCCTATCTCTTAGCTTCGAAATGGTGGGTCTTGCACCTTCATCCGATAATCGTAGTGCCTTTGGTGCCATTACCGCAAAATGAGGTCAAAAACTATTTTTTCAGGGCTAAAACTAATTCCATTTTCGGATTTTTCTGGTTTCCTCTAATGCTTGTATATGCTTATGGAACCCTATTGGGGTTGTATTTGACATTGGTTTATGACTCGTTATCGAGTCTCATTGTACTTTTTTGCATGTTTTAGGGCGTGACGGTGGTTCACGACGTTCTTTTGACGGAAGTGCATGAAACACCATTTGCAAGCTTGGTGAGTGTACTACTCACTTGTGTGATACTATATGGCTTTGATACTTGAACTTGATGCGTTGAATGTTAAATGATTGAAGTGAGAGCGTACTTTATCACTCTCACTTATTGCTTATCATGTTATTGGAATGTTACATGAAATGTTACATGAAATGAAAGTACTTGACTTGGTGTCGTTTGGACGAGTATCCAACGACCATGATTGTTACCATTGAGCTCAACCCCATTCGTAGTTGATTGAATCGAGCCGGCAAGGGTTTGGTCGTGCGAATTAATGAACCTTGGGGACTGTTATGGAATCTTGTAGTATGAGAGACTCTCGATTCCGGTATACTCGAGTAATACCACAGTGCAAGTGTTTGGAGTTCGGGCCCGGTAGGGGAATGTTAGGTGGAAGGGATGGAAGTAAAGTGAAGTTTACGGTTGGTTACTTTTAAACATTGACGGAGAGTCAATGAGATCCAATCAAGAATGCAAACGAGGAAAAGGGCTCTTGAGAGCCGCCTGTATCCTTTTATCATCATTATTGATGTGTGTCTTTATTTACTTTTGATGAATTGGACTGAAAAGCTTGATGCATCTATGAACTTGGTTGCTTGAGTAGTATTACCTCACTGGGCAATTAGCTCACTCTATTCCTTTTGTTTTCCTTACAGGAAAATAAATACTTTTGGACTGCAATTGATATTTGGTTGCCGAATTGAGCTAGTTGGACATATCTTTTGTATAACTCATTTATTGAAACCCTAAATGTACTTTTGGGTCCATTTCTATTTTGTTTTGGCAAACCATACATGTATCCACTTTTGAATACTTTTGTTTGCCGCTTTGGATTTTAAATACTAAAGTTCACGATGTGAATGTTGGTTTGATATTTGGTTGGGTTCTGAAGGGTCGGTTACTACTCATGGCCGACTCCGGATTTCTTTTTTTTTTATTCTTTTTTATTTTGACATTTTGACTTGTTTACGCGCGTTTGTAAGTTTCAGAACGCAATAGATCGCTCTAAACTGCACCGTTAGTCCTGGTGAGAGTTGGACAGGCAGTCCGCTAACCCCTTTGGTTCGCCTTAGGGGAAGGTGGGGCTGTCACAAAGAAAAAGGAGGTAGTTTTGATGAAAGATAATGCTACCGTCATATGATCTCTCGAACCTTGAGAACCATAAAAATATGAGCTTCTTGATGTTGAGAAATTGCCCCCCAATAGAACTGCTCTGCAACCTGTTTCGAATCTTCTCAGTGTTTCAGTACTAGTCAACCATGCTGTATATCACAAAACATCCGCTTCCATCCACCCTCTATGATAAATTACAGGAATTGTCTTTTGGCAAAATCCAATGAAATAGATAGGACATATAAAACTTTAAACAATAGAGTAAAAAATGATATTCAATAAGAAAACAACCTTTATTGAGTTTATGAAAATTGGTTTAAAGACTCTAAATAATTTGTAATAAGAACATGAAGATTTGGATTCCCTTGAAATTCAAGGAAATTCAATTGATGGTTGATGGTGCAATCGGGTTCAAGAATCATTGAAGATTTGTCATGTTTATTTCTTGTTATTTATTTAAGTAAGTTTCCAGCAATACTTGTTAGTTAGTCTTGAGTTATTAAGGGAAATAAAGGTAAGGTCATGTTGACCATAGTTAAGCCAATTGAGTCAGTTAGTTTCCTATTCTAATTGAATTAGAGTTTTAGGAAAGTAGTTAATTGCTTCCAAATTTATTTAGGAAGTTGTGTCAAGTCAAATAAAGAAGCTTGTATTGTTTCCAATTTAGATTAGGGTTTTGAGTCTTGTAAGGCTATAAATAGCCAACTTTATTTAACTATTCAGGATATGATATTGAAGATGAATTAATAAAAAGAGAGTTGTCTCCTTTTATGGAGTTCCTTGATGGAACTTGAGTTTCTTCTTGAACAGTATCAAGTATTTAGCTTGGATACTTGTGGTGTTCAAGGCAAGATGATCACATCATCTTGTTCTTTCAAGCCAATAACCAATCCACTAGGTTTCTAGAGACAGGTTCTCTTTAGGTCTAGCAAGGTAGTTATTGTTCAATAATCTGATCAAGATAGATCCTTCCGCTGCCTGATCGATTCGGTTCTTCAAGACAGGTTCTTGCTGGGTCGAGTTCGTATCATCTGGTATCAGAGCTTCGGCTCTTGATTCAGGTTAATATCCTTTTGTTTTCTTTTTTTCTATTTATTTTGCTAACAAAACCCTAGCCGCCTTTTGATTTAAAAGAAACAAAAAAAAAAATTTTGATTCTTGTTTTCTTGATTTTTTCACTTGAGTCGAACCTACCATGTGATTGATCGAGATTGAAATTTTTTGGTGTGATTACGTTCTTGAAAACAGATTTTTCAAGGGTTTAACTCCCATTGATTTTCTTCCAAGTGAAATCGTAACCTTGTGTCGAGTCGTCAAAAGCAAAAAAAAAAAAAAAAAAAAAGAAGAACTGTTCACGGAGTACTGTTCATCGGAACTGTTCTCGCTGTAGCAGTACTGTTCATCCGCCGCTACTGTAGCAATACTGTTCATAGTACTGTAGCAGAACTGTTCATCGGAAAAAAAAAATCTTGATTGGTTTCCAAAGTGAGTTGTGTCTTGATTGGTTTCCAAATCTTGATTGATATCTTGATTGATTTCTAAATCTTGATTGATATCTTGATTGATTGCCAAATCTTGATTGATTTCCAAATATTGGTTGATTTCCAAATTCTAGCCAAGTACAATTGGGTGAAGATATTCTTGACAAATAGAGCATGTGCAATGGTTCGTATTCATAATCAAGTTGAGTTGGCGACATGGTTCTTGGATTGCATTTATCAAGACATTCTCCGAGTTACTCCTTTGTAAGCAAGCACTCGATTTGAGGACAAATCGTCTTTCAAGAGGAGGAGAATAATAAGAACATGAAGATTTGAATTCCCTTGAAATTCAAGGAAATTCAATTGATGGTTGATGGTGCAATCGGGTTCAAGAATCATTGAAGATTTGTCATGTTTATTTCTTGTTATTTATTTAAGTAAGTTTCCAGCAATACTTGTTAGTTAGTCTTGAGTTATTAAGGGAAATAAAGGTAAGGTCATGTTGACCATAGTTAAGCCAATTGAGTCAGTTAGTTTCCTATTCTAATTGAATTAGAGTTTTAGGAAAGTAGTTAATTGCTTCCAAATTTATTTAGGAAGTTGTGTCAAGTCAAATAAAGAAGCTTGTATTGTTTCCAATTTAGATTAGGGTTTTGAGTCTTGTAAGGCTATAAATAGCCAACTTTATTTAACTATTCAGGATATGATATTGAAGATGAATTAATAAAAAGAGAGTTGTCTCCTTTTATGGAGTTCCTTGATGGAACTTGAGTTTCTTCTTGAACAGTATCAAGTATTTAGCTTGGATACTTGTGGTGTTCAAGGCAAGATGATCACATCACCTTGTTCTTTCAAGCCAATAACCAATCCACTAGGTTTCTAGAGACAGGTTCTCTTTAGATCTAGCAAGGTAGTTATTGTTCAATAATCTGATCAAGATAGATCCTTCCGCTGCCTGATCGATTCGGTTCTTCAAGACAGGTTCTTGCTGGGTCGAGTTCGTATCATCTGGTATCAGAGCTTCGGCTCTTGATTCAGGTTAATATCCTTTTGTTTTCTTTTTTTCTATTTATTTTTCTAACAAAACCCTAGCCGCCTTTTGATTTAAAAGAAACAAAAAAAAAAAATTTTGATTCTTGTTTTCTTGATTTTTTCACTTGAGTCGAACCTACCATGTGATTGATCGAGATTGAAATTTTTTGGTGTGATTACGTTCTTGAAAACAGATTTTTCAAGGGTTTAACTCCCATTGATTTTCTTCCAAGTGAAATCGTAACCTTGTGTCCAGTCGTCAAAAGCAAAAAAAAAAAAAAAAAAAAAAAAAGAAGAAATGTTCACGGAGTACTGTTCATCGGACTGTTCACGCTGTAGCAGTACTGTTCATCCGCCGCTACTGTAGCAATACTGTTCATAGTACTGTAGCAGAACTGTTCATCGGAAAAAAAATCTTGATTGGTTTCCAAAGTGAGTTGTGTCTTGATTGGTTTCCAAATCTTGATTGATATCTTGATTGATTTCTAAATCTTGATTGATATCTTGATTGATTGCCAAATCTTGATTGATTTCCAAATATTGGTTGATTTCCAAATTCTAGCCAAGTACAATTGGGTGAAGATATTCTTGACAAATAGAGCATGTGCAATGGTTCGTATTCATAATCAAGTTGAGTTGGCGACATGGTTCTTGGATTGCATTTATCAAGACATTCTCCGAGTTACTCCTTTGTAAGCAAGCACTCGATTTGAGGACAAATCGTCTTTCAAGAGGAGGAGAATAATAAGAACATGAAGATTTGAATTCCCTTGAAATTCAAGGAAATTCAATTGATGGTTGATGGTGCAATCGGGTTCAAGAATCATTGAAGATTTGTCATGTTTATTTCTTGTTATTTATTTAAGTAAGTTTCCAGCAATACTTGTTAGTTAGTCTTGAGTTATTAAGGGAAATAAAGGTAAGGTCATGTTGACCATAGTTAAGCCAATTGAGTCAGTTAGTTTCCTATTCTAATTGAATTAGAGTTTTAGGAAAGTAGTTAATTGCTTCCAAATTTATTTAGGAAGTTGTGTCAAGTCAAATAAAGAAGCTTGTATTGTTTCCAATTTAGATTAGGGTTTTGAGTCTTGTAAGGCTATAAGTAGCCAACTTTATTTAACTATTCAGGATATGATATTGAAGATGAATTAATAAAAAGAGAGTTGTCTCCTTTTATGGAGTTCCTTGATGGAACTTGAGTTTCTTCTTGAACAGTATCAAGTATTTAGCTTGGATACTTGTGGTGTTCAAGGCAAGATGATCACATCATCTTGTTCTTTCAAGCCAATAACCAATCCACTAGGTTTCTAGAGACAGGTTCTCTTTAGGTCTAGCAAGGTAGTTATTGTTCAATAATCTGATCAAGATAGATCCTTCCGCTGCCTGATCGATTCGGTTCTTCAAGACAGGTTCTTGCTGGGTCGAGTTCGTATCATCTGGTATCAGAGCTTCGGCTCTTGATTCAGGTTAATATCCTTTTGTTTTCTTTTTTTCTATTTATTTTTCTAACAAAACCCTAGCCGCCTTTTGATTTAAAAGAAACAAAAAAAAAAAATTTTGATTCTTGTTTTCTTGATTTTTTCACTTGAGTCGAACCTACCATGTGATTGATCGAGATTGAAATTTTTTGGTGTGATTACGTTCTTGAAAACAGATTTTTCAAGGGTTTAACTCCCATTGATTTTCTTCCAAGTGAAATCGTAACCTTGTGTCGAGTCGTCAAAAGCAAAAAAAAAAAAAAAAAAAAAAAAGAAGAACTGTTCACGGAGTACTGTTCATCGGAACTGTTCTCGCTGTAGCAGTACTGTTCATCCGCCGCTACTGTAGCAATACTGTTCATAGTACTGTAGCAGAACTGTTCATCGGAAAAAAAAAATCTTGATTCGTTTCCAAAGTGAGTTGTGTCTTGATTGGTTTCCAAATCTTGATTGATATCTTGATTGATTTCTAAATCTTGATTGATATCTTGATTGATTGCCAAATCTTGATTGATTTCCAAATATTGGTTGATTTCCAAATTCTAGCCAAGTACAATTGGGTGAAGATATTCTTGACAAATAGAGCATGTGCAATGGTTCGTATTCATAATCAAGTTGAGTTGGCGACATGGTTCTTGGATTGCATTTATCAAGACATTCTCCGAGTTACTCCTTTGTAAGCAAGCACTCGATTTGAGGACAAATCGTCTTTCAAGAGGAGGAGAATAATAAGAACATGAAGATTTGAATTTCCTTGAAATTCAAGGAAATTCAATTGATGGTTGATGGTGCAATCGGGTTCAAGAATCATTGAAGATTTGTCATGTTTATTTCTTGTTATTTATTTAAGTAAGTTTCCAGCAATACTTGTTAGTTAGTCTTGAGTTATTAAGGGAAATAAAGGCTAAGGTCATGTTGACCATAGTTAAGCCAATTGAGTCAGTTAGTTTCCTATTCTAATTGAATTAGAGTTTTAGGAAAGTAGTTAATTGCTTCCAAATTTATTTAGGAAGTTGTGTCAAGTCAAATAAAGAAGCTTGTATTGTTTCCAATTTAGATTAGGGTTTTGAGTCTTGTAAGGCTATAAATAGCCAACTTTATTTAACTATTCAGGATATGATATTGAAGATGAATTAATAAAAAGAGAGTTGTCTCCTTTTATGGAGTTCCTTGATGGAACTTGAGTTTCTTCTTGAACAGTATCAAGTATTTAGCTTGGATACTTGTGGTGTTCAAGGCAAGATGATCACATCATCTTGTTCTTTCAAGCCAATAACCAATCCACTAGGTTTCTAGAGACAGGTTCTCTTTAGGTCTAGCAAGGTAGTTATTGTTCAATAATCTGATCAAGATAGATCCTTCCGCTGCCTGATCGATTCGGTTCTTCAAGACAGGTTCTTGCTGGGTCGAGTTCGTATCATCTGGTATCAGAGCTTCGGCTCTTGATTCAGGTTAATATCCTTTTGTTTTCTTTTTTTCTATTTATTTTTCTAACAAAACCCTAGCCGCCTTTTGATTTAAAAGAAACAAAAAAAAAAATTTTGATTCTTGTTTTCTTGATTTTTTCACTTGAGTCGAACCTACCATGTGATTGATCGAGATTGAAATTTTTTGGTGTGATTACGTTCTTGAAAACAGATTTTTCAAGGGTTTAACTCCCATTGATTTTCTTCCAAGTGAAATCGTAACCTTGTGTCGAGTCGTCAAAAGCAAAAAAAAAAAAAAAAAAAAAAGAAGAACTGTTCACGGAGTACTGTTCATCGGAACTGTTCTCGCTGTAGCAGTACTGTTCATCCGCCGCTACTGTAGCAATACTGTTCATAGTACTGTAGCAGAACTGTTCATCGGAAAAAAAAAATCTTGATTCGTTTCCAAAGTGAGTTGTGTCTTGATTGGTTTCCAAATCTTGATTGATATCTTGATTGATTTCTAAATCTTGATTGATATCTTGATTGATTGCCAAATCTTGATTGATTTCCAAATATTGGTTGATTTCCAAATTCTAGCCAAGTACAATTGGGTGAAGATATTCTTGACAAATAGAGCATGTGCAATGGTTCGTATTCATAATCAAGTTGAGTTGGCGACATGGTTCTTGGATTGCATTTATCAAGACATTCTCCGAGTTACTCCTTTGTAAGCAAGCACTCGATTTGAGGACAAATCGTCTTTCAAGAGGAGGAGAATAATAAGAACATGAAGATTTGAATTCCCTTGAAATTCAAGGAAATTCAATTGATGGTTGATGGTGCAATCGGGTTCAAGAATCATTGAAGATTTGTCATGTTTATTTCTTGTTATTTATTTAAGTAAGTTTCCAGCAATACTTGTTAGTTAGTCTTGAGTTATTAAGGGAAATAAAGGCTAAGGTCATGTTGACCATAGTTAAGCCAATTGAGTCAGTTAGTTTCCTATTCTAATTGAATTAGAGTTTTAGGAAAGTAGTTAATTGCTTCCAAATTTATTTAGGAAGTTGTGTCAAGTCAAATAAAGAAGCTTGTATTGTTTCCAATTTAGATTAGGGTTTTGAGTCTTGTAAGGCTATAAATAGCCAACTTTATTTAACTATTCAGGATATGATATTGAAGATGAATTAATAAAAAGAGAGTTGTCTCCTTTTATGGAGTTCCTTGATGGAACTTGAGTTTCTTCTTGAACAGTATCAAGTATTTAGCTTGGATACTTGTGGTGTTCAAGGCAAGATGATCACATCATCTTGTTCTTTCAAGCCAATAACCAATCCACTAGGTTTCTAGAGACAGGTTCTCTTTAGGTCTAGCAAGGTAGTTATTGTTCAATAATCTGATCAAGATAGATCCTTCCGCTGCCTGATCGATTCGGTTCTTCAAGACAGGTTCTTGCTGGGTCGAGTTCGTATCATCTGGTATCAGAGCTTCGGCTCTTGATTCAGGTTAATATCCTTTTGTTTTCTTTTTTTCTATTTATTTTTCTAACAAAACCCTAGCCGCCTTTTGATTTAAAAGAAACAAAAAAAAAAAATTTTGATTCTTGTTTTCTTGATTTTTTCACTTGAGTCGAACCTACCATGTGATTGATCGAGATTGAAATTTTTTGGTGTGATTACGTTCTTGAAAACAGATTTTTCAAGGGTTTAACTCCCATTGATTTTCTTCCAAGTGAAATCGTAACCTTGTGTCGAGTCGTCAAAAGCAAAAAAAAAAAAAAAAAAAAAAGAAGAACTGTTCACGGAGTACTGTTCATCGGAACTGTTCTCGCTGTAGCAGTACTGTTCATCCGCCGCTACTGTAGCAATACTGTTCATAGTACTGTAGCAGAACTGTTCATCGGAAAAAAAAAATCTTGATTCGTTTCCAAAGTGAGTTGTGTCTTGATTGGTTTCCAAATCTTGATTGATATCTTGATTGATTTCTAAATCTTGATTGATATCTTGATTGATTGCCAAATCTTGATTGATTTCCAAATATTGGTTGATTTCCAAATTCTAGCCAAGTACAATTGGGTGAAGATATTCTTGACAAATAGAGCATGTGCAATGGTTCGTATTCATAATCAAGTTGAGTTGGCGACATGGTTCTTGGATTGCATTTATCAAGACATTCTCCGAGTTACTCCTTTGTAAGCAAGCACTCGATTTGAGGACAAATCGTCTTTCAAGAGGAGGAGAATAATAAGAACATGAAGATTTGAATTTCCTTGAAATTCAAGGAAATTCAATTGATGGTTGATGGTGCAATCGGGTTCAAGAATCATTGAAGATTTGTCATGTTTATTTCTTGTTATTTATTTAAGTAAGTTTCCAGCAATACTTGTTAGTTAGTCTTGAGTTATTAAGGGAAATAAAGGCTAAGGTCATGTTGACCATAGTTAAGCCAATTGAGTCAGTTAGTTTCCTATTCTAATTGAATTAGAGTTTTAGGAAAGTAGTTAATTGCTTCCAAATTTATTTAGGAAGTTGTGTCAAGTCAAATAAAGAAGCTTGTATTGTTTCCAATTTAGATTAGGGTTTTGAGTCTTGTAAGGCTATAAATAGCCAACTTTATTTAACTATTCAGGATATGATATTGAAGATGAATTAATAAAAAGAGAGTTGTCTCCTTTTATGGAGTTCCTTGATGGAACTTGAGTTTCTTCTTGAACAGTATCAAGTATTTAGCTTGGATACTTGTGGTGTTCAAGGCAAGATGATCACATCATCTTGTTCTTTCAAGCCAATAACCAATCCACTAGGTTTCTAGAGACAGGTTCTCTTTAGGTCTAGCAAGGTAGTTATTGTTCAATAATCTGATCAAGATAGATCCTTCCGCTGCCTGATCGATTCGGTTCTTCAAGACAGGTTCTTGCTGGGTCGAGTTCGTATCATCTGGTATCAGAGTTTCGGCTCTTGATTCAGGTTAATATCCTTTTGTTTTCTTTTTTTCTATTTATTTTTCTAACAAAACCCTAGCCGCCTTTTGATTTAAAAGAAACAAAAAAAAAAAAATTTTGATTCTTGTTTTCTTGATTTTTTCACTTGAGTCGAACCTACCATGTGATTGATCGAGATTGAAATTTTTTGGTGTGATTACGTTCTTGAAAACAGATTTTTCAAGGGTTTAACTCCCATTGAATTTCTTCCAAGTGAAATCGTAACCTTGTGTCGAGTCGTCAAAAGCAAAAAAAAAAAAAAAAAAAAAGAAGAACTGTTCACGGAGTACTGTTCATCGGAACTGTTCACGCTGTAGCAGTACTGTTCATCCGCCGCTACTGTAGCAATACTGTTCATAGTACTGTAGCAGAACTGTTCATCGGAAAAAAAAAATCTTGATTCGTTTCCAAAGTGAGTTGTGTCTTGATTGGTTTCCAAATCTTGATTGATATCTTGATTGATTTCTAAATCTTGATTGATATCTTGATTGATTGCCAAATCTTGATTGATTTTCATATATTGGTTGATTTCCAAATTCTAGCCAAGTACAATTGGGTGAAGATATTCTTGACAAATAGAGCATGTGCAATGGTTCGTATTCATAATCAAGTTGAGTTGGCGACATGGTTCTTGGATTGCATTTATCAAGACATTCTCCGAGTTACTCCTTTGTAAGCAAGCACTCGATTTGAGGACAAATCGTCTTTCAAGAGGAGGAGAATAATAAGAACATGAAGATTTGAATTCCCTTGAAATTCAAGGAAATTCAATTGATGGTTGATGGTGCAATCGGGTTCAAGAATCATTGAAGATTTGTCATGTTTATTTCTTGTTATTTATTTAAGTAAGTTTCCAGCAATACTTGTTAGTTAGTCTTGAGTTATTAAGGGAAATAAAGGTAAGGTCATGTTGACCATAGTTAAGCCAATTGAGTCAGTTAGTTTCCTATTCTAATTGAATTAGAGTTTTAGGAAAGTAGTTAATTGCTTCCAAATTTATTTAGGAAGTTGTGTCAAGTCAAATAAAGAAGCTTGTATTGTTTCCAATTTAGATTAGGGTTTTGAGTCTTGTAAGGCTATAAATAGCCAACTTTATTTAACTATTCAGGATATGATATTGAAGATGAATTAATAAAAAGAGAGTTGTCTCCTTTTATGGAGTTCCTTGATGGAACTTGAGTTTCTTCTTGAACAGTATCAAGTATTTAGCTTGGATACTTGTGGTGTTCAAGGCAAGATGATCACATCATCTTGTTCTTTCAAGCCAATAACCAATCCACTAGGTTTCTAGAGACAGGTTCTCTTTAGGTCTAGCAAGGTAGTTATTGTTCAATAATCTGATCAAGATAGATCCTTCCGCTGCCTGATCGATTCGGTTCTTCAAGACAGGATCTTGCTGGGTCGAGTTCGTATCATCTGGTATCAGAGCTTCGGCTCTTGATTCAGGTTAATATCCTTTTGTTTTCTTTTTTTCTATTTATTTTTCTAACAAAACCCTAGCCGCCTTTTGATTTAAAAGAAACAAAAAAAAAAAATTTTGATTCTTGTTTTCTTGATTTTTTCACTTGAGTCGAACCTACCATGTGATTGATCGAGATTGAAATTTTTTGGTGTGATTACGTTCTTGAAAACAGATTTTTCAAGGGTTTAACTCCCATTGATTTTCTTCCAAGTGAAATCGTAACCTTGTGTCCAGTCGTCAAAAGCAAAAAAAAAAAAAAAAAAGAAGAAATGTTCACGGAGTACTGTTCATCGGACTGTTCACGCTGTAGCAGTACTGTTCATCCGCCGCTACTGTAGCAATACTGTTCATAGTACTGTAGCAGAACTGTTCATCGGAAAAAAAATCTTGATTGGTTTCCAAAGTGAGTTGTGTCTTGATTGGTTTCCAAATCTTGATTGATATCTTGATTGATTTCTAAATCTTGATTGATATCTTGATTGATTGCCAAATCTTGATTGATTTCCAAATATTGGTTGATTTCCAAATTCTAGCCAAGTACAATTGGGTGAAGATATTCTTGACAAATAGAGCATGTGCAATGGTTCGTATTCATAATCAAGTTGAGTTGGCGACATGGTTCTTGGATTGCATTTATCAAGACATTCTCCGAGTTACTCCTTTGTAAGCAAGCACTCGATTTGAGGACAAATCGTCTTTCAAGAGGAGGAGAATAATAAGAACATGAAGATTTGAATTCCCTTGAAATTCAAGGAAATTCAATTGATGGTTGATGGTGCAATCGGGTTCAAGAATCATTGAAGATTTGTCATGTTTATTTCTTGTTATTTATTTAAGTAAGTTTCCAGCAATACTTGTTAGTTAGTCTTGAGTTATTAAGGGAAATAAAGGTAAGGTCATGTTGACCATAGTTAAGCCAATTGAGTCAGTTAGTTTCCTATTCTAATTGAATTAGAGTTTTAGGAAAGTAGTTAATTGCTTCCAAATTTATTTAGGAAGTTGTGTCAAGTCAAATAAAGAAGCTTGTATTGTTTCCAATTTAGATTAGGGTTTTGAGTCTTGTAAGGCTATAAATAGCCAACTTTATTTAACTATTCAAGATATGATATTGAAGATGAATTAATAAAAAGAGAGTTGTCTCCTTTTATGGAGTTCCTTGATGGAACTTGAGTTTCTTCTTGAACAGTATCAAGTATTTAGTTTGGATACTTGTGGTGTTCAAGGCAAGATGATCACATCATCTTGTTCTTTCAAGCCAATAACCAATCCACTAGGTTTCTAGAGACAGGTTCTCTTTAGGTCTAGCAAGGTAGTTATTGTTCAATAACCTGATCAAGATAGATCCTTCCGCTGCCTGATCGATTCGGTTCTTCAAGACAGGTTCTTGCTGGGTCGAGTTCGTATCAATTTGGATACAGATTTGAATAAATGGCCTTCGATGAAGAAAAATGTCATATCTGACCCTTGTAATATCATCTATCTGGAAATCAATGACGGCAAAAAATAACAATGTGAAGAGAAACCCAACATAGTCATCAGCTATTCAATCTTTGATCTTCTACTTTCCATTCATGACTTTTTGTGTTTCAAAACCCTATGCCCTTTCGAATTTTCAATAAGGTTACTCCCGTCCATTTTTATTTTTCTTCAATTTTCCTGTTTTCTTTTTTCTTTTTTTTTTCCTTTTTTCTTTCTCTTTTTTTTTCTTCTTCATTTTTTATCTTTTTTTCTTCTTTTTTTTTTTTTTTCAAAAAGGGCCCTTTCGGGTTTTCTCCTAACGAACAATTTTAATTGGAGCCTCCATCAATTTAGAAATATGTCTCAAGATTGATAGTATCAGTGAGACAATCCTTCCATTGCAAAATTTGGTGAATGTGTGTTTACATCCTTTGGCAGTTGATTAAGAAATTTTCTCTTAAAAATATAGCAAAATGCGGAGGTCAAAAACATTTTTTTTTGAAATGGGGTCAGATGGAGGTGTTGAAAAATGTTTAAGGGTTGAAATCAAATCTTATAAGGGGTTTAAAATAATTCTCATATCGCATTTCTCAAAACTTGCCCTTCTATAGGGCTAATAAAAGCTCAAAAATGCTTTAGTTTAGTTTTTGAATAGGTTTTTCTCTTCTCTTTTCTTTTTATTCTATTTTTTGTCTTTCTTTTTTTCTCTCTCCTTCTTTTTTTTTTGGAGAAAAATAAATATAAAATAAAACTTGCCCTAGTGTGAGGTTTGTGATCCTCAGGGGTTGCCAAACGAGAAGATCAGGTCATTGTGATGGTTCAAAAGGGAAAACTATGGATAAAATGTTGAAGTGAAAAGGAAGAAGGTCCGCCTTTTAATCCATCATATGCAATAGCTCTAAAAGAAAACTTATATAGTTAGATGAAAAACCTCTCGAACATGTTTGAATTGATTGGTTGAGGGAAAATTTGTCCATCCATTTTCATGAGAATAAGCGCTCATCCGGACAACACCTTTTTAACAATGAAAGGTCTTTGCCAATTTGGAGCGAATTTCCCTTTGGCCTTATCCGAAACTGGAAGAATTCGCTTCAGGACCTTGTCTCCTATTTCAAATGGGTGAGGTTTGACTTTCTTGTTGTAAACACAAACCATCTGCCATTGATAATATTGTCCATGACAAGCAACATTTAATCGCTTATAATCAATCAGAGATAATTGTTCATGGCGCTGCTTAACCCATTCATCTTCCTTTAATTAGGCTTCCATCAGAATGCACAAGGATGAAATCTCAACTTTTGCAGATACTACTGCTTCCATTCTATACATAAGAGAGTAAGGTGTTGCCCCAGTAGAAATTCTAATTATAGTTCTATACTCCATTAATGCGTAAGGTTGTTTCTCATGCCAATCCCAATGCATTTCAGTCATATGAGGTTTATAAATAGTAAAATTTTGGTGTTTGATTTTGAACTTCTACACAATCTATCTATCATGTCATTATTAAGGGTTTTGCTATTGTCAGTGATCAGTGTTTTTGGCACCCCAAAATGATAGATGATATTTAGTGCATTTGGATAGGTTTTATTATTTGATTTATCTTACCTCAAGATAAATTATCTTAGATATCTATTTGGGAGCAGATAGAATAAAATTTTGTAAGTGGAATACTTATAAAAAAAACTAACGTAATATCCATGTCCCTAGGGCCACACACTTTATTGGGATTCCACAGCGTTGGTCTGTCATGTCGAGAAAGCCATTGGCATTTAGTTGTGGAGCAAATGCAAGTTCACATAACTGTGTTTTATTTCTCTCACCCAACCTCTTTTGTTGTCCATTTTTCCTTGTTTCTTCCTGCCTCCCCCTTTCTTCCAATTGAAATCCAAATCTAGCCTCCCCGTTTTTTCCTCCATTGCAAACTAAATCTAGTCTCCGCCCACATCAGATCAACATAAACTTGGACAACTATAATGATATACTAGTCTTGGAAGGACAGAAAAGTCTGAGGACAGCGCTGCTGCTTGACGGACCACCGGTGTTTTGGTATACCATTGCTGCCTCCTAAGGGATATCCGACAATCTAATGATCTGTTGCCGCCTCTTTACCAATGCAGGACATCCGGTAAAGATAGCCTCCACCTTTCCTTAATCCTTTTTTTTTGGTATTACTTCTTGTTGAATTGCTACCCTTGGGAGAAAATGAGATGCAGTCATAGCTTTACGTTTTCTAGCCGTGATTGCTTGAATATGACTATGGGAATTAATGTAGTGCTTCTACTTGAGGACTTCTAGTCTTTGGAACCCAGTTGTTGAGTGGGTTGAGAGAAGCCATGGTAGAGTAAAGATTTTTGGTTGATAAAATGTACATGTAATGGTGCCATTAAATATCTCCTTTGTTGGCATTATTAATATGAGTGAATACTCCAAAAAAAGCGATAGATTAAACTGATGTACTTCCAATTCTTATGACTTTTTGTATTATGTTTAAGCACTGCAACATGCTGCTTGAGTTGTTCAATCGAAAAACTTTTTAATTTGTCGTATTGAAAAATATATTGCATGACAAATGTTAAAAATCTTGTTGAATAATGCAAATCTTTTTTCTTTCCCAACCTTTGGCTTAATTAGCTTGAGCTTGCAGCCGATTATGGACTTAATGATGATGAGAGGCAAGAGTGCTAAATAGGAAACTTAACTGATGTCTTTCTTCATAGCATTTCCATGACATGGTAAGCCAGATTTTAGAAATTTGTCCACATCTTTTTCTCCATGTTGATACATTTTCTAGCAAGAGTTCTTGAAGATTTAGTAGTATTAGTAGGGTAATTTTGAGATTTGGTCAGCCTTGCAACTCATGGTGCGTCATCTTTGTAAATCTTTTGTCCATACCTAAACCATCCAGCAAAAGTCATACGACCATCATCCAACCAATGATCCAAATTTGATCAACTGGATCCAGTTAAAATTTATCTCACGAGATAGAAAGAAACTTGAAAAGGGAAATATGTTTTAGTTTTGTTAATTTGTCATATTGCTTAACAAATAAAGTTTTAAAGCGTGACGTATTGCCGTACTTAGAAATGAAAGTTTATCCAAATACGTTTAGTGTGTGAGAAGAAACCCAGCATCACTTCTTGGTAGTTTAATGATTGCAGACTATTCATGCAAATTATTTTCTTGAATAAATGTATGCTTGGTGATAGAGAATGCCTAACCTGGATTGTGAGGACCCGAAAAAATTTTTAGTTTATTTTTGTTTCTTTGAATACATTTTCTTTACTTTACTTTATTGTCTTAATTTCCTAGATATTTTTATAAGTGAGTCAAGATTTTTTAATCATTTTCTTCTATAAGTTAGTGCATGTTAAGTTCGTAGTGCATTATAGAAGTGGGACCCATTAGTGAGGTGCGTAATAAATTTAGTAAACAAAAATGGGTATTTCATGAGAGGGTTTATGTGATTAGAAGTGCTAAGAGTGGATTAGAGGAAAACAATATAGATTAGATATTAGAGACAGAGGAAAGACAAGGAGATAAGTTTAAAACCCTACGATGACACTTGGCGGCCATCCAAGCTAGTTTTGACCAAGACTAGTCTTGGTCTTTATCTTGAAAAAAATTGGACAAAATTCCTCATTTTCTTCTTTTTCTTGGCCTTCCCTTTCAGAGAGAAAAGAGAGAAAAGAAACTCCAGTTCCAACCTAGAATCCTTGCTTGAACTTTTGAGATTTCATCCTAAACTTGCAATCCAATCCTTAGAAAGTGACATTTAGGAAGGAAGAAGAACTTTGGTGGAGAGATTTGGGAGAAAAGAAGCTCTTGGTTGCATTTCTTTATAGGGTTTAAAGGTAATTATGTCTAGAAACTATCTCTTCTCTTTTAACTTGCATTTGAGTAGATTTAAAACTTGATTATGGTAGATTTTGTAAGGACATGAAAATTATTTTAAATATTCTCCTATTTTTGAAAAAAATTAATTTATGTTTCCTTTCAATTTTACTTTACTTGCTTATTTGCTAGCCTTAATTTGATAGTGATTTTAAAGGTTAAGTTAAGATTTTTATCATTCCTTTTTTTATATTTTAGTGCATGTTAAGTTTCGTAAAGTACTATGGTAGTTTAACCGACCAGTGATATCTGTGCGTTGTATTTGGTGGACGAGAACAGGTGTAGTGCTAGAGGAATTATGTGATTAAAAATATTAAGAGTGTATTACATGAACACAAGATAGATTAGCTATAAGAAACACATGAGAGACAAAGGGATAGGAATGGAATTTGATTTTGACAGTTGTCAACCATCAAACCAAACTTTGACCAAGACTAGTCTTTGTATTTATCTTGGAAAATTGAAGAAAATCCATCATGTTCTTTGCTCCTCTTGGCCGACTCTCTCAAGCAAGAAAAGAGAGAAATTTTCTTCAAGTTTCATCTTTATTCCTAGCAAGATTTTGTGGGAATATCAACCTCAAACCCTAAATTCATCCATACAAGGTTGCAACAAGGAAGGAAGGAGGTTGGTGTGGAGTTATTTTGGGGAAAAGAAAGCTGTGATTTGCTACTCTCCTTAGGGATTGAAAGTACTCTTGGCAAGGAACTATTTTATTCCTTTAACCTTGCATTTTAGTGAATATATTACTTGAATATGGAAGATTTATGGAAAATTTCATGGTTTTACTTACTAGCTTGCAATTTTCAGCTTTGAAATGTATTGGACAGCTTTGATATGAATGGTTTAGCTTTGATATGAGGTTGGACGAACTTTTTAGCTTTGAGATGAGATTTCTTGCTTCTATATTCGAATTTCCAGCTTTCATTCGAAATTTCCAGTCATGAATTATTATTTTCCAGCTTGCTATGAAACTTTGGGCTGCCATGAGGATTTTCCAGCTTGTACATGTATTTTTGGCTTCACTTGAAGGATTTCTAGCTCTTGGTGTTAAATTCCAGCTTAGGGTTTAAGTTTCCAACTTAGATATATGTTGAATATATGCTAGGTAAGGGCCTAATATAGCTCGTTTTGTGGCTGAAATAAGGACCCTTTGTATTTTATCACTTGTGGACTTGTTTGGGGCTGTTTGGCTACAAAAATTAGCTTTGAAATTGGAGGAAAATGTAAGAAAAAAACAGGAAAAATGCTGTCCGTTTATTTTCTTGTAGTATAAGTGAGTGAAAGTGAAAGTGGGAATGTGATTTTTGGATGGTTTGGACTTAGATTGCTTAGGGATGCTTGAGTCCACTCTAGCGGTGGTATATGAGCTGAAATTTTGCCAATTTTCATACATTGTGTATGGTGAACGTGATGACCATTTTCAACATGATTTTTAGTCGCGTATGTCAAGTTTTAAACTTCAAAGGTTTCATTGTTTCCTTTTCAAAACAAAAGAAAACGTGCATGTATTTTGCCGAAGGTTACTAAGCCCATGAAGTCTGTGTATATAAGCTCTATTTACATGATCTCCTTGTGATTTTAACAAGTGAGGGTTGAGGTGTGAATTTTGGGCATTTTTGTTTTCCACTTGCATATGCTTTTACTCAAAACACTTGTTACAATCTATTTCTTTGCATGTGTGTTAGTTTTGAGCCAAGACAAGAGGTTTAAATGAAAAAGGAAATGAGTTTTTTCAAATCATTTTAGATCAGACAATTTCTAACTTTGCACTTTGAAAGTCTTGACCTAATTGCTTCAAACGTTTGATTATAATTAAATGCTTTTGTGCTCCAAATGACTCTTGCAACATTTATAGTATGCACATGAGGTTTTCTCCTCAATTTGAGCAAGAAAATGTTATATTTTTGATAAGTTATATGGGCATAACACTTGTAAATTGATGCATTTTCTAAAAGAAGTTTTGAAACCTCAATTTCTTTATGTAATTTGGCTTTGTACTGCTAGCCTTTTAATATAGTATATGACCACAGGACTCGAGAGAGTTCAAGAGAACGAACCAGGGTAAAAGTGAAGGATTGCTATTGATTGGTGAGTGTTCCTTGCATGTTATGCTACCAATGACTATGTGGAATGTTATGAATGTTTGCTTGAGTGTTAAATGCTTTCCAATAACTGATAAATGGATTTTCAATAGGCGAGTGTGTACTTTATTGCACTCGACCTAAGTGAATATGAATTTTCAATGATCAAATGATCGAATGTTACTTGTGCATGAATGTAAACCTTTGGCTGAACTGGGCACTTGCCCTTCGTTGCTAGCTTATTCGAGTCAGAAGCGGACTCGGTCGGGTAGGTTGGTGATCCTGGCCCACTGTTTTGGTATTTTCGAGTATGACCACGAAGTCTGGTGGAATATTGGCCAGTGAATAAAAAGCAATGAATGAAATGACTGACTAAATGAAATGATCACTATTGAAGTTTTATTTTCAAATGTTTTCACATGTCGGAAGAATAAGGGAGAAATGGTCAGCGACTGAATGACTGAATGAATGGCTCCAAGTGATCATGTATCCTTCCAATGATTGAATGTTTGTTTCTTGAATGACTGCTTATTACTGTGCAAAGTGTTAAATGTAATATTTCCGTGTTTTACCTACTTGACTGCTTGTTTTGGAATTTCACTGGGCTTTTAGTTCATTCATTTAGTTTTGTTTTCCTTACAGGAGTGGAGGTCGGAGCACGTAAGCATGAAATAGTTTGTATAATTTCATGTACTTGTATTTTTGTAGATAAAATGTATTTGGGATATTTGGTAATGAAATCCTATGTTTCACTTTTGGGTTGTAAATTAAGTTGGAATTCTTGGATGAATAGAACTTTTTATGTTAATCTAGAGGTATGAAAGACTATTTCAAAAATGTTAGTGAATGAGTCCTGACGAGAGCTGGGCAGGCGGTCCGCTGAATCCTTTGGTTCGCCATAAAGTGCAAGCAATGTTTTCAAACCCGGACCGGACCGGCCGGTTCAACCACCACCTGGCCATGCGTCCAGTCCAGTCCATTGCTTATGTTGACTTTGATCAAGAACCGGTCAAACTCGTAAAAAACCTTTCAAACCTTCAAAATTGGATTGGACCGTGAACCGCATTTTTCCAATTTTCAAGTCAAAATTGACAAAATTTTCAATTTTGACCAAACCCTAATCTTCATTTCATTTCAGTCTTCCTCTTCGCTTCGGTCTTCCTGGTTCCTCTTTCTACAATTACCGAAATTGCCTTGCCTGCCGTCTCTATTTCCTTCTCCCCTTAATGGCTTAACTCTAAGTCTAATCCCTTCTCCAAACTCCAAACTCCAATCTTGATCCATAGCAATCAGCAAAAAGGAAGCACCGAAGCTGCGAAGCATGAAGTTTGACCGCCTGCTGCTGCGATTCTAAGCCAAAAAAAAATCTGGAATTCAAGCTTATACCAGGTTTGTTTATCTTTTTTCCCTTTTTTTCCTTTCGTTGTTGATTATTGGGTTTTGGTTACGATCCCTCCCGTCCCCTCGGCCCTCTGTATATATACTGCTGTAATTTTGCAGCCTAATCCTCGGATCACTGTGCCTAATCCCCTTTTCTCTACATTCGCAGCCCTGCTTTTCTGTTCATTTGTTTCTTGGAGCGACATCCCGACAATCCCATCTCGTTCATACCATCTTCATCAGCTTTTCTCGAAACCAACTCTGTCTCAGGTATTTTACTTCATATGCCTACTGCGCTTCTATCTTCTTTTTTCAATATGAATTGGTTTACGGTACTGATATTTGGTAATGAAATTTGTATGCGAACTATTTATTTGGGTAATGAAATCTACTAATAGTCTTAAGCATCATTTATTTGGGAACTGAAACTGTCACCAACGAAGGCTAGAAAGCCAAACCAGAATCACACGAAATAGATACTTACTGATGCTTGACAAAGTTAACCCTGACCCCTGGAAGCTTCGAAAACCCAGGCCAGATTGTGTCATTAGGTGTACCAAAAATTTTGAATATCTGTAAAACAAAACGACAATGATCTTTAAGGCCACAGAAAAGAAAACTAGCTTGAAATCCGTACAAAAATCTACAGTAACATGACAGATGAAAGTTATCAAAATGTTAACCTTGTCAAGTTGATCAACTTCTGTTTTCCCATTGAATAGTGGCTGCTTCGCTGAGCCAGATAAAAGATTTTAATTATCTCAACTAAAAAAGACAATAGTGCATAAAACTACGCTTACCTGTACCACAAAGTAACCACCAAGTTAGTATATGGTTTCAAAGGGCTTCCATATTGACTAATCCAAAGTGACAGATCTTTAACTTACTACAATTATTTAAAAGCATATTTGATGTCTTTAAATCTTCGTGCAAAACCCAGTTATCATGAAGATACTTAACACTCTCAAGAAATGCACAAGACTTAGGGAATTAACTTCACTCGTGCTAAACGGTTGTTTCATTGTCTCCATTAACCCCTTTAGATCTTTTGGTGACAGTTTCAGTTCCCAAATACAAATAGTCTTAAGCATCGTGCATCACTAGGTGTATATTTTAGTTTTGGTAATTATTACAAGACTAGGATTATCTTTTGCTAAGGTGTATACCAGGTTCGTGTATATTAATTATTTGTTTAAGACTAATTATTTTTAAATATCTCATTTTAGGATGGACGCCGGTAGCGTTGGTAACTCACAATGTTCACCGGGGGGAGCATTCAATAGTAAGGAATCTGCAAGTCAACCCCAAGGTCATAGGCAGAAGACGGATATAGCATGGGGATATGTTTCTGAGGGCAGAAATGCACAAGGAAGAAAAATCATGACATGCACTTATTGTTTTAAAGTATTTCATGGGGGTGGCATCCACCGAATGAAGCAACACTTAGCAGGAGTAACGGGCAGTGTTACTTCATGTGCACATGTTGATCCAGTAGTGAGGCTTGCAATATTAACATCTTTGCAAGAGAATGATAAAAAATCTAAAGAAAAAAGAGGAGATTTAGGGGTCAAAAATCCTTTTGGTCAACCAGTGCACGAATTTGTTGGTGATGAAGTGCAAGAGGTTCCACCTCGTCGAGTAAGGGAAATTTCAATGAATGAGGCTGGTACATCATTAGGTAAAGGAAAGAGAAAAACCACTGCTCCTACAGGTATTTGTGCTTTCTTTAAGGGTGGATGTGATAGTTCTCAACCTACTATCAAAGCTTGTTCGCAAAGTAAGGATAAATGGCAAAATACTGATATGGCCATTGCTCTTTGGTTCTATGTTGTATGTATTCCCATTAATGTTGTTAATTCTCCATTTTTTCAAAAAGCTAGCGATCAAATGGCATCAGTGGGTCATGGTTATAAAGCTCCATCTTATCATTCTTTGCGAGTCACTTTGTTGCAAGATGCTAAGAAAGATGTGCAATTAGTTGTTGATTCATTTCGAAATACTTGGGCTGAAACTGGATGCACTATAATGGGTGATGGATGGAAAGATAGTAGACAAAGACCATTGATTAATTTTCTGGTTTATTGTCCTAAGGGTATATCTTTTATTAAGTCTACAGATGCATCGGACATTGTGACAAATGCAGAAAATTTGTGCAATCTGTTTGTTGAAATTGTTGAAATGGTTGGTTCCAAAAATGTGGTGCATTTAGTCACTGACAAAGCTAGCAATTATAAGGCTGCTGGAACTTTATTGAATGAAAGATATCCAACTATTTGTTGGTCTCCATTTGCTGCCCATTGTATCAATTTGATTTTGAAGGATATTGGTGAAATGGGTACTGTTAAATCTCTAGTGTCTCTTGCTTCTGCAGTAACTGTTTTTGTGTATAATCATAAATATGTTCTGAATTGGTTGAGAAAAACTAATGGGTGGAAGGAGATTATTCGTCCGGGGGAAACTCGATTTGCCACCACTTTTATTGCACTAAAGAGCTTACATGATCACAAAGACAACTTTAGTCACTAGTGGAGATTACAAAAAGTTCTTGAAAATGAACAAAGGAAAGGAGGTCAAACAAATTGTTTTGGATGATAGATTTTGGAATAATTGTTTGATTATAGTGAGAATAATGGGTCCTATTATTCGGTTGTTGAGAGTTTGTGACACTGATGAAAGGCCTTCTTTGGGGTATGTGTATGAAGGTATGTTTAGAGCAATTATTGGAATCAAGAAGTTGTTCAGGAATAATGAAAGGCTATATAAGCCTTACATTGATATCATCAATGACCGATGGGATAGGATGTTGAGGAAAAATTTGCATGCTATGGCATATTTTTTAAATCCTGCTTTTCAATATGACACTGCCACATTCTCCACACATCTAGAAATTACAAATGGTTTGTTGGATTACATAGAATCAAAGGTGGATTGGTGTAGCGAGGAAAATTTAACAAAAGAAATTGGAATGTATCGAGAACGGGAGGGAAGTTTTGGCAGAAAACTTGCTATTCTTACTAGCAAGAAAGATAGACTGTGAGAACCCTAGAATTTGCATATTTCCTTAGTCTATTGTTTCTTCTCATCTTCTCCTCTTAAGTGCAAATTTGTTAACTAATCGTTGGAAACAACGGAAGGCCTTGTTGTTATGTGTATTTATGTGCGAGATATGTATATAAAGTATATTAGACTGAATGAGTATACAAGTTATACTTGAAGATAGGTATGTTTCATGGTTTGAAAATGATTAAGTTAATAAGTTTTGATATAAAAGGATAAACGAATATTAAGAATGTTAAATTTATATATTAAGGTCAAACTTGATTTTAATAGCTTAAATAATAAAGTAAGAATGATAAGTGATCACTTACGAATTATAAATTTACCATTGAAATCATTAATTTGCTCAAGAAGTAGCTGTGAGCCAGGAAACAAACTCGAGGCTCGAGAGTAATTTACTTGGATAATTGGTAGGTGGTTCCGAATTTGTGTGTTTCATTGTTTATGTGTACTTGAGCGACATTATGTGGCTCTTCAAAGTAGGCTGTCCTGCTTGAATGTCTCGTTTTTTCAGGAAAATGAATTTTTGTCTTTGAATAAGTATGTAAAAACAATTTTAAAGTTTCAAACACGTTAATCGTGCAAAATATTGAGTTATTTGACTCTCGCCAAGTTAGAATACTATTTCTTGATATAAACTATTTTATTGTTTTAAGATTAATTCCTTGAATTTCCGATAGCTAGTTTTAAGCGTTAATAACGTTAAGTGTTAATAGGAACCTTAGAATTAAGATGAATCGATATATTTTTGATAAACCGTCACAAGTACATTGGGTACACTTAGGAAATTAAAATCTCGATAATTGAATTTTGCGAGATTAGTATTCTAGTAGGTCTTCAAATTGCATTTGGGGATAAATATTGGAATTGGGTTAGAATTGAGGACGTAAGTGGATATTAGGAGGAAATGTGAAGGACCAATTTAGCCTCCACCATCTCGGAAATAACCATGCAACCATCGAGCTGCATTGGCCAGACTTCAAATCCAAACATTTCATTGCTGCCGGATGCATTTGTCTCTACTCAAACACTCCACCTTCCTTACCGCGGCTCACCTCCATTTCACCTAAAACCTTAGACCACTACAACATTCCTCTCCACCTCGTTAATATCGACCAAAGAGAGAGTTGCATTCTACATACGAGAGTAGGAAAAGAAAAGAGAGAAACCGCGAGCTGCAACATTCCTGGTTCTGTCCGTGAGTGTGAGGGAGGAAAGAAAGAGTCACTGCATGAGTTCCATCCCTTGTTGCACCTTTAACCAGCTGCAATCATCTTCCAACCCCAACACCACTACAGCTGCCACCACCGCGACCAAAACCAGGACCAACACCTTCAGTTCTTACGCGAGCCGAGAGAGGAGAAGAATTGACAGCTTGTGTGTTGCGTGAGCTGAGCTTCTAGCTGAGGTAAATTCTAGAATTAGGCCAGCTAATTATGGTTAGATGAAGCTGCTTAAGAGCTTGCATGTGAAGTTTATGCTTCCGGATGATGAAATCAAAGCATTAGAAAAATCTGATTTGGAAGGAATGGGTTTGCCGAGAAGCTGAAATGGAAATGCAGCTTTAATTTTGTTTCCCTGAGGCAATCTGAACTTATAAATGTGATTATCTAACTTAAGACAAGATGATTAAGCTTTGCATGCAGCTCATTAGCTCGGTTAAGCAAGAAATAAAAATGAACAAGAAAATCTGCTGCATGCAAGATCATCCGAGAAGAGCCGAATGAATTTCTGGATTTTTGGGATATTTGTAGTTGTTAATCGAATCCGATTTTGAGCTAAAAATGTTAACTAGCTAGCTAAGTGTTTGCATGTCAGATTTGAGTACTTAACACACTAATTTAGCCGAGGAAAAATTGGACCTAAGACTAATGAGCTGCTGGAAATTTTCTTTGGTAATCCGAGGGACCTGAGTTGGAAATTTTAGATGATTATAGTTGTTGTTTGCATATGATTTTGAATTGGAAATGTTAATTGGTTAGTTAAGAATTTACATGTCGAATTTGAGTACTTAATACTGTGTTTTAGCCGAAGGAAAATTGGACATAAGATTAATGAGTTGTTGGAAAATTTTGGAAACCGAGAGGAGGAGCTGGAAATTTTCACTTGCTTCTGGAAATTTTTCTTTGGAATTAAATGGTTTAGAAATGCATGAGAAATGTGCGTTTTTTTTCTTTAAGCCTAGTAAGCTGCATAGATGTGAGACTTTTGATACAATTGATAATTTGGTTGAAATTGGTGAAGCAAGGGGCTGGAAAATCTTGTGAATTGCCGAGGGAATGAAACTGAAATTTGTAGTTGTTTCTGGATTTTTCTTTTTCTTGGAATATAATGGTTGGATATGCTTGAAAAATGTTGTTTTAAGTCTTGTAAGATACTTAGTAGTGAAACATTTGAATTGTTGGCTATATTGCAATAAGAAATGATTGTTGGATGCTAAGGCCTAATGATTGATGAAGCCCTTGGTCATTTGAGTAAATGTTACGAGCATTACGGTTTTGATGAAATTATCTGCTGGAATTGCTTGGAGGCCTTGCATTTATTTTGTTCAATTGTGATCTGATATGAGAATGTTGGAAACCAAGAGCTAATAATTGACGAAGCCTTGGTCATTTGTTTCATTTTTGATCAGAAATGAATCTGTTGAAACCTAAGGCTAAGGATTGACAAGCCCTAGTGAGATCTCTATTTGAGATATGAGTTTGCTATATTGACAAATCTGAAATATTATGTGCTTGTGAATCGGAATCGTACGAAATCCGTTTTGGTCCTGTGAACTTGAGAAAGTTTTACGCAAGTTATTTAAATAGATCTTTGCCCTAGTATTGAACGTTAAAATTTAGTTTTGGACGTTACGCTAGAAATTCTTGCGTAGGGATTTTCTAAACTTTGCCAACTTGATATTTCTTCCTTTAGCTTAAACTAGCCTTAGTATTTTAGAAAACGATCTCACTAGTTTTCAAACCCTAAGTTTTATTATATTTCCTTTTCTTTTCTTAAAATTTGTTCCAGGCTAGTCGTACTAGAGGGAAACTGGCTCGGCAAGATAACGTATTCTAGTAAAATAGTTCTAGATACATCTTTAAAAAGAAAAGTATTCTATTTTAAAAGGAAATTCCCCGAAGCATTTTAGCACTTTTACTAGTTTTAATCTTAAGTAAATTGTTGAATTACTTTTGAAACGATAAACTAGTTATATACTAGATAACCCTTTATAGTTATAAACCTAGAACTTGAATAGAAAACTTATAGTTTTTAAAACTTGGTTTTCTAGGATTTAGCGAGGACGCGGATTTCGATTCCCAGCGTGAGTTGTGACTTCACTCTTGGTGAGTGTTCCTTGTTTGTTATATTTCCTTGACTTATTGGCTTGATCTTATTGCTTGATAACGTGTTAAGTGCTTTCAATGATTGTCAAAACGAGTTTTGAGGCGAGTGTGTACTTTATCGCACTTAGCCTAAATGATTGTGAAATTTTAATGATTGAACGATTGACATGTTACTTGCGCATGAATGTAAGCCTTTTTGGGCTGAACTGGCCATTGCCCTTGTTACCGGTCGTCTCGAACCAGAAGCGGACTCGGTCGGGCGATTAGGGACCTGGGTGAACGTTTCGGTATACTCGAGTATTACCTTGTAGGTTGGTGGAGCCTGGTCAAAAGCCAGGGACGGGGTGAATGAGAGGAATGAACGAATGAATGAACGAAGGATTTTACTTATACAAAATGCATTTGCAAATGACAGGAGGAATAAGGGGAAAATGTCAGGAGAATGAAGGGCCAAACATATGGCTCCTTGTGAGCCGTATCCTTTTCATGAATGTGTTTATTGCTTTATTTGTGCTTGTATCTTGAATTATTAGTTATATGTAATGAATGCATTGATTTTCTTGTTGCTTATGTGTTCGGAAGCTCACTGAGCTTTTAACTCATCCCTTTAGTTTTGTTTTCCTTAACAGGGGAAGGCACGCAAGGATGAGAGCTTGGCATAGACTAGTTTGGTCTAACTCTTTATTTTTGTAATGGTTCTCACCCTAGTGCTTGGCATGGGCTGGTTGTATGAAGAATTGAGAACCTTTATATATTCGATGATTGTACTCCCTTTTGAGATAGTGATATATATATAAGTTTCACTTAAGTTTTGGATTGTTGTATGTTATTCCTTTGGTTATATTCCGGACTTGATTAAGGATTGACTGAGTCACGACGAGAGTTGGGCAGACGGTCCGCCGAACCCTCTGGTTCGCCTTAGGGAGAAGTGGGGCCGCCACATAGACCAGGTAATTTATACTTTTCTAGCATTTAAATCTTTCTAATATATATCTAATTTATAAATATTTTGTTTATATTTAAATTTTGAATATGACAGAGAATTGGTGGAAACTCTTTGGTTGTGATGCTCCCAACCTACAAAAACTTACAATTCGGGTTTTGAGTCAAACAGCTTCTTCTTCAGGATGTGAGTGTAATTGGAGTGTTTTTGAACGTATTCATACTAAGAAAAGGAATAGGTTGGAGCATCAAAGGCTCAATGATCTTGTATATGTGCATTACAATTTGCGTTTGCAGTATAGGTATATGTAAATTGTTTATTTTTATAAATGACATTTCATTCTTTTTAAGAAAATATTTTAGTACTAACTAAGTGTATATGTTGTGTATATATATATATATATGTTGTAGACATAATCGGCAAAAGAGATTGTGAGAACCCGTAAAACCCTAATTATTTTTCCTAGGGTTTATTTCCCCTTAATTGCATGTTTTCTGCATTTTCTGGCTTAGAAATATTTTCTTAGTGGATTTTATGAGCAATTATAGTTTTAAGATGATTTTTCTAGCATTGGTGAATTTTTAGAAAATTAAGAATATATATTGGATGTGGGACCCACTAGTACGAAAAGTTCGGAAAAATTCGGCCAATAAGGTTAAGTTTCGGATACTGTGTAAGATTTATCGGGTGTTAAGAGATAAGTAGTGTGTGTGAAATGATTGATGTGAGAGAGGAAAGAAAGATAAGAATACATTTATGAAGGTGACAAGTGTCACCTTCTTATTGGATACCTTTTAAGAATTACTATTCACAATTTTGACTTTTTTGACCAAAGGTTAAATATCCAAAAATTGCACAAAATTCACCATTTTTCTCTCCTTGTTGGCCGGCCACCTTGAGCAAGAAAGGAAGGAGATTTCTTCAATTTTCAAGCTTCTACTTGGTGCAAATCAACCAAAAACATTTGCTTCCATCCATTTCACTCCATAAAATCCTATCTTCTAGTGTTAGTGACTGTAGTAGTGAAGCTTGTTTGAAGGTTTAAGGTGTCCAACATCCTCCTCTCTCTTGGTTCTTGGTAAGTGAAGCTTGAAACACCCTACTACACCTAATGATGCTTCTTTGGGGTTAATGGTGGCATGAGTGTTGAAATATATGATTTGTTTCTTGATTTGAGGTGATTTGGTGAAATTTTCCATTTTATGATGATTTTTCTGGTTTAATTGGATTATGATGGTGTGGTTGTTTGTGATGATTGGCAATGGACTCTAATGGCTCTAGTGGATGTGAAATGTGGATAAAAGCAATCAATTTTGGAGTTGGTGTGAAAATTGAAAAGCTAGGGTTCTTAAATCCCCAATTCTGTCCGGTTTTAGATCACTGGGTTAGAGGCCGAATTAGACTTTGCTCAAAACATGAAAGTTGTAGGTATTGATGTGATTGAGATGCCTGTAAAATTTCAGGGCATTTGGATTAGTGTAGAGTGAGTTGTGACGAAATTACTGTAGCTGTTCTGCTTTGGACAGAATGCGAAAACTGCGATAGTAATTGGCCATTTTGACTGGAATTGGTTTGGATTTTGGAGTTGGTGTCTTCTGATGAAATGTAGCTGGATGACTTAGCTAACTTATGCCTTTGGAATTTCAGCATTTGGACTTGTATGGACTAAGATATACCGATTACAGTTTTCTGTGTTTTGCAAACCTGTTTTGGTAATTCTGGTAGGGAATTTGGCATTTTCGACCTAGTTAAGCTAGGAACTGGATTGAGTGACCTTCTGCATTGTGGTAGCCCTGTTTCATAGCTTCGAAACGGTGGGTCTTACACCCCCATCCGATAACCGTAGAGAATTTGACGCCATTACCGCATAATAAGTGTAAAACAGTTTTCTATTTGGGGGCCAAGACTAAGGCCATTTTCTAATTTCTGGTTTGCTATTATGCTCATTTATGCATATGAAACCCTATTGGGGTTGTGTTTAGCGTTGCTACATGACTCGTTATCGAGTCTCATTGCATTTGTTGCGTGATTCTAGGGCGTGACGGTAGCTCACGACGTCTTGGTGACCACGGTGTATGAAACACCACTTTCTTACTTGGTGAGTATACTACTCACTAAATGGTTACTATGTGGCTTTGCTAAATGTTTATGTGATGCCTTGAAGACTTACTTGCATATTGGAATTGATTAAGCTGAGGGTGTACTTGACCGCCCTCACCTCTTTTGATATTGTCACTGAATGGCTACCGTTTTATTGCATTACTGAACTTGATATATTGGTTGGTGAATTCCATTTCATGGAAACTGAATTGATGTCGTTTGGACGATGTCCAACGGCCTTACTGCATTACTGAGCTGTAAGTCCCACAGACAACCAAGAGGGGGGGTGAATTGGTTTGATTAAAATCTTAACCAAGTTTATGCACTTTTTCTTTAATGAAAATTTACCTTCCTTTTTAGTAATGATCAACCAAGTAGATTAGAAGACAATAGCAATATTAATCAGAGAAGCAAGTATAGATAAGCAATGAAGATTTTATTAAACAGAAATGTAAAATAGAGAAACAAACCAAGTGTCTACCAAGCTTTACCCAAACTTGAAGACCAAACACTAGGAAGAGCAACTTCTCTTTGATGAACGAAGATCAACTAGATGTACAATGGAGGGAGCACTTCCTCCTTGCCCTAAGCCTCACTTAGTCAAGCTAGGAAGTTTTACAATCACTCAGAAAACCCTCAACAAAGCTACACTAAAGATCCTTTCAACCACAAAAGAAATGCTCAACAGAAATTCACACCACTTTAAAACAAATCTGCTTTGGAGACTATTTTCTAGCTAAAATATCTCACTAGATCTTGTAAACAAAGTGTGCAAAAGTCCCTACTTCGTTCAGACCAGTTTGATTTTAAAGGGATCCAGAAATGGGCTTCATCAATGCTTCCAACGGATAGAAGGCAGCTGAAGAGTCAACTAGCCGTTGGGGCTGTTGGACGTCCGACGATCGAATCATCGTCCGAACCAATCGTCCGATGATAGCCAAGTTGAGGTTCGGACGTCCGATAAGTTCTTTGTCGTCCGACAGCACAGCGTCCGACCTTGGGCCGAGAGCTAGCAAGTTATCTTGGAATTTTTCGGACGTCCGATGCGGTTGATTAGCGTCCGATGGCAAGCGTCCGATCCTTCCGGACGTCCGATGCTTCCATGTGAGCGTCCGATGGTGCTTCCTTCCTGATGTTCTTTATCTTTTCGGACGTCCGACAGTTTCCTTTCGGCCGTCCGACCTGATTGTCCTGTTTTTGCTTCTCATTTTGGTTGTTTTACATTTCATGACATATTTGAACCTGATTCTTGGATAGACAAAAAACACTTGTATTTGAAGAAGGTTAGACAAATATTTCAAAGTACCAAGAATGACAAACTAGACATACTTAAAAGATAATATCTTTGATCGAAAACAAAACAATGACTAAATTCATTCATATTATTCCAATCTTGTTTGCCACATCCAAAGCAACGTAGTCAGGAGATAAACGAACATATGCTTTCTTTGTTCCAACAGACCTGATCAAAGTGTTCACTTTCTTGGTCTGTATAAACAAACTTTTGTGATCATCAAAACCAAGAATAACATTCTCCCCCTTTTTGATGATGACAAAACAAAAGTTTGAAATGAATTTTGATTGATTGCTGATTGCAATAAAAGCTCCCCCTTTCTAAATAGACTAGAACTCCCCCTTTCTTAGTGAATCATAAAAAATTTGAAAACCTCCCCCTCACTAGGCTGCCCAACCGAGTTCCAAAACATGACAATTAAGCAACTCACAACCAACATATTACCAATTCAATCCATCATCAAAATCCAAATTTAATTAAACCATCAATCAATTCATCATATCCAACATTATCAATCATCAATCAGATCTCTCCCCCTTTTTGTCATCACAAAAGAGCAAACCAAAAACATCCATCTTATACACAAATACATCTTATCCAAAATGTAAACCAAAAACAATTCATTCCATTCACATAAACAGAATAAACAAACATCACCAGTACTTAAACATCAACAATAACTTCCATCAAGATACTTAGAAACATCACAGAACTTAAACATAAACAAGAATATCCATTATATTACACCACAGTACTTAGATCATCCATCAAAACACACCAAAAGAAACTTAGAATATCCATAACATAACATATTCTAAAAGAGACAAACAAAATGCAAATGTCCTAAATGATGATCTACGTGGATCCAGGTGTCCTCCGAGAAAGCTGATATTGGTCGAGATCCTCCTCTTCAGTGTCTTCATCATCTTCAGCAGCTTCTACAATTGGTGCCTTGCCTTTGTCTGATGTGGAAGGGCCATGAGGAGTCACAGGAGTTGCTGGATTCGGATCTGGAACTGATGAACCTGGATCAGTGGTTCGAGGTTCTTTGTCATGTGAGACTTCCTCAACCACAGGTGGAGGAAAAAGAAGATTCTTTTTGTCAAGAAAGGCAGTTTGTTGCTCAGAAGACATGGTGAGGATTAGGCCATGTTCTAGAAGAAGAACATGCTGTTTGAGTTCATGAAGAAGCTCAATTACTTCATTACTGGAAGAGAAAGATGGTCTAGTGGCAGATTTCCTAGGGTGAATGGGAGTGAGTAAAATGGGTGAAGGATCATGTACAGTCTTGGACCTTTGTTCACTAGATGATGCCCCCTTATATGCCCACAGATTATCTTTAAAAACAAGATTTTTTCTTTCAAAATATGCTCTGGTAAAGGCATAAGAAGATGCTTCTTTTGGACACACACCTAGAATTGGAACTTTGTAAAAGTCAAAAATCTTTTGAAGAAACTTTCCATAGGAAAGTTTTCTTCGAGAGTCAGTAGCATAGCGAAGTAAAAACTTGCACATGACAAAACCAAAATCAATCCGAATTTTTTCTCGAAAACAATAAAAGAGATACAACTCCATTTTGTTTGCATCAGTTCTGTGCCCATCAGTGGGCACAAGCAGGTTTGAAATGATAGAAAAAGCAATTAAATTCACAGGAGCCAGATCATTCAATTTAGCATCAGCAGGTGAGGAAAAACTTCTTTTGAAATAGGTTAACATTTTTGTCCCATCAAAATGATTTGCAGCAGTAGGAAGCTCTTCATAAGAAAAGAAATTAGCAACCTTATCTTTGCATGAACGTTCAATGGTAGTCTTTAGAATGGAATTTACAGTATCAGAATCAAAGATTAGGTCTACCCCATTTACCCTAGACATGATCTCAGTTTGGTCAGTTCCTTTCCTAAGGTTGGCAAAAAAATTGATGCAGCATATCAGGGTAGTAGACATTTGGCATGGAAATGAGATGTGACCATTTCTGGAAAGCAAATAGATTCAGAATGGATTCTAAACCTATGGAGTGAAATTCAGAGGGGTTTACGGTTCTTTGAGGGATGACACCCTTCTGTGATATCCAGCCGTATTTGTCTTTTGCAGCATCATCAAAGAATGGAGGGAGAGGGACTGATTTTGGAGGCGGTTGAGAGGAGGTCCCCTGTCCAGATTCAGGCTGAGATGTGGGTTGTGGAGTAGGCCGTGACATTTGACCCTTGATAGCTCCCCTTTTGAAGCGTTTGGATGTCCGTTTGACAGTAGGAAGATCCTCATCCTCATCCCTGAGGGGATGCTTGCGTCCGGCAGTAACTTTTCCTCCCCTTAGATTCACCATTGTTCTAAATGTGTGGAATGGAGGATGCAAATGATGCACACAGCAGTAGGGAAGTGAATCGCACAGAAATTTTGGGACAAAAACACCTTGAACGAGATTTGACAGAGCGGTTATGCAAGAGTAGGGTTGTGAGGAAAATTTGGGGATTTGCGAAATGTTACTCAGTTTGGTGAAATGATCAGGAGAAATGAAACGCAAACGATGGGGAAATGTTTTGGTTGAGTCAATTTGGGAATGGTAGCTACAGAATGGTACGAATTTGAGAGTGAGGGAAGAGAGAGTTTTCGTCCGAGAGGAAATAGGATATGAAGAGACTGAAGCAAATAAGGAAGAAAGTTGATTTTAAAAAAATGAGCCGTTGCACTGTCGGACGGCCGACCGAAGTTGTGCGTCCGACAGCTGCGTCCGAAAAGGCGCAATCTGGAAAATGACTGAAGAACATCATCGGACGTCCGTTCATCTTCTTTCGGACGTCCGAAGACCCAAAGAAAATTAAGATGATTTTTCGATTATTCCTAATTTTGATCTTAGATGAATGAACTGTTCTAATGGCAAAGCTTTCGTAAAAATATCAGCAAATTGATCTTTAGAACAAACATAATTTACACAAATTTCACCTTTTTGAACAAGATCACGAATAAAGTGATGCTTTATATCTATGTGCTTTGTCCTAGAATGATGAATAGGATTTTTGGTCAAATTGATAGCACTAGTATTATCACAGAATACAGGCATGCAGTCATACAACAATCCAAAATCATTCAAAGTGTGCTTCATCCATAGAAGTTGAGCACAACATGCACTAGCGGCAATATATTCCGCCTCGGTGGTAGACAAAGAGATTGCACATTGTTTCTTGCTAAACCAAGAGACTAAACAATTTCCAAGAAAATGACAAGTTCCACTCGTACTCTTTCTATCCACATGACAACCTCCAAAATCAGCATCCGAATAACCATATAGAGCAAACTCATTAGATCTAGCATACCAAAGACCATAGTCTAATGTACCTTTCAAATACCTAAAAATTCTTTTTACAGCATTCAAATGTGATTCTTTTGGACAAGATTGAAATCTAGCACACAAGCAAACAGCAAACATAATATCAGGTCTACTTGCGGTTAAATAAAGTAGGCTTCCGATCATACCTCTATAATGCTTTTCATCCACATGATTACCTTCTTCATCTTTGTCAAGCTTTGTAGAAGTGCACATTGGAGTTCCAACTTGTTTTGAGTCCTCCATGCCAAACCTTTTCAGCAATTCCTTGGTATATTTTGCTTGATTTATAAAAATTCCCTCAAGAGCTTGATGTATTTGAAGTCCAAGGAAGAAATTTAATTCTCCCATCATACTCATTTCAAATTCATTTTGCATAGTGGTGGAAAACTCCTTACATAGATACTCATTAGTAGCACCGAAAATAATATCATCAACATATATTTGCACAATAAGAAGGTCTTTCAACACATGTTTAGTAAAAAGTGTGGTGTCCACAACACCCCTTTTGAAACCTTTTTCAATCAAGAACCCACTTAATCTTTCATACCAAGCTCTTGGAGCCTGTTTTAAACCATATAAAGCTTTAGAAAGTTTAAACACATGACTTGGAAATTTTGTATTTTCAAAACCGGGGGGTTGATCCACATACACTTCTTGATCAATAAAACCATTTAAAAAGGCACTTTTAACATCCATTTGAAACAATTTGAAACCTTTGAAGCAAGCAAAAGCAAGAAGCATTCTAATAGATTCTAATCTTGCTACGGGAGCAAATGTTTCATCAAAATCAATTCCTTCTTCTTGTTCATATCCTTTAGCAACTAATCTGGCTTTATTTCTTACAACAACACCTTTATCATCCAACTTATTTCTAAAAATCCACTTTGTGCCAATGATAGGCTGATTTTGAGGTCTATCAACAAGTGTCCAAACTTCATTTCTCTCAAATTGATTAAGTTCCTCTTGCATAGCCAAAATCCAGTTTTCATCCTTTAAAGCATCATTGATATTTTTAGGTTCAAAAAGAGAAACTAAAGCAAAATTATCAATCAATTTTCTAGATGAGGAACGAGTGTTTACCTTCTCGGATGGATCACCAATTATAAGTTCTTTTGGATAATTTTGGCTGAATTTCCAAGCCTTGGGAAGATCTTTGAGTGGATCATCATTTTTGTCTTCATCTTCCACTTCTTGATCATTATGATCTTCATTTTCCATTTCAGTTGCTGCTGGTTTAGAACTTCCTTCATTCCCAATTGATAGCTTTTCCATTCCTTCTCGAACACCTACATCATCATCCTCACACAAACTTTTGGAATTATCATCATTGGCTTCATCAAATGTTATATGTATAGCTTCTTCAATCACAAGAGTCCTTCTATTAAAAACTCTATATCCTCTTTTATTTTCACAATATCCCAAAAATATTCCTTCATCAGATTTTTTATCAAACTTGCCAAGATGTTCCTTTAGATTCAAAATAAAGCATTTACAACCAAATACTTTGAAATAACCAACCGTAGGTTTCTTATCAAAAATCAGTTCATAAGGAGTTTTCTTCAAAATAGGTCTCAAGAGAATTCTATTCATCACATAACATGCAGTGTTTACCGCTTCAGCCCAAAGGTATTTAGGCAATCTACATTCATTCAACATAGTTCTAGCAGCCTCTTGGAGAGTCCTGTTTTTCCTTTCTACAACACCATTTTGCTGTGGAGTCCTTGCAATAGAAAACTCATGAGTTATACCATTATAATCACAAAATTCTGGAAAACCACAAAACTTGAATTCGGTTCCATTATCACTTCTAATTCTAACAATTTTTAAACCAAGCAGATTTTGCACTTTAGCAAACAATGAAGTAAAATTCTTGAAGGCATCATCTTTATGAGCAAGAAATATCACCCAAGTGTATCTAGAATAATCATCCACAATCACAAAACAGTATTTCTTACCACCCAAGCTAGAGATTTGAGTAGGGCCAAATAAGTCAAGATGCAAGAGTTCTAAGGGTTTTGAAGTAGATACACACTTTTTTGTTTTAAAAGAAACTTTTGTTTGCTTACCAAATTGACATGCATCACATATTTTATCCTTTTCAAAACTGATTTTTGGCAAGCCTCTAACTAGTTCCTTTTTCGAAATTTCCTTTAGTAAGTCCATGTTAAAATGACAAAGTCTTCTATGCCACAACCAAGGATCTTCATTTGAAGCTTTAAGACATTTTAAGCTAGAAGAATCAACTTTATCAAGAATCACAATATATATGTCATTAAACCTCTTTCCTTTGAACACAACATTATATTTGGAATCAAGTACAATGCATTCAAGCTTTTTAAACAACACATACAAGTCTTTATCACACAATTGACTAACACTAAGCAAGTTATAACCTAAGTTATCAACCAAGAGCACATTATGAACAAAAGTTTCACCATCCTTACCAACATCACCTATTCCAATTGTCTTAGCTTTCACATCATCACCAAATGTTACCTTTCCACTTGATTTTGATTTCAGCTTTATGAACAAGGAAGGATCACCGGTCATGTGCCTTGAGCAACCGCTATCAATGAACCATTTGGACTTGTTTGAGCATTTTTCCTGAAAAGAAAGGGTGTTTGGTACCCTTTTTAATTTTTGGGTCCATAATAGTTAGCATTGTATCTAACTAACCACATGCACTTCATCCCTTTGTTCAGATTTCTTTTCACATAGCAATTACCTTTCAAATGCCCTCTTTGACAACAAAAACCACACATAATGGAAGAGTCCTTAACATGTACTGGTTTGATATATCTCAATCCACCTCTTCTATATGTTGTGAACCCATGTGCAATTTTGTTGTGTGCAAATGTTCTTTGAAAAGTAGTAGGATGGGTAAATAACATGTTCCTTTTGCTAAACTCCTGCTTTCTTGCTTTCAGAGTCTCATCCAAGTTGTCCATTCTTTTTTTCAAATCACCCTGTCTTTCCTTCAGCATTTCACAAATATTTGTCTTTCTATCAAGCTCATCTTGAACATTACATCCGGCTCTTACAAGACTTTCATTGTCGGTCTTTAGTTGTTTATTTTGTTGAAAAAGACTTGCATTTTCTTGAATGAGAAAAGCCATTTTCTGTTTTAACTGCTTGTTTTTATCATAAGATTCCTTCAAGGCATTATGCAGCTTTTCAACAAAAGATTCAAGATCATCATCTTCATCATTATCACTTTCAGATTGAGAGTGTGTGGAAGTTACCTCATTATTTCCAATAGCCATGAAGGCCATTTGAGCAGATTCTTCTTCTTCTTCAATTTCTCCTTCGGAGTTGCATTCATTCCAAGTAATCTGAAAATTGTTGAATCTTGGCTTTCGATCAGCTTTTCCATCTTTCATCTTCTTCATGGGGCATTCGTTTGCATAATGTCCAATCTGTCCACATTCGAAGCATTTGTCCAACTGTTTCTTGTTGAAATCTTGTTTACCTTTATACTTTGTGATAGATGGCTGATTCTGGAATTGATTGCTAGGTCCTCCCCTTCTAAACTTTCTTTTATTCAAGATTCTCTTGAAGCCTCTGGTGATGAGAGCAAGATCATTATCATCACCATCTGAGTCTTCATCATCCAAGTGAGCTGTATCATCTTCACCTTGAGTAGTCTTTAGAGCAATGTTTCTCTTTGCTCTATCATCCTCTTCCTCCTGCACTTTAGATTTCAGTTTCAACTCATAAGAGGTTAATGAGTTAATGATAGATTCAATAGGCACAGAACTTAAATCCTTAGCCTCCTCTATTGCAGTCACTTTATTTTCCCATTCTTTGCCCAAAGCATTGAGAATTTTCCTGTTCTTCTCTCCCAAGGTGTACTCTTTGCCCAACGCCTCGAGATCTTTGATCAAGTCAGTGAACCTGCAATACATTTTGTCAATATCCTCAAGAGGTTCAATTTTAAATGATTCATATTTCGTGACCAAGATGGCTTTTTTCTGTTCTTTCACATTGTCACCACCCTCATGGATTTCTCTTAGTTTATCCCACATTTCTTTAGCCGATTTGCAGCCTTTTACTCTGATTGATTCATTTGAATCTAGGGCACTATAAATAACATTCATGGCCTTGGCATTCAATGTGAGGTTAGTTCTATCTTGAGCATTCATTTCAGCTCTCATTTTTGGCCGAAGCAACCCTGTTGAGCTCAACCCCGTTTGGTAGTCAATTGGATCGAGCCGGCGAGGGCTTGGTCGTGAAGATTGAATTGCCACGGGGACTGTACTAGGGAACCTTGTGGTAATGAGACCCTTGGTTCCGGTAAACTCGAGTATTACCAAAAAACTACTGAAATGAAGTGCGGGCCCGGTTGGGGTATGTTAGGTGGAAGGATTGGAAGTAAAGGGTGGTCTACGGTTTGGTATTTTTAACATTGACGGAGAGTCAATGAGGTTGGATCAAGATTGCAAGCGTGGAAATGGGCTCTTGAGAGCCGACTGTATCCTTTTACCGTTTTGCTTCCTTGCTTATTTGTGCACTTTAAATGAAAGTTCATTCTTATATGACTTTGATTGCTTATTGGGTGGTATACCACTGGGCTTTAGCTCATTCCGTGTTATTTGTTTTCCTTATAGGGTGATAATTACTTTTGAGAATGGATTGGTTAGTCAATTGCCGAATTGAGCATGTAAATGTCTTTTGTATTGCTCTTGAAGTGAAACCCTAATGTATAACGGGTTCATTTCCTGTTGATAGGCAAATCGAATGTGTACTTCCTTAGTGAATGATTTTGGTAGGCCGTTTTGGCTTGTAAATGTTGAATTGATGTATATATATATGTTTGGTAAATGTTTGGATGGATTTCGGATCAATGCGATTTTCAAACGAAAAGGGAAAAAATTTGGCGTGGATGAACAGTGTCGAATCCGGCCAGAAATCCGGCCAGAAACTGGCCGGATTGAAGGCCGGATTGCCTGAGGAAAATTGGAAATCCGGCCAGTTGCATTCGGCCTGGAATCCGGCCAGACAATCCGGCCGGAATGGCCGGATTGCCGGCCGGATTGCGAGGGAAAATTGAATTTCTTGGTTTTGCTCTCGGCCTTGTATCCGGCCGAGAATCCAGCCGGAAATCCGGCCAGATTCCGGCCGGATTCTGACGTGTCTTCTACTGTTCACTTCGGCTTCAACTTTCGTTTTTTTTATTTCGTGTTTTGACTTGTTTGCGCGCATTGTTATGTTCCGGAACGTAATAGACCGACGTAAACTGTACTGTTAGTCCTGGCGAGAGCTGGGCAGGCAGTCCGCTAACCCCTTTGGTTCGCCTTAGGGGAAGGTGGGGCTGTCACAGGTGGTATCAGAGCCTAGGTTTGAATTAGCCTGGGTGTAATAGAAGTGCTCGGCTTGAGGGTTTTATTGATTATGGGTTTTAAGGTTATTCATGTTATTTCTTCCTTCGCTATAGGATGGATGCCAGTGGTGACCCGAGTGACCGTCCGGCAGGAGATCGTCCTCGTAGCACGCTGCCGCCAATTAAGTATCAAATTAAGCAGAAAGGGGCCGTGGTCCGTTGGAGCCCGGCCAGCCGCGTTCGACAGTGTGAGTGTCGTAGCAATTATGCCTACCCAAATGCACTAGTTTTGTCGGTGGCAAAGGAACGCGAGGAGTTTGCTAAGGATAATACTAAGCTTGAAGCTGCGGTTGCTACATTGGAGGCTGAGGTGGCTCAGGCGAAGGCAACCAATGAAAAGCAAGCCGCACGTATCATGGAGCTAGAATATGACGTGCAAGAGGTCGAGGAAAGAGTTGATGACCTGTGTGATCAGTTGAGGGATGCACGCGAGCGTGAGGTTAAGCGAGCTCGCAAAGTGAGGGGTCGTGCTGAGGCGATCCTTAACCTATGCGACGATGGATTCGAGGAGTCTAGCGATGAGGACTCGTTTGCTGGGGCCGGGGCTGGGGAGGAGTCTACCCCATCGCCTGGGTCTCAGACCCCGGCAACCGACTAAGCTATGATATCTAGGTACCTTTTGGCTAGTGGTGGTTTTGAATGTACATAGGGATAGGGATAGAGTCTTAGCTAACCGTTTTGGATGTAGAGTTAGTTACGTGTAAATCTCTTTTGATAGGCCTATCCTCGGGAGGATCGTGTATGTACGTACGTGCTTTGGCCGTACTTGACTGACTGATTGTAAATATATGTTTGGCTTGTATATATGTGTGCTTGTGATCTTGTTTGAAATGCATCAATACGTGTTATGTGAAAAGTTATGTGTTACTTACATGTTTTGTTACTGCTTTGGTTTAGTACTTTTGCCTAGACCGAGTGAACTTATGGAAGGAACACGAAGTGGTCGGGGACGCGGGCGCGGTAGGCAACCCACACCGGTTAGGGAAACGGGGGAAGCCTCTACTGGACCAAATCCTGAACCCCAGATAGACCCCAACGTTCAAATAGCTGCTGCTATGCAGCAAATGACCAACCTACTCGCACAAGTAGTGCAACAACAGGGCCAAAACCCAAACCCTAACCCCGGAAATCCTGGTAACCACGTTGAGAAGGAGGATAGAGCTCTCGAACGTTTTCAAAAGTTTTTCCCGCCAAAGTTTATTGGGGGACCCGACCCTGATGTGGCTGAAAAATGGCTTGAGAAAATGGTTGATATATTCGCGGCCCTACACTACCCGGACGACCGGCAGGTCACTTTTGCCGTGTTTCAACTGGAGGGGGCTGCCCGTTCCTGGTGGAACGTAATTAGGCAGAAATGGGAGCGGGAACAGACACCGAGGACATGGGTGAACTTTATACGAGAGTTTAATGCTAAGTTTTTCCCTCCTCTAGTCCAGGAGAGGAAGGAGGATGAGTTTATCCGGCTCCGGCAAGGGGCTCAGACTGTGGCGGAGTACGAGAGTCAGTTTACCCGCCTGTCCAAATTCGCGCCTGAATTAATCATGACCGAGCAACGACGCGTGAGGCGCTTTATTCAGGGCTTGAACGTTGAGATCCAGAAAGACCTCGCGGCGGCTCAAATCACCACGTTTAGCGAGGCAATGGAAAAAGCCCAACGGGTTGAGAGTGCACGGCTGCAGGTCCGAAACCTCCAGGCTAAAAAGCGTGGTTTTCCTGGGAGTACGTCTGGACAAGGTGAGAAGAGCACTCCTTCCAAGTTTGGACGAGGAACTGGGGGTGGTCGTCATTCTGGGTCAGGCAGAGGGACTCCGTTCAGGGGTGGTCAAGCTGGGCGAGGACCGAGGGGAAACGTTCAGAGTGGCTCGGCTTCTGCACCTCGCGGTCCCTGTGAGCACTGTGGGAAGACAAATCACACCGAGGATAATTGCTGGAGGAAACTGGGTAAATGCCTGCGGTGTGAAAGTGCGGACCATCAACTGGCTACATGTCCGGTCCTGAAACAAGACGGAAAGGGGGGCCAACTACCGTCGAGGACCAATACTGGATCGGCCAAGGGAGACGGATCCAAACCAAAAGTTCCGGCTAGGGTATATTCCTTAGAGCCCCACCAGATCCCAGAGTCTTCCGAGGTCGTAGAAGGTACGATCCCTATCTTCCACCGCTTTGCCAAAGTTTTAATTGATCCTGATGCCACTCATTCGTTTGTTAACCCTGATTTCATGTGTGGCATCGATATAAAACCTGCTAGTTTACCATATGACTTAGAGGTTAGTACACCTACGGGGAATCAACGTTTGGTGACTAGTATGGTTTATAGGGATTGCGATGTATGGGTAGGTGAAAGGAGATTTCTAGGAGACCTGATTAGCTTGTCCATTAAGGGGTACGACGTGATTTTGGGTATGGACTGGTTAGCCAAATATAACGCCCAACTGGACTGTAAAACGAAAATAGTTGAATTTCGCATTCCTGGCGAGGCAACCTTAAGGTTAGATATAAGGGGTAGGTTAGCCTCATCTGCTCTCATTTCGGGCATTCGAGCTAGGAAACTGATAAGTAGAGGGGCGCAAGGATATTTGGCCTTTCTAATTAATACCCCTACGGATAAGTTAAAAGTGGAAGACGTGGCCGTAGTGAGGGAATTTCCGGATGTGTTTCCTGATGAGTTAGTGGCTTTACCTCCGGAAAGAGAGATAGAATTTCGAATAGATCTTTTACCTGGAACTGCACCTATCTCGAAAACCCCTTACCGAATGGCGCCTGCAGAACTTAAAGAGCTTAAGTTGCAATTGCAAGACCTTTTGGAGCGGGGATTCATTCACGAGAGTGAGTCTCCTTGGGGAGCTCCGGTCCTATTTGTGAAGAAAAAGGATGGAACGTTGAGGATGTGCATTGATTACCGGGGGTTGAACAACGTGACCATCAAGAATAAGTATCCACTGTCCCACATCGATGAGTTGTTTGACCAGCTGCAGGGAGCAGTGGTCTTCTCGAAGTTGGACCTCCGACAGGGATACTATCAGTTATTGATAAAGAAGGAGGACATTCCGAAAACTGCTTTCAACTCGAGATACGGGCATTACGAGTTCGCCGTTATGCCCTTTGGACTGACCAATGCTCCCGCCGCCTTCATGGACCTAATGCATAGGGTTTTTAAACCCTATCTAGACCGATTTGTCATGGTGTTCATTGACGACATTTTGGTTTACTCTAAGTCACGCGGGGAGCATGAGGAGCATTTGAGAGTGGTATTACAGACGTTACGGGAACATCAACTGTATGCTAAGTTTAGTAAATGCGAGTTCTGGTTGGAGAAAGTGGCATTTCTAGGGCACGTGATCTCTCATGAAGGTATTTCGGTGGACCTGGCGAAGGTTGAGGCCGTGACAAATTGGAAGAGGCCAGAAACCCCCACGGAAATTCGTAGCTTTCTAGGGCTAGTTGGGTACTACCGAAGGTTCATTAAGGATTTTTCCAAACTGGCAGGACCTCTAACTGACTTGACAAAGAAACATGGCCAGTTTATCTGGAACGGCCGATGCGAAACGAATTTTCAGGAATTAAAGAAAAGATTGACCATGGCTCCGGTATTGGTCTTGCCAAATGGAGTGGACGGGTTTGCAGTATATGCAGACGCGTCGCGAGAAGGATTGGGATGCGTTTTGATGCAGAACCGGAATGTGATTGCTTTTGCCTCTAGGAAATTGAAGCTTCACGAGCAGAACTACCCGACTCACGATCTAGAATTAGCTGCAGTTGTGTTGGCACTGAAAAAATGGAGGCACTACCTATATGGGGTGACCTTTGAAGTGTTTTCGGATCACAAGAGTCTTAGATATCTTTTCTCCCAGAAAGAATTAAATATGAGACAACGGCGATGGATGGAATTTCTGGAAGATTACGACTGTACGATCAATTACCATCCAGGAAAGGCAAATGTGGTAGCAGATGCCTTGAGTCGTAAAGTGCAAGTGGCAGGGCTAATGATTAAGGAGTGGGATTTGTTAGAATCCGTGTGTGAGTGGAAACCCTGTCTTGGGAGTCATAAGGTGATATTTAACAATGTAAGGGTGACCTCCACTCTACTGGAACGTATAAAAGAGGCGCAAGGCGAGGATTTGATGGTACGGAAGTGGAGAGAGAAAGTGGAAAAGGGAGAAACAACGGACTTCAATTTGAGTCCTGAGGGTCTTTTGAAGTATCGGAACCGAATCGTAATACCGAAGGAAGAGTTGTTGAAAGAGGAAATTCTGGAGGAAGCTCATAGGTCTAAGTACACAATCCATCCGGGTAGCAGCAAGATGTATCAAGACCTGAAAGGAACTTATTGGTGGGACAATATGAAGAAGGAAATAGCGCAATATGTACAAAAGTGTCTCATTTGCCAGCAGGTGAAAGCGGAGCATCAAAAGCCATCGGGTCTGTTACAACCCTTGGAGATACCCGAGTGGAAATGGGAAAACATCACAATGGACTTCGTATCCGGTTTACCAAGGACGCAAAGAGGACACGATGCCGTTTGGGTGATCGTTGATCGCTTAACCAAGTCGGCCCATTTCTTGCCGGTGACCATGAAGTACTCAATGGATAAATTGGCTCGACTGTACATGGATGAGGTTGTAAGACTACACGGTGTTCCTGTGAGCATCGTTTCCGATCGGGATCCACGGTTTGTGTCATGATTTTGGCAGAAGTTTCAAGAAACCCTGCGGACGAAACTTAGTTTGAGCACTACCTATCACCCTCAAACGGATGGCCAATCGGAACGGACGATTCAGACTCTTGAGGACATGCTACGAACCTGTATTCTGGACTTTGGAGGCAACTGGGGTCAACACATGACCTTAGTAGAGTTCGCGTATAACAATAGCTTCCATTCATCGATTCAAATGGCTCCGTACGAAGCTCTCTACGGACGCAAGTGCCGCTCACCGATTTATTGGGACGAAGTTGGCGAAAAGAAAGTACTGGACCCGGCAACTATTCCATGGATGGAAGAGGCTCACGAGAAGGTCAAGTTGATACGGCAACGAATCCAAACAGCTCAAAGCCGACAAAAGAGCTACGCTGATAATCGAAGAAAAGACTTGGAGTTTGAAGTTGGAGATTATGTATTTCTCAAAATCACACCCTTACGAAGTCTTACAACGGGCAAAGGAAAGAAACTTCAACCGCGGTACGTCGGACCCTACAAGATCCTTCAGAGGGTTGGAGCGGTCACGTATCGATTGGAACTGCCATCCAGTCTATCTCGAATCCACGATGTATTCCACGTCTCGATGCTAAAGAAATACCATCCTGATCCATCCCATGTATTGCAACCGGAGGAGATCGAAGTGGATGAATCGCTGGCCTATGAAGAGAAACCAGTCGAAATACTCGATCGAAAAGTCAAAGAACTCAGAAATAAGCGGATTCCACTAGTGAAAGTACTATGGAGAAACCACGGAGTAGAGGAAGCTACCTGGGAGATGGAAGAGGAGATGCGAAGGAAATACCCAAACCTTTTCGGGAATTAAGGTGAGAAATTTCGAGGACGAAATTCTTTTAAGGGGGGGAGAGTGTGAGAACCCGTAAAACCCTAATTATTTTTCCTAGGGTTTATTTCCCCTTAATTGCATGTTTTCTGCATTTTCTAGCTTAGAAATATTTTCTTAGTGGATTTTATGAGCAATTATAGTTTTAAGATGATTTTTCTAGCATTGGTGAATTTTTAGAAAATTAAGAATATATATTGGATGTGGGACCCACTAGTGCGAAAAGTTCGGAAAAATTCGGCCAATAAGGTTAAGTTTCGGATACTGTGTAAGATTTATCGGGTGTTAAGAGATAAGTAGTGTGTGTGAAATGATTGATGTGAGAGAGGAAAGAAAGATAAGAATGCATTTATGAAGGTGACAAGTGTCACCTTCTTATTGGATACCTTTTAAGAATTACTATTCACAATTTTGACTTTTTTGACCAAAGGTTAAATATCCAAAAATTGCACAAAATTCACCATTTTTCTCTCCTTGTTGGCCGGCCACCTTGAGCAAGAAAGGAAGGAGATTTCTTCAATTTTCAAGCTTCTACTTGGTGCAAATCAACCAAAAACATTTGCTTCCATCCATTTCACTCCATAAAATCCTATCTTCTAGTGTTAGTGACTGTAGTAGTGAAGCTTGTTTGAAGGTTTAAGGTGTCCAACATCCTCCTCTCTCTTGGTTCTTGGTAAGTGAAGCTTGAAACACCCTACTACACCTAATGATGCTTATTTTGTGCTTAATGGTGGCATGAGTGTTGAAATATATGATTTGAGGTGATTTGGTGAAATTTTCCATTTTATGATGATTTTTCTGGTTTAATTGGATTATGATGGTGTGGTTGTTTGTGATGATTGGCAATGGACTCTAATGGCTCTAGTGGATGTGAAATGTGGATAAATGCAATCAATTTTGGAGTTGGTGTGAAAATTGAAAAGCTAGGGTTCTTAAATCTCCAATTCTGTCCGGTTTTAGATCACTGGGTTAGAGGCCGAATTAGACTTTGCTCAAAACATGAAAGTTGTAGGTATTGATGTGATTGAGATGCCTGTAAAATTTCAGGGCATTTGGATTAGTGTAGAGTGAGTTGTGACGAAATTACGGTAGCTGTTCTGCTTTGGACAGAATGCGAAAACTGCGATAGTAATTGGCCATTTTGACTGGAATTGGTTTGGATTTTGGAGTTGGTGTCTTCTGATGAAATGTAGCTGGATGACTTAGCTAACTTATGCCTTTGGAATTTCGGCATTTGGACTTGTATGGACTAAGATATACCGATTACAGTTTTCTGTGTTTTGCAAACCTGTTTTGGTAATTCTGGTAGGGAATTTGGCATTTTCGACCTAGTTAAGCTAGGAACTGGATTGAGTGACCTTCTGCATTGTGGTAGCCCTGTTTCATAGCTTCGAAACGGTGGGTCTTACACCCCCATCCGATAACCGTAGAGAATTTGACGCCATTACCGCATAATAAGTGTAAAACAGTTTTCTATTTGGGGGCCAAGACTAAGGCCATTTTCTAATTTCTGGTTTGCTATTATGCTCATTTATGCATATGAAACCCTATTGGGGTTGTGTTTAGCGTTGCTACATGACTCGTTATCGAGTCTCATTGCATTTGTTGCGTGATTCTAGGGCGTGACGGTAGCTCACGACGTCTTGGTGACCACGGTGTATGAAACACCACTTTCTTACTTGGTGAGTATACTACTCACTAAATGGTTACTATGTGGCTTTGCTAAATGTTTATGTGATGCCTTGAAGACTTACTTGCATATTGGAATTGATTAAGGTGAGGGTGTACTTGACCGCCCTCACCTCTTTTGATATTGTCACTGAATGGCTACCGTTTTATTGCATTACTGAATTTGATATATTGGTTGGTGAATTCCATTTCATGGAAACTGAATTGATGTCGTTTGGACGATGTCCAACGGCCTTACTGCATTACTGAGCTCAACCCCGTTTGGTAGTCAATTGGATCGAGCCGGCGAGGGCTTGGTCGTGAAGATTGAATTGCCACGGGGACTGTACTGGGGAACCTTGTGGTAATGAGACCCTTGGTTCCGGTAAACTCGAGTATTACCAAAAAACTACTGAAATGAAGTGCGGGCCCGGTTGGGGTATGTTAGGTGGAAGGATTGGAAGTAAAGGGTGGTCTACGGTTTGGTATTTTTAACATTGACGGAGAGTCAATGAGGTTGGATCAAGATTGCAAGCGTGGAAATGGGCTCTTGAGAGCCGACTGTATCCTTTTACCGTTTTGCTTCCTTGCTTATTTGTGCACTTTAAATGAAAGTTCATTCTTATATGACTTTGATTGCTTATTGGGTGGTATACCACTGGGCTTTAGCTCATTCCGTGTTATTTGTTTTCCTTACAGGGTGATAATTACTTTTGAGAATGGATTGGTTAGTCAATTGCCGAATTGAGCATGTAAATGTCTTTTGTATTGCTCTTGAAGTGAAACCCTAATGTATAACGGGTTCATTTCCTGTTGATAGGCAAATCGAATGTGTACTTCCTTAGTGAATGATTTTGGTAGGCCGTTTTGGCTTGTAAATGTTGAATTGATGTATATATATATGTTTGGTAAATGTTTGGATGGATTTCGGATCAATGCGATTTTCAAACGAAAAGGGAAAAAATTTGGCGTGGATGAACAGTGTCGAATCCGGCCAGAAATCCGGCCAGAAACTGGCCGGATTGAAGGCCGGATTGCCTGAGGAAAATTGGAAATCCGGCCAGTTGCATTCGGCCTGGAATCCGGCCAGACAATCCGGCCGGAATGCCGGCCGGATTGCGAGGGAAAATTGAATTTCTTGGTTTTGCTCTCGGCCTTGTATCCGGCCGAGAATCCAGCCGGAAATCCGGCCAGATTCCGGCCGGATTCTGACGTGTCTTCTACTGTTCACTTCGGCTTCAACTTTCGTTTTTTTTATTTCGTGTTTTGACTTGTTTGCGCGCATTGTTATGTTCCGGAACGTAATAGACCGACGTAAACTGTACTGTTAGTCCTGGCGAGAGCTGGGCAGGCAGTCCGCTAACCCCTTTGGTTCGCCTTAGGGGAAGGTGGGGCTGTCACAGGTGGTATCAGAGCCTAGGTTTGAATTAGCCTGGGTGTAATAGAAGTGCTCGGCTTGAGGGTTTTATTGATTATGGGTTTTAAGGTTATTCATGTTATTTCTTCCTTCGCTATAGGATGGATGCCAGTGGTGACCCGAGTGACCGTCCGGCAGGAGATCGTCCTCGTAGCACGCTGCCGCCAATTAAGTATCAAATTAAGCAGAAAGGGGCCGTGGTCCGTTGGAGCCCGGCCAGCCGCGTTCGACAGTGTGAGTGTCGTAGCAATTATGCCTACCCAAATGCACTAGTTTTGTCGGTGGCAAAGGAACGCGAGGAGTTTGCTAAGGATAATACTAAGCTTGAAGCTGCGGTTGCTACATTGGAGGCTGAGGTGGCTCAGGCGAAGGCAACCAATGAAAAGCAAGCCGCACGTATCATGGAGCTAGAATATGACGTGCAAGAGGTCGAGGAAAGAGTTGATGACCTGTGTGATCAGTTGAGGGATGCACGCGAGCGTGAGGTTAAGCGAGCTCGCAAAGTGAGGGGTCGTGCTGAGGCGATCCTTAACCTATGCGACGATGGATTCGAGGAGTCTAGCGATGAGGACTCGTTTGCTGGGGCCGGGGCTGGGGAGGAGTCTACCCCATCGCCTGGGTCTCAGACCCCGGCAACCGACTAAGCTATGATATCTAGGTACCTTTTGGCTAGTGGTGGTTTTGAATGTACATAGGGATAGGGATAGAGTCTTAGCTAACCGTTTTGGATGTAGAGTTAGTTACGTGTAAATCTCTTTTGATAGGCCTATCCTCGGGAGGATCGTGTATGTACGTACGTGCTTTGGCCGTACTTGACTGACTGATTGTAAATATATGTTTGGCTTGTATATATGTGTGCTTGTGATCTTGTTTGAAATGCATCAATACGTGTTATGTGAAAAGTTATGTGTTACTTACATGTTTTGTTACTGCTTTGGTTTAGTACTTTTGCCTAGACCGAGTGAACTTATGGAAGGAACACGAAGTGGTCGGGGACGCGGGCGCGGTAGGCAACCCACACCGGTTAGGGAAACGGGGGAAGCCTCTACTGGACCAAATCCTGAACCCCAGATAGACCCCAACGTTCAAATAGCTGCTGCTATGCAGCAAATGACCAACCTACTCGCACAAGTAGTGCAACAACAGGGCCAAAACCCAAACCCTAACCCCGGAAATCCTGGTAACCACGTTGAGAAGGAGGATAGAGCTCTCGAACGTTTTCAAAAGTTTTTCCCGCCAAAGTTTATTGGGGGACCCGACCCTGATGTGGCTGAAAAATGGCTTGAGAAAATGGTTGATATATTCGCGGCCCTACACTACCCGGACGACCGGCAGGTCACTTTTGCCGTGTTTCAACTGGAGGGGGCTGCCCGTTCCTGGTGGAACGTAATTAGGCAGAAATGGGAGCGGGAACAGACACCGAGGACATGGGTGAACTTTATACGAGAGTTTAATGCTAAGTTTTTCCCTCCTCTAGTCCAGGAGAGGAAGGAGGATGAGTTTATCCGGCTCCGGCAAGGGGCTCAGACTGTGGCGGAGTACGAGAGTCAGTTTACCCGCCTGTCCAAATTCGCGCCTGAATTAATCATGACCGAGCAACGACGCGTGAGGCGCTTTATTCAGGGCTTGAACGTTGAGATCCAGAAAGACCTCGCGGCGGCTCAAATCACCACGTTTAGCGAGGCAATGGAAAAAGCCCAACGGGTTGAGAGTGCACGGCTGCAGGTCCGAAACCTCCAGGCTAAAAAGCGTGGTTTTCCTGGGAGTACGTCTGGACAAGGTGAGAAGAGCACTCCTTCCAAGTTTGGACGAGGAACTGGGGGTGGTCGTCATTCTGGGTCAGGCAGAGGGACTCCGTTCAGGGGTGGTCAAGCTGGGCGAGGACCGAGGGGAAACGTTCAGAGTGGCTCGGCTTCTGCACCTCGCGGTCCCTGTGAGCACTGTGGGAAGACAAATCACACCGAGGATAATTGCTGGAGGAAACTGGGTAAATGCCTGCGGTGTGAAAGTGCGGACCATCAACTGGCTACATGTCCGGTCCTGAAACAAGACGGAAAGGGGGGCCAACTACCGTCGAGGACCAATACTGGATCGGCCAAGGGAGACGGATCCAAACCAAAAGTTCCGGCTAGGGTATATTCCTTAGAGCCCCACCAGATCCCAGAGTCTTCCGAGGTCGTAGAAGGTACGATCCCTATCTTCCACCGCTTTGCCAAAGTTTTAATTGATCCTGATGCCACTCATTCGTTTGTTAACCCTGATTTCATGTGTGGCATCGATATAAAACCTGCTAGTTTACCATATGACTTAGAGGTTAGTACACCTACGGGGAATCAACGTTTGGTGACTAGTATGGTTTATAGGGATTGCGATGTATGGGTAGGTGAAAGGAGATTTCTAGGAGACCTGATTAGCTTGTCCATTAAGGGGTACGACGTGATTTTGGGTATGGACTGGTTAGCCAAATATAACGCCCAACTGGACTGTAAAACGAAAATAGTTGAATTTCGCATTCCTGGCGAGGCAACCTTAAGGTTAGATATAAGGGGTAGGTTAGCCTCATCTGCTCTCATTTCGGGCATTCGAGCTAGGAAACTGATAAGTAGAGGGGCGCAAGGATATTTGGCCTTTCTAATTAATACCCCTACGGATAAGTTAAAAGTGGAAGACGTGGCCGTAGTGAGGGAATTTCCGGATGTGTTTCCTGATGAGTTAGTGGCTTTACCTCCGGAAAGAGAGATAGAATTTCGAATAGATCTTTTACCTGGAACTGCACCTATCTCGAAAACCCCTTACCGAATGGCGCCTGCAGAACTTAAAAAGCTTAAGTTGCAATTGCAAGACCTTTTGGAGCGGGGATTCATTCACGAGAGTGAGTCTCCTTGGGGAGCTCCGGTCCTATTTGTGAAGAAAAAGGATGGAACGTTGAGGATGTGCATTGATTACCGGGGGTTGAACAACGTGACCATCAAGAATAAGTATCCACTGTCCCACATCGATGAGTTGTTTGACCAGCTGCAGGGAGCAGTGGTCTTCTCGAAGTTGGACCTCCGACAGGGATACTATCAGTTATTGATAAAGAAGGAGGACATTCCGAAAACTGCTTTCAACTCGAGATACGGGCATTACGAGTTCGCCGTTATGCCCTTTGGACTGACCAATGCTCCCGCCGCCTTCATGGACCTAATGCATAGGGTTTTTAAACCCTATCTAGACCGATTTGTCATGGTGTTCATTGACGACATTTTGGTTTACTCTAAGTCACGCGGGGAGCATGAGGAGCATTTGAGAGTGGTATTACAGACGTTACGGGAACATCAACTGTATGCTAAGTTTAGTAAATGCGAGTTCTGGTTGGAGAAAGTGGCATTTCTAGGGCACGTGATCTCTCATGAAGGTATTTCGGTGGACCTGGCGAAGGTTGAGGCCGTGACAAATTGGAAGAGGCCAGAAACCCCCACGGAAATTCGTAGCTTTCTAGGGCTAGTTGGGTACTACCGAAGGTTCATTAAGGATTTTTCCAAACTGGCAGGACCTCTAACTGACTTGACAAAGAAACATGGCCAGTTTATCTGGAACGGCCGATGCGAAACGAATTTTCAGGAATTAAAGAAAAGATTGACCATGGCTCCGGTATTGGTCTTGCCAAATGGAGTGGACGGGTTTGCAGTATATGCAGACGCGTCGCGAGAAGGATTGGGATGCGTTTTGATGCAGAACCGGAATGTGATTGCTTTTGCCTCTAGGAAATTGAAGCTTCACGAGCAGAACTACCCGACTCACGATCTAGAATTAGCTGCAGTTGTGTTGGCACTGAAAAAATGGAGGCACTACCTATATGGGGTGACCTTTGAAGTGTTTTCGGATCACAAGAGTCTTAGATATCTTTTCTCCCAGAAAGAATTAAATATGAGACAACGGCGATGGATGGAATTTCTGGAAGATTACGACTGTACGATCAATTACCATCCAGGAAAGGCAAATGTGGTAGCAGATGCCTTGAGTCGTAAAGTGCAAGTGGCAGGGCTAATGATTAAGGAGTGGGATTTGTTAGAATCCGTGTGTGAGTGGAAACCCTGTCTTGGGAGTCATAAGGTGATATTTAACAATGTAAGGGTGACCTCCACTCTACTGGAACGTATAAAAGAGGCGCAAGGCGAGGATTTGATGGTACGGAAGTGGAGAGAGAAAGTGGAAAAGGGAGAAACAACGGACTTCAATTTGAGTCCTGAGGGTCTTTTGAAGTATCGGAACCGAATCGTAATACCGAAGGAAGAGTTGTTGAAAGAGGAAATTCTGGAGGAAGCTCATAGGTCTAAGTACACAATCCATCCGGGTAGCAGCAAGATGTATCAAGACCTGAAAGGAACTTATTGGTGGGACAATATGAAGAAGGAAATAGCGCAATATGTACAAAAGTGTCTCATTTGCCAGCAGGTGAAAGCGGAGCATCAAAAGCCATCGGGTCTGTTACAACCCTTGGAGATACCCGAGTGGAAATGGGAAAACATCACAATGGACTTCGTATCCGGTTTACCAAGGACGCAAAGAGGACACGATGCCGTTTGGGTGATCGTTGATCGCTTAACCAAGTCGGCCCATTTCTTGCCGGTGACCATGAAGTACTCAATGGATAAATTGGCTCGACTGTACATGGATGAGGTTGTAAGACTACACGGTGTTCCTGTGAGCATCGTTTCCGATCGGGATCCACGGTTTGTGTCATGATTTTGGCAGAAGTTTCAAGAAACCCTGCGGACGAAACTTAGTTTGAGCACTACCTATCACCCTCAAACGGATGGCCAATCGGAACGGACGATTCAGACTCTTGAGGACATGCTACGAACCTGTATTCTGGACTTTGGAGGCAACTGGGGTCAACACATGACCTTAGTAGAGTTCGCGTATAACAATAGCTTCCATTCATCGATTCAAATGGCTCCGTACGAAGCTCTCTACGGACGCAAGTGCCGCTCACCGATTTATTGGGACGAAGTTGGCGAAAAGAAAGTACTGGACCCGGCAACTATTCCATGGATGGAAGAGGCTCACGAGAAGGTCAAGTTGATACGGCAACGAATCCAAACAGCTCAAAGCCGACAAAAGAGCTACGCTGATAATCGAAGAAAAGACTTGGAGTTTGAAGTTGGAGATTATGTATTTCTCAAAATCACACCCTTACGAAGTCTTACAACGGGCAAAGGAAAGAAACTTCAACCGCGGTACGTCGGACCCTACAAGATCCTTCAGAGGGTTGGAGCGGTCACGTATCGATTGGAACTGCCATCCAGTCTATCTCGAATCCACGATGTATTCCACGTCTCGATGCTAAAGAAATACCATCCTGATCCATCCCATGTATTGCAACCGGAGGAGATCGAAGTGGATGAATCGCTGGCCTATGAAGAGAAACCAGTCGAAATACTCGATCGAAAAGTCAAAGAACTCAGAAATAAGCGGATTCCACTAGTGAAAGTACTATGGAGAAACCACGGAGTAGAGGAAGCTACCTGGGAGATGGAAGAGGAGATGCGAAGGAAATACCCAAACCTTTTCGGGAATTAAGGTGAGAAATTTCGAGGACGAAATTCTTTTAAGGGGGGGAGAGTGTGAGAACCCGTAAAACCCTAATTATTTTTCCTAGGGTTTATTTCCCCTTAATTGCATGTTTTCTGCATTTTCTAGCTTAGAAATATTTTCTTAGTGGATTTTATGAGCAATTATAGTTTTAAGATGATTTTTCTAGCATTGGTGAATTTTTAGAAAATTAAGAATATATATTGGATGTGGGACCCACTAGTGCGAAAAGTTCGGAAAAATTCGGCCAATAAGGTTAAGTTTCGGATACTGTGTAAGATTTATCGGGTGTTAAGAGATAAGTAGTGTGTGTGAAATGATTGATGTGAGAGAGGAAAGAAAGATAAGAATGCATTTATGAAGGTGACAAGTGTCACCTTCTTATTGGATACCTTTTAAGAATTACTATTCACAATTTTGACTTTTTTGACCAAAGGTTAAATATCCAAAAATTGCACAAAATTCACCATTTTTCTCTCCTTGTTGGCCGGCCACCTTGAGCAAGAAAGGAAGGAGATTTCTTCAATTTTCAAGCTTCTACTTGGTGCAAATCAACCAAAAACATTTGCTTCCATCCATTTCACTCCATAAAATCCTATCTTCTAGTGTTAGTGACTGTAGTAGTGAAGCTTGTTTGAAGGTTTAAGGTGTCCAACATCCTCCTCTCTCTTGGTTCTTGGTAAGTGAAGCTTGAAACACCCTACTACACCTAATGATGCTTATTTTGTGCTTAATGGTGGCATGAGTGTTGAAATATATGATTTGAGGTGATTTGGTGAAATTTTCCATTTTATGATGATTTTTCTGGTTTAATTGGATTATGATGGTGTGGTTGTTTGTGATGATTGGCAATGGACTCTAATGGCTCTAGTGGATGTGAAATGTGGATAAATGCAATCAATTTTGGAGTTGGTGTGAAAATTGAAAAGCTAGGGTTCTTAAATCTCCAATTCTGTCCGGTTTTAGATCACTGGGTTAGAGGCCGAATTAGACTTTGCTCAAAACATGAAAGTTGTAGGTATTGATGTGATTGAGATGCCTGTAAAATTTCAGGGCATTTGGATTAGTGTAGAGTGAGTTGTGACGAAATTACGGTAGCTGTTCTGCTTTGGACAGAATGCGAAAACTGCGATAGTAATTGGCCATTTTGACTGGAATTGGTTTGGATTTTGGAGTTGGTGTCTTCTGATGAAATGTAGCTGGATGACTTAGCTAACTTATGCCTTTGGAATTTCGGCATTTGGACTTGTATGGACTAAGATATACCGATTACAGTTTTCTGTGTTTTGCAAACCTGTTTTGGTAATTCTGGTAGGGAATTTGGCATTTTCGACCTAGTTAAGCTAGGAACTGGATTGAGTGACCTTCTGCATTGTGGTAGCCCTGTTTCATAGCTTCGAAACGGTGGGTCTTACACCCCCATCCGATAACCGTAGAGAATTTGACGCCATTACCGCATAATAAGTGTAAAACAGTTTTCTATTTGGGGGCCAAGACTAAGGCCATTTTCTAATTTCTGGTTTGCTATTATGCTCATTTATGCATATGAAACCCTATTGGGGTTGTGTTTAGCGTTGCTACATGACTCGTTATCGAGTCTCATTGCATTTGTTGCGTGATTCTAGGGCGTGACGGTAGCTCACGACGTCTTGGTGACCACGGTGTATGAAACACCACTTTCTTACTTGGTGAGTATACTACTCACTAAATGGTTACTATGTGGCTTTGCTAAATGTTTATGTGATGCCTTGAAGACTTACTTGCATATTGGAATTGATTAAGGTGAGGGTGTACTTGACCGCCCTCACCTCTTTTGATATTGTCACTGAATGGCTACCGTTTTATTGCATTACTGAATTTGATATATTGGTTGGTGAATTCCATTTCATGGAAACTGAATTGATGTCGTTTGGACGATGTCCAACGGCCTTACTGCATTACTGAGCTCAACCCCGTTTGGTAGTCAATTGGATCGAGCCGGCGAGGGCTTGGTCGTGAAGATTGAATTGCCACGGGGACTGTACTGGGGAACCTTGTGGTAATGAGACCCTTGGTTCCGGTAAACTCGAGTATTACCAAAAAACTACTGAAATGAAGTGCGGGCCCGGTTGGGGTATGTTAGGTGGAAGGATTGGAAGTAAAGGGTGGTCTACGGTTTGGTATTTTTAACATTGACGGAGAGTCAATGAGGTTGGATCAAGATTGCAAGCGTGGAAATGGGCTCTTGAGAGCCGACTGTATCCTTTTACCGTTTTGCTTCCTTGCTTATTTGTGCACTTTAAATGAAAGTTCATTCTTATATGACTTTGATTGCTTATTGGGTGGTATACCACTGGGCTTTAGCTCATTCCGTGTTATTTGTTTTCCTTACAGGGTGATAATTACTTTTGAGAATGGATTGGTTAGTCAATTGCCGAATTGAGCATGTAAATGTCTTTTGTATTGCTCTTGAAGTGAAACCCTAATGTATAACGGGTTCATTTCCTGTTGATAGGCAAATCGAATGTGTACTTCCTTAGTGAATGATTTTGGTAGGCCGTTTTGGCTTGTAAATGTTGAATTGATGTATATATATATGTTTGGTAAATGTTTGGATGGATTTCGGATCAATGCGATTTTCAAACGAAAAGGGAAAAAATTTGGCGTGGATGAACAGTGTCGAATCCGGCCAGAAATCCGGCCAGAAACTGGCCGGATTGAAGGCCGGATTGCCTGAGGAAAATTGGAAATCCGGCCAGTTGCATTCGGCCTGGAATCCGGCCAGACAATCCGGCCGGAATGCCGGCCGGATTGCGAGGGAAAATTGAATTTCTTGGTTTTGCTCTCGGCCTTGTATCCGGCCGAGAATCCAGCCGGAAATCCGGCCAGATTCCGGCCGGATTCTGACGTGTCTTCTACTGTTCACTTCGGCTTCAACTTTCGTTTTTTTTATTTCGTGTTTTGACTTGTTTGCGCGCATTGTTATGTTCCGGAACGTAATAGACCGACGTAAACTGTACTGTTAGTCCTGGCGAGAGCTGGGCAGGCAGTCCGCTAACCCCTTTGGTTCGCCTTAGGGGAAGGTGGGGCTGTCACAGGTGGTATCAGAGCCTAGGTTTGAATTAGCCTGGGTGTAATAGAAGTGCTCGGCTTGAGGGTTTTATTGATTATGGGTTTTAAGGTTATTCATGTTATTTCTTCCTTCGCTATAGGATGGATGCCAGTGGTGACCCGAGTGACCGTCCGGCAGGAGATCGTCCTCGTAGCACGCTGCCGCCAATTAAGTATCAAATTAAGCAGAAAGGGGCCGTGGTCCGTTGGAGCCCGGCCAGCCGCGTTCGACAGTGTGAGTGTCGTAGCAATTATGCCTACCCAAATGCACTAGTTTTGTCGGTGGCAAAGGAACGCGAGGAGTTTGCTAAGGATAATACTAAGCTTGAAGCTGCGGTTGCTACATTGGAGGCTGAGGTGGCTCAGGCGAAGGCAACCAATGAAAAGCAAGCCGCACGTATCATGGAGCTAGAATATGACGTGCAAGAGGTCGAGGAAAGAGTTGATGACCTGTGTGATCAGTTGAGGGATGCACGCGAGCGTGAGGTTAAGCGAGCTCGCAAAGTGAGGGGTCGTGCTGAGGCGATCCTTAACCTATGCGACGATGGATTCGAGGAGTCTAGCGATGAGGACTCGTTTGCTGGGGCCGGGGCTGGGGAGGAGTCTACCCCATCGCCTGGGTCTCAGACCCCGGCAACCGACTAAGCTATGATATCTAGGTACCTTTTGGCTAGTGGTGGTTTTGAATGTACATAGGGATAGGGATAGAGTCTTAGCTAACCGTTTTGGATGTAGAGTTAGTTACGTGTAAATCTCTTTTGATAGGCCTATCCTCGGGAGGATCGTGTATGTACGTACGTGCTTTGGCCGTACTTGACTGACTGATTGTAAATATATGTTTGGCTTGTATATATGTGTGCTTGTGATCTTGTTTGAAATGCATCAATACGTGTTATGTGAAAAGTTATGTGTTACTTACATGTTTTGTTACTGCTTTGGTTTAGTACTTTTGCCTAGACCGAGTGAACTTATGGAAGGAACACGAAGTGGTCGGGGACGCGGGCGCGGTAGGCAACCCACACCGGTTAGGGAAACGGGGGAAGCCTCTACTGGACCAAATCCTGAACCCCAGATAGACCCCAACGTTCAAATAGCTGCTGCTATGCAGCAAATGACCAACCTACTCGCACAAGTAGTGCAACAACAGGGCCAAAACCCAAACCCTAACCCCGGAAATCCTGGTAACCACGTTGAGAAGGAGGATAGAGCTCTCGAACGTTTTCAAAAGTTTTTCCCGCCAAAGTTTATTGGGGGACCCGACCCTGATGTGGCTGAAAAATGGCTTGAGAAAATGGTTGATATATTCGCGGCCCTACACTACCCGGACGACCGGCAGGTCACTTTTGCCGTGTTTCAACTGGAGGGGGCTGCCCGTTCCTGGTGGAACGTAATTAGGCAGAAATGGGAGCGGGAACAGACACCGAGGACATGGGTGAACTTTATACGAGAGTTTAATGCTAAGTTTTTCCCTCCTCTAGTCCAGGAGAGGAAGGAGGATGAGTTTATCCGGCTCCGGCAAGGGGCTCAGACTGTGGCGGAGTACGAGAGTCAGTTTACCCGCCTGTCCAAATTCGCGCCTGAATTAATCATGACCGAGCAACGACGCGTGAGGCGCTTTATTCAGGGCTTGAACGTTGAGATCCAGAAAGACCTCGCGGCGGCTCAAATCACCACGTTTAGCGAGGCAATGGAAAAAGCCCAACGGGTTGAGAGTGCACGGCTGCAGGTCCGAAACCTCCAGGCTAAAAAGCGTGGTTTTCCTGGGAGTACGTCTGGACAAGGTGAGAAGAGCACTCCTTCCAAGTTTGGACGAGGAACTGGGGGTGGTCGTCATTCTGGGTCAGGCAGAGGGACTCCGTTCAGGGGTGGTCAAGCTGGGCGAGGACCGAGGGGAAACGTTCAGAGTGGCTCGGCTTCTGCACCTCGCGGTCCCTGTGAGCACTGTGGGAAGACAAATCACACCGAGGATAATTGCTGGAGGAAACTGGGTAAATGCCTGCGGTGTGAAAGTGCGGACCATCAACTGGCTACATGTCCGGTCCTGAAACAAGACGGAAAGGGGGGCCAACTACCGTCGAGGACCAATACTGGATCGGCCAAGGGAGACGGATCCAAACCAAAAGTTCCGGCTAGGGTATATTCCTTAGAGCCCCACCAGATCCCAGAGTCTTCCGAGGTCGTAGAAGGTACGATCCCTATCTTCCACCGCTTTGCCAAAGTTTTAATTGATCCTGATGCCACTCATTCGTTTGTTAACCCTGATTTCATGTGTGGCATCGATATAAAACCTGCTAGTTTACCATATGACTTAGAGGTTAGTACACCTACGGGGAATCAACGTTTGGTGACTAGTATGGTTTATAGGGATTGCGATGTATGGGTAGGTGAAAGGAGATTTCTAGGAGACCTGATTAGCTTGTCCATTAAGGGGTACGACGTGATTTTGGGTATGGACTGGTTAGCCAAATATAACGCCCAACTGGACTGTAAAACGAAAATAGTTGAATTTCGCATTCCTGGCGAGGCAACCTTAAGGTTAGATATAAGGGGTAGGTTAGCCTCATCTGCTCTCATTTCGGGCATTCGAGCTAGGAAACTGATAAGTAGAGGGGCGCAAGGATATTTGGCCTTTCTAATTAATACCCCTACGGATAAGTTAAAAGTGGAAGACGTGGCCGTAGTGAGGGAATTTCCGGATGTGTTTCCTGATGAGTTAGTGGCTTTACCTCCGGAAAGAGAGATAGAATTTCGAATAGATCTTTTACCTGGAACTGCACCTATCTCGAAAACCCCTTACCGAATGGCGCCTGCAGAACTTAAAAAGCTTAAGTTGCAATTGCAAGACCTTTTGGAGCGGGGATTCATTCACGAGAGTGAGTCTCCTTGGGGAGCTCCGGTCCTATTTGTGAAGAAAAAGGATGGAACGTTGAGGATGTGCATTGATTACCGGGGGTTGAACAACGTGACCATCAAGAATAAGTATCCACTGTCCCACATCGATGAGTTGTTTGACCAGCTGCAGGGAGCAGTGGTCTTCTCGAAGTTGGACCTCCGACAGGGATACTATCAGTTATTGATAAAGAAGGAGGACATTCCGAAAACTGCTTTCAACTCGAGATACGGGCATTACGAGTTCGCCGTTATGCCCTTTGGACTGACCAATGCTCCCGCCGCCTTCATGGACCTAATGCATAGGGTTTTTAAACCCTATCTAGACCGATTTGTCATGGTGTTCATTGACGACATTTTGGTTTACTCTAAGTCACGCGGGGAGCATGAGGAGCATTTGAGAGTGGTATTACAGACGTTACGGGAACATCAACTGTATGCTAAGTTTAGTAAATGCGAGTTCTGGTTGGAGAAAGTGGCATTTCTAGGGCACGTGATCTCTCATGAAGGTATTTCGGTGGACCTGGCGAAGGTTGAGGCCGTGACAAATTGGAAGAGGCCAGAAACCCCCACGGAAATTCGTAGCTTTCTAGGGCTAGTTGGGTACTACCGAAGGTTCATTAAGGATTTTTCCAAACTGGCAGGACCTCTAACTGACTTGACAAAGAAACATGGCCAGTTTATCTGGAACGGCCGATGCGAAACGAATTTTCAGGAATTAAAGAAAAGATTGACCATGGCTCCGGTATTGGTCTTGCCAAATGGAGTGGACGGGTTTGCAGTATATGCAGACGCGTCGCGAGAAGGATTGGGATGCGTTTTGATGCAGAACCGGAATGTGATTGCTTTTGCCTCTAGGAAATTGAAGCTTCACGAGCAGAACTACCCGACTCACGATCTAGAATTAGCTGCAGTTGTGTTGGCACTGAAAAAATGGAGGCACTACCTATATGGGGTGACCTTTGAAGTGTTTTCGGATCACAAGAGTCTTAGATATCTTTTCTCCCAGAAAGAATTAAATATGAGACAACGGCGATGGATGGAATTTCTGGAAGATTACGACTGTACGATCAATTACCATCCAGGAAAGGCAAATGTGGTAGCAGATGCCTTGAGTCGTAAAGTGCAAGTGG